>NC_051070.1:38708899-39331955 GCF_004664715.2 Peromyscus leucopus | reverse complement strand
AAACAAACAGCAGCTTTTCTGGAACTCTGCAGCTTTGTACATTTGTGTTGGTATATGTGTGTGTATGTGTGCAATATGTGTGCATATGTGTGTATGTGTATGAGTGTGTATGTGCTTAACATTTTATTTATCAGCTATGTATGTATGTAGGTGTGATGGTTTAAATAGCAATGGCAATTATAGACATACATGTATTTGAAAGCTTGCCCCATAGGGAGTGGCACTATTAAGAAATGTGGCCTTGTTGGAGGAAATATGTTGCCATGAGAGTAGGCTTTGAAATCTCATTAGCTCAAGTTCTTTCAGTGTGACACACAATCTCCTTCTGCTGCCTGTAGATCAAGATGTAGAACAATCAGCTCCTTCTCAAAAACAATGGCTGCCTGCATTCTGCCATGCTTCCACCATGACAATAATGGCCTAAACCTCTGAAACTGTAAGCCAGATCAAATTAAAATGTTTTTATTTATAAGAGTTGCCATGGTCATGGTGTCTCTTCACAGTAACAGAAACCCTAACTAAGACTGTAGATATAGGTTAACATACCCTGCTCTGTGTGCAGGTCAGAAGAAAGACCTGTAGAAATCAGTTCTTTCCTTCTACTTTGCAGGTTCCAGGGACAAAACTCAGGATGTGAAGCTTGAGAGCAAGTGCCTTTACCCAGTTAGTCATGGCACTGTCTCCAGTATTTTATTTTTGAAACAAAGAGATCTTAGAATTGTCTTGTTTTTCTGTCAAGGTTGTAAGGCAGTTAGTACTTTCAGGGAAGTGGGCAGGGAGATGATCACTTCAGAATCATAGGCAGCATTTCACATCAGCAAATATTTCAAAATTACAACTGAGTTTACAAAGATGAGAGGGGGAGAATAGCTTGGCTGCTGTAGAAAGTATGGTTATACTCATAAATTTTAAAAATTATTTATTTTCAGGGACAGTGCCCTCCAAAATTTACCTCATGTCATTTATTCCCTTAACGATCATCCTCAATCTGACTGGCCTCTAAAATAGGCCAAATTTATGTGGATTCATGCAAGGTCTTTTAAAAATAAATCTGAGGAATAGAGAGGTATATAAATTGCATATGAAATGTCAACTGTGAAGAGTGATCAGGGCCAGGAGGATGGAATAGCAAAGGGCATGAAGGCTGAATTTTGATAGAAACGTGGTGCCATTACCTACTTCCAACTTTCATCAATCAATATGTCTCTTACATGCTGAATTATAAATAATGAAGTAGTATATGAAATAATAATTACCAATGATGATTATTAATGCTCAAGAATATAAATAAGTCAAATCACTTAAAAATAAAATTATTCTATTCATTAACATGGCCAAATCTCTCTGCAGTTAATCCAGGGTTACTGTTTAACAACACAATTGAAACAACCCAAAATTCTTATTTTGTTCCACAATAAAGCATATGTTTCTCAGAGTTATTTTCAATGACTTCAATAATTTAATAAGTTTCTTTTGTATCTTCTATAGTACTCATAATGGTAGTGAAAACATTTCATATATTTAAAATAAAATCAATGATTTATGGAATAAATTAATAGCTTATTTTATTATATACTCATATTTCATCAAGTTGTGAAATTAGAGATTTAGTAAAAAACTATACCTTGAAGCTTTAATTTTTATCTTTTGTTGGCTAGGAATGCATCTTATGATAGATCTTCCACATTAATTAATTAAACATTAAGCTATGCTCTTTAATAGAGCAAAATAAAAACATACATAGATAAAACCTCTGCAGCACACACATCCACACACAGAAGATCCTTGACTTATGTCAAATATGGTCCATATAAACCCACAGTACATAAAAATGTTAATGTCAAAAGTGGATTCAACACTCACATTCTTTTGAGTAGTGTAGCTTATCAGAATAGTGCACTCTATTTACCATTTACCCACATACTCTTGTGGCCAACTAGAAGAAGCAGCTCTTGACTGATTCCTTCAACTTGTGAAAGACCAAGGATGAATTGCTAGAGAAAGAAAAGATAAAAATTAAAACTTCCAGGTACAATTTTTACTAAATCTCCAAGTTTTCAGAATGAAAATGAAAAATTGTAAGTCAGACTACCTCAATTCCAGTCCCATCTGTGTGTTATGTATGTATGAGTATATAAACATACACATGCACATATTCACATAAATCTGTTCAATATAGTTCTACCCCTGAGCTTCATAGGGACTTTTCTAATCAGGAAAATAAATCTCAGAGAGGTTGTGTCATTCCCTACTGAAATTCATAATTCTCACTGAAATCAAAGGTCTAGGTATTTGCCCCAGACTTCTTAACTTACCATGGAATTCTTTTCCATGTTGTCTTTACCTTTCCGTTCTCATCACTTACAGTTGAGTCATACATTACCTTCTTTTACAACAGTGAACATGATAGATGTATTTTTTAAACATTTTTATTATTAAGAGATTTTCTATTCATTTTACATACCAACCACAGATTCCCCTCTGTAGATGTAACCAACCATCTTATTAAATAAGAAACACAGAACCAATGTAAAAGAGAAAGCCAAGAGGTCAAAGCTCAGAGCTAAAATCTCACCCTTTCTCCTGCATGCTCCTAGCTTCCTGAAAGAGAGCTATTTCCTGTCTGTCAGTCTTTTCATAGTCTTTTGTTCTGCCTTCTCATTGGTTGTAAACCCAAACACGTGACTGCCTTGTCACTGTCTGTATGTGCAGTCCCCCAGGTCTTAAAAGCATATGTCACCAATGCTGGCTGTATCCCTGAACACACAGAGATCTATGGGATTAAAGGCGTGCACCACCATTGCCACACTCTGTCTATGGCTCTAATAGCTCTAACCCCTGGGCAACTTTATTTATTAACATACAATCAAAATCACATTTCAGTACAATTAGAATACCACCACACCCCTCTCCTCTCTCCTCCTGCTCCCCAGCCTTCCCCCACAACCCACTCCCCATTCCTACTTTCTGGTATGTATTTGATAACCACCCCATACACTTCAGATGGCAGAAGGTTCTGTGATTCATGATGACCAAAATGTCTTAGTTAATTTTCTCATGCTGTGATAATACACGATAATCAAGTCTATTTGTAAAAAAAAGAAAGCACTTATTTTGGACAGATGGTTCAGAGAGTTAAGAGTCCACGATCATATTAGGCAGCATGATAACAAGTCGGTAGGCATGGTGCTGGAGCATCAGCTGAGAACTCACACATGAAGTGTCTTAGTTAGGGTTACTATTGCCATGAAGACACACTATGATCACAGAAACACTTACAAAGAAAATATTTTATTGAGGTGACAGCTTATAATTTCAGAGGTTCAGTCCATCATCATCGTGACAGGGAGCATGGAGGCATGCAGGCAGATGTAATTCTGGCTGCATCAGAAGGCAGAAGAAAATGGACTGATAGTCTGAGGGGAGCTTGAGCAAAAGAGACTTCAAAGCCCACCCCCCAGAGTGATGCACTTCCTCCAACAAGGCCACACCTCCTAACAGTGCCACTCCCTTTGGGGGCTGTTTTCTTTCAAATTACATTGAGACACAGTTGTAGGTGGACTTTTCTATCCTGCCTACCAGCTCCCAAATAACCAAACAGAGAGTTCTGATTAATTATGAAATCTCAACTGATAGCTTAGGCTTGTTTTTAACTATCCCTTATAACTTAAATTAACCCATATCTTTTAATCTATGGTCTATCCACCACATAGCTTTTACCTCTATTCCATTTTGTGTGTCCAACTCATTCAGCGTCTAGATGGCTATTCTTCATCTCTGCCCTTCTTATTCTCAGCATTCTTTCTGCCCCCAAACTCCTGCTTAGCTATTAAACCAATAACACTGATACATCTTCACAGTGTACAAAAAGATTATTCCACAAAACACAGCCATGAGGCAGAAAGAGCTAACTGAGAAAGGGTGTGGTTTTGAACCCTCAAAGCCAACACCCAGTGGCATACATTCTCCCACAAGGTCATACCTACTAATCTTTTCCACACACTTCTACCAACTAAGGACCAAGTATTTAAATATATGAAGCTATGAGGGCCATTCTCATACAAACCACCACACAAAATGTTAATAAAATTTTAGAGTCAGTAGTGGATAATTAGAAACATGAAAAGCCCTAGCATATATCCCATTATTTCAATATTCTAATCCCAATTCCATTATCCCATGATTCCATGTATTCCAATTATTCCATGTATTAAAATATTCCAATTATCCATTATTTCCATCTATACTCACAGTAAATAATCAAAAATTGGCTTTCTTGACTTGGATTTCTTTGTGTAATGATATCTGCTCTGTGTTGAGGCATCTGTACTAAACTGAAGCCAGTAGGAAGTTTTCAACTACAAATACATAATTTTGCAGTGCATTGACCTTTAGTACTGTTCTCTAAAGTTACAGACTTTAATACTGCTATTTGTCAGTACAGAAGCTATTCCCCATAGTGTTTCCTCTTAAATATTCCTTTCTTCTTTGTGTGCATACATTATGGTTGTGATGTAGAGTCCTAAAGGGAAAAGAAAAGAACTGAGAATTATTTCTATATGCTGTGGACATTATATTTTCATCATTAATCAGCGTATGATATACAAAGCATGCTTACTATGATGCTTTAAAGAACTACACAACTGCTAATCTGGCACCTAAAGTCACTTGTAAAAATATGGGTAAAATGCATAAATTGTAATATTGCTGTTGAAATTTTGCCTAAATTGAATTGCTTTAATATTTTTCAAGAAAGTGGTAGAGAACTTAACACAATCACTTCTTCAAGTTTTTGACAGTCTGAAATGGTAGGTTGTATCCTTAAGCAGGTTTTATTACTTGGATGTAATGAAAGTGTATCAGAATAAAACTTTCCACTTACAATTTTCTCACATCAGTGACTGATTTAGTAATTTATTTTGAAATTCTTTTTTATAGCATGGATAATTTATCTAGCCCCTGAAACAAAGATAGAATTGGTTTTGTTTGTAACTGATAAAACAGGATAGCTGGAAATGGATATGTCAGCACTTTTACGAGTTTTAGAGTAATCAGGAATGTAAAAATAGTTCTCTAGTGTTCCAAGAAATAAAACCATTTTGTTACAACATTGGGTGCAGACTCTGAAAACTTTCTAACAAATGCTATATTGCATTTTCTCCCAAATGAGATATTTCTATGCAATCTCTTCAAAATATAGTATTAAAATAACTACCTCTTGAACTTGAAGTCCCATTTTTTAAGCTTACTTTTTTTGACATACTTTTGAAGTCAGTATCAGAGAGTATATAATTATCTTGTCATATTTTGTTTTCTGGATACATTTTCTTAAAATTATACATACAGGTCTTCAGAATTTGGGGTAAACACTTATGATCCACTATTTGTGTCTTCCATTCAGTGACAAGAAAAGATGATAAGAACTTTACATACATTAGCACAATCACAAAAACTAAAAATGAAAACCTTCAGGAAACAGTGGTATAATGCAGAAAGGGATGTGGATTTATATTGCTTTATGCTTGTGTAGGTCTTGACAAACAATAATGTGTGTATAAGTGTATCTTTTAAACTGACTACATAAACTCAAGAGCATTTTAATATTACTTATTTTTGTTAATTCATAGGCCAACAGCATCACAAATGTCTAATTAGTTGACAAAGTCATCAAGATATTCTCTTGACAGAATAAAAACCAGCTTATTCTGTACCGCATGGCAAAATATTATTATGTGCTCCAGGCCTGGTGATGTACTTCAGAGGCAGAGACCTAGTATAACATGCATAGGGTCCTGGGGCTAATATATATACTAGATATATGCATGCATCTGAAATTCTGCAGAATTCAGAATCTTAGTTTTCAAACTACATTTTAATCATAATTTGCCTGCCAAAACAAATGTATGTATAGTTTAGTGGGATCTGTATTTAACCTGATCCTACCTAAACTTATTTGTTAACATAAATTATTAATGATGAATCATGGGATTATGCTCTGTTTGCTATATTAGATGTCCAGAAGAATTCCTGAAGGTGAATAACATTTAAATTACTGGAAAAGGCAATCTAAATTCAGAGGTCTAAAAGTGACAACCACTCAAAGTATAACAAGCCTGGCCCTGGTCCTGAACTGATTGTTGTATTGATACTAATGGTGCCACTCAAGAGCCAGTCTTCTTTGAATCCTACATGTCAAGACAGGAGATGGGAAATGACTTCTTGACAGCTTTGAACACACATCCAGTAGAAGGTTGCAGTAGTTTAGGAACTGCAGTGTGAAACTGCATTTTTATAAAAATATATCTTACATTCTAAGAGATGAAAAATTTTATTGGAACGCACAGTTGGAGTTAATAGCATACCTTGAGGTCCTTTCCATCTTAAAATTGATATCCTACCTTGTATTCAATCTTCTTGTTTTATCTGCCTTTAAGGGAACAATGTAACAACCAGCCTTACTTACCTTAGATTTCCCATGAAATAAACTTTTACATCCTAATCTAAAATATAGCTGTAGTCTTAAATTATATACTGTTCCATGCCCCTGTCCCAAGAGTAATGCATGTGTTTTTACATGTGTGTTATGATAACGATTTGCTCCTGAAAACAGCAAATGAAGATAGTCTTATAAAATGAATGCCTGCCATAAATGTTAAACGCAACATACACATATTGACTTATAACATTGGTTTGTTTGCTTTCTGGTAAGATGGGGTGTTGCTGGAGGGCTTCTCTCCAGGTTCCCCAAGCCCTGCAGTCCCACAATCCACTTATAAAATAATCACTCAGACGCTTATATCACTTATAAACTGTATGGCCGTGGCAGGCTTCTTGCTAACTGTTCTTTTATCTTAAATTAACCCATTTTTATAAATCTATAGCTTGCCACGTGGCTGGTGGCTTACCGGCATCTCTACATGCTCTTCTCCTGGCGGTCGCTGCAGTGTCTCTCCTCCTTCTTCCTGTTTCCCCAATTCTCCTCTCTCTTTGTCCCGCCTATACTTCCTGCCTGGTCATTGGCCATCAGCGTTTTATTTATATAGAGTGATATCCACAGCAATGGGGTCAGTTGGATTCAGTGGCTTTATACTCTGTGAAAACCTCTAAGCTTTTTTTTTTTAAGTACTCCTCATTCCTTCCCCATGTCATACATTCTGTTATTCAACACAAGAAAGAGCAAAGTCCTTTATTTGGGCACACATACATAGGAACACACACAGAGTCACAGACAAATGGATTCACAAAACAGAATTCAGTCAGGTACAGACATTCATGCAACAGACAGACAGGAAAATGGAAGACATGGGGAAGGAGGAGTAGAAAATTCAAATCTGGGCTCACTTTAGTTCAATGACACCAAGGGGAAGTACTTCATTATTTCTTTCCCTTAGTAATCCTGAGGCATTATTGATGACCGAATTTATCATTAATGCATGCACCTCTGGGAAGTAAATTATGATTTGGGGCTGCGATGTTCACAAGTTTTACCAAACCAAAATTAATGCTAATGATGGAAGAGTTCTAATCAGGATTATCAATAAGCAGTCAACCTAGTGAAAGAATTAGTGATTAGTGATCATGATCAAATAGATCAACTATGCTACATTAAAGCAATTATGTGGGAAAAATTCAAGACAAAGAGAGAAATTGGGCAATTTTAATAATTCAGAAGCTGAAAGTTCTGGAGATGAGCCAATAAAAGACTTGTGCTAGTAAACAATATGAAAAAACAGAATATAAATCCAAGGATGCTGCAGCTATTGTATAAAATGAATTAACAGAAAGATTGTTAAAATCAGGAACCTAAATATTCACTGTAATTCAATATAAATAATATAATTTCTAATACATAACTGGAAAGGAGACAAGTATTACAAGAACTAGTGAAATGGTAGCAATAGCATATATTGATTTACTTCATTGTTCGCCTAATAAATATTAGTAGCAAGTTACATATGTTAAATTCTTGAGCTGTCATAATAAGTAAAGACTGTGGTTCCTTCAGACTCTCAAAGCACCTAAAATCTAGTACTGTATGATACATACAAATTAAAACATGTAACGAATTTACAGAATTCTGCATAAGAATGATCTGATTGAAACTTATTTTTAGCCAATGAAAATAGTTTTCTGTGATTTTACACATCCAATGGAAGGATCTGGGGACCTGTATCTTTCCAGCAGAGCAGCTCAATTTAATATAAGCTCTGTTTTGTATTGTTCTTCCAAGATCATTACTTAGGACAAGAAGAAAGACCAAATGAGCCATTTGCTGACATTTAAAGTCTCAGTTTAGAAATGACAAAAATGTGTCCCTTAACATTTCCGCAGCCAAAGCAAGTCACAAAATGAATAACTAAAGGTAAATAGAACCAGAAATTGCAAACTTACAGAGTAAGAAGAAATATAATGGAAAAATATGTGAATAATTGTGATTATTACAAACTTTTTTTGATTTAATTTTATTTTATAATTTAATTTAATTTTACATATCAGCCATGGATCACCTTGTTCTCCCCCTCCCACACCCCCTCAACATCTTTCCCCAGCCCCCCCCCTATCTCCTCCAGGGCAAAGACTCCCCTGGGGATTGAGTTCAACCTACTAGATTCAGTCCAGGCAGGTTTAAGGAGAGGAGAGAGAAGCATGCTTTGATCTCTTGCTCTTTTCCCTTTTTTTGAGGGACACAAATATGTAGTGCATAACAGTGATGTATGTCATTTCAATGGTAATGTTTAAACGAGTTTATAATATCTGTCTTAATTCAAGGTTCTTCTGGCTGGCTTTGAGGAATACGGCTTCAGTGTTATAAGCCAGCTTTAGATATGGCCACAACAACTGAGAATGAACCCTGAACAAACTAGCAAGAGGCAGAGGTTCTCCTAACAAAAGCCTAACTCACCTGAAAACGAAAGAAACCACCACATGAGCCTGGAAGAACATAAATTTTTGATTAAAAAAAAAAAAAAGTCTGAATACAAATGTACCCCTACTCAACATGATGACCACAGCTTTGTGCAGTTCTCAAGAATTTAAACGCCAAAGAAACAAATTGTGAGACAGTGGGTATGTGCTGTTTCAAGCTTCCAAACTTGTTATCATGCTATATAGCAATATATAAAAAACATACAAATGAGCTGTAGGAGCTCCCTGGCAGAACTTTTGGGGTCACTTATGTATACTATCAAACCATCTGCAAATAATGGTACTTTGACTTTTTCAATTCTATCCCCTTGATCTCCTTTTGTTGTCTTATTGCTCTAACTAGAACTTCAAGTACCATATTGAATAGGTATGGAGAGAGTGGACAGCCTTGTCTTGTTCCTGATTTTAGAGGAATTGCTTTGAGTTTCTCTCCATTTAATTTGGTGTTGGCTATTGATTGTTGTATATTGCTTTTATTGTGTTTAGGTATGTCTCTTGTATCCCTGGTGTTTTATGTTTGAAGAGTTTTATGTTGAAGGGGTGTTGGATTTTGTCAAAGACTTTTTCATCATTTAATGAGATGATCATATGGATTTTTTCTTTCATTTTGTTTATGTGGTAGACTAAATTTGCAGATTTTCATTTGTTGAACTATCTCCACATCTCTGGGATCAAGCCTGTTTGACCATAGTGGATGATCTTTTTTATGTGTTCATGATTTCGGTTTGTGAGTATTTTATTGGGTACTTTTATATCAATATTCATAAATGGAAATTGGTTTGTAATTGTCTTAAATGTTCACTCAAGTCTAGTGTGATATTCACTTCCTGCGACCTCCTGATCCAAATGTAGAACTCTGAATTCCTTCTCCAGCACCATGTCTGCCTGCACATCATCATGCTTCCTATCATGACAATAATGTACTAAACTTATGAAGCTGTAAACCAACCCCAATTAAATGTTTTCCTTTATAAAAGTTACTGTGGTCATGGTATCTTGTTACAGTAATAGAAACTCTAACTAAGACAGAAACTCTTAATACAAAAAACCTTTAATTGATGACTGTTTACAGTTTTTAGATAGTCTCTATTTAGCATGCAAAAGGCAATACTCATGGTTCTGGAGCAGCATCTGAGAGCAATATAACCTGATCCACAGGCAATAGGCAGAGAGAGACTAGATCTAGCATGGTCTATAAAACCTCAAAGCCCACTCCCAGTGACAAACTCTCCAACAAGGCTACGTCTCCTCCAATAAAGCTATATTTCCTAGTCTTTCCCAAATAGTTCCATTAATTGGTGACTCAGTGTTCAAATATATATATATATATATGTCTTGTAGGGCATTCTCATTCAAACTACCACAGGTACCATGCAAGTCTCTAAAGAAGGGAAGCAATCAACAGCCCTACAGAGCTATGATGCCTATGAACCACAATGATCAGCAGAATGGTACCTGTCATTATTGCTCCAATGATACACCATGACCAAAAACAAGGAAAGAGTTTACTTGGCTTATATTTTTCCATTGTATTCCGTCACTGAAGAAAGTAAGGACAAGAGCTCAAGCAAGGCTGGAACCTGGATGCAGTAGCTTGTAGCACGAATCTTAAAGAGTCTTATTAATAAAATCAAACGTGAGCCAGGTATTGGGGTGAATGCTGGTAGATCAGACGCAGAACAAGCCACAACTACCTCACCTTGCCAATTCCTCAGCCGGTCCTGTTTCCTCAGATTGGAAGCCTGTGGTGGTAATCTAATTGTACTGAATTATTATTTTGATTGTATGTTAATAAATAAAGTTGTCCGGGGGTCAGAGCTATTAGAGCCATAGCAAGAGTGTGGCGGTGGTGGCACACGCCTTTAATCCCATAGATATCTGTGTGTTCAGGATCAGAGCTATTAGAGCCATAGCAAGAGTGTGGCGGTGGTGGCACACGCCTTTAACTCTGTGTGTTCAGGGATATAGCCAGCATTGGAGACATATGCCTTTAAGACCTAGGGGGCTGTACATTCAGACAGTGACGAGGCAGTCATGTGTTTGGGTTTACAACCAATGAGAAGGCAGAACAACATACTATAAAAGAACGAACCGACAGGAAGTAGGTCTCTTTTTTCGCGAAGCTGGGACAGCAGGAGGAAGGGTGAGATTTTAGCTCTGAGCTCTGACCTCTCGGCTTTCTCTTTTACATTGTTTCTGTGTTTCTTATTTAATAAGACGGTTGGTTACATCTATAGAAGCCTGTGTCCTCATATCCAAATGACTCTCAGCTGAACTGTGATGCTAGAAGTCTGAAAGCTTAACCAGCTAAATGCTTCTTTTGTTTCTGGTCTTCACGCTTTATATATCTTTCTGCTTTCTACCACCACTCCCTGGGATTAAAGTCTTACTTTCTGGGATTAAAGGAGTGTGTCATCATGCCTGGCCATTTCCAATGTGGCCTTGAACTCACAGAGATCTAGAGGGATTCCTCTCTCTGGAGTGATAGGATTAAAGGTGTGAGTGCCACCATTTTCTAGCCTTTGTGTCTAGTGGCTGTTCTATCTCTGACCCCAGATAAGTTTATTAGGGTGCACAAAATTTGGGGAACACAATACCACCACAGTAGCTAATGCAGAGGCCATGGAGGGGTATGCTTTCCTGGCTTGCTCAGCCTATTTTCTTATGAACCCAGGACCACCAGCTCAGGCATGGTACTACTCACAATGGGCTTGTCCCTTTCCCATTAGTTACTAATAAATAAAGTGACCTACAGCTAGATCTAATGGAGGCATTATTTTTTTCAATTGAGTTCCCCTCATTTCAGATGACTCTAGCTTGTGTCAACATAAAACTAGTCAGCACAGCACCATCTTCCTAACTGCTTAGTGAAGGCAAACTATACATTGGCAGTTATCAGTAGCTATTGAATTGGACTTAAGAGAGGCTCAATAAGAGGAAAATCATACCTGGTACTGCACACCTGGCCAACTACCCCCCCCCATGCTAGTGAAGTCATGGATCTTGAATCATAGATCTACAACCACCACATTAGTAAACCTGCGTAATATTTACCACATGGTTCTGAATTTAGAGTCAAGAAGGATACAGGGAAAGGATTTAAAGATTTCTTCCACAGTTAAGGAAAGCTGCTGAGGTCTGATGTGTGGCAGGTAAATACCTGTAATGAGGCTTGGAGAGTCCACTGCATGAAGCTATGACTGAAGCCTTGGAGCCCCCAAGATGTTGGAGATGCCAGTGCCCTTGAATATCTGCCAAGGATCATAGTAAACATGGTGGGGATCCAGCCCAAAAGAAAGACTGTGTTGCAGTTAGCAAAGCTGGAAGAGAAGAGCCATCTGATACACTTTTAAGCATCAGGCATGGAGTTGTAATTTAGAGATTGGTTTGCTTGCTTTTGTTCTTTCTTTGGTCCAGCATTTCCACATTATTTCCCTTTTTGTCCCTTTTGGAATAATAATGTATATTTTGTGCCATTGTATGTTGGAAGTATGTGATCTGCTTTTGGTGGAAGTATTAACAACTCCACGTAGTTAAAAGAAAGTTTTATTTTGTGGGGTAACTTACAAGGAAAGGGATAGGTTACAGGGTCCAGGAAAGGTGAAGGGCAGTCCGGCAGTGTTCTCTGGAGAACTCTGCGTGGTTTAACTCCAGGATCCAGGAACCAAGAGAGCCAGCACATCTGGATCTCAGATCTTAAGGGCTCCTGTCTCGGCCCGCCCTTGTAGGTGTGACAGTTACCAGAAGCCTCAATGAGGATAGTACTTCCAGCTCAAAGCATGAACAGCTACCCACTACAATCTGCTTTTTTTTTAAAAAAAAAATTTGATTTTACAGAGGTTTAAAGTTAAGAGATTGCCTTGAGTTCCAGAAGAAATGTTGGACTTTTGACTTTTAAACTGCTTGAGTCTGTGAAAGACTATGGGGACTTTTGACGTTGGTCTGAATCCATTTTGCACTATTATATGTCTATAGGCCTATGATAGCTAGATAGTGGAGTATGGTGAATTGAATGAGAATGGGCCTGTGTTACCTGTTGTTACAGTATTTGTTAGATGGCTTTGGCTCTTAAAGGGAGCATTGTCAGCCTAGATGGAAAATTTTCAGTTTAACTCTATGTATTTATTCTCCATCTTATGTGTATTATAAACATTTTTAGGAAGATAGTTAATATTATGATTCCTTATGACTTTTTCTGACATTTGTACTGTTATTTTTTGTTATGTTTTAAAGCATTCAAATTAACTGTATACATTTTGGAATATCACTATTTGCACATTGGTTATAAGAACTGCCATATCAAAAATTACATGCCTTGATAACATGAAATATTTTAATCATTGTATTGAAAAAACAGAAAATATTTGTCTGGCATTGATATAGATCTTTTATCAGGGAAAAAAAAGTGTGAAATTTAGCGTGGAGGGGTCCTTAAGCTGAGTGTTATCAAGTTATTCAGGGGAGTTGTGAAATTGTGTGCATATCTTTTCTGAAAGATAGCTCTCTAGTAATTTTTTTCATAAAATACCTGGATAGTTCCCAAAATTTTATACTCCTCTTTTTTAGTATGGAAAGGCTATGTTTGAACCATGTTTTAAATAAGGCATTTGATCATTCATAACCAGACTCATTTTTTTAAATTTTAACTTAACAACAATATTGAGAAAGTGGAGTGTTCCTTATGAAAACTAGTAGAATATTACTTTTTAGAAAAAAATTTTAGTTATGAGTTTTCTCATATGGTCTAAATAACATTAACTACTTACTAACCCATTGTGTTGTGATAATAAATCTGTTCACTTAAAGGGTATTATTTTATTGTGTCCTTATAGATGAAGTATCAAATGTATTTTATAATATTTACCACCTTAAGAATGAGAAAATTAGTAAACTAAAAATTCTATTTCAGGATTCTAGTTCTTACTATATAAGAACTATTTCATGTATTTGATGATGTTTTGTTTCATCAATACATGAAATCAATTTCTTTAACAAGGGTTCTCAACCTTTCTAATTCTGTGACGCTTTAATACAGTTCCTCATGTTGTGGTGCCCCCCAACCATAAAATTATTTTCATTGCTACTTTATAATTGTAATTTTTCTATTGTTATGAGTCATAATGTAAGTATCTGAGGTTTCTGATGGTCTTAAGCAACCCTTATGAAAGGGTTAGTTAACCCCAAGGGTCGTGACCCATAGGATGAGAACAATTGCTTTAGAAGGATGAGGCATTTCTTGTCATACTCAAATGTGGCAATGTGACTTTCTTTAGTCAATAAAAGTGTAAAAGGTTTATGTCACAGAAGCTCTCAGAACCATCATAAAATTTGTGATGTTCTTTTATCCGCCTTTGTGATGACTGAGCATACAAGAAGCACAATCATTGTCAGCCTGGATAAAAAACTAAAAAGTTGTGGTATATACCCCAAACCCCTTGAAAATCTAAAGCCAAGAGTCATTAATGGGAAATTGACTTCATTTCTCTATCCAGTAAAAACAAGGAATATATTTGTTGTTAGAACAAAACACACATAGTCTGATTGGTACATACAACAAGCATATTGGAAAGTTTTGGTGGCAGTTTACATAGCTTGACCCTGCCTCTAAGTACTTCACATTGTGGCTATATTACTGTTCTTGATTTTACAAGTGAACATATTATTTTTTCCCCAGTGTACGTCCTTTCATTTATTCTTTAAATTTTCTGAAGAAACTTTAAAATTTCCTGCCTGGTACCAGTTTGCAGAGAACAATAATTAGATATAAGCTTGTCAAACTTTCTCAAAAAGCTATTTTGAAGATGGGGATATATTCTGACGTTAGAATAGGAAATCTGTGTGAGGTCTAAAAATACTTATACAAAGCTAACTGAAGGAAATATGAAGTATATTTGGCCCATCAGTGATTCATAAAATATCTACTGTGAAATCGGTGCTATCTTGTTATAAAAAATAAAATGTTTTTTTTATAAAAGTACTTACTTTTTTTCCCTACTTACACGACTGCTAGATTTCTGCAAGAAAATGCAATGGGATTGTCCAGAATATTCTCTCTATGAACGTAAGTGACCATAAAAGTTTTGGCAAACAAGAGGATGGTAAGAATGATGATGAGAGGATGAAGTGAGCAGCTGGTATCAGTTGCCAGCTCATGTGTTAAGTACTAGGTAGTTTGTTTGCTGGAAGCCTTCTGAAGGGGGTGCAATTACATTCTAAATGGTATAAAGCAGATGCTTGGTAGAATCAGTCCCTGGGAAACTGACTTAGAATTCCTATACTTCATTGTTCTTAATCACCCTTTTTACACTTCCCTGTGCAATACAGAGGAACTCTCAATTCCTCTAACACTAACATTTCTGATGATGTGGGACCACAGACTTTGGTCTGAAAATCATATTTTATTTCTCATGAGAATTGGCAGACCTATAATTAGAAAAAACAGAATTAAATAGTCCCTCATTTAAAAGAACAACAACAACAACAATAACAACAAAAAAGCCAGAGCCAACCATCTTCAAAACAGAGATGCACTGTTTATTTATAACATGGGACAAATTAATTTATTATAATAGTAGTCTTCAGCATCCTCATATAATGCAGATCATAGCACACAACCAACAAAAAGAAACTGATTTGAGCTTCTTTTCTCAGAAATCATCCCCCTATAGAAGAGCTGAGTGGATCTGGATGGAGCTGAAATGTTGTCAGGGTTAGGGCTGAACAAACAGGAAAAACATTGTTGTGAAACACCCTCTCTTTGATATGATATCTCTCTCCCTCTCCCCTCTCCTCTCCCTCTCCTCCCCCTCCCTCCCTCCCTCCTCCCTCCCTCCCTCCCTCCCTCCCTCCCTCTCTCTCTCCTCTCTCTCTCTCTCTCTCTCTCTCTCTCTCTCTCTCTCTCTCTGTGTTCTGACAAATAAAGTTTGCCTGGAGATCAGAGGGTGGAGCTAGCCACTAGTTAACCATAGAAGCCAGGCAGTGGTGGTACACACTTTAATCCCAGCACTTGTGAGGAGGAAGCAGGAAGATCAGGAGTTCAAGACCACCCTGGACTAAAGGAGATTGAACAAGTCCAAAAAAGAAACAGCCAGGCAGTGGTAGTGCACACCTTTGATCCCAGCACTAGAGAAGTGAAAACAGGAATGTAAGGCAGGTGGAGACAGGATCTCACTGGCCACATTCAGTCTGAGGATTCATAGAGACAGAATTCTCTCATTTGGTCTGAAGAATTTGTAGAGGTAAAGAATACTCTGGACTTAGCCCTCTACATGGGTGAGAGAGTTGTGTAGCTTGGTCTGTTTGAGGATCCCCTGACAGTGGGAATAGGATCTATTCCTAGTGCATGAGCTGGCGTTTTGGAGCCCATTATCTATGGTGGAACACCTTGCACAGCATTAATGTGGGGGGGAGGGTCTTGGAACTGCCTCAGCTGAATGTGCTGGGCATTGCTAACTCCCCATGAGAAGCCATAACTTTTCAGAGGAGGGGATGGGGGGGTGGGCTTGGGGGAAGGAAGGCTGGAGGTGGGAGTGGGAAGAGGGATGAGGGAGGGATCTGTGGTTGGTATGTGGAATGAATAAAAAATTTCTCAAAAAAAAAAAAAAAAAGAAGTATCTAGAGATTGGCTGTTCTGCTTCTCTGATCTTTCAGCTTTCACCTTCCATGTCTGACTCTGGGTTTTTGTTAAGACTAATTAGGATCACAGATCTGATTTCCTTCCTTGTTCAGTTTAGTTTTACAAGCCTGAGTTTAAAGCCAGTAAAACATTTGTTTAATTGTGTTAAGAAATAACAAATTAAATCCCAAACCATAAATGAGGTATTTACATGTTTTATTATTATACATAATAATAATAATAATATGTATGCAATATGCCTTAACTTTTAGAAAGAAATAAAATCAAATGAAATAATATTTGTTCAGCAGATTTCTCTTTTCTGAAAAAAAATCTGTGAAAACAGAGTATTATGTAAGAGTGTTGGTATATTTCCTTTTTCTTTCTGGTCTGGGGAGGGAAAATTAATTAAAAAATAAATATACAAAAGCATTTGAAAGGCTTTAATTCAGGTAAATCAGGAACTGAAAATACAGTATTTGTCACAGTAGAAAAGTGAGTTAGTTTTGCTCTTTGTTGTCCTTCATGGATTTCGAGTTGCCATGGCTTCCTGTCTGTCATGTTCATGACAAGCATTCAGAGCACAGATACCGTAGGAGGATTACTTGTCTGAGAACATGCATTCTACCGAAGGCCTTTATTTCTGGCTCACTGACACTATTCACCTAAACACGCAATGAATGGCCAAATAAGCTGTGCTTTGCTTTTTTCTTCTGTTGTCAATGTCAGAATCTTTAACCTGGCATGCTTATTTCAGAGTGGGTTTATTTCTCATGAGTTGTCCAAATGGTGCCTCTTAGTGGTAAGTGGGGGAATAACACAGTGTCATTAAATGCCCTTCATAAGCCCTTTAATTCAATTTGACTCAGCATTGTTAACTAAGTCTCTTGATTACACATTTTTCTCTTGATACTATATTTACAATGCCTTGTTTTTTATTTTGTTTTTTCGAGACAGGGTTTCTCTGTGTAGCTTTGCACCTTTCCTGGAACTCACTTGGTAGCCCAGCCTGGCCTCCAACTCATAGAGATCTGCCTGGCTCTGCCTCCCGAGTGCTGGGATTAAAGGTGTGCGCCACCACCGGGTTAAATTAAAATTAAATTTCAATAGCCAGAAAGTTATATTATATAGCACTTCATTCTAAGGCAATGATTATATTATATATAGTAAACATATGTACTAGTACAAAACATATTAATACCTTAAATTAAATACTTTTATACATTATCAAAAAACAATCTATAATGTCTGTGTATAAAATATTATAGTTCAACATTATTACTTTTGTACTAAAAGACATTTTTTGTTTAATTTCTACATTACAGGTA
The DNA here is from genome assembly GCF_004664715.2 of Peromyscus leucopus. Taxonomy (NCBI): domain Eukaryota; kingdom Metazoa; phylum Chordata; class Mammalia; order Rodentia; family Cricetidae; genus Peromyscus; species Peromyscus leucopus. The sequence continues at coordinate 39,314,087 of NC_051070.1, read as the reverse complement.
CAACTTTGAAACTTTGGTTTCTTGCCTATGAACTGATTGATTTTTCAGCCTTTCTCCAGAGGCCCGGTGACATTTTGAGCTGAAATGACCAACATTTGGAGCTATCCTTTGTAATTATTAATTTCATTATAACCCATTATAATTAAAATAGCTTTTTCCCTCATTTATCTGATATTAATTCTGAAGATATTACTAGAATATATTTTATCAGAATAGTTAATATGATTTGCACTTGTTTTCCTTTCCAACAAAATTATTGAAATTGGTTTTACACACATTCAGATACCATGCATATACATAAATCATCATAAATTCATTTATTTTTTTAGTTTAAATTGCATTAAATGGTTTGGAAATTGAATGTAACCCAGGGTCCACCAGTCTCTTATGCTATGGAAGAGAAACCTAGAGGAAGAAAGACTTTAGCAAGGGACGTTAGGTCACTGGGAACATGCCTTTAAAAGCCATTATTATCTCAGCAAGAATGAGATAAATAGATCCCTGACACAAGACAATAGCAACAACCAACAAAGGATGAATACTTTGAAAAAGTGAACTAAAATAAGAATTTTCCTAATTAAAAAATAGACTTAATTACTTGACACAGTGATTGGAAGAGGACCATCACATGGCTGGCTATTATAAAACCCTTAAATATTGTCTAGCGAGCCTTAGGTCCTAGAGTATAACCCATTGTTTTATTTTGCCATGGTGTCAAATCTTCTAAAAGCTTCCTAATGCTGTGACCTTTTTAATACACTGCTCACGTAACAGCCAACCATAAAATTATGTCATTGCTATTTCATAGTTGTATTGCTGCCACTCATGAATATAGAGGATATCTGATATGCAACCCCCAAAGGGGTCACAACCCACAGGTTGAGAACTCTTCTTCTAAATGCTTATGTTTATACCATAGGCCCTTGCTACTCTCACACTTACTCAGAGACACTTCCTATGGGCAGTGTCAATCAATGCAGAGGGCAGGAATCAATGCAGAAAAGCATGGCTGGTCAAATTACAGAGAAAAAGATGGAGTGCTCAACCTACATGGGCTATCTCTGTATATTCCCTACCTCCTGGTAAGGCTAAAGGAACATTTCAGAAGAGAAGGTGGAAAGAATGCAAGTACTGGATGATGATAAGGGGTGCTGTGATGTGCTGTCTTCTGGACTTGACTTAACTATTGCACTTACAAGCTCCAGCACAAGACCTGCATAAGAACTGCACCAGATCAAACCAGTCAGTGAGAGAGGTACTCTCCGGGACCCAACCCTTACCGAGGAGCTATTGGCAGTAGATAGATGGCTGTTGACAGAAGGGTCATCAGTCTCCTTTGAAGGTGTGGCCACTGGTTGGTTTACCATGCCCCACATAGGCATACTAGGGCAGTAAGAATTAGACCTAGTGAGTTACAAATAGTAAAGAGAAGAAGTGAAGTTAGAAGGGGAAGATGTTGGAGAGGCACAGGGGGAGCTAGAAAGGAGAAATTGAGAGTGAATATGATCACATTTCATTGTGTACATATGGAAAATTCTCAAGCAAAAAAAACTATCTTTGAAAATAAACTATACTTAATACTCTTCGATTTAAGTCATATTTGTCTTCATCAACATTTGGTCTCAAACACAGGACAAATTACTAACTGAGGTGCCCATTTAACATATCAAAGTAGACCTGTCCCCAGATTCTCCCAGCATCCCTCAATCCCTACCTGTTACAGGGTATGGCTGGCATCCACCATCCTCTTCCCTGAAGTGTCTAGCCCAGATAATGGGATGCCCATCTTCCAGTTGCTTTTTCTTATATAATCCAGTACTTTTGACTACACACACACACTGGCCTTTTTTTTTTTAATCATTTCCCCTTTTGAACTCTTGATCTCTGCCCTGCCTCCATGCTTCGTCCTCACATGGCCCAGATCAGGGGCATGTTCACTTTGGACCCTCCTAGATGTCTCTGCCTCTTTCTGTTTTATCCCTTTTATCTATAATAAGCCGTCTCCCACTGTACTTAGGAACAGTCTGTCTTTCCTTTTTTCTTCCTTCCTTTCATTCATCTGGTGCTGAAATCATGGGAGTGGTATGAATGAGTTCCCTGCCTAGAGACTCAGCTGCTCAGAACCAAGCTGCTGATTTGACTCTCCTAAGGAATTTAGATCTGCTGGCTTCTGCCATCCATCAAACTTGATTCCAAATTCTAGAATCCCATTCTTCAGCTGTCACTTTCCTCCACTTGCTTCATAACTACTTAGCTCTCTCCTGTTCCATGTTAGTATCTCTCTGGGCTCTGGCCTACTACACCCTCCATGTGGACAAATCGCTCTACTGAAAACATTTACTCTATAAGCATATCTCTGTTTTTTGCAGTCTGCTTTGCCTCTGGCCTGCCACAGGGTATCTCTCTACTAAGTTGCAAGTTTCCTCTCCTCCCCTTTGGGGTTGCAATCCAGAGAGAAGCAGTATCTTGTATTTATACAAAATTCATGAATACATACATCTGCAGACACTAGACCTAAGCATATTTTTATCATTATTTCTGTATGATTCAGAAAGGAATGGCAAGAAACATAACTTTTATAATTAGCTCAACTTTCAAAATTGTATATTGCTAAAGATAAAATTCTACTTGGTCTTACTACCTATAGTAATCTCTTACTTTTCTAATATTTGAAAGTCATTATATTCATTCAGGATCAATTTAATGATTATCTTCTAACTGTGATGAGAATATCAGCCTGTTTCAATGAAGTCACCTTCAAATTGTTACATATCAATTACTAATAAATCATATCTTTGTCAGTAGACATTTCTGTTTTCAAGACTGGAAGTTTATTTCTCCTTGTCTGGAGGGCAGATGACCAATAGTGGGGAAACCCATGTCCAATAACTGAATGACAGACACCAAGATGTAACAATCAGAATCTCTCTACTGATTTGGGAAAGGGCAAACAAACATCTCAGCTTTATAAACACATGGGGAAAAGGCTGTGGTGTTTGGAGCATATATCTTACCCTAAATTTTTCATCTAGACTGTCTCATTATTTTTCCTTTCACAAGCACTAATGATATAATATGTCCTTATTAATATATTGCCTGCTGATTGCCATGTTTTTTTCCTGAGTACTAACCTATGCAAAAATAATGCATCTTTCCCTCAAACACAAATTTTTCTCAAAGAGTGTATATGCATGTATGTGCTATCATTAGGGTAGTTGGTCAAGCTATTAAATTTTCCATATTGTGATTTAGTTTCCCCATTCTTAATGTAGGTCTATTAACTTTTGAGGTAATTGGAGAATTAACTAAAAAGACATGCATGTAAAAAATTAATCTAATACCTAGCAGTGGGAAATAATAAATACTGTTTAAAAAGTAGACAAATTTTGATTCATACTCCCACAGATAGAAAATAATATTTATTACTGGCCTGTGCATTTTGCATAAACTAATTATATTCATAAATTGGCAGTTGCTTGATAAATGACTTTGTTTTATTTAGCCAATTAAAATGTTATTGTAGTGAAATGAGGATCACCATATAGCCATTGTTGTGACTATACTGAAAAAACCATAACACAGTATCCAGAAATGGACATTTCCTCAAAATAGTTAAAAGTGAAAGAAACCTCAGAACAAAAACAAAAAACACATAAACAAACAAAACAAATGCTCTAATTTATATTTCTCAGTGGAAACTAATATTATGTTTATATTATATCACCGATAACATAATTAGCAGAATAATTGAGCCAAATGAATCATGGATGAAAATCTGATCATCAGAAGGCACCATGCTGGTAATATAAAGCTTGTATGCTTTATTCTTTCTTCTTATTGCAAGACCAGATTTCTCCTGTGATTTAGTAGATAAGCACTGGTGTCTATTTCAAGGGTATCTCTTAATAACCAATGCTTTGATATCATGATACATTTTATGTGAATGATGAACCTTGAATTAATTTATTACTTCAAAGAAGAATCTGCCACATGGACAACTGTTTTTAATAAATTTATTTACAACTAACTAATGTGCAATTTGTTGCTTGTCAAAACATTAGGAATTGTATTCTTGTTCCATGTGGAAGATAATTAGCTAAAAATTTCTCTAGGAAATGCAAACAGAAAGAAAAAGCTACTAAATTAGGACTCAATATTCTATATTTAGTCTCTATTTGATTTTAAAAATAAATTAAAGAAGTCTTCTGTTCACATAAAATAAAATATTTCAGCATAATATCTTCATGTCTGGCTGAATCATTTTTGATTTCAGGATAACCAGTGTAAACACAGCATATAAAACAGACTCATTTGGAATCTTTTAAATAATGAAACATAATACATATTCTTATTGGTAATATATTTTAATTAACACTCAAATCTTAGTGTTTTGATGTGGTGCTAGTGTCCAAATTTTAGTATAATGAAAAACTGAATGTAAAGATACTTCACAGCTAAAAGGAAAAAAAGTTGATCATGTTCCTTAATTCTGCTGACCTCTGACTCTTTATTGAGTGCCTCCTTGCTCAAAGGCAACTAGAAGTATATGTGTTGAAAGTACATTCCAGATCACTTTAAAAATATTAAAAAATGACCGAAGTTTGAAATATAATCATTAGTTAGTATTTATTAAATATCCACAGAGATCTAATTACCTTCCTAATACTCTAATTCTTCTCTTTAGAAATAATTTCTACATAAACCAGGCTTGAAACACACACTTTAAATCCCAGGAGTCAGGAGCTAGAGGCAGGCAAACTCCGTGAGTTTAAGGACAACCTGTCCTACATAGTAAGTTCAAGGACAGACTAGGATACATAGTAAGACCCTATCTGAAACACACACACACACACACACACACACACACACACGCACACGCACACACACACACACACACGTGCACACGCACTACTCACGTGCAAGACAGAGGGGCTGTTGAACTGGAAGTACCACCTGCTGATTAGCTTTCATAATGCTGGAAGGTGTTCTTCATGCTGTCCAAGAAAAAAAGTACAAGCTATCATTCAAATCTGGCAAGACAGATAGGCTCACTTGGAAAGTAGTGACATGTCTGTTTTGGGGTTAACTAACCACTTTCTGATTGGCATGAGGCTTATTTCATAGAAGAGAATTCATTCCTTGTACTGTAAAACTGAGGAAGACATAGGACCCAGTGGAAAAGCCACTACTGTTGTTTTGCTGAATGGGCATTTTTCAAACTTCCTTTTAAATTTTATAAAATTTATAAACATAAATTTAAAATTGATGTTTATGGCCAGCATATGTTTATGCTGTTCTCAAACTTAGTCTATGTAGAATATTTTTACCGTGGGCAAATAACTATTAAACTACTTAGAATAAGTGACTATGGAGTTCTTGACCCCAAAGGGAACATCTATATCACCCCTTCCAAGTCTCAAGGAAGATCACAGAAGAGGGACCTTCTGTAGCAGCTAAAGAGTGGGGAAATGTTGTGAAACACTGTTCTGGATATGACATAAATCAATTGCGGGTACCTACACAAAACCTGTATAGGATACAGCCTGTTGCTATTCCATTGTGGATCCAAGATGGAATGATTTGACCTCTCCTTTCTCTGAGAAGTCATTCTCATTTAATGGCTGGGATGAGGAAAATCAGTTTCTTCAGTGATATGGCTACTACTGTAAAAGTGTCCGTGCTTTGGTAAATGGCCCTACCCATGAACACACAAGCAAGCTTAATTAAGCACCTAAGTAATATATATATATATATAACCTGAGTAATAAAGTAAACTAGGAAGATGCATGAAAATAGGAAGTAATAGGAAGTGTTCTTTTTTTTCTTAAAGTAGAATTTAGCAAGAGTAGAAAAGAATGAAAAAGGGTAACAGAGGATGAAAATGACAAAATTACATAATGTATATATTATATATACATTTAAGAATACATTTAAAGAAATATGGTAGGTTATATTACAAATTAAATTAGTATTTAGAATTAGGAGAAATAACTTCCACTCATACCTTATTTCTTAATCATAATGAAAACATTAAAATGAATAAAACAGTCACAAAAACTCACAAAGACTAAGTCATTTTTAATAAAATTGAGTTTATTCTGTAATGCACGATTTGAAACTTTACAACAGTTGAGAGTTGCTGTCTTCTGTCCATGACATGGCTGTTGTGTGCATGAATTCCCAGCAGTAGTTGCTACTGAACAGGTGTGGGCACATTAACATAACAACAAGTGTGCAGGCAGGGCTCATAGGTCCCACCCCTCACTGAAGAGATATTTGCAGGTAACAATGGCTGGGGAAAAGTGGGGGTAGTGCCTCAGTGGTGTAACCACTAATAAATTGCCCTTGTACAAGTAAATAACCAGAAACTCATGATCATGTAGCCCCTTAATAAACACAGTAGTCCAGAAGAAGGAAGAAGTGGAGACAAAGAAGAAAAGTACAGGGAACTTGTTGGGAAGAAAACCTAAAATACAAACAAATGTTTAAAATAATAAATAATAACTGAGTAGCAGGAGTATTGTTTGGTAAATAATTCCTACTGATAAATTCAAGCTTCAGTGGATAATGTATAACTTTCCCCCCCTCCATCAACCTAAAGCCAAGGCAAGTTTGGTGTTCTCAAGAGTACATGAATGAGAATGGCCCTTATAAGCTGATATATTTGAACTGTTGGTCCCCAGTTAGTAGAACTGTTTGGGAAAATTTTGTAGGCAATGCCTTATTGGAGGCCATGTATGTTAGTGCAATTAGGCATTGAGCTTTCCAAAACCCACATATTTCCTGTTAGCTTTCTCATTATCTGTCTCATATTTGCAGATCATGCAAGCTCTCAGCTCCTGCTCCATTTCCATGATGGTAATGAGCTCTAATCTTCAGAAATCATGAGGTCAAAGAATTCTTTTATAAGTAATTGTGTCAAGAAAGTAAATCTCTCTGTATCTCATTTATCACATCATCTTACTTAGAAGAAAGCAAACTTGCATTATCTTCTCATTCAAAAGTAAGATGAATTTGACAGAATTCATCAACCTATTACTCCCCCAAGATAAGTCTTTTTATTATGGCCTCATCCTCTAAGTATCTCTGATATAATGTAACTATTAATGAATTAAAGCTTTACACAATGGCTATTGCCTATAATTCTAGCACTATGAGAAGCTGACAGAGGATTAGTTAGTTGGAATCCAACTAATGGCTACTCTGTGAGTCTGTCTAAATAAATAGGCAAATAAAAACAAATGAATTGAAAACTAAATCAAACCACCAAATTTTCATTGGGTTAACACTCTGGACTTCCATATTTATATCCATTGTACAATGTCAAGACAGACACTTTGAAATTCAAATAAATGCCTTAAGCAGATGTGAGGAGAGGAATAGATAATGGGAATGTCTGCATAAAAGTCAGTCACATTATATTTACACCTGGTTATTTTCAACTTTCTTGGTATTACATGAAAAGAGGCCCACCACACCATATCAACTCCTTCATTCAAAATCCTAGTAATTTCTAGTGAGAATAAAAATATAGCAATAAACCAGCTAGAATATGCTAACTTGATAACTAAACTTGGAAGTCACAGTGGGAAATGGGGGGAAACCAGGAAGAAACAGATATGATTCTATCATTCTTGTCCATGATAATATCACTATTGAATCATGGATATTTAGTTGTTAATATACTAGTTAGTTCTTGGGTGAAGGTTTTACTATGCTGATTATTTGGGAGAACTAGTCAGTACAAGAATGGGTACTTCTCCAAGGAGATACTTGCATTTCTGTGTTTATTATGTCACTATTGACAAAAGAAACTATGCAAATAAATGAAGATGAATAAAAATGTAGTATATACATACAACTGAAGATTTTCTGTCCATGAAGAAGGATGAAAGTGTCCTTTGAAGCAATATGAATGTAATTGCTAAATAACAATAAATAAACCTTGCTAAGGGATATGTAGCAGACACAGGAAAAGTAAGCATAAACCTAATCTTATCAATGAAAACCAGGAGTCATATATGGAGTAAAATCTGAAGGATCAGAGAAGCAAGGGAGCAGCCACAGTCACTTCATACATCCCAGATCCTCTAACCAAAAGGGGCCAAGATTCTGTGTTCCCTCTGTCTTGTCTTATCACTTCCTGTTTCCCCTCTGTACAGACCCCAAGACCTCTATGTTAACTAGTGGCTAGCTCCGCCATCTGACTCTAAGCAATCTTTATTTGTCAGAACACATACAAAATATCACACAGCAGGAAAAGAAACAACACCCTTCTCATCTCATATATAGAAAATAAAAATTGTTGAAAGTAAAATATGACTACTAGAGATAGGAAGAATGGGGAACAGGAAATATGAAAAAGAAAATTAGAATTTCTCCACACAGGCCCTATGCATGTAAAGAAACATCACACTGAACCCCATTAAAATGTTAAATTAATACATGCTAATAAAAGAAAGTTAAAAGACAAACAATAGATGCTTCAACCAGACTACCAAGATTTTCATTGGCCATGTTTATGCAAGCCAAAATAGAGAAAGTTCATCAGTAAAAAGGAAAGGTGCTTATAGAAGACATTGCATAAATACTCAGAATTTAATAACTTATACAACAGCCAGTCTTATGTTGTTTAGGGGGTTTTCTATATATTTGTAATTTTTATTAAGTATTAAGGTTTGAATGTGAAATGTCTCCCACAAGAGTCTGTAAAAACAGCTCAATTAGTAAAGTGTTTGTCATGCCAGTATGAGGACCTGAGACTCATGGGGGAAACAAAACTAACCTGGTGGCAAATACTTGTAAGTCTAGCACTCAAAGGCTGAGACAGGTGCTTCCCTAAAGTTTGTTGGGCATCTGGCCCTTCCTGATCAAGAAGTTCTCAGGCCACTGAGAGCCCTTGCTCAAAGAAACAAGGTGGGAGGCACCCGAGGAAGAAGGACACTCAAGGTTGTCTACACATTGGAAAGAGAGAGGAGGGACAGAGAGAGAGAAAGAAAGATTGATTTTCAAGTAAATAAAATTAGAAATGCAACCAAAGTCTCATATAAATACTTTGACTTCAGTTGATGGTGATATTTTGTAAGACTTTATGATGTGAGGCTATCGTTGCTTGGACCTAGAGGAGGGTAGACTATAGCCCAGCCCTTTCTGGCCATAGTGTCTTTCTGCTTCCTGATGGAAAATGTGAACAAGCTTGCTGATACTGTATAGATAACAAGAACATAGATCCTTGTTAACTTGGCTGGCAAACCATGGCTTTGGCATTCATAAGCTCCAGAAGAGAGCTCACTACTATTATACTAATATATCAGCATAATTTTAAACTGCCTTCTAAGTACTTGTCCTTACAACCACAGGTTAGTGTAGCTTTCAGCCTTCACCAGAAAGGCTTCTTTTTGCAATGGCCAGTGAATAATGGAAACTCACAAAAAAAGTGCCAACAATAAGTGAGTGCTGACTGTTAAATTAAAAAATGGCTGTAGATATCTCCACCATTATCCCATCTTCAAGGCTCAGGGGATATCACCAAAGAGCTGATAGAAAGATTTTAAGAGGCAGAGTTTCAGGATGATTGCTGGAGGACAGGACAAGGTGAATGTACTCATGAACTCAGAGCAATCATGATATGCATGAGAACAACCTAAGCAACATTCCACCATGAATAGGAAAAACCCAACCAGAGCTGAGGACCAATTGACAGTTGATGGCTACTAGGAAAGCGAGTGTCATTTGTCTTCAAGAACACGGACCCTGGTATATTCCCCATGCTCCACTGGACTACACCCATCTGTTCATATGGGCAACTCAAATTATCAAAAGAAAAAGCAGAAGAGGAGGGAGGAGGAGGAAACAGAAAAGGAGGAGGAGGAGAGACAAAGTTGTGAGGGGGCGCATGTTGTGGATGTTCAGGAAGAGTTGGAGGGATGAAGTATGTGATGCTTTGAATTGGAAATACATCCTATTGGCTTTGGTAATTGAATACTTAGTGCCCAGTTGTTTGTGCTCTTTCAGGAGGCTTAAGATGAGCAGCCTTGCTGGAAGAAGTATGTCACTGGAGGCAAGATCTGTGTCCCACAGCCTCTCCTTACTTTTAGTTTGCTCTCTCTATTTAAAGCTGTAGATATGATTTCTCCACTACCTGCTTCTGCAACCATATAGCAGACTTTTATGCTTCCAGAGCTATATGTCAAAATAAACGCTTCACGCTATAAATTGGCTTGGTCATGGTGTTTTACCACATCAACAGAAAAGTAATAAGGTCAGAGTATAAATATAAAAAACACCTGAACAACTAGAAAAAAAGTAGAGCCTTTTCTTATTAAAATATTTATTCCTTATAAAGAAATAAAGAAATTTATACCTGCAGCATTAATTGTATACTATCAAATTTTGTAAAACAGTGGGAAATTTCCTAGCCAAAATTATTAAAGAACAATATAAATTATAATATAATTTATGGTGTTTATGGATAATATTTAAGATAATTTGAGTCACCACTATTTATTTAAAATGGCATGTTTTTTTCAGTGTAATGAAATTAAATATACTTTTATTTATGTTTATCCCTATCCGTGAGGCTATTACCTGAGATTTAAAGTTTACCCAACCAAAACCAATCTTGAGTTACAATATAATTAGAATGTCAAATCAAACACATTTACTTGTTTTGGCTTCACTTGAAGTCCCAGAGTGCAGCAATACCAAGAACTTTGTTAAAACGCGGTGTGTTTGTAAATGAGTCAAGTTTACTTTACATAATCTGGTCTTTTTACTTGTTTTAGAGTAACATAAGGAGAACACCTCTTTCTTCATAAAGGAAGAAAATTCATTTCTATGAGATGCTTGCAGATTCTTCCTATCTTATATTAGTGCTGACAGAATCATTAGAATGGAGTTTCTCAGTTGTAATGCTGGATTTCTTTAGTACCACCTGGAGAACTGGACGGAAAAAAAAATTTGTGTTCAAGTCTGCTCTACTACATATATTTGAGATAAAGGGTTTGCTTTTTATGAGACTACAAGGAATGTTGATGATGAAACAGTGTAAGAAATGCCTCAGCAGGGGGAAAGGTATTATACTTCAAATGCTCAAAACAGTGAGAGACTGCAGGATGCGAAACATACTGCAACACAATATAACAAGCTAAACCCACAGATGAGGCATGCATTGAGGTGCAGGAAGCCTAGGAAGCTAATATAAAGTTTCACTGCACCATTGGCTATCTTTCAGACCAACAAAAGCAATCCTCTTAAGAACAGGAATAACATCAAGGAAAAGTCATAATTGCATGGGTGGATACCTCAAACTACAAATCCTATAGACTCACTAGTCCCTCTGTATTATGTATGATAAGTATACTATCAGGCGGTTTACCTCACAAATACAAAATCAAATGCAGAAAAGGAAGACAAAAAAAGTTCACACTTCAAATATTGACTTCTTCACTGTCTTCATATCTGGCAAATCACTGGGGTTCTTTAGGCAGCATTAAACAATGATATTGGGAGGCAACAATGGCTCAGTGTGTCTTTGCAGAGCCCATTTAATATGGTAATGAGAAATATATTGCTATAGATAACATCTGTGAAGTAATAGAAAAGGCCACAACGTGGTTAAGACTAATGACAGAAAGAAGATTTATTCTTATTCTAAAGTGTTAGAGTTATTATGAATCAGTCTTCCTTTTTTTCTATACAGAATTAAAATTATGGCCTGACTCAGAAGGATAGATGAGGACTAAATTGGACAATTATCACTTGCTGTGGACCAAACAATGTAGTCATCTAATCAGCCTACCAACATTGTATAATGATGTGTTGTTTTTTTAATGCAGTTAAAAATTGGTTACAAAAGCTCAATAAAGGCTGTATTACTGAAGAAATAAATATTAGTGTAAAGTTTTACTTTTCTGAAATATGCTATTGATGTAAAATTAGTAATTTAAGATTAAGATAATATAAGATTTAAAGAATATTTTATCGCAAGTTAGTTTTATATTATAGAAAAGAAACAATGTATTCATATTCAATACTAACGTCCTCTTATTTTCTGGACCAATTTGTGTGTTGAATTACCCTTGCTTTTTTCAGAATCCCAAACCATCTGGATGAATATTTATAAGTAACTTGTATCTTTTTCTTAAATTCTTTTATTATTTTTAAGATTTATTAAATATGTGTGTGTGTGTGTGTGTGTGTGTGTGAGAGAGAGAGAGAGAGAGAGAGAGAGAGAGAGAGAGAGAGAGATCCCCTAAGAGCTGGAGTTACAGACAGTTGGGAGCCATCTGATATCACTGCTGAGAACCAAATTCAGGTCCTCTGTAAGATAAGTAATTGCTTTGTGCTACTGAACAATCTCTTCAGCTCCCTATTGTTTTAATTTTTTTTTTACTATTTTCTTCTGTGTATGGTGTGTGTTTAAGTATATAGGTGTGCACATGTGCAAGAGGTGCCTACAGAGGTCAGACGAAGGCATCTAACCTCCTGGAGCTGGAGTTATAGGCAAACCCACTCACCATGGGTACTGGGAATCAATCTCTGTTTTTTTTTTTGCAAGATCAGCAAGCTCTTTTAACCACTGAGCCACTAATTAAACCTATCTTTATAAAACTATAATATTCAATTTTAATTTCAAAAGAACTGAGGAGATAGATCAGCAGAGCACTTGCTGTACAGGCATGAGGACCTGAAATCAGATAGCCAGCACCCAGGTTAAAGTTTGGTGTGACCAGATATACCTGTAAACTCAGCGCTGGGGTAGAAAAGGAAACAAGGATTACTGGGGTTTTCTGACCAGCTATCCTAGCAGGAACACAGCAAGCTTTTTGTTCGGGGAGAGAGCCTGTCTGGAGGGAATAAGCCAAGGTAACATTCGAGGGCAGGGTACAAGATATCCCTCTGAGGCCTTGCAAGATGTGCGTGCCAACATGTGCACACATTGGTACACATACTTACACCACACTCACACACACACAGAAAGAGAGAGACAGAGACAGAGAGACAGAGAGAACCATAAAAAAACTATGATAAAAAATACATTAAGAATCACCAAATATTGTATTTGAGGATAAATGAGATTTTTCTTTTGTCTTGTTTTGTTTTCAACCTGTTTGATCCACACAGAGTACTTAACTACCCCCTCCCTTAGCGTCTTTTTATAGAGCAGGGTTTATATAGCAGGAATTCCTCTCAACATTTCTTTAAATCTACTATGTGATATGGATATGCCTGATCCACTCAGGTAATCTGCTTTTCCACCTGCTCTTTTAATCTGGTGTGTCCACTCACATTCCTTAATCCACCAAGTCTTCTATGGCAGGTTAACCTCCTAACACTACTCCCACACTCACAGTTCCATAATTAGTTACCGAAGTCATGTGATTTCTCACACATCTATGTAATTCACTTGTGTAATGAGCGCTGTCACCAACAGAGGGGCCAGAGAAAACTCAGCATCTTTCCCTCCAGACCCGAGTGTCTGCAGTAGATCTACTACACTATTCTCAATTGTTTCAATTCTGCCTGACTTGATCAACAAGTCCTTCCCTTCTTATACTCCAGTCCTACTACCTTGCATTTTCATATATCACATTTCTCTCCTGATTGTACAATAAATTCTTAACTACTCCACAAATTCCAGCATTCCTTTGTGGCTTTACCACCATGTCTGTCTTGAAATATGAATCTGAAAAGTAAACAAGACAGTTTGGTACTGGCTCATATCACAGGGGAAATACACATTCATTTACAGTTTTCTCTTACCCACACTTACTGCCAACTTGACCCAACAGGTAAGGAAAAGCTTCATGTTTCTATGAACAAACCGAATCCTGAGAAAGGAAGGTGGAGCTTCCCAACACATCCAGTGTCTAGTGTTAGCAAGTCACATTAACACCCTGGAATATGATGCCAGGTCTCCTTATGCTCTTGCAGTTATGTTCAGTATGATTTTTCCTTGTGGCCTTTATTTTCTGAAAATGCATTCACTTCACACATATATCCTAAGGAAGTTTTCCCAAGGTTTCACTTTGGAGGCTGAAGCCATTAATACTGCTAAGGAAGCCTCTGTGGAAGATTAATGAGATTAAGTCCCTCCTTGCCCATCTTTCTGCAGCCCCTCTTTTATATATGATTTATAGCCTTGATAAAATGAGAGCATTAGAATTTCCATAATGTTTCTGTCTTCTGGGCCTAAGTTCTTCATAACTGGGATCTCTTCAAAGACCATGTTATCTTTGATCCCAATCACTTATTGCTTCTTGGCAAGAAATATTCAATAAATACTTCTAATTATGTAAAATCCTAAGTCAGTTCTAGTCTTATGGCTACAATTAGACCAATGGGATATATAAGACACTGATCTTATTAATATCCCACAGTACTGTGCTGCCTGTTAGCTTTGCTCCTTACACTTCTACTTTGCAGCCCAGTCTTCCTAACACCTAACAGCCTTAACGTTTGTTTCTCAGTGATTCTTGTGAGACACACAGTACTCAGCATCTTTCATTATCTCCATTGCTCTATGTGTGAAGAGACAAAATAACAGTGATATCAGCACAAACCTAATAAAACATACACTCACTTAAACAACTTGCATGCACATTATAATTCTTAAGAGTATAATATATTTGAAATTCATAGAAAAATATACTTTTGTTCTGGTATGTTAGGAAAAACTGAGAAAATTTTGACTAGATACTTTTAGTCAATCTTTATAGTTTAAAACATATTCTGTGGTGCTACTGAGGTGGCTCAGTCCAAGAACCCACACTGTAGAAGGAGAAAAATAATTCACTTCAAGTTGTCCTCTGACTTCCACACAATGTCTGAGATTTCATGTGCAGGCATGCACACGCAAAGGCACACACACAAATAAATATAATATTAAATTTTTTAATAAACATACATCATAATATTAAATGTAAATATAATATTTTTGTAAAAACAATTAATATATTGACTTGTTTACTAACTGGTACTTCAGATACCTTCCCAGGAAGAACAAAACTGCTGTTCTAGCGTTTGGAGTACCATACATCAACTCTACTGAGTGTCAACTAATCTCATGCTACTTCTTTTCATGGTGCATTGTGTTTTACATCTGCAATTGTTCAGTATTCCAGCAGAGGAGTCTGAGGTGTGTGAAAATGTCAGAGTGCAAAAGGGTGGCTGTCTCTTTGCATTGTGAGTCCACATTTACTACATCAATGTCGATCACGCTGTCATTCCACAAAGACACATCAACTTAAAATCTTCCTGGTGCAGTTTTTAGGTAAGGAAAAATGTATTATGCAAAATGAAGAATTGACAACCAAGAGGTAAATGCTGCTAAATGTCAGTTGACATAATCATGAGCGAGTCACATGAGAAACCATATGTTTTTACTATATGTCAGAGTATTTGCTGAAAGAACGATTTCAGAGAAGTGGAGCAAACTTCTCACTACACGGGGGTTTCTTAGAAGCAAGCTTCTTTGAAAAATTGCTGATTGCATGAAACATTTCCTTTTACAGTATCTAGACAAGACTGTCCACAGTTCATAACAAAATCCAAGATTATTATGATCATCACATTCAACCATTTGTGAAGAAATATTTACTTGTAAAAATAAGCATTTTTTTTTTCATGAAAAGGAGTGGCAATCACTGGGAAGAATTAAAAGGACAAGAATTGATTTTTTTTCCTGTAAACAATAAGCTGAGGGATGGGGAAGAGGTTCTGTGGCAGCAATAGTTGTCTCAAGTGTACAGAGCCCTGGGTTCAGTCCATAGTATTGAAAAGAAATATTAGCTCTAAAAAAATCCAAAACTTCAAGAGGAAATGGATTTTTAAAGTAATTATTAAAATTCCAAATTTATTAAAGATTTGTGTACAGTTTCTATTTTGTTAAAATAGAAATGCCATCACATACATAGTATTATACAAGATAATTCACTGATTCTTTTTTAATAAAATTGGTTGCGTCATTTTTGTACCTTCTACTCTTTTATACTACCAGCATCTTATAACATATATTTGAATTTTAGAATGTCTCTTGCTCTCTGGCTTGAGTGTCCTCTATTATTTTTCTTATATAGTATTGCTCTACTAGTTAAAAATTAAGTCTCTCTTGCAATTTAATGAGCACATGAGATTTATTTAAAAAGAATTCATTTCTAGTTGTCATTTCATCTAAACCAAATTGTCTTAAACTTAGTGACTTACAATGGTACTGTTGGCATCCTGTCCATATGATTTTCTGCATCAAGAATTTGGACAGGGCTTGGCTAGAGAATTCTGTCGCATACAGATTTGACTAACACCTCCTGATGCCACTCAATTGTGAGCACACTGTCCTAGGGGCTCCATGCAAACTTAAGGCTTTGGCATGGATGCTAGAAATCCCCATCTCCAGTTAGACTCAGAGATTCAGCACATACAGCAGTTTGCATTTGCATCTCAGGATCCAAGGAAGCAAACTGGAAACCTCTGGGTTCTCAAGGCATATCTTCTAACATGGCAGAGTTATTTTTGCTGTGTGATTCATTAATGCTGAGGGTTGTTCCTCAATACCTATTGAAGATTTCCACCATGACCCCAAAGATAGCAAAACCCAAGAACATTCTACTCTCCAAAATATTAAAAAAAAAAAAACTGTAATATTGCTTGTAAACTACCCATTTCCCTTGACGTACTTAAAATTTGCAATATAGTTGTTCATAAAACCCACCACAAGCTAGTGTTGTATAAAATGTCTTTAAATTGTTGTTTAGGAAATAATGAAAAGTGTTTCTATATGTACAGTAAAGGCACTATTTTAAGCAATATATTGTCAATCTGCATTTGTTTGTATTTAGGTTTGGGAACACATAGTCTCAGATTACAGGATGTTATTTCTTCATTATCACTGCCACAAAGCTGCTAAAATGTAAGAAGGAATTCTGTTTTCCAAAGGGAAGGCATAGAAAAGGAATTGTGGCTCCACTTACTCTCCATGAGTTATTTATACTTTTTTTTAAACATATCAAAGTCCTTACCCTTCCTCAGACTTCCAAATTCTGATCATTTATATTATAGCCCCCGAAGAAAATGACAAATTTCCAATTTTGACTATGGTAAATAATAGTAACTTATAAAACAAAGCTGACATTCCATACTAAACAATTACTCATTTGGGACATTTTACTTTAATGTAGAAAGAGTAGAGGAATTTCTTTTATATTCGGAAATTTTTTTTTCATTCAATATATTTTGATCATGTTTTCCCATCCTTCAAGTCCTCCCAGAAGTTCCTCTCTCTGTCTCTGTCTCTGTCTGTCTCTGTCTGTCTGTCTGTCTGTCTCTCTCTCTCTCTCTCAACAACGAAACCAGCCGAAACAAATCAAAATGAAGCAACAACTCCTAACACATGTCACTGAGCTTGTTTGTTGAGGACCAGAGCTCGGCCCGCACTAGAGTGCGGCTGACATGCCTGGTGACACTCCATGGGAGAAAACTCACTTTCCTTTGCTGGTGGTTGTAAATTGCAGATAGCTTCTTTGTCTTTTAATTTTTTTTTTTTAATTCACTTTACATACCAATCACAGATTCTTCTCTCAGGCCTCCTCCTGATCCTCCCCCCACACACACACCTTACTCATCCCTCATCCCCTCCAACAGGGTTAGTTCTCCCAGGCAGGAACAGCTAAGCCTGGTACATTCAGTTGAGGCAGATCAAGCCCCTCCCCGCTGCATCAAGGGTGAGCAAGTTATCTGGCCACAGGTAATGGGCTCCAGAAAGCCAGCTTATGCACCAGGGGTAGATCCTGATCACACTGCCAGGGGCCCCTCAAACAGACCTAGCTACACAACTATCTCTCTTATGCAAAGGGTCCAGTTTGTTGCCAAGCAGGTTCCATTAGCAGTCGGTCCAAAGTTCATGAGTTCCTTTGAGCTTGGTTCAGTTGTCTCTGTAGATTTCCCCATCATTATCTTGACCCGCCCCCGCCCCCACTTGCTCATGTAATCCCTCTTCCCTCTCTTCGACTGGACTCCCAGAGCTCGGCCTGGTGCTTGGTTTTAGATATCTGCACCTGCTTCCATCAGTTACTGGATGAAGGCTCTATGATGACAGCTAGGGTATTCACCAATCATATTATCAGGGTAGGCCAGTTCAGGCATCCACAACAATATCACTAGTAGTCTAATCTGGGGTCATCCTTGAGGGTTCCTGGGAATTTCTCTAGCACCAGGTTTCTCCCTTACCCCATAATGTCTCCCTCTACAGATAGCTTCGTGGTTATGAGTGGAATAAATATGAGCATAGTCCTATTATGTCTGGAAGACACTTTTTCCTTGGAATTATTCATCACTTCTGGGTCTTACAATAAATATTTCCACCTCTTATGCATAGATCCCTGAGCCTTGGGGAAAAGGCATTGACGAAGACATCGATGCTGGGACTGAGTGAGTGCCCAAAAGTCACTTGCTGTATATTGCCTAGTTGTGAGTCTGTGTTAGTTCTCATCTATTGCAAGAACCCTCTCTGATGAAGGATGAGTAAGTTACTTATCTATGAGCAAAACAAAATGTAATAAGATGTCATTTTATTGCTATGGTTTTTTTTTTTTAGCAGAATAATAGTATTAGGTTTCCTTAGATCCTTGGCTTATGTAATCTCATGTTCTTGGCCATTTTAGTAGTATCAGTTGTGCCTATGATGTTTTTGGATTACCATTTTGTCTCTTTTGGCCAATAACACAAAAAGATGTAAATGATTCCTGGAAATGGAGGTTTTACTTAATTTCATAAGATACTAAGTTGAGGCATTGTATAAAACTACTATTTGATGGTTCCATTTAGATTCATCTCATATATGTATACACTTTAGGAAGGTTTTACAGCAGTAGGCTGCCACATGATTTTTCAATGAACTTTAGTAATAGTTGTCCATCCCCATATTTCCCTTCTTTCCCCTTGTATCCAATACTCCTCCTTATTTAACTCTCCTATTCTAGTTTCCTATTCTGTTGTTTTTCCATAACAATATATTATATTCCTTCTCCCTTGGAAGATCTTTTATTTCATCCAGTTCCTTACTATGTACCTAACCTCTGTTTATTCAGATTGTAGTACACACATTGAAAGCTCAAAAGCTAGCATCCATATATAAGAGAAAATATGCAATACTTGTCATTGGGGGGTCTAGATTACCTCCTTCAGGATGATTGATTGTAGCTTTGTCCATTTACCTGCAAATTTCATATTTCTTAACAACTGAATAATAGTCCATCATGTAAATACACTCAATTTTCATTATCCACGGATACATTTCTAAGCTATTCCTAACTGCTGAATATTATGAATAGAGCATCAGTGAGTGTGGATAAAGCAAGTATATGTCAAGTGGGATACAGAGTCATTTTAATGTATGCCCAAGAGTGGTATGGCTATGTTTTGAGGTAGATTTTGTCACAGCTTCCTGAGGAAATACGCATTGATTTTTATAACAATCACACAATTGGTGGGAGATTTTACTCCTACCAGCAATGAAAAAGCATTTGCCCTTTTCTTTGCATCCTTTATAGCCTGTGTTGTCATTTGTTTTATTGATTTTAGACATTCTGACTAATGTAAGATGAAATTTCAAAATATTTTTAATTTGCATTTATCTGACTGATAAGCATGTTGAGAATTTTTTAAGTGTTTCTTAGCTATTTGTGTTTTATTTGTTGAGTACTCTGCTTCATTCTGTACCTCATTCTCTAAATAGGCTATTTGTTTTCTTGATGTTCAATTATTTTAACATTATGTATATGTATATGTATATATATATGTAAATAGAATCATAGATAGGTAGGTAGATAAGTATGTACATACATACATACATACATAAATGATAAATATAACAAAATACATATGATTTATGTCATTTGCAAATACTTTCAGGCTTAGGTCATAATTTTTTCTTTCTTGTCATTTACCTAACAAACTTCATTGTCATCCCCTGAGGAACTTGCTCAGCATATCCTCCAAGCTACTGTTTTGCTATTGGTACTTGCTTGTTTTATCTTATACTTGAATCAGCATGTATTTCTTCTGCAGGCAAAGTTTGCATCTAATTCATTTTTCACACTATAAATTGGCATTGAATATGCTAAATAATTGTCAGTTTTATGAAATCTTGAGCCTATTGCTACTTGTGGAAAAGGAATTAATTGCAGAGACCTGCATCAAGACTGGCTTTGTTATTTAGTCACTGTGAGTCTTCAAGAAAATTAATGTTCATAGAACAGAGTAAAAATTTTTGCATGCTTAAGGATATTGTTTCAGAATAAAATGAGTTGTGATATGCAAACCACATAGCAATGAAATGACAATTATTAGCCATTATTATCCAGGTATGCCCGAAAGATATTAAGTGGTACTCTAAAAGCATGAATGTTGGTAAAACTGTTCTGTAGTAAGTTGTTGTCAGAGTAGAATTTAATATTTTTCTTGTTGTGACCCAATTCTAGTAATTAACATTAAGTTGAGTTTATAAAAAGATCAGGGGTAGATTTATATGACACTGCCATAAGGAAGATTTGAAACTCCCAGTGCTTTGTAGTGCTAAAACGCAATTGCTCATTAAGGCATGTTAACATGTCCACATATTTCTAAAGAGAATGCCGTGATCTGGGTGTCTATTACTCCATCAACGTTTACAGCTCTATTTAGTGCATCTCTGTAGGCTATCATTTCATCCTTAAGTTGCCTATACTGAGTACAAAGTTAGCAGATAAAGACTAAATAACTGCAGTGAGAATAAACTAATCCAGAAAACACTTCTCGCCTCCCCCCATTTTATTGAAAATAGCTTTGTTTCTCGCTCACATAATATTTCCTGATTACAGTTTCAGATCTCTCCACTCCTTCCAGTTTCTGCCCGTCTCCCTTCCCATCTGGATCCACCCCAATTCTGTCTCTAATTAGCAAACAATTAGAAAACAGACATCCAAGAGAAAATAATAAATTAAAACAAAAATGTAATAAGATAAAACAAAAACCCAACACACTGTAAAAGGTCAAAACCAAAACAAAAACAAACAAACAAACAAAAAACACAAGGAAAAGAGCCCCCCAAAGGCACATTAGACAGACATAGATGCAGAGACTCTCATGTGCATACTCAGGAATCCATAAAAACACTAAACTAGAAAACATAGAGTAAGCAAATGACCTGTAGTGTAGAAAGACATATATATATATATGTGTGTGTGTGTATATATATGTATATATATGTATATATGTATATATATATGTATATATATAGTATATATGTGTGTGTGTGTATGATATATACATAGACAAGCTGACACATACTTCTGTCCATTAAAAAGTTTTTAACCAAATACTTGAAGTTTTTTTATATGCCATCCATTGGAGAAATAACCTTGCAGAGTTTCAACAAAATATACTATTTTAAGTAAGAAAATAAAGTTTAAAATGTGTAATGCTTTGTTTTCATTTTCATTCAATTCTAGAAAATCTTTCATTACTTTTTTCTTACTATCTTGACCCATTTTTTTTTCATTTAGTAGTAAGTTGTTAAGTTTCCATGAGTTTATAAGCTTTCTATTGTTTTGCTGTTGTTGAAACTCATCTTTAACCCATTGTGGTCTGATAGGATGCATGGTGTTATTTCAATTTTCTTGTATGTGATGAGACTTGCTTTGAGTCTGAGTAAGTGATCAGTTTTGGAGAAAGTTCCATGATGAGCTGAGATGAAAGCGTCTTCTTTTTTGTTCATGAGGAATATTCTACAAATATCTATTAAGCACATCTGCTTTACTATGTCTGTTAGCTCCAGCACTTCTCTGTATGGTTTCTGTCTGGATCATGTCAGCAAATATCTGTGTGTAAGGGCCAATAAAGCTTTAATGCTTTTTGTTTGTTTGCTTGTTTGTTTTTTACACAAACTTGGGTGCCTTGTGTTTTGGTGCATAGATGTTCAGAATCACCATGTTCTCTTGGATTTAGTGTCCTTTCCTATCTCTTCTGATTAGTTTCGGTTCGAAGTCTGTTTTTCAGATATTAAAATGGGTTCAACAGCTTGCTTCTTAGTTGCATTTGCTTGGAGCAGCTTGCTTTCCTATCTTTTTAATCTGAGATGATGTCCACCCTTGATGTGTCTCTTGATGCAGCAGAAGGATGGATCCACATTCCTTCTGTTAGTTTGTCTATCTGTCTGCTGTAGAGCTGGAGATGAGGTTGGTGAAATGGATATAGTGGAAAGGAGGAAGATGTGAAGATCTTCAGCTAGCCCAAGATGCTTCTCTTGTTGGGGTGGAGTGCAGGTGCCCAGGGAAATATCTGTTGGAATTGGTGGATGGGATTTTAGGATAGTTTTGAAGGAAATTTGGAGGGGAATGTCTGTGTGATCCACTGGAGATGGGGCCAGAGAAGAAGGGAGGGTTCAGTACACAGTCAGTTACAGTCTTGGGGAGGAAACTAAGGGAATAGATTTGGAGAAGAGGAGATGAAGAGATGAAGAGGTACACTTAGCCTACCTGCTTCCCAGCCAGGAGTTCAGAAAGCACTTCTAAAAAGTCATAATGTCCTAACTCAAAACACAAATTATTAACAGCAACATTGCACTTATGCCTATAGAAATTCTCCCTTGTTTCTACTTTTTTATCTATCATCTACCTACCTATCTATCTATCTATCTATCTAGTTATTTTAATCTGCATATTGATATTGCGTGTATGTGAGTGTAAGTATGAATGTGAGTATGCACTTGCCAAGGTGTGTTTACATGGGTAAAAGAAACTTTCAGGAGTCATATCTCACTTTCCACCTCTCTGAGACATGATCTGGATTGCTTGTGCCTCTGTGCTATGCACTCCTTGCTAGGTGGCCTAAGAGCTTCCAGGCTGTGTTCCTGTCCTCTCCTCCCATCTTGCTACAGGGGTGCTGGAAGCACAGATGCACACTGCCACATCGTGCTTTTTACATGGATTCTGAGGATGCAGTCCTGGCTCATCAAGCCGGCATCACCAGTGTCTGACCAGCTGAACTACCTACCTGCTCACCGCAAACTTTGTGTCCTAATTTCCTTAGTTTATACTATCATCATAGAGATAAGTTTCTCAAGCTTTTATGGCTGTTTTCAAAACTTGAATTTCCTTGAATTGTCGCTCATATTTTGTGGAAAGCACTATAATGAGAAAAAAAATGCTATACCAATTGAAGATTTATATTTTTGTAAAGAGTTTTTGTTTAATTATTTAAAAATTTTCTGCTGAGATCAAGTAAAAATTCATTTAAACATAAGAACCAGAAGGTAGATACATTTTGCCTTTCAATATTATAAAGAAGAAACTATCATTCAATAAAGTATATTAAGGGAATAGCTTCCTGAAAATTATTAAACATGTAAAAAAATAGATGAAATTTTAAATGTTAATGAATGTAGTTATTAAAGAACAGGGTGTTATTAGACAAGAAAACATAAATTGGAAAGTTGACTTTTTAAATTTTAACTTCTTGCATTTACAAACTGTTATTGAATTATTAATGAACCTCAAAGAAGACAATTGGTCCATGCATATTTCACTGTATTAAATTCTAAAAACATATAATATTACCAGTGTAAAACTTGAGACATAGGTATATATCAGTTAAAATAAGTATCTTGGGGTGGGAGGAGGGAAGAGGGGGATCTGTGATTGCTATGCGAAATGAATAAAACATTTCTTAATAAAAAAAAAGACAAAAAAATTAGTATCTTACTGGGAAAGCATTCTTTTTAAAGCATATAATGCTTTCATATTTTATTGTTATGCCATGAGTAGTTCTAAATTATTATATACATATACACATACATACATACATTCATACATACACACACACACACACACACACACACACACACACATATATATATATATATATATATATATATATAATTCTGGACAATTTAAGATTGAAATCTTGGAAATTTAATTTATCTCTAGAAAGGTAATTGTCCTTATTTCTGAAGTAACATTTTAAAATTATTGACCTGTAATCAACTGCTCAGGCTCTCATAACAAACACCATATACTTTGTGACTTCAGAAATGGACACACTTTCCCTGGCCTGGGTTCTATACAATAGAATACAATATGGAAGAGACAGTTGCAAGGATTTCTCAACACTAGAGTTTGATATGGAGGAGCCAGTGTAGGAAAGGTTTGTTTCTACTAGATTTCTTATATTGTCATAAAAATACTGTTATCTCTGCATGTGGTAGACAATCTTCTTGTTAGTCTGCAGCGATTTAGAACACTACAGGAGACTGAAGCACAGCTCTGAGTGCTTCTGTAAAGGCATTTCCAGAAAGAACTGCTTAAGGTGAGAAGACCTGCTTCCAATGAAGGCAGCAGCATTCCTTGGGCTGAACGTTTACTCTAAATAAACAGAGTTTTATGAAGAAGAGTACAAATTGCTAGGAGACACTTTCAAAATGTTCAACATTCTTTGCCTTCAGGGAAATGCAGACTAATACTAGTTTAAAATTCCATGGTTTCCTTTCTTTTTTTTCCCTGCAAGCAGAGTTGGTTTCAAATGAGAATCAAGGTTGCAACATAACACAGCGATTATATAATATGGCAAGAATGATGACGATTAAAGTAGTAGCTCTTCGGTGTCTCAATAATAATAATAATAATAATAATAATAATAATAATAATAATGGTAAATAGTAATGACGTGTTGAAATGCTGAAAGAATTTTACTTAAAACAAATATGTACAGGATATTCTTATAACTAAAAAAAGGTAAAAATAAGTAACGGTTGTATAACAAGCAGACAAATCAGGAAACTGGATAACACAGATGACAGAAACCTTTGGGAGGCCATTGGTGACAATTAACATTCCATTACATCAATAAGTATAATAGGAACCTACGAAAACTGAGAAGTACCTGACAAAAAGTACTACTTACTGTGGTAAGTAAACCCTGGGGAGGGTAAAGCCTGTCTCCAGATTGTGAAACACCTCTACAAGGGTGTCATAGATGAGGGAAAGTGTAATAAAACAGGCTGGTCAATTTCCACAGAAATAGCTATTTAAACAGATATATGTATTTAATATTCATGTAAAGTACACTATTAAGTAATATAAAACTAAATTTTCAAAAGTGAATTAAAATTTAATTACCTATCAGGTAAAGGAGCTTATATGTTTGAACCTATTATATGCCAAGAAAAAAACTCCATTTTCTTTGCACATCTGAGTAGCTTCATTACAGTATAGTTAATATGCAATTCCACTGTAAAGAACCTCTAAACATTGGCTTTTAGAAACACAACCTTAAATTAATAAAAGGAAAAAATAAAATAAAGTACAAAGAACGAAAATTCCTGAAGCAGGAAATATAGTTGTCTCCAAGTGAAGCTTCCAGTTCTGGGAATGAGCTACCTTAAATCGAACTGTTGGTCAAACGAACCCCATGGGGAATCCCCCCCAAAAAAACAGTTTATTGCCAAGGATATTGATTATTTTCCAGAAACTAATGATAAGACCTTATTCCTGAAGACAACACCTATATAACTCATTGAACATAGAGAAATCAAGTTGGTGCGTAACGAGAGCCTGGACCACCTACTGACAAATGTTCAGGTACTAGAAGGTACTGCTCATTTACTACAGGAGCAAGGTAAACAACAACCTTACTACAAACTCTTCCATCTACAATGTGATCTGTCTACAGGATGTGCTAGTGCAATAGCATCACAAAGATGGGATTGACCAATCAAATCTGATTGGATTTAAAGCTTACTCAATGAAATGGAACCCATCCCTTGGTACTGCACAGGTGGCTTAAAACCCTGAGATTAGATAGGTCAAGGACCTAGCTGAGAATCAATCATTCTTGTTCTGCTAAAGGAACCCAGCAATGAAAAGATTCCTAAAGGACAGTCTGTTATATCAGTAGATCTGTATCTCACTCAGCCATCATCAGTGAAGCTCCACCCCCACCCCCGACACACACAGTAGAAGAGAATAATACACAGACCCTGAACTAGACAATATGCCGGGAATGAGAGATCTTGGAACACTTGATCCTAAATGGGTTGCCTCCATCAAATCCCTCCCTTCAGGTAGCAGGAAATTCTGCATAAGAGGAGGCAAGAAGATGGTAAGAGCCAGGATGAGACCAGGGAAGAAAGGGTTTCCATACGTAGCAGAATGGATGCACAAATGAACTCACAGAGAGTGTGGCAGCATGCACATGACCTGCATAGATGCCTATGGGACCCCAGTATTGTGAGGAGAGGGAAACTCAAGCCTGCATCCCTAACTCAGAAGCAATCTCCAATTGAAAGCCACTTGCAAAGAAAAGATAGGTTTTATTTCCCCAAAGGAGTCTCACTGAGTGTACAAAACATTCTTACTGAAGTCCAGGTCCCATGCTCAGTAGTAAATTACCAACATAAAACAAATTCATTGGCATTTTTGAAACTTCTTTGTTTGATAGTACCTTGCCTGGGATTATTATTATTTTTTTAACCATCCAGATCCTTTGTGTCTATAGTATATAATGTGATTTCTTGTTTCATGTCCCTATGGGATTTCTTCATGTAAGAACTTGTACTTCTCTGCATCTACATGAGTTTCTTAAGCTTTTTCTTTCACTTTGTTTCTTCTTATTTGTTTCTTTTGTCCTATCCTATTTTACTTATTTTTATTTCATCTAGTGAATTTTAAATACTAGTTTGTATTTCAATGAAAGAGAGAAAGAAAAGGTGTAGATTTACTAGAGGGGATGTGGAAGATCTAGGAGTTCAGGGAGAAGAAATCATAATCAAAATATACAGTATTAAAATTATCTGTTTTTCAATGAAAAATGTATCTTATGGAAAAAAGAGATTAATGCAGTAAGAAAGAACCTATGCTGAAAACATGATCCAATAAAAATAACAAAAAGATGAATGAAATAAAGTAACTATCATTTTTTTTATATTTACAAGACTTTAGTGTAGAATCAAAAATGTAATGACTATGAGAGTAATAAAATGCTCTCATTATACTAATGTTCATTCTTTAAAAATCACATATAAATGTAGTAAGTCCTTTCATTGATAATTAACATTCTTATTTCCTTGACTACATAGTCTGAAATGTGAGTTGAAATAAAAATTATACTATGTTCAAACCCTATTAAGCAGACTGAATACTCTTCTGCTTGTTTGTGGAATGGGTAGTTGAGGCAGAGAGAGCAGCTGGAGACAAAATAAAAATTTTATGGTAAAATTTGCAAATAATATCATTAAACAAATATTAAATAGCTTAAGTTAAATCAAAACCTCTCACAATTAATAATGTATTTTAATTATGTGTTTTACAAAACTAAAAGGGTGTAATACATCAGCTACAGAGGCAAATCTCATAAAGTACCACATTAGTTAATGATTGGACAATTTCAACTTTTAAATTCTGAAAAAGTAGCTAATTTTTGCAACCTGAAAAAAAATCATTCTGATAGGACTTTCATTTTTCCTTATGTAGTATAAATACCTCCATGATGTAGTTTCTACATTCATAGTTAATCTTAGAGGAATTGGATCCAAATCATGTTTTTGCAATAGTAGTATTCTTTTTATGTAAGTGTGCATGAAATGTTGGTCCATCCTAAATTTAATAAAAAAAAAAACACTATGAGACATGAAAGGAAAGATACATCAAGATGCAATAATAGCAAGTGATTTCAATACATTACTCTTATTAATAAGTAGATCATTGAAATCAGATAAGCATCAACAAAAAACTTTATTATTAAAGTGTGTGATCAAATAAATGGACTTAACAGATATCTACAGAATATTCATCAAACAGATGAGGAATATACAACCTTGTTTGTAAACAGAGGATGAGTCTTTCTGTCAACCTGATAACTGTCTGGTCCCAAATACTGCAGCAGCTTTCCAAATTACCACACAGAGGCTTATATTAATTATAAATGCTTGGCTGATGGCTCAGGCTTATTACTAACTAGCTCTTACACTTAAATTAGCCCATATCTATTAATCTATTTATTGCCACACTGTCTGTGGCTTACTAGTTCTCTGGCATCTTGCTTCTGAAACCGTCAGCTTAAGTCTGTCTTGACTCTGTCCCTCTTCTTCTGAGTCCTTAGTTTGATTCTTCCACCTAACCTTATTTGCCTTTCCATTGTTATTATTATCATTTTAATTTTTATTTATTCTTTATTATCAAGCAGTGAGAGCAATAGGTATTCACTGTGTACAGAAGGATCATTCCACAGCATTTCTACCTTTCTGTCTAATCAAAAAGGAAGGTTTTTCTTTAACATAGTAAAATTACATACAACAAAAATAGCTATCAAGCAAGAATTATAGTTACAGTAACTAGTTTATTTATATTTGACAAAATCAGAGAAAACATTCAATTATATATCTTATCTTGGTGAGTCTGAAGTTTCATATCTAATTGACCTTTATTATAACTAAGCAAAACTATAATTATAGCTATCTAGGTTTTTTTTTCATTTTACATACCAACCAGAGACCTCCCATTCATCCTCCCTACTGCCCCGGCCCCATCTCTCCCTCACCCCTCCCTCATCCCCTTCTCCAACAGGATAAGTTCTCTCATGGGGGAACAACTAAGCCTGATACATTCAGATGAGACAGGACCAAGCCCCTCCCCACTTTTTTCAGAGGTGAGCAAGGTGTCCAACCATAGGTACTGAGATCTAGAAAGTCAACTCATGCACCAGAGACAGATCCTGATCACACTGCCAGGGGCCCCTCAGATCCATCTACACTACTGTATCCCATATGCAGAGGGGCCAGTCTGGTCCCATGTGGGTTCCACAGTTGTGGGTCTAAAGGTCATGGGTTCCTTTGAGCTTGGTTCAGTTGTCTCTGTAGATTTCCCCATCATTATCTTGACACCACCAACAACCCTTGCTCTCTTTCCTCTTTTCAACTGGATTCCCAGAACTTGACTTAGTGCTTAGTTGTAGATCTCTGCATCTGCTTCCATCAGCTACTGGATGAGGGCTCTATAATGACAGTTAGGGTATTCACCAATTTGATTACCATGGTAGGCCATTTCAGGCATGCTCATCACTACTGCTAGTAGTCTAAGGTGGGGTCATCCTTGTGGATTCCTGGGAATTTCCCTAGCACCAGTGATATAGATATATAGGATATAGAGATGATAAGAAAAAGGGTAGATTAATGAACCTACTTTTAAAGAACAACAACTTGTTTAAAATGTTTTACATTGATATAGATTTTAGTTTATGTTTAAAATATTTTACATTGGTATAAATTTTAGTTTATTGATACAAACTTGAAGTTAATTATGTTGTACTGTATATATATATTTCTATTTTGTTTGAGGTATTATGTTTATGTAACTCATTTAAAATTGTAATGGATAATTAAGAAATAGATTAATAATTAGTCATCTATGATAGTCATATTTATAGCCATGTTAGTTAAGTCTTCTAGGTATACATAGATATATTTCAGACAGATAGGTAGTCTTTAAAAAACTTCAAAGACCTACAGAATATGACATTTAAAATGTTTAAAAAATTTAGACATTCTGGACAGTGAGACATGTCTGCTCCTGACAGCACTGAATTTACTTCGGAGAGGAGCATGGGCATCGAAGATACTCCATATGGAGTTTATCTTCACCTTAGCAAAAATAGCCATTTGGGCAAGAAACTGTTCTTGCCTGGACTGCTTGATCAACTGGACATGCAGGACCCATAGGAAGGTGACCACTAAACTTTGCTTGATAAAATGGTCCTTCAGGTTCCGGCTTCACAGAGGAAACTGCCAGACATTCTACAGGACACAGAAAAAAGTGAATGAGAGACTCTAGGCCTGTGGGATGAAGGCAAATACCCCTACTTTACAAGAGAACTTTGGATAACTGTCCAAGCTATCATCTGTCTCTGTCTACCCTGCAAGACTCCCGAAAGTTGCTTGCATCCTTCTCCCATTTCTCAGGTAGTATTATATCCTTCTGAGGTCTTTGATGTGGTTAAAGACTAGATACTTACAATTTTCCTTAGTTATGATAAAAGATAAGTTAGATATAAAACCTTAAACTCACAAATATAAGATAGATAGGATATCTTCTTTAATATTGTAGCTGTAATTCTTGCTTGATAATTGTTTTGTTACATGTAATTTTACCATGTTAAAGTTAAAACCTTCCTTTTTAAAAAAAAAAGAAGAAGAAGAAAAGGGAAGTGCTGTGGATATCGCTCTATATAAATAAAACACTGATGGCCAGTGACCAGACAGAAAGTATAGGCGGGACAAGGAGAGAGGAGAATTTGGGAAACAGGAAGAAGGAGGGAGAGACACTGCAGCCACCGCCAGAATAAGCAACATGTAAAGACGCCAGTAAGCCACCAGCCACATGGCAAGTTATAGATTTATAGAAATGGGTTAATTTAAGATATAAAACAGTTAGCAAGAAGCCTGCCACGGCCATACAGTTTATCAGTAATATAAGTGTCTGAGTGATTATTTTATACGTGGATTGTGGGACTGCGGGGCTTGGTGGAACCTGCAGAGAAGCCCTCCAGCAACACACCAGTTTCTCCCTTACCCCGCAATGTCGCAATGTCTCCCTCTGTCAAGATATCTCTTTCATTCCTCTCCCACTCTGTCCCTTCCCAAGCTTGACCATCCTGTTCCCTCTTGTTCTCATCACCCTTCCCCTACCCTCTATTGCCCCCCTGCCAATCCCCAGTTTACTCATGGGAATTTCTCCTTCCCAGGGCAATCCTGGGTCCTCCTTGTTTCCTAGCTTCCCTGGAGCTTTGCATTGTGGTGTCATTATCCTTTGCTTTACATCTAATATTCACTTATGAGTGAGTACATACCATATTTGTCTTTCTGAGTCTGGGTTACCTCATTCAGGATGATATTTTCTAGTGCTATCCTTTGCCTTCAAATTTCATGATGTCATTGTTTTTTACAGATGAGTAATAATCCATTGTGTATGTGTACCTCATTTTCTTTTCCCATTCTTCAGTTGGAAGGCATCTAGTTGTTTCCACATTCTAGCTATTACAAATAATGCTGCTATGAATATGGTTGAGCAAGTGTCTTTGAGGTATGCTTGAGCATCTTTTGGGTATATGTCCAAGAATGATATCATTGGATCTTGAGGCAGATTGATCTCAATTTTCTGAGAAGTCAATATACTGATTTCTAAAGTGGCTGTACAAACTTCCACCAAAAGTGGAAGAGTGTTTCCTTTGTTCCATATCTTATCCATCATAAGCTGTCATCAGTGTTTTTGATCTTAGCCATTCTAACAAGTATGAGATGGTATCTCAGTGTCATTTTAATTTGCATTTCCCTGATAACTAAGGATGTTGAGCAATTCCTTAAATGTCTTTTGGTCATTTGGAATTCTTCTGTTGAGAATTCTCTGTTTATATCTGTTTTAGCCCATTTTTAAAAAATTGTTATTATTAAGAAATTTCTATTAATTTTACATACCCACCACAGATTCCACTCTCCTCCCTCTTCCTGTCTCCAAGCCTCCCCTCGAAACCCAACCCCCCAGTTCCCACCTCCTCCAAGTCAAGGTCTTCCATCTGGAGTCAGCAGAGCCTGGTACATTCAGTTGATGGAAGTCCAAGCCCCTTCCCACTGCACCAAGGCTGCACAAGATGTATAAAGACAGCCAGCCTAACTAGTGGAAATCCATGAACTGTGGATCAACAGCTGTAGCTCATTTTTTAGATTGTTTGGTATTTTTCTGTCTAGTTTCTTGAGTTCTTTATATATTTTGAATATCAGCTCTCTGTCACATGTGCAGCTGGTGAAGATCTTTTCCCATTCTGTAGGCTGTCGTTATGTCTTATTGACCATATCTTTGCCTTACAGAAGCTTCTTAGTTTCAAGAGGTTTATTAATTGTTGCTCTCAGTGTCTGTGCTACTGGTGTTATATTTCAGGAAGTTGTCTCCTGTGCCAATGCTTTCTAGGCTACTTCCGACTTTCTCTTCAATCAGGTTCAGTGTAGTTGAGGTCTTTGATCCACTTGGATTTGAGTTTTATGCATAGTGATAGATATGGATCTATTTGCAATCTTCTACATGTTGACATCCAGTTATGCCAACTCCATTTGTTGAAAATGCCTTCTTTTTTCCATTTTACAGTTTTGGCTTATTTTTCAAAAATCAGGTGTTTATAGGTATGTGGATTAACATCAGGTCTTCAATTCAATTCCATTGGACCATGTGGTGGTATTGTGTTTCCCAAAGTATTGTGTACCCTAAAAAAAACTTATCTGGGGTCAGAGAACAGACAACCACTAGATACAGAAGCTTGAAAATGGTGGCACTCACGTCTTGAATCCTAGCATTCCAGAGGCAGAAATCCATCTGGGATCTCTGTGAGTTCAAGGCCACATTGGAAATGGCCAGGCATGATGACACACGCCGTTAATCCCAGAAAGTGAGGCTTTAATCCCAGGGAGTGGTGGTAGAAAGCAGAAAGGTATTTAAGGCCTGAGGAACAGAAACTAGCAGCATTTGGCTAGTTAAGCATTTGACTGGTTAAGCTTTCAGGCTTCTAGCAGCAGTTCAGCTGAGACCCATTCTGGATGAGGACTCAGAGGCCTCCAGTCTGAGGAAACAAGACCAGCTGAGGAATTGGTGAGGTGAGGTAGCTGTGGCTTGTTTTGCATCTGATCTACCAGCATTCACTCCAATAACTGGCCTCAGGTTTGATTTTATTAATAAGACCTGTTAAGATTTCTGCTACAGGCCCACATGTAGGTTTTTATGCCAATACCAAGAGATGTACTACTATAGATATTTTAGAGCTTGAAGTGAGGGATGGTGGTGCCTCCAGAAGTTGCTTTATTGTAAAGGATTGTTTTATATATCCTAGTTTTTCTATATGAAGTTGAGTATTGTTCTTTTGAGGTCTGAGAAGAATTGTGTTGGGAGTTTGATGGGGATTTCACCCAATTTATAGATTGCTTTTGGTAAGATTGCAATTTTTGTTATGTTGATTCTACCTATCCATGAGCATGGGAGATCTTTCCATGTTCTGATATCTTCTTCATTTTTTTTCTTCAAGAACTTAAAATTCTTGCCAACAGATCTTTTACTTGTTTGGTTAGAGTTATCCCAAGGTATTTTATATTATTTTTGAATATTGTAAAGGGTGATGTTTCTCTGATTTCTTTCTTGGCCCATTTATTATTGTGTATAGGAGGGCTACTGATTTTTTTTTAGTTAATTTTGTATCCTGCAACATTACTGAAGGTTTTTTTTTTATCAGTTTTAGGAGTTCCCTGGTAGAATTTTTGGGGTCACTTATGTAGACTATCATATCATCTGCAAGTAGCAAAAGTTTGACTTCTTCCTTTTCCAATTTGTATCTCCTTGATCACATTTTGTTGTCTTATTGCTCTATCTAGAACTCCAGATACTATATTGAATAGATAAGGGGAGAATAGGCAGCCTTGTCTTGTTCCTAATTTTAGAGGAACCACTGTGAGTTTCTCTCTATTTAATTTGATGTTGGCTGTCAGCTTGCTGTAAATTGCCTTTATTATGTATAGGTATGATCCTTGTATTCCTGATCTCTCCAGGACCTTCACGATGAAGGGATGTTGGATTTTGTCAAAGGCTTTTTTAGCATTTACTGAGATGACCATGTGTTTTTTTTCTCCTTTCAAATTGTTTATATAATGGATTACATTGACAGACTTTCATATGTTGAAGCATCCCTGCATCTCTGAGATGAAGCCTACTTGATGATGGATTTTTTTTATGTGTCTTGGATTCGATTTGCCAGTATTTTATTAAGTATTTTTGCACCAATGTTCACGAAGGATATTTGTCTATAATTCTCTTTCTTTGTTGCATCTTTGTGTGATCTGGGTATCAGGGTAACTGTACCCTCATAGAAAGAGTTTGGCAGTGTTCCTTCTGTTTCTCTTGTTTGAAACAATTTGAGCAATGTTGGTATTAGTTCTTCTTTAAAATTCTGGTAGAATTCTGCACTGAAACCATCTGACCCTGGGCTTTTTTTGTTTGAGAGACTTTTAATGACTGCTTCTATTTCCATAGGAATTATAGGCCTATTTAAATTGTTCATTTGGTCTTGATTTAATTTGGGTATATGGTGGCTATCCAGAAAATGGTCAATTTCTGTTTGGTTTACCAATTTCTTGGAGTACAGGTTTTTGAAGTATGACCTAATAATTCTCTGGATTTCCTCATTGTCAGTTGTTATATCTCCCTTTTCCTTTCTGCCTTTGTTAATTTGGATATTCGCTGTCTGCCTTTTAGTTAGTTTGGATAAGAGTTTGTCTGTTTGTTGATTTTTTTTTTCAAGGAACCAACTCTTTGCTTCATTGATTCTTTGTACTGTTCCTTTGTTTCTGTTTTGTTGTTTTCAGCCTTCAAATTGATTATTTTCATGGCATCTACTCCTCCTGGGTGAGTTTGCCTCTTTTTCTTCTAGAGCTTTCAGGTATGCTGTTAAGTTGCTAGGGTGAGATTACTCCAACTTCTTTATGTAGACATTTATCACTATGAACGTTCCTCTTAGTCCTTCTCTCATAGTGTCCCATAAGTTTGGGTATGCTGTGCATTCATTTTCATTTAATTCTAGGAAGTCTTTAATTTCTTTCTTTAATTCTTTCTTGACCCAGTGGTGATTCAGATGAGCATTATTCTATTTCCATGAGTTTGTAGGTTTTCTGTAATTTATGTTATTGTTGAATTCTAACTTTAAGGCATGGTGGCATGATAAAATAACAGGATAAAATTAAAAAATAACAGGAGGTTATTCCAATTTTTTGTATATGTTGAGATTTGCCTTGTGACTGAGTATGTGTTTAGTTTTAGAGAAGGTTCCATGGGGTTCTGAGAAGCAAATATATTCTCTTGTTTGGGTGAAATATTCTGTAGATGTCTATTAAGTCCGTTTGAGCCATAACATCTGTTAGTTCCCTTATTTCTCTGTTAAGTTTCTGTCTGACAAACCTGTCCATTGGTGACAGTGGGAAATTAATGTCTCCCACTATTAGTGTTTGGGGTTTGATGTGCGATTTAAGCTTTAGTAATGTTTCTTTTATATATGTGGGTGCTCCTGTATTTGGGTCATCAATGTTCAGAATTGAGACTTCATCTTGATGGATTTTTTTTCCTGTGATAAATATGTAATGTCCTTTTTTATCTCTTTTGATTAATTTTAGTGTGAAGTCTATTTTGTTAGATATTAGCATAGCTACACCAGCTTGCTTCTTAAGTCCATTTGACTGGAAAGACTTTTCCCAGCCCTTTACTCTGAGATAATGTCTATCTTTGAAGTTGAGGCATATTTCTTGCATGCAGCAGAAGGTTGGATTCTCTTTTCATATCCATTCTGTTAGCCTGTGTCTTTTTCTAGGCAAATTGGGTCTATTGAGACATTAATGACCAGTGATTGTTAATTACTGTTATTTTTGGTGGTAGTGTTGTGTGTTTCCCTTTCTTTGAGATTTGTTAGTGTGGGATTATCTATGTCTGTGTTGTCATGGGTGCATTTAACTTCCTTGGGTTGGATTTTTCCTTCTAGTTCTTTTTGTAGGTATGAATTTGTGGATAGATATTGTTTAAATCTGGTTTTATCATGTAATATTTTGTTTACTCTGTCTATGGTGATTGAAAGTTTTGCTGGGTATAATAGTCAGAGCTGGCATCCATGGCCTGTTAGTGTCTGTATAACATCTGTCCAGGACCTGTTCATTTTCAGAGTCTCCATTGAGAAGTCAGATGTTATTTTTATGGGTCTGCCTTTATATGTTACTTGGCCTTTTTCCTTTGCAGCTCTTAATATTTTTTCTTTATTCTGTATGTTTAGTGGTTTGATAATTATGTGGTGAGTAGACTTCTTTTTTGGGTCCAATCTGTTTGGTGTTCTGTAACCTTTGTGTATCTTCATAGGTATTTCCTTTTTTAGGTTAGAAAAGTTTTGTTCTATGATTTAATTTAATATTTTCATATTTTCTGTGCCTTTGAGTTAGTATTCTTCCCCTTATTCTATCCTATTATTCTTAGGTTTGGCTTTTCATGGTGTCTCATATTTCCTGGATGTTTTGTGTTATGACTTTTTTGCCTTTAGTATTTTCTTTTTTTTGGTATTTCGAGACAGTTTTCTTGTAGTTTGCACTTTTCTGGAATCATTGGTAGCCATGCTCAACTACAGAGATCGCTGCTCTGCTCCGAGTGCTGGGATTAAAGGCGTGTGCCACCACTGCCCAGCTAGTATTTTTTTTAACTGACAAATCTATTTCCTCTATTGTATGCTCCACATCAGAGATTCTCTCTTCCATCTCTTGTATTCTGTTGGTTATCCTTGCATCTGTAGTTCCTATTCATTTATTCAGGTTTTCTTTTTCCAACATTCCCTCAGTTTGTGTCTTCTTCTTTGTTTCTATTTCAATTTTCAAGTCTTGAACAGTTTAATTGCTTTTTCTTGATTTTCTTGGCTTTCTTTAAGGGATTTATTGATTTCTTCCAATTTTTCGTTTGTCTTTTCCTCAGTTTCTTTAAGGGAATTTTTCATTTCCTATATTTAAAAGCCTCTATCATCTTCTTCAAATCATTTTTAACATCATTTTCTTCTGCTTCTTCTACGTTGGGATGTTCAGGTCTTGCCGATACAGAACCACTAGGTTCTGGTGGTGCCATATTGCCCTTTATGTTGTTGAATATATTCTTATCCTGGTATCTCTCCATCTCTTCTTTCAATTGGTGCAAATGGTATATGTGTCTCAGGGAGCCACTCTTGATCCAATCATAGCTCTTGGTTCAATAGGAGCTCACAGAGTCAGTGTCTCAGAGAGTAGCTGCAGTCTCAGAGGATGTATAAGTTTGCAGGGTAGATTGGGGCTTGTAGGTTATAGGGTCTCTTGGTCTGATCAGAATTTGTGGAGTCTGTGTCTCAGAGAGCGGCTGTGGTCTCAGATGATGGGTGGTTTGGGGGTGTGAATTGAGGCTTATAGGTTATGGGGTCCCATGGGGGATGGTGGTAGTCAGGCCTATCTGCAGGAGTCCTGCCTGCTGGCCTGCAAATGGGAATCTTGGTTCAATTGGAGCTGCAAGAGTCTGTGTCTCAGGTGGTTGCTGAAGTTTTGGAGGATGGATGTGTTTAGGGGGTGGATTGGGGCTTGTAGGTTACAGGGTCCAGTGGGGGTGGTGGTCAAGCCTGCCTGCAGGAATCCTGCCTGCTGGCCTGCAACTGGAGCTGCAGTGGGTGCGGTATGGGGGCACTGGTTATGACCCTGGGCCTAAAGCCTAGAGGCTGGGGCGATCCACTAGGAGAACAAAGACAAACTTCTTTGTCCAATTGGAGCTGGTGGAGTCTGTGTCAGGGAGCAGCTGTGGTCTCAGAGGATGGGTGGACTTTGGGGGGTGGATTGGGGCTTGTAGGTTACAGGGTCCTATAGATGTAACCAACCGTCTTATTAAATAAGAAACACAGAAACAATGCAAAAGAGAAAGCCGAGAGGTCAGAGCTCAGAGCTAAAATCTCACCCTTCCGCCTGCGGTGTCCCAGCTTCCCGGAAGAGAGCTCTCTAATTCCTGTCTGTTTGTCTATTTAAAGTATTTTTTCTGCTTCTCATTGGTTGTAACCAAACACGTGATGCTCGTCACTGTCTGAATGTACAGCCCCTAGGTCTTAAAGGCATATGTTCAATGCTGGCTATATCCTGAACACACAGATATCTATGGATTAAAGCGTGTACCACACCGCACACTCTTGCTATGGCTCTAATAGCTCTGACCCCGGCAACTTTATTTATTAACATACAATCAAAATCACATTTCAGTACAATTAGATTACCACCACAGGTTCCCATTTGGGATTGTTGTAGTTTAGCCTGCCTGCAGGAGTCCTGCCTGCTGGCCTACAGCTAGTTGTGCCCCTGGGCCTAAAGCCTAGAGGCCAGGCATCAATAGTATTTTTATCTGCAACTATTCATCACTTAGGGGTGATTGTTTATAATGCTGTCCATCCATATGCACATGATTTTATAAATGTTATATATATATGTATATATATACATATATATATATAATTAAATCATAGCATGAGAAATGGGTAAAAATATTTAAACTACATAATGATGAAGAAATATCACTTTTTACTATTTGTGTCTTAGTGTTCTTATCAATTTCTAAGGTATCTTTGAGCTACTGGGTCTCTATCTCCCAGGCTTTTACTTTAGGCAGAGCTAGATTCTTTCCAAAAGTAGGTGTAGATTTGCTGCCCTAAATGGAGTGTGAAATTATCCCCACTGCTTTTACAAGATCAAGTAACCAGTAAAAGGGAAACTTTATGAATTTACTCGTAAAAAATATGAGGTTCCTTTTGCAACCAAGAGGTCAAAAAGTCGTTAGAGAAAGGAAAATACTATGAAAATTAATGACAGACAGAAATGTAACTTCTTTAGTGACTTGAGTCTGTCTGTACTTCATGGTGACTATCCTTTCTTCCAAACAAATGAACTAAAATTAAGTATAAAAGCAAACACAGATGGACTGCTGTACCACATGCAGAATACATCAGACAACACATGAAGCTCTTAGATTGAAATAACTTTAGAAATTTTTCTTGAGAAAATGGTATATTAATGACTTCTTGCTTCACTTTCCTAGATGCAAGATCACTGAAATGCCTATAAAGTATTTGCTCTACATTATGCGGAAATGTCAAATATCAAATATCACAGTCATATGTGCTGTAGTTTGTCTTTATTAAATTTTATTTCTGGATCACTATGTAGTTGAAACCTCTCTTAAAGAAACGCTACAATAACAATTTACACTCTACAACTGGGAAATCATAATTCTCAAAATAAATGGTTACATGGCTGGCACTGCAGTTAGTGATTTTTAAAAACCTATCAGATATCCTAACTCTCCCAAATAACAAAAGAGCAACAATAACAACAATAACTGGTTATGGAATGAAAATCCAAGTTAATCTCCTTTATGTATAAATGCTTTCATCCCCTGTAGTCTGCTGTGGCTGGGTTTTTAAGAAGCTCTGTGACTGCCACTGTTGTAAAGTGGATGCACGACTCAAAGCAGACTTTCTCTGCTGATTCTGCTTGATTCTGCTCTGCTGTGTGTGGAATGGCTAGGATAAACACCACGAAAGCACAGCAGTATTTTACAAGACAGAGTATTAATCAACCACCAGGGAACTCACCCTATATCAGACCCCCTGAGGATTCCGAAAGCATTTTCAGTAGTGCAAGCCTAATGCCTCTGGCAGTCACGGAGTTTGGGTATGTTAAACTTGACTGCAAATTTCATTGAGTGGGAGGCAGGATGCTTTGAAATGAATGTGGTGGTGTGTAGCTGTTAGGAAGGTGTGGGTTCTCTGGGTTTTCTTACATTTATTTCATCTGACAGAATCCTAGTTATGTCAAGGGTTTTAAGGAGTGGATAAGAAGGACTACCTTTTTTGTGACAGTTGAATAAATGCAAATTTGCAAACAAAACTGGAAGTGAAGATCAGCCAAATACAATTGTCAGATTATTTGTTATAAATTGGTTTTGAAGTCAATGTAATATTAGGTGACCATAGTAATAACTGTACTCTTTTTTCCCTTTCATTGTCTTTTAATTCCATAAAAGCTCACCTTATTTTATAATTTAAACATCCACTCCTACACACAATCCTTCAACTTTAGGTAAGTCTTTTGTCAAATTACATTAATTAAAAGCTGTCTGCCGGCCGGGCGTTGGTGGCGCACGCCTTTAATCCCAGCACTCGGGAGGCAGAGCCAGGCGGATCTCTGTGAGTTCGAGGCCAGCCTGGGCTACCAAGTGAGCTCAGGAAGGCGCAAAGCTACACAGAGAAACCTGTCTCAAAAAAAAAAAAAAAAAAAAAAAAAAAAAAAAAAAAAAAAAAAAAAAAAAAAAAAGCTGTCTGCCTAAATAGAACAATAATTTCACAACTTGAATACTTGCATTAAATTTAAAGAATTAATGATAATTAAGATCATATAATGATTTACTAAGTAAACCAACAGAATATTCTCTACTAACTCACTCCTATGTATAGCCTTTGTTTCTTCATTTTAATCTATTTTAGATTATTGAAAGAGTGAGCAAGAAGAAAAAGTATGAGTGGAAAAATCAAACAAGAAAAAAGCTTCTCATTTATAGCAAAAGCAATTACAAATGAATGAAAATGCACAAGTCCATGCTTTTTAAAGTTTTCAATATCAAGATGTTGAAAACTTATGTTATACTCATTGTGAATATATAATAAAAAATGAATAGACATAATAAATATTTTAGGAACTACATTTAAATATACAAGAAAATTAGGAACTACATTTCAATATACAAGAAAATAGTAAATTAAATCAATGAAATATCATATACGTATTTAAACATACAGAAGTCTAGTTTAAAGTAGCTTTTGATTTAAATAAAAGTAATAGTCAACAATTTTTGTGCAGAGAAATATGAAGTTATTTGGTTACGTGTATATTATCTATTATGCTGAATTCAGCTCTGTAACTATAGCTAGTTATTAACATTTTACAGATATATTCTAAAATTACAAAACTTATGTGTGGATTTTGCACTATTGAATTCATGAGGTATTGTAGATCAACTGGCATAATTGGCTCTCTGAAGAAAAGAAATGAGATTACTGAAGACATTGTTTCAAATATCTGTTTAATTCTTATTAATTTGATTTAATTCTGCTATAGGAAATTTTATGCTGAGTTAACTAATTAAACCTGCTTCTTGAATCGTCTGTCCAATTTTTATTCAAAGCTGTGGACTCATTACTTCAGTAAATATTGATGCTTATGTACATTCATTTAACTTCTAATGTTGTTCATATTGCTACACGACACTCCTTTTTTAATGTTCTAAATTAACATCTTTGTGTTTCCTGGGGCTCATCCTACAGGAATGAGCTTCTCCCTTTCTCAGAAGAAACATATCGACATATTGACATAGTGGTTGTTACACTTAATATTTTGAGGAAAGTTTCATTGGGACTTAAGTCATACATACTTGAAGAAGTATAACATGGTATGGTCATTTTTGAAAATCGTATCAGTGCATTTGATATTTTTTCCATATCAACAAATATATTGTTTTGCCGATAAAGGCATTTTTGATGTAACATATGGTCAGTCATTCTGAATTTTGTGATCTAGAAATAACCTAGTGTTGTTGCAGTTTTCTTCAAGAAATCTTCAAGGTTTGTGTGTTCTAAGGTTAGCCCTGACTATACAGAAGGGTGTTTTTAAAATCCTGCGCTGTTTTCATTCATTAGAAAGACCACTATCCACATTTATTTTCCCTTATGAATCTCCTCTTATATTGCAGTTACATTAACTATGCTGCTCACTGTTCTTTTCTGTGTTCTCTTTTTCTTCCTTTATCCCCCCTCTCTTCCTTCTTCCTTCCACCCTCTCTTTTTTGATTATTTCATCTTTCTTTCTTAAATGCGTAATAATTTACCCTAGATATCTGGAAATCCGTTTAACTTCATCTTCAATATCACAAAGTACAATGTGTAGGTTTTGTCTTCAGTCACAGAACTACCAGAATTCTAAGTGCGGTAGTTTATTACAAAGATGTGTCATTTTAAGCAAGTTATTCAAATTCACATTCAACAGCTTCTAAAATATTCTTATTTAAAACTACAAGAAGAGAAAAAACTCATGGACTTTTGCTGTGAGTTAGATTGAGTTACGAATTTATCACATTTGTAGAACAGTTCTTTGGCCATTATAGCCAGAAATGAATTGTGTCCATCTTACCAAGGAGTTGAGTTTGGGTTCCACTAAAGTTTAGTTGTTGATTTTTCTATATCAAAACTAAAGTGATTTTTGCTTGATTTCTTTGATTTGCCTTTCTGTAACTAAATCTGGTTCCCTCATTTGCTCTCTTGCTTTCTCTCTCTCTCCATACATTATATATATATATATATATATCCTAGAAATTTGAAGAAATTCAATAGTATGTGCTATTATTAGAATGTTTTATTATGTTCTTCCTAAATTATTTATCAATTTGTTCTTTTTTCTTTGTGTTTTGCTGTTCTCTATGTACCTGGTAGTCCATATACATCACACATGCATATAACACACACACACACACACACACACACACAAACACTTGCACAAAAAATAAGTCTTTCTTTATTATAAAATGTAGATATAGGGCTGGCAAGATGGCTCAGTGAGTAAAAGACTTGCTGTGAGAGCTTTTCCATTCACTTTTACCAATGATAACCATGGAATTATGGAAGGAGAAAACTGACTTCATTAAGTTGTTCTGTGATCTCCAGAAATTTGCTGTGGCATAGGAGCCCATGCACACATCATGTGTATGAAGTGTGCACACATTCACGCACACACACAGAGTAATAATTTTTAAAAATATATAAATACATATAGTTTTGTTTTTCATTTCTGTGATTGTGCATCCAGAACAGACTTTTTTCCTAATATGTAAAGTCAACAATTAACATCATGGATGTGAGACAGAAACCTCTCTGCAAAATGCCTAGGCATCTGAACTTTGTACAGTCACCAACACACACACACACACACACACACACACACACACACACACACACACACGCAAATGTACTCGTTGACTGCAGTACTTCAGTGAATACCGTTACTAAGCAAAACAGTCCTCAAACTTTACTTTTTTGTGTTCTTCATAGAAGCTATGAGTCTTTTTCCTGGGCCCTAAATTTTGCTTTCAGCATTTCCTATGCCTTACCTATCATTAACTTGAAAAGTGGCTTGTAGTTTTAAATCTAAG
The DNA here is from genome assembly GCF_004664715.2 of Peromyscus leucopus. NCBI lineage: Eukaryota > Metazoa > Chordata > Mammalia > Rodentia > Cricetidae > Peromyscus > Peromyscus leucopus. Next base: position 39,271,260 of record NC_051070.1, on the reverse strand, counting down.
TACAAAAAATGTCCAGTGTGCGCAGTTTACATGTGTATGATTAGTGGAAGGGAGGAGGGCAGTGCAGGCTGCCTCAGATGTCTTAATTAAAGTTCTTTAATGAATTAGCTAGGCGTGTTGTGTTTTGTACAGTTATTGACATGAGCTTAGAACTTCTCTGCAGGCATTTGGCTGTTTGTTCATCCTCTGAAGTCCAAATCCAGGATTCTCTGACCAACATGTTTTATCATGTTCTATGGAACTTTTTCTTCCTTAGGGAGTTCCATTATTTGGGGATAAGCAATTTAAGCAAAGTAAATAAAGTTATTCAAGTAAATTTACTTAAAACAGAGAATATTAATATATAGAGAGAATACATGGTAACATTTGGTAAATTAACTCTTTCTTTGCTAAATTTGCATGTGATATAGCAATTATTAGTCCCTAATATTATTCTCCTTAGGCATAAAAAATATCTCAAATATTTTGTTGAAAATATGAATTAAGTGCATTATTTCATTATGGTTGCTTGCAATACACTATCCTAAAGGATTAAACTGTTGACATAAATATAATGATAAATCAGAAAGCAGGTAAAATTACAGATATATATTCAATGTCTGCAAAGAAAAAAATACTCCTCTGTTAGTCCAGGAACAAACCTGCCAATCTATAAAACATAATCAGATGTTTAAAATATCTGCACTGTTGATGGTAACAGTTGATTATGACTAAAGACTAAGACTTAAAATAACTTTATAAGTTTGAAATTGTACTAATGGATTGAAAATTATGTCTGGCAATTGTAACCTATATACACATAAAGATATGGAATACAAAGGACAGTTCATTTTTTTTTTTTAGAAAACTTCAGTTTGGCTGTGTTCATTCTTTCAGAAGATAGGGAAGAAATGAAACAAAAGTCTTATTAACTAGGATGAGAGAATGATTGATTGATTGCTTAATATTTAAACTGTTCTTCTATGTATGCTAAATTAGTTCCACTCCTGATGATAGGGTAGCTGCCATGCATAACACTTAAACAGCATAAATAATGAATTATTACATTAGAAAGAACTGCAGTATCATCATTGTTATTTACTATTCATAAAATTATGCTAATGACTACCATGGCACATTTTAAGAAATTTAAGTTGAAGTTCCGTAAAATTAGACAATAAATTTATAATATGAAGTTATATACTGGAATATCTAATTTACAAAAGAAATATTATATAATATGTTATTTTTAGGACATTGTCTTAAATTCATAACTCTACCGCATATTTTATGTATTTTTGACCTATTTTTATTTATTTGATATCAGCCATTTTGTGAAGATTCATGAATTATGAAATAGACATTTTTACCTTTATCAATTTATAAGATAAAAGGTTACACAAATTATTAAACATGTTCTCACTGGCCCATTTTTGGCTCATTTGTGGCAAACTAGATCTGGCTGTGCTCCCTGGACTAGTTTCATAGATATCATTAATATAGGCACTAAGATAGCTGGAGAGTCACTTTAACTAAAAATATATAAAACTGGCCAAGATATTCACAGAAGACTAGGGCAACTTAATCCAATTTTTTTATTAAGAAATTCTTATTCATTTTACATACCAATCAAAGATTCCCCCTCTTCCCTCTATGGTGGTATTCTATTTGTACTGAAATGTGATTTTAATTGTATGTTAATAAATAAAGTTGCCCGGGGGTCAGAACTATTAGAGCCATAGAAAGAGCATGGTGGTGGTGGCACATGCCTTTAATCCCGTAGATCTCTGTGTGTTCAGGGATACAGCCAGCATTGGAGACATATGCCTTTAAGACCTAGAGGGCTGTACATACAGGCAGTGACGAGGCAGTCACGTGTTTTGGTTTACAACCAATGAGAAGGCAGAACAAAAAGACTATGAAAAGACATACACACAGAAAGTAGCTCTCTTTTGGAGAGCTAGGACCACCGCAGGAGGAAGGATGAGATTTTAGCTGAGCTCTGACCTCTTGGCTTTCTCTTTTACATTGGTTCTGTGTTTCTTATTTAATAAGACGGTTAGTTACATCTGCATCCCTTCTCCTGCCCTTCCAGCCTCCCCCTCCCAACGCACCCCCTACTCTCTCCTACAAGAAGGTAAGGCCTCTCATGAGGAGTTACATTTAGTAGAGATAGGTCCAAGCCCCTCCGTCTGCCTCAAGGCTGTGTGAGGTATCCTATATATCATAGGTAGTGGGATCCAAAAAGCCTGCTCATGCACCAAGGATGGATTCTGATCCTACTTCCAGGGGGCTCCTTAAGCAGATCAAGCTACAAAATGGTCTTGCTATGCAGAGGGCCTAGTCCAGTCCCATGCAAGCTCCACCACTAAATTTCATGAGTTCCCACTAGTTTGGTTTGGTTGTCTCTATAGGATTCCCCATCATGATCTTGATGCCCCTTGCTCATAGAATCCCTCCTCTCTCTCTTCAACTGGACTCCTAGAGCTCAGCCTGGTGTTTGGCTGTGGATCTCTGCATCTGCTTCTATCAGTTACTGGAGAAAGGCTCTATGATGACAGGGTATTCACTGATCTGCTTACTGGGGTAAGCCTGTTCAAGCACTCTCTCCACTATTGCTAGTAGTCTAAGCTGGGGTTATCTTTGTGGATACTTGGGAACTTCCTTAGCACCTGGTTTCTCCCTATCCCCATGATGTCTCCTCTATTATGATATCTCTTTCATTGCTCTCCCACTCCATCCCTGTTCCAGCTCAACCATCCCAATCCCTTATGTTCTTATCCCCCATCCCCTACCCTCCATGGCCCCCTCTCAACCCCAGTTTACTCATGGAGATCTCATTTATCTCCCCTTCCCAGGGCGACCCATGCATCTATCTTTGGGTTCTCCTTGTTAGCTAGCTTCTCTGCAGCTCTTGGTTATAGTCTTGCTTTATATTCAGTATCCACTTATGAGTGAGTATATACTATATTTGTCCTTCTGAGTCTGGGTTACCTCACTCAGGATGATATTTTCTAGATCCATCCTTTTGCCTGCAAATTTCATGATATCATTGTTTTTCACTGCTGAGTAGTACTCCATTGTGTATATGTACCACATTTTCTTAATCCATTCTTCTGTTGAGGGGCATCTAGGTTGTTTTCAGGTTCTGGCTATTATGAATAATGTTGCTATGAACATAGTTCAGCCTGTGTCCTTATGGTATGATTGCGCATTCCTTCGGTATATGCCCAAGAGTGGCATGGCTGCGTCTTGAGGAAGATTAATCCAATTTTTATTGAGTGTTATTTGAACCACAATCTGCTAAATATTGTGGTATACAAAGGAATGAAATTGTTATCTTTATCTTTCAAGTCTTTAGATTTGTAGATGGAGAAAAGTGATGTCTGACATTAAAAAGGGTAGTGTAAAAAAATAAAATTTGGGCCTAAGCCAGCAGTGGACACAGATGATCCCCACCCCCACAGATCTCCTGGTCTGGGCAGGGCACAATCAACCAAGAACCTGTCTCACACTAGGCAGTCAGGCATAATCATACCAAGTGCCTCCTGTGGTTTGGCCCTAATATGCAAAAGAAGAAAAGCAACAGCTCTGTGCCATGCCTTGCTGCTGGGGCAGGCAGGGGTCAAACAAGTGCCATCTGTGACTCAACCAGGATTCCTGGCACCAGCCAATCTAGAATCATTATTGTGAGCAAGGTGGGGAAATAGAAGAGAGAAAGCAGCAGAGTGGTTTCATGGGCTGGGGAGAGAGAAGCATATAAGAAGAGGTGAGGGTGGTGAGGAACAGGCTGACATGAATGGTCTGCTAGCCACTCAAGTCCAAAGTAATTTCGGGACCTGGGCTATTGCCAAGGGCCAGGTCTTGGTCTGACACCCTACATCAGCTAAAAGGGTCTATGTTGATGTCTGGAGCTTCTGTTGCCACTGAGGACCATGAAGAGGCCTGGAATCTGGACTGCCACCTGGGGCCATGTCAGTATCTAAGAGCCATGGAAGCCATGTCAATCTGAGTAGCTTGCACTGCCACCTGGGGTCATGGTGACATCTGGGCCTGGGATGCTGCTGAAGACTATATCTAGGTCCAAGGTCCTACCACAGCCAGGGTCTGTGTTGATGTCCCTGCCCGTGTTGCCACCAAAGATCACACAGATGCTCAATGTCTAGACTACAACCTGTGACCATTAGGGTGTCCAAGGGTCATGCAGCCACCAGGGCCATGCTGATCTGAGTGGCTTGTGATACCATCTGGGGCCATGGAGACATCTGGGCCTGAGCTGCTGCTGAGGCCCTTGTCTGGGTCTGTGGTCCTGCTGCAGCTGGGATCTGTAATGATGTCCATAGTTCATGGTAGCACAGAGCATCATTGGAACTATGCTATACTGAACCAGCCCCACCCTTCACTGACCCTGGAATAGCTTCCTGCCCCTTGCTGCATACTGCAACAGGAGATCTAGACCCTCCCCTCATGGGATAACCAGCCCCCTGTACTTGGGAAAGATGGCCCCATTCCTTACCACAGGCGTGTAACTCACCTGGGCTGCACACTGGAGCTGATTATGGAGGTTATGGGGGGTGGGGGTAGGGCAGGACCCTGCCTGGGCAGCACACTAGAACTGACCCTGTTATCAGGGGTGCAGGGGAGCCAGCCCTGAGGGCATGATAGCAGGAGAGCTGACCCCCCACACACCTCAAACCCCTGCATATACATTACAGCAAAGAGGAGAGAGGACCCCACACCTTGCCTAGGCAAAACAGCAGAATGGGCCCTGGTGGTGAGTGTGGGTAAGTTGGATATAAGGACATGAGAGGAGAACTAGCCTTGCTCCTTGCTGTGGGCTGCATTAGGTGAGCTAGCCAAGGCAGTGCTGGAAAGCTTGCCCAGGTAGTGAAGATGAGAGAAAGCTGGTGGTCTGACCAACCGACCTACCATTCAGGCCCAGAACCAGGGCTATGAGTTAGCCCACCCCAACATCCATATCATCTATGAACTACTGGAGTATGTGAAGGGAATGAACCTACAGATCCAAACCAGCAGGATCCCCACAATTACCCACGGCAACAACAGGATATCTAAGAGGAGCCTCAGTGAGAGCCCATTTTTGGTGGTGTAACAGAAGCCAGAGGCCTCCAGCCAGACTGATGACTCCTAGAAATTAACACTTGCAAGTAAAGATGAATGGACTAAAGGGTAACTTGTGTGACTCCACAGCTTCTATGATGAGCTTCTTCTTCTTCTTCTTCTTCTTCTTCTTCTTCTTCTTCTTCTTCTTCTTCTTCTTCTTCTTCTTCTTCTTCTTCTTCTTCTCTTCTTCTTCTTCTTCTTCTTTTCCTCCTCCTCCTCCTTCCTTTCTTCTTCTTCTCCTCCTCCTCCTTCTGCTTTGCTCTTCCTTCCCTCCTCCTCTTCCTCCTCCCTCTTCTCCTCCTCCCCCTTCTCCTCTATCTTTTCCTCCTCTTCTTTCTTCTTTTTTGTTTGTTATATTTGGTCATTAGTTTTTCTCTTAAATTTTCTTTGGTTTAGGGGGAATTTTGTGAGGGCAGAGGGAGGTTGTGAGGGGATGGAGCAATAAGTGGGATTGGGTTACATGATGTGAAATCCACAAAGAATCAATAAAACTTAAAAGAATTTTAAAAATAAAATATGTATCATAAACAGCTATAAAGATGTCATCTAGTTTGCCTAAGAAAAAAATATTTCATCTATAATTGTAAAGGATCTTAACAGAATTTGTAGGGATGTTTTTTGATGGGTTTAAAAGAGATGTGTGTAAAGGGATACCATCTCAGAATGTGATCATCAAAGCCCTGATGTTATCTTACCAGGTACAGATGACATGCTGAAGGTATGTTAACTAAAAATGGAGCAGCACGTTTAAGGAAAGCCATTGTTTCTACTTGAGAAAAAAAAAAAATGTCAGTGCAATGATGCATAATGATATTCTGCTATACTCATAGATTGGTGCCTAGCCCAACTGTCATCAGAGAGGCTTCATGGAGCAAGTGATGCAAACAGATACAGACCCACAGCCAAATATTAGGTGGAGCTCAGGGAATCCTGACTAAGAGGGTAGAATGGATTGTAGAATCCATCAGGGTGAAGAATACTATAGAAAAAAAAAAAACTCAGAATCAACTAACCTGGGCTCATAGAGATTCACAGAAACTGAACCAACAACCAGCAAGCCTGCATGGGACTGACCTAAGTTCTCAACATATATGTGACAGTTGTGGTACCCCTAACAGTGGGAGCAGAGGCTATTTCTAACTCTTTTACAGGCATCTGGGACCCTGTTACTCTACTGGGTTGCCTTTCCTAGCCTTAATTCATGGGGAGGTACTTAGTCTTACTGCAACTTGATATACCGTGTTTTGTTGATATCCATGGGAGACCTACCATTTCCTGAACAAAAACAGAGGAGGAGTGGATTGGGGGGTGGGAAAACAGGGAGATGGGATCGGGGAGAGACTGGGAGGAAAGGAGGGAAGGGAAACTCTGGCTGGGATAGAAAGTAAATAAATGAATTAAAAATATTTAATCAATTTTGAAACTTGAAATTACTATAGAACTATGGACTTTTGATTCTATAAATGATACAGATATTTTAAAAATAAATCCTTGATTAATTTAGCAAAAAAAAAAAAAAAAAAAAAAAAAAAAAAAACCTCAATAACAACAAAAGGAATACCAGGCAGGCACAGACACTACAGTATACAACATCTGATCAGGTATTGTTTTCCCTTTGATTCTTCATCACATTCACCCCTAGAGAAGCAAAGGCAGATCTTGATGAATTAGATGCACATGCTTCTTTTGAAACACTATGACAACACTCCTCTAATTTAATTTAATTTACACTTATGGTAATAACCCTAAATGCAAGTATACATTAGTAAAACAATATAAGTACCTAATGTTCAAGTCAAACTTCCATGCTGGAAATTAATGTGACACAGATATGTTCCTGGTTATTCACAAATTCTAAAATAGCCAATAAGATGTAGAAATGTAATGATGAAAAATATAACACATAATATACAAACTTCCAGCAGTGTCTGCTGGATAAATTGAATGAAAGGCAGAATTTATCACAGCTTCTTTTTCTCTACAACGCCATCACCATTACCTTAGAGAGGACACGAACAGATAGTTAAGATGAGAGACCTCCAACTTACTGTTAGAATTGTGTATGTATTATTTATGTGTGCTGTGTGACAGTGGTTGACTTTGTGTGTCTTCCTCTATCCTTTGTGTGTCTATTGCTATCGAACTTCTTTTTTTTTTGGAAATGTCTTTCACTAAAATGGAGGTCCATGATTGGACAGACTGACTAGTGAACCTCTGGGATCTACCTGTCTTCTTCATACCTTCCTACCCCTGCCCCAGGTGGAGCCTTCAGATGCACACCACCATACTTACTTTTCAAGTGGATGCTGGGGATCTGAATTCAAGTCCTCACGCTCGTACAACAAGTACTTTATCTATTGAGCCCTCGCTCCAACATTTCTTCTACTTTTATTCATATCATCAGTAGAATCGTGACGAAAGTAAGCAGGGGTACTACATGGATCCCCAAAGTGTTCAAACCCTGAGCTATACAGCTTATGGTACCAAATATTTGGACAAAGATAAGTTTTGGTAATCCCCTGTACCTGACATTTGCATGTTAGTATATTAAAGACATTCTTAAGTGCCATGGGTAAAGAGTACAAGTTTGACCTGCTATAGCTAAACATGCTCTTTGCCCATTAATCACTTCCTGGAAAGTGTTAGAGTTTTAAATTGGCTTTCAGTTGAATCACTAACTCTGAAATATCGGTGACAGAAAGGTTGAGATCAAACTTTAATGAGGTTCAAATGTAAGCTATTATGAATATTTCTTGTGAAAGTAACTGTTTACACGAGGAAAGGAAATTTCATTGAAGATTTTATATTCATTTGTAAAATTAATGAACATATTTTGCCAATAGCAAAGAGAAAAATATCTTGGATGCTGTTTTTCCATCATGGCTCTTTTCTTGCTCTCAACCATAAGTAGTTAATATTTAATATTAAAGTTAGAATAATTTAAAATTTCACAACTCATTTTCACATTTATAAATTTGCATCATAAAATTTTGTTCATAATTTTATTTTAAACAACATTTAGTCTTTTTATGACAATCAGGTAGTAGAGAGATTTAGAAAAATAATACAAATAGCATAATTTGGTCCAATTAATATACATATCATCCACACAGATCCTAGGGCAAAGACTTTTGAAAGTCTTATATGGTACTGTTTGCAGTGTTGTGATAAAATGTCCAACAAGGAACATCTTAAGAGAAGAAGGAATGAATTTAGATGAGAACTAGAGAAGAACCAGTCTAAAGTGGAAGCACATGTCAACAGGAAATGGAGACTGCTGGTCACACTACTGCATAGTCAAGAAGCAAGCATAAACAGAAAGTGGGGACAATCTGTAAAACTTTAAAGGCCACCATAGTGATCCATTTCCTCATTAAGGCTCCACCTCCTAAAGCTTCCACTAGCTGTACAGACAGTGCCAATAGCTGGTGACCAACCATGCAAACCCATAGGCATATAGGGGAGCATTTCACATTCAAACACAGCAGTAATATTTCTGCCTCAACCCCTTAGACTGGAAGTCACTGGAAGTCATGTAGATTAACTTCAAGTATACAAAGTGTACACATATCTTTGTAGGTTACTGTTCATGGACAGCCACCTCACTGCAGTACTTTATGACGGATGAGTCAACATTTTCTAAGAAGTATCTTTCAATGCCTGTCACTGTAAAAAAAAAAAAAAAAAAAAAAAAGAGTCAAGAAGTTGTTCTTAATTACAGGGTTTTGTGTGTATTTTCAGATAATTAATGTTCAGATTATTATTTAACTAATTATTTCTGAAAATAGCAGATTTCAACATGTAGCATAATGAGGTACTTTCTTGGAGTCACAGAACACTAAAAAATCAGTTGAATAAACTGAGTTTATTGAACAGTTTTGAGAATAATCATTTTGAAAAGAACAAAATTGGGACACAGAGCAAAAAGACATTTTCATGCAGGACATTTTTGATCCATTAGCATTCTAGTTCTCGATCTTACTATTCTTAGACACCATGACCTTTTAATTTCTTATTCATCACATACATTGTATTGAGTATAATATATTATGACTTAATTCAAATTCATTAAACTACACAATTAGCTGTATAATTTATTGGATTTTTCTTCTCACCATTTATTTCCAAAAGATTCTCAGAGTTTTACAAATTAAAAGTAAAGTAAATGTCCTTGAAGAAAGTTCAGTAACTCGGACTTAGTAAATATTATAAAAACAATCATTTCTTCATCAGTATGAGGAGCCAGCTGCAACAAGCCTGAAGAATATGAATTATATCTTGTCTGGGAGAAATGGAAAAGGTTAAAATTCATCATTTTAACTGATAGGCTCTCTACAGAAAAATAAGCAAGGCAAAGAATACCAAATGCTGTTTTAATTTTTAAGGTCTCCTAACTACATTTTCTAGGGGAAAGTGGCTTAATTATTTGTATTGTAAACAAGATTACCTTGTGATAATCATCCATTTTATGTTTAATTGGCCTTAAGATATATTTCTGTGTTTAAAACATATTAACTGAAGCAGTTTGGTATCTTAATTTTTTTTTAAACACAATGTATCCTGTGAATAGTAATTTTAACTCCTTCATGACAAGTATATTATATTTAATACTTAGATTAGACCTGAGTCTGCCTTTCTTGGGTTTTGCAAAATAGAATTAATTTCATTATTAAGATACAAAATCAATCAGATTTAAAAAATTAACTTTATTATTTTTCTCTTCTATTTTTCTTCATGGACAAGTTAAAAGAGTAGAAAAAGTGGCAGGCTAGCAACACCAACTGATTTCATTGGGAAAAAGGAAGAAAATTAATAGCTATAAAGTTGGTTATTGAAATAAATCATTTTCCTTATTTTCTAGCCTTTACCTAAGTAATCAGTGTTACTTTCATGGTACTCTCTGAAATCATTCACCTTTACCTGGAAGGAAAATTTCTCAGACAAAGCTTAATACCCAACTATAGATTATTTACAAATATCAGGAGCCAGAGTCTTGTTACATTGCAAAGACATGCAAGAAAGTTTAATTTATTTCTTCCTTTTTATCTGCTACAATCTGCATTAGTGTTGACTCTCTCCAGGAAAAAAAAATACAACAGAGTGGATATTTATTAAAAGAGCTGTATTAGATTGGCTTCCAAAACTACAATATGGGTTGTCAAACAATGGCTGTCTTATATCTGAGAGGTTAAGAATCCAGTAGTTTCTCAGTCTAAGTGTCTCATTAGTCTCATTCTGGAACTGAAGACAAAAAGGATTCCTTGAAAGGAGTTAGTCTTCAATCCCATTGGCTGAGTACTAATATCATTAAAAGATTTGAGCAGGAGCAATAACAGGGTAGATGAACTTGTCAGTGAGATTGAAGGCAAACAAGCAAAAATGTTTCTTCTTTTTATCTGGGCTCCCTCTAAAAACAGGTGTCCATCCAGGTTTAGGATAGATCTTCCTACTTCCAGTAATTTGATCATGAAAATCATAAAGTACTAAGCAACTTGAATATAGCTGATTCCATATCTGGTCAGGATGACAAATAAAAGTAAGCAATCAAAAGTCCACCCACTCCTTGTCAACTTGACCCAGTTCTTAGGAACAATAACCATAACAGGCAAAGATGCCCTTAGGGAAATCCACAAAGCGTTGTTATATGAGCTTAGAATAAGAACACAATATTGCTAAAAGAAGTTATGGAAGGGAGCAAGCACATGTGCGTTTAAGGGACATTATTGAAAATCAATGTTTGAAAAAATGGAACTTTTATATATGGTGTCAAGTGAACCATGGGGGAGAGTTAGACAAATCAGAAAGGGGGATGAGTGAAGAAAAAACAAATTTCTTCCACATGGAGAGGTATATGAAACCAAGTGTGGGTGTGGACTTCTTTTGTGACGCAAGTTATGATATTTCCAGTCATTTATTCTGTATATTAGTGAGAAAAAGCCATAGAAAAGGGGCTTATCTCACCAATTCTAATACCAGATGAAAAACTAAATAGATTCTCATGGTTTGGGTAAGAAGTACTGTGTTAAAGGTGGAACTGGACAGACAGTAATTGAATTCACGGATGAATATTGAGGAAAGGAATCAACCCCTTGTCCATATTTACAAGGCTTGGTGTACAAATTTCCAACACTTATCTCTACTTTAACTTCTTTTTCAAAATATTTGTCAAATTTTGCTTATATATTTTATTGATTTTTTTACCCCCTGTATGATATGTTATCATTTAAGACAAAGACAATCCTCTTATTAAAATCATACCTCAAAAATATAATGTTCTAACAATATTCTTTTAATATTAACCATGTCATTCAAATATGTTCTTGATTTTACAATTTCATTGTTAGTGATAGAGCCATCTTAAAATATTGGCTGCCCTTTTTAAATTTTCTCATCTTTAAGCTTGGATAATTATACTTGAAATTGTTTTTTGGAAGACTAACTGTTAAAATCATTTTTAAGTTGTAGAACAATAAGCATAAACTTTAATGTTAGAGACATAGCTCAGTAGTACAACCCTTTTCTAAAAAAAATATAAGGTCCAGGCTTTGGTCGCTACCAACAACAGTTCTATCTATTATCTAACTACCTGTCTGTCTGTTTGTCTATCTATCACCTGTCTATCTATTGGCATATATATGTATATATAGGCATATAAATAATATATCGATCTATCATATATATATATATATATAAAATCTATCATCAATACATTTCATCTATTTATCTATATACATGTACAGTAAATTGTTGTCACCCTAATATTCTGTCTTGTCTCTTAATTTTGTACACCTTTCTGCACCTGGCTTTGTTTAAATTATATTTGATTATATTATGGGCACTTCAGCTTTGTACAGAGCATTTTCACAGTCATTCCATGAGAAAGCTTGCCAAGTAGGTGTCCTTTACAGTTCCAGTGTATTTGCTCCCAAACCTGGAGAAGAGAGGGGCCAGGTCTATACAGTTTTCTCCATCTACTCACCATAATGAACAATGAATTTCCTCTCTTTCATATAAAGTCCTCATTGGATATGAAAATACTATAAAGCACAAGTTTAACACATTTGCTAAGAAAGTTATAAATGCACATATGTCTAGAAAAAGCACAGTCCTCCCTTTTAAAAGTTTGTGATTAATTTTTTTTCAATAACAGTAAAATAGCCTCAGTTACCAACATAAATAAAAATAAAAGAATAAAATAAAATAAAAATTTAAAAATTAAAAAGACATTTTTATGTATGAGGACAATGTTTACAGATTCCTGTAGGGATTATAATAGTTTATTAAATTAGTGGTTATAGATTCTTTTCCAATAAATGTGACTTCACTAACATTGAGTAGTTAGCAGAGTTTCAAGTACCAGGAGTGATTTTCCTCTTGTTGAGTAGATCCTTAAGTACAATTAGAGACTTGTTACTCACAGATAAGTATAGTCTTCACCCATCATCAAAGAAATTTTTCATTGCACAAGGTGGAGACCACTACAAATAAAAACACAATCAAACAAAATGTGGAGTTGTGGAACCTAGTCCCAGTGGACACATCTAAAAACACTCTGGCACCTAGGGCTCAAGGAACATTGTGCAAGATGAAGTGAAAAGATGCTAAGAGCCAGATGGCCAGGGAGCTTGCTGTGAGACTATGTCTCCAAGTAACATCAGAAGGTACACTGATAAAGTTACACCAACATGATTGCCCAAACATGAGCTGAACAAGAATGGAACCAACAAACGTGCTGAACCTCAAGGGGAAAACCTTGGAAGCTCCAACCCTACTCACAGAACTAGAGGCAACTGAGGAAAGCTGGGAGTGGGAGAGATGGCCTTTCCCAGGGACAAACATACCAATTGGTTGTCTAGTGCCAAATGGGCAGCCCTGGAAATATATATACAAATAACATATAGACTGACCAAGTTATGTTTTGGAATATGTGTATGTGTGTATGTTTATATGTCTGATTTAATTATTCATTTAAAAGGAGGCCATGCCATGAATTTGAAGGAAGCTAGGAAGGGTATGTGGGAGTGCTTGGAGGGGAGAAAAGGGAAGCAATAAATATTTTAATTATTTATAACCTCAAAATTTTTTGAAGACATTTTGGTGCAATTTTAGTCAGCATATTTTAACTAACTGGAGTCTACCTGTAGTGCAATGATGACAAAATTAATTACATGTTCCACTTTTCAGTGCTTCATATTCTTTGTTCATACAATCAAGTGTTTTGAAAGTTGTTTTATTACATCTATGTCCATGAGTTTAGCTCAGCTGCATAGTATACACTGCTAATGAAGTCATGGGCATGGTGACACACATTTTCAGGCCAATTAGTTTTATTCTGTTCAGAAACCATAACTCTAACTTAAGGTAAATTTACTAAAATTAAATGTCGTCTCTTATAAAGCAGCCAGGATTAGAACATGTGTGGTTCTTTTGCCACAACTAAAGAAAATCTCAGTATCCATGTTTGTGAAGATCTAGTAACTGTACTATCAAACTTCTCGTCTTACATAAAGGCAGCACGTTAGAATAAAATAAATTGTATTAGTATATGGCCGTACACTTTTTAGATTATTTTTTAGAAGAGTTAGTAATTCACTAGTATCAAAATCATTCTGAATTCTTTTTTTCATTTACTTCATCCTTTTAGTGTAAATAACACTTGTATAAATTTTTCTAGTCATAGGTATGAGTGGCAGTTTTTACTACAGATATGTTACCTTAATCCAGAGCTCTTACAAAGAAGTTTAATTTACATTTTATTCTCCATGAGTCCACAAATGAAAATATTGTCTGAACTCCTAGGTCAGTTTATCTTTAGCATTGAGTTTGATGGATGAGCTCTAGCTTCGGCTATAGTGTGAGTTAGGTTTATGATTCCCACCAGGTGTGGAGCCTTTAGAACAGCACATATACCTTTCACCATTAGTTAGACCCTAGAAGTGTGACTGCACATTTGAAAACACCTTATAAATCATCACAATTAACAACCTTCAAACTGTCCATCCAAAGCAACTGGCTTAACATGCCATCTGTTATTTTTTCTTCAAAACCCTCTAGTCTGTTTATCTAAGGCAGCCATTAACATTTAAAATGATGTTCCTTTTTAAGATGTGTGATGGGCTGATGCAGTAAAGCTTTTGTTTTAATTATCAACAATTTCTATGATGCAATATAATTTTTGTGGTACTCGGGGCTCTTTACAAATCAAAAGGAATCCAACTAAAACAGTAATTAATGTCAAATGACAAGTCACAAAAGGCCCTATTTAATTAAAAAGTTCTAATCTTTGATTACACCTCATCATGCATTCTACTGATTGCAAACTCTTGTCTGAAAAAAAGGAATATAATTGGCAACATAGTCTATTGTGTCTCCAAAATGACACCTGAAAATTACATGAAATGGCTCTAGTGTGCTTAGAAGTTGGAAAAATCATACTAAGACATATTTTATTAGTTATTTTCTTTTTTGTCATTAAGTTTAGGAAAATTATTTTTCTGTACTATAAAATAAAAGATGAAACAAAGTGCAATAAAATTCAATCTATTATTAAGGGTATTGTTTAACTACTGTATTTCTTAAAATTGAATTTAAAGAATAACTTTACCCTTACAAAATCAATAAAAAGTCTATTATAAAAATGCAACATTGAGTCAGTTCATTATGATATATCTTGGGCTTATAATTAGAAATACTAGCTGGATGTGGTGGCACATTCCTTTCATTCCAGCACTCAGGAGGCAGAGTTCTCAGGAGAACTCAGGAGGCCTGTGTTCTCAAGGCTAACCTTTTTTAGAGAGTGAGTCCTCGGACAGGCAGAACTACACAGAGAAACACTGTTTTGATAAAACAAATGATAATAATAAAGAAGAAAATAATATATACTTCAAAACATGATTTTTTAAAAAAACTACATTTTTGTCAGGCAGTGGTAGTGTATGCCTTAATCCCAGCACTCAAGACGCAGAAGCAGGTGGATCTCTGTGTTTGAGGCCACCCTGGTCTACAGAGTTAGTTCCAGGACAGCCAGGGATACACAGAGAAACCCTGTCTTGAAAAAGCAAACAAAATAAATAAATAAGTAAACAAATAAATAAACTCACATTGTCCTTAAATCTCATATGCCAGTTTGGATAGATTCTACTGCATATGGAAGTTCCACTGTACTAATTTTATGTCGCTATCAGAATCTAATGTTTAATTTCAGGAATGTTAAACTTAGCCACCAATAATGTCTTATTTACCTTAGATTATCAATCATAAGTGTAGTCCTAAATGGATATGACAACAGAATCTTGTTCGAGTATTCCTGGAAGTCCATACTGTCATGTGATGGTCACTGTTTCAGCAACAAGGATCTAAACCAGACACAGTGCAGCAACAGGGCAATTAAATGTTAATGTTACGAACAGTCAGCTTAATACCTTTTGTTATTTGAGTACAGCATACTCTGGAAATATTTTTATCCATAACCCACAGGTTTCAGCCTTATCTCAGTTAATATTCTATCCTCACATGCTAATCTGGTCACAAGAGCAAGAATAAAATACAGATTTAAGAAGAGCTAAAGGAGAAGATTGACAGACAAATTCAGTGCCTGCTGCTTCCTGTGTGAGGTATTGGATGGACATCATTTCCCTAATGTACCAAAATAGATCATTCACTGAATCACATTTTAAATGAAAAACTTATGCAGCATATGTATAACAGAAAATGTCTATACAATAGAATATGTAAATATTGCTATTATACTGACGAAAACCATATGAAACATATGAAGTGCAACTAAAACTTTTTAACAGCAAATATCTTTGCTTATTGCAATTTATTTTAATACTAATAATAGAATTATTTTAATACTAAGATCAAGCTAACGCATATAGAAATAATGTTTTCTTTAGTCTTTTTTTTTCTTTTTTTTTTTTTTTGGTTTTTTGAGACAGGGTTTCTCTGTGTAGCTTTGCACCTTTCCTGGAACAGTCTTTCTTTTAAAACAAGAAAAGAACTTGATTAATTGATATAGCACATCTTTAAACATCTTAAACACAGCTTTAAGTCATTTGTATGTATGACTTATGTGCATAAAGCACTATGCTAAAGTTGGTGGAACTGACTCTTTCAGTAACAAATGGAATTAACTTCATGAAGATAATTGAAACAATAAAACAAGTTAAAAGGCAAATCACAAAATGATTTTTTGTTTAATGTAAGCAATATGAATTAAATTTTTTTATTTGATCTAGCTATGTCCTTGTATTAGATATCTATGGTGATATTTTATTTGTACTAAAATGTTATTTGTATGTTAATAAATAAAGTTGCCCAGGGGTCAGAGCTATTAGCAAGCCATAGGAAAGCTGGGCGATGGTGGTGCATGTCTTAAATCCCAGCGCTTGGTAGGCAGAGCTAGGTAAGCCTCTGTGTGTTCAGGGATACAGCCAGCATGGAGACACACGCCTTTAATCTCAATACCAACCATAGAAGACCTGGAGGTCTGTATAGACAGGCAGTGATGAGGCGGTCATGTGGTTGGGTTTACAACCAATGAGAAGGCAGAACTGAAAGTCTTTATAAAGACTTTAACACTGGAAGTAGCTCTCTTTCGGAGAGGTAGGACGACTGCAGGAGGAAGGGTAAGGTTTTAGCTCTTAGCTCTGACCTCTTGGCTTTCTTCTTTGCATTGGTTCTATGTTTCTTATTTAATAAGATGGTTGGTTACATATATATATATATATATATATATATATATATATATATATATATATTTGTCACTGTGACCTAACCAAAACACAAAAAATGCTTGAAGGAAGAGAGGTTTATTGGGTTCACCATTTGAATTGTTGCAATACATCAGGACAAGGATGACATGGTGGTTGAAGCTAGTCTAGAATATAGCAATAGGGAGGTTTTCCTTTTGCTACATTCCAGCTGGGAATGAGTTGGAACCACTAGAATACACTATACCATCAAGACTGGCCTCTCAGGTATCTACTTTCAGTGAGGTCTGACCTCCTGATTCTTCCATAACCTCCAAATAGTGCTACCAATTGGGTGCAAAGTTTTCAGACATATGAGATTGTGGATGATAGGCTCTGCATACTAAGCCATAATTGTCCTTTGTAACATTTTATAAATTAAGAATTTTTAAAATTCTTGTGGTATTTTTATCTACTGCTATCTCTTTAATTATTAAATATGTCCGTGGTTTTTCTTTATTGTTATAAATCTATAAATCTATCTATAAATCAAATGCTATTTTGAAGAGCATTATTTCCCTAAAATTTAGGATATACCTATTTAGTAATAAATATTCA
Source organism: Peromyscus leucopus (assembly GCF_004664715.2). Lineage (NCBI taxonomy): Eukaryota > Metazoa > Chordata > Mammalia > Rodentia > Cricetidae > Peromyscus > Peromyscus leucopus. The sequence goes on along the minus strand of NC_051070.1, from coordinate 39,253,846 downwards.
TTTTAGATAGCTAGTTAATTTCTTCCAAGTTAATCTCATTTTTACATTCCTCAAATGTGTAAATATTTTCTACATTTTTCAAATCTCAATATTTAAAAAGTAAAGCACTAGTATTAATATATATATCATATATAGTAAAGGAGCCAGTTGCATAGGTGACAATATTTCTTTTGTCAGATTTTATATCCTGTGTATCCACCCATTCAAGAGAACAGTGTTCTAGTACAGAATGACATGATCAGTATATAAAAATATTAACATAATATAACATGCCCTATTGGATATTTCTTGTTATAAAAGGAAATGACTAGAACCAGATGTGGTGCATACACCTATAATCTTTCCTTCAAGAGTGAAAGGCAAGAAAATATCTTTTGAGTTCTAGGGCAATCTAGTCTTTACATGGCGTTCCAGCAAAGGCTATATGTTAAGACACTGTCAAAAATAAAGAAGAAGCTTTGAATGAAATACATTTTGAAAATATGTTGTTAATAACATACCAAAACATTCAAATTATGAGACTAATATAAATTATTAAATGTATTCTGAACCCTAAAAATCAGAAATTGAGCTAAAACAATTGTGTGATTTATAACAACATAACAACATCCAAACAGTATTATAACTTAAAGATTTTTATTAAATAAGTCTTCTTTTAACGAATTCTCTCTACAAACTCCAGAAGAAAACCAGTATTAATTAGTGTTTTGGAATAAGTTAACTAGTTTAAGTGATTACTGTTAGCTAGTTTAAGTGTTAAATTTTAGCTATATGTCTATTATGTAGTCAGAGAAATGTGAATGTATATGTATCAAGCATCTATCAAAATAATGGGTAAAAATTATCCTTAAAATCATCAGGGATATTTTCAGCAGAAGTACCACAGGAAATGCCCTGCCCAATACACAAAGACATTCCTCCTGCCAAAAGTCATGCTATTGACAGCAGAATACTGCTGCTAATTGGAATATATTTTCTTCAAGAAGTGAGAACTTAACCTTACATTTGACAGATGTTTGTGTAAAATGTCATGTGATATTTTGAGAGAGTGTGCCTGTGCTCTCTATAATTTTGTTTCTGTTGTCACACATTAAGAAGCAAACACCTAAATAAACAGAAGAAAATTACTAGTTATTTACAGCTAAGCATATATATCAGAAATAAGACATCTTCAAATATATAAAACAACGGATAGATCACAGAAAATATCAACTCAGAAAACACATTTCTAAATATTTAAAACACTCAATGATAAATGGGACAGTCAAGAGATTAGCTGTTGCAAATAAAGTGGATTGGATAGAAAGCTCAGTAGTAGATCTTTTTTGGCTCCTGGGAACAGTTCTCAGTGCTGGAAATAAACAAATAAATGCTTAATATATAAATTACTTAATGGTTAATGTTATGAGAATATCTTTACAACTGTTATAAGCTCACAGTACCTGTATTTGTAATGATTTAGCTACAAAGGAATGAGAATTGTTTAGAATTTGTGAAAATTTTCCTATTACCTGATTCCCACAAATGTGGAAGCAGAAATTGGGTATTTTATCAGCATTTGTGAGAAAATGGTTTTTGTGATTTTAGCTAACTTATCTTTAAAACTAAACAAAAGCCAATAGAATCACTATCACTCTGAACAGCTCCCCTATATGCTGTCCCAAGTTCCTTAAAAAAGTGTAGGTCCCAAGGACTGAGTTCGACCTGATAGACTCAGTCCAGGCAGGTCTAGTCCCCTCCTCCCAGATTGAGCCAAGCGTCCCTGGTAAGTCCCAGGTTTCAAACAGCTAACTCATGCAATGAGCCCAGGACCTGGTACCACTGCCTAGATGCCTCCCAAACAGATCAAGCCAATCAACTGTCTCACCTATTCAGAGGGCCTGATCCAGTTGGGTGCCCCTCAGCCTTTGGTTCATAGTTCATGTGTTTCCATTCGTTTGGCTATTTGTCCCTGTGCTTTATCCAACCTTGGTTTCAACAATTGTCGCCCATATAAACCCTCTTCTTTCTCGCTAATTAAACTCCTGGCGCTCCACCTGGGGCCTAGCCGTGGTGGAAGAACAGGAAGGGGGAGAACAAGGGAATCTGTGGCTGTTATGTAGAACTGAATAGTATTGTAAAATAAAATAAAATAAAATAAAATAAAATAAAATAAAATAAAATAAAAGTGTAGGTCCTATAAGAATTCCAATGATCTTTGGGCTGACAATGCTTCTCCAAGGGTCAAAGACCATTTAATAACTATTCTATCACTAGGCATGAGAAGCTTTCTTTTGCATTGTTGTTTTGGGCTTGTTCAAGAGACCCTCAAAATACTATATGCTATTGCTACTGCTCTTGGTTGTACCCAGGAGGTGGAAGGTAAATACCTATTGCTGGAGATACCATTTACTTTAGACATAGGGCATATAGGCCCCTGAGCTGGAACTGACAGAAATATCTCTTCCTTAGGGTAGTTTTTATAGTAACAGAAGGTGCAATGCAAGCTTCCAAAGGAGAGAAATAACCAACAGGTCTATGCAGCTATGATTCCTATGAACCACAACAATGACCAGCATGGCACAATAACGGATACATGGTGGTAAGCATACCATGGCAGCAACCAGCAGCTCTCTGATTGGACTTAAAACTTCTCAACAGGAAAGAAACCATGCCTGGCGATGGAAGCCTAGTCAACTACCCAGGGCTAGTGAAGTCATAGAATTTAGAAAACAACCTATCCTTGCCCCTTGCCCCCTATGGCAGTCGGAAAGAGTTGGTCCCAGGGTCATGAGAGTTGGTGAATTGACCCTGTCCCTCACTGGCTGCAGCATTTAGAAGTGCAGGTTCTGTACCTCATGGCGGCAGCAGAGTAGAGTTGACCCTGTTGCTGGGGGCCACCGCTGATCTGCCCCCTGCAAAAGTGCATAGGAGATCTAGCTCCACCCTTCATCAGCCATATGACTGAGTGAGCACGAGAGAAGGCCTCTCCGCTCACCCACCTATCGCTTCCTCTGGCTGCTGGGAGAGCTGGCCCTAAGATCAGAAGAGTGGGAGAGTTGGCACTGCACCTCTCCCAGGCAGCTCAGTAAAGCTAACCCTCTTGGCAGGGGTGCAGGTGAGTCTGCCCAGAGGGTGTAAAACAGAACAACGGACCTCACCCTCCCTCATCTGCCATGTGGTGGCATGGTGAGGGAAAGACGCACCCCCTTGCTCTCTACCACCTACGGGCAGGTGGGAGAGCCGGTCCTGCTCTCACCAGCTGCAGCACACAGAAGAGCAGGCCCTGCAGGTCACCTGGGCAACACACTAGCACTGACCTTTTTGGTGGGGACTGAGGTGAGCTGGTCCTGTGGACTGAAAAGGGAGAGTAGCACCTGCTCCCTCTCTTGTATGCCAAATCATGGCATGAGTGAGGGAAATATGGCCCTCTCCCCGCAGCCAATTGTGGCAGGCAGGATAGCCGGCCTTGGGGGCAGGAGAACAGAAGAGCTGGCCCTGACCCTCACCAGGAGCAACAATTGGGAGAGCAGGCTAGACACCTATCTTGGACAAAACAGTAGAGCTGGCCCTGGCAGCAAGAGCAGGAGAACGGGCCCTGCTTCTTGCTGCCTGCTGCATTGGGTGAGCTAGAATTGGGCAGTGCTGGAAAGCTTGTTCTGATGGTGATGATGAGGAAAAGCTGGCAAGCTGACCAACCCAACTACTATCCAGGCCCAGAACCAGGGCTATATGTTAGTCCACCCCAATATCCACCTCATCTATGAACTATTGGAGTGTATGAAAGGGCCAGACTTGCAGATCCAAAGCTAAAGGATCTCCATGATACAGTACAAAAACAGGATATCCAGGAAAAGACTCAGTTAGGGTCTAGTATCAATAGGGTAGCAGATACCAAAGTCTTGAGCCCTGCCAACAATCCATTGCAATGAACACTTACAAGTAATTATGTATGGACTAAGGGATATTCTCTGTGACTCACTGGGCCACACTACAGCTTCCATGGTGAGATTTATTTTTCTTTTATATTTGTTTTTTGGCTATACTTTTAAGTGTTGTTTTGTTTTGGAATGGAGTTGCAAGTGCACAGGGTGGAGGCTAGGTGACAGGGAAATGAGTGGGATTGGAATGCATGATGTGAAATCCACAAAGAATCAACAAAAAATTTTTTTAAAAGAAAACAAAAAAGAACATACAGTGACTACTTTACTAAACCAACTAAAAGAGCTCCTAACTGTATTCTGAATATTTGTTCTTTGACTGAGACGTAAGTATAGTCTTCATCCCTCATCAAGGAAACTTCCCTTTGCAATAGACAGAGACCATTATGGAAAATCACAACCAATTCAACTGTAGAGTTGTGGAGCCTACTGCCAGGGGATACACCTACACAATTCCTGCACCTAAGGCTCAGAAAACAGTATGGAAAAGGGGGTAGAATGATTGTAGAATACCAGGGGTAAAATGATTGTAGAAGACCCAATTGAATACATAACAGAAAATTTTCAATTTGACATATGTGAAGACACTTGTACCAAGAAATTTTGTACCTACATAAATAAAGATGGGAAATTTAACAAATAACTTCTTGGGCATGTTAAACTACAACTAATGTTAAACTCATAGTAATGTCAGAAGTTATATTCATAAAGTTTCACCAACATGACTGCCTAAACATGAACTGAGCAAGGGCAACAACAATACATGTGCTAACATGGGTGGGGAAATGCCCAGGAGGCCATAACCCTACACAAAGAGCTATAGAAAACTAAGCAATGCTGAGATCTAAAGAACATCTTCCCCAGGAAAAGCATACCAATTTGTAAATACCAAATAGTCAGACCTTAAAGCATCCAATTAATATTGTACAGACTTAGCAGGGCACATTTATTTTTTTTTGAATACACACACACACACACACACACACACACACACACACACACACACGCACACACACACAGACATTCAGCTGACTAGAATGGGCCATGGAGTTCTCTGGACAACTAAGGAGAAAGAGAGGCACACAGGGAAGGAAGAAGAGGGGCTATGGGATTGCATGATCTCTTGAATCCAGGAAGTAGAGAGGGAGAATCATGTCTTGGTTGCTCTGTGGATTTCTTGGATTTACTCCTTAATCTTTATCCCCAAGTTTTATTTTTCAATAAATTCAATAAATTTTTCAATTAAAAAAAAAAACAACAATATCTAGGTACCCAACTTGGGGCTTTGAATCATGCCCCAAGTGGAAAAACCACCACAACTGTGCCTACTCCACCCCAGCCAGCTGGCACTCTGGACCTGGCACCAACATCACTGTGCAACAGAGTGCAGTCCAGACCACACTGGGTCCTGCACTCTGCCACTAATGGCAGGTCAGATAGTTGTATATCATTCTGCATCCCAGCAGTAAGGGTTTCCTCCTTCTGTTTCCTTACATTTGCTCATTGTCTCTCCCAGCACAGCACATGAGTAGCCACATTGGCTCCCAGCCGGTGTGTGAAATTAGCACAGCTCAGGACACTCCACTGTCCCCACAAAGTGCTACCACTACAGCTAGCTATCCACCCCCCAGTACATCTCTGCCAATGCTGTCAGCATCATCAAATATGGTATGACACAGGAATTTTTAAATGGGAAATTAAGATATAAAAGGGGGGGGGACTTTCCCATCTTAACAATCAAAAACATCACAATTCAGGGCATGAGAACTCTGTTTACTGCCTCTATGGATAACCTACAAATAGAAAAAATGAATGAGGGGATGAACAACTTAGCTGATATTGACATAATGTCGATCATAATTATTATCAGTTGGTTAATTCATATATTATCCTTAAAAATGGTTTGATAACTGTGCCAAATATGATAATTTTACTGATAATATACAATCCTTAGAAAGACTTACTATTAATAAGACACAAGCCTTAGGAAAACTTACTATTGATAAGATACATGCTTTAGAAAAGGTTACTATTGACAAGATACAAGCCTTAGAAAGACTTACTAGTGAATGTAATCAAAATTTGACTGATAAGATACAAGCCTTCGCAAGACTTACTAATGAAAATAATAAATCTGACTGATGAGATACAAACCTTAGAAAGATCTACTAATAAAAATAAGAAAAATACTCAGACACAGACAGAGGAATTTAGAGCAGAACCTACTGTACCACTGCATTATGAAACTACAGAGGAGCAGCCTAAAGTGATTAGAAAGCCAACCTTGAATTATTCAGTTACCATACAACAATGACCACCAGATGACAGGCATTCCCAAAGCTATGCAGAAGCTTACTGCAATCTTGTGGGAATGTTAGATTTTAGGAGATTTAAGGAAGCAATAGCTTCATATGGAGTGTATTCACCTTTTGTGAGATAGATATTAAATTTATGGTCAACTAGGTGCAGAATTATTATACAAGATTGGAAAGATTTAGTTACAGCGATATTGAAAGCTGGTGTTCAGTTACAATGGAAAACATGGTAGAGAGAGGAAACTAGAACAGTGAAGTAGGCCTAGAGGTATTGAAATTTCCCAAAATCAACCTCTTGATGAAGGCCAGTATGTTGATTTACAAAGATATTCTATATTTGATGATCACAACATGGCTCTATGCCACTCACCAGCTCTGAAATGCTTGGGACAGGATTGAAGAATCAGAAAAGAGTAATTTATTAAAATTATGTAAGGGCCAAAAGAATCCTTCACTGATTTCTTTTTACAAAGATTGACTGCGTCTGTAAATCATATCCAGAAGTTAGACAAATATTAATTGAATCTTTGGCTTTTGAAAATGCTAATTCACAATACAAAAGAATAATCAGGTCTTTAAAGGTAAGATCAGTGCCCATAGATGAATGAACCTGACATAGAGTCGATATTGAATCTCATACTCATGATCATACTTGGATAGGAGAGGTGATTTACAAAAACTTTAAAAAAAAAATGTAAATGTCAGCTGTTTTGATTGTGTCAAACAAGGTCATCTAAAAAGGGATTGTAGGTAGGGCATTACTAGAAACAATATTTTTTCTACAGATAATCCAACCTGAAGACTCCAGCCTTCCAGAGTATGTGGAAGATACAGCAAGCTCAGATGTTGGACTAATGAATTCAGATCAACAAAGGACAGTCAACATTATCCTTTGCCATTAGGAAAAGCCTAGGGGGGCGGCCCTCTTGCAGATCCCCGTGTCAAATGTGGTTTAATCATTCCCTGTCACCATAGAGGAAATTCCTCCACAGAGCAATTAAAGTACCTGATGCCTGATGTTAAAAAAACAAACAAACAAGCAAACAAAAAACATACTGCTATGAATGACAGAACAGCTTCAATAGGCAAAAAAAAAAAAAATTTCAGGAAGGACCATAAAACAAGTATTTTGGCAAACTTCTATAAATGACCAGATGCAAACTTAAAATACCAATAAATGACATTGAAAGTGAGGGTCTAGTAGAGACAGGGAAAGATTTAACAAAATTTCACTGAAGACTTGGCATCCAATTTGGTCTCTTCAGAAAGTAAATGTTCAGCACCTAGGGATTTGGAACATTATCTTAGGTAAAACAAGGTACATGATGAATAGAGTATATAGGGACAGAAGTACAGACAGGAAAATTAAAACTATATGTGGCTAACATAGCAATAAATATATGGGGACATGATTTGTTACAATGGAAAACACAGATAAACATTCCTCAAATCTCTGAAATGAACCATAAAATAAAGAATGCTTCTGAGAGAAATATTAAAAGGTATTATCAAGAATGGTCACAGTCTGTTCAAGTTGTATGTAAACAGGCACAACAGTTAATGATCTTCCAAAGGCACCAACTTTCCTACCTTTAAAATGGTTAACTGACAAACCTGCCTGGGTAGAACAATGGCCTTTGGCATCAGAAAAATTACAGCATTAGAACAGCTGAAACTGGAGTAACTAGATTTTCAACATATTGAAGCATCTACCAGTCCTTGGAATTCTATATTTGTCATTAAAAATAAATCTGTAAAATGGAGAATGTTAACAGATGTAAGAGCCATAAATAAGGTGACTCAGTTAATGGGCTCATTTCAGCCCGGAATTCCCTTGCCTTTTCTATTACCTAAATAATGGTACATTATAGTGATTAATTTAAAAGACTGCCTTTTTACTATACTTTTACAAGAAGAGGATAGAGAAAATTTTGCCTTCACAGTGCCTACTTATAATAATTCTCAGCTTGTTAAAAGGGATCAGTGGAAAGTTCTGCCATAGGGATATTAAACATCCCTGCCTGTGTCAATATTTTATACAAGAGACATTGGGAATAATTGGTAGTTTCCTCAATCTATAATTTACTATTATATGGATGATATATTACTAGCTGATTCAGATGCAAATAACTTAGAAAAAAAGTGTTTGAAGAAGCAAAGAAATTTTGCTAAGTTGGAGATTGCAAATTGCTCCTGAAGAAATGCAAAGAGAAGATTCTACTAATTACCTGGAATATGAGATAGATTTGCAATAAACTCAGGCACAAAAAGTACAAAGTAGGAGAGATCAATTATGAACTGTTAATGATTTATAAAAATTGCTGGGAGATATTAATGGGCCACAGCCCACAATTGGACAACTCAGGAACTAAATAAAGTATTTCAAATCTTACAAGGTGATAAGGACTTAAATAGTCCAAGAAAATTATCAGCTGAGACTGAGAGAGAATAAGCTGTGATAGCAAAAAAAAAAAAAAAAATACAAGATGCATACGTGGATCACTGGAATCCAGGGCTTGATTGTATCTTCATCATACTACCATCTATGCATTCCCCTACAGGAATTCTTAGGCAGAGGGAAGATAATATTTTAGAATGGGCACTTATGCCACATGTAAACAGGTTAAAAATTAAAGATCTATGTATAAAAGGTTTCTTAATTGATTCTAAAAGGAAAATTGAGACTTCATAAACTAACAGCAATACACCCAGCAGAAATTGTAGTGCCTTTTACTAATGCTGAAATTTCCTTATTATTGACATAAAAATGACATAGATAAAAAAACTTGCAGTATTTTTTTGGGAGAGTTTAGCAACAAATATCCCAAATCAAGAGACTTGGAACCAATTGACTTCCTCCTCACATTGTGTGAGAAACACCAATTTCTGGAGTGCCTACATACTATATTGATGCAAATAAATAAGGAAAGACAGGTTGTGACTCTGGAATCTTAAGTAGAGTGGCCTAAAGCCCTTATGATTCCATTCAAAAGTAAAAATTATATGCTATTCTCATGGTACTATTAAAATTTCCAGAACCTCTTAAATAGTTATTGACTCTCAATATGTAGAAAGAGTTGTTTTACATATTGAAACTGCTGAACTTATTACAGATGATTCAGAATTAACTTCGTCGTTTACTCAATTACAAAAAATAATTACAAATAGAAATCACCCCTTGTATATAACATATATCAGATCCCACGTGGTTATACCAGGCCCCCATCACAAGGTAATGATGAAGTTGACCAGCTGTTGGTAGGAAACGTGCTAGAAGCTCATGATTTCATAAGAAACACCATGGTAATAACAAGGGTTTGAAGAAAGATTTTTTTCTATCACTTGACAACAAGCCAAGGAAATTATTAGGAAATGTTCTACTTGTAACTTGTATAACCAATCTCCACTACCTGAAGGAACTAATCCTAGTGGTACTCAAAGAAATGAAATTTGGCAAATGGATATGTTTCATTTTGTGGAGTTTGGAAAATTAAAGTATATGTACTACACCATAGAAAAATATTCAGGATTTCAATGGTCAACTGCTTTGAGTTCTGAAAAGGCTGATTGTGTAATCATGGACTTAATAGAAGTTATAGCCATTATGGGAATACCTATACAAATTAAGACTGACAATGCTCCAGCATAGGTCTCTAGTAAAATGAAACATTTTTTTTGCCTATTACAATATAAAGTATATTATAGGTATACTACACAATCCTATAGGACAAGAAATTGCAGAAAGATCTGATTAAAAGATACACTTAATAAAAGAAGGGAATAATAAAGATCCCCAGAGATAGATTGCACAATGCTTTATAATCTTCAAATTTTAAATGTAAATGAGAAAGGAACAGCAGCTCTGGAAAGACATTGGATAGTAGAAAAATGCTGGACTAAATCAACTTGTATACTTTAAGGATTCCATATCTCAGAATGGAAACCAGGATATGGGTTACATTGGGGAGGAGATTTTGCTTTTGTTTCTACAGGAAAAGAAAAGCTATGAATATAATCAAAACTGATAAAGATTTGATTTGAACATGAGACCTCTTGATTAGGAGAGGCAATAGTTCATTAAACAGTGTGGCAATTCAACCTGACAAAAATGGAAATTCCCCAAAGTTAAGATTGGGGCAGAGTTTTGTTTTTGCCTTTCCAGAAGAACAAAAACATCCAACTAAGAAATCTAAATACCATTGGACAAATGAGAAATCTGAGCAATAAGGACAAATCACTCAAAGGAAATGCCCGAAGAAAAAGAGTAATTTAGCCTAAGGGTATAGCACCCTCCCAACAGAATAAAATCTCACAAATCTTCCCAAATGTTTTTTCTATTGTTCTTTACAGATATATAAGGTAACTGATCATTTTTGTAGCCTCAATTCAATTGAAACCTAAAGCTGTCTCCAAAGACAAATAAAAAGTTGGACCATGGCTGTCTTCTTCTCAAATCCAAGTGTGCATGTTAAAGGAAAACCCAAAATTTCTGTCTCATGTCAGAAGAGCCACATGGTGTGGGACAGAAGAAAAACAAAAATTAGGGACAATTCTATTGCCACAAACTCGTAGTCCTTTAGTTTTTTACTCCTTAAGACTTTTCTTTAGGTATAAATATTATCTCAAAATTTATTTAAACATTTTGTCATGATATTACTGGTCATATAGAATAGTACTAATTCTGGAAATAGGTTTCATCTAGCTTTCTATATGTGATTTTGGGCCTGAGTCTGAGTGAGGTAACTAGGAAATAAGTTTGTATACCACACATGTATTTATTAGATTGTGGTCCTTAACCCCTCTGATATCTACTACACATGACATTTAAATTAAGTTTCCTTCAGTGAACTATGACCATTCCTAACAGCAACTTTTAAAGTCAACAAAAGGATGTTGGGGCCTCACAATGATGAATCCACCTGGATTGTGGTAATGCCACTAGGCTGATGATCACACCCAAAAAATCAGCTTCGTACTACAAACTGCTCAAGACAACCTCAAAGTAGTTAGTGAAAATGGTCCAGTCTTCTAGACTACTCCAATTAGGATTTCAGATAAGTCTTGCATCTTCCTATCACATCAAGATTAGACAACAGCTAGCTCTCCCTGAACTTGGTCTTTATTTCAATTTTTTCAGGGCCCCTAAAGATATTGTTGTATCCCAGACAACAGTAAGTAATTTTAAGAGCATAACACCTACATTCCCAAGAGATGGGTGGCTGCTCGTTGGTCCTTCAATGGATGTTTGTTATCATTTATGAAGGTTGGTTACATGTTGTTATTAGCCATGGTCAGGAAGAAAACTAAGCAAAGAAAATTAGATTCAGGTTTCTCATTCTGAAAAGAAAAAAGCAGATACGGAAAGTATAGGATTAAAAAGGACCAATCATTGATTGTATTTAGAATTAAAAGCAACTATTAATCTCTAATATTTTATATTGGTATGGATTTATGTATATTGATAGAAATTTAAGGTTATTTTGCTATACTATATATGTTTCTATTCTAAAATATTTCTGTATATTGATATAAATATAAGGTTATTTTTGTTATACTTTGTATATTTTTCTGTTCTTATTTAAGGTATATACCTATGCAGCTCATTTAAAAGTACACTGTAAAGTTTTAGTACTTGAAAGTTATTTAGGATAATAAAGAAATACAGATTAATAGTCAGTCATTTATAACTATAAATTCTATAGTCATTTTAGGTGTATTTTCGAGGTCACACAGAGATACATTTTATATAAATAGCTGATCTTCAAACACTTCAAAGACCTAAAGAATATGGCATTTTAAAAATGTTTTAACAAAATAAAACTTTTCTTGACAGTGGGACATAATTGCTCCTGACAGTACCAATTAACTACAAAAAAACATGATGTGTATTGAAGAACCTCCCATTGGAGTTTGCTTTTTCAATGGCCAAAGTTAGCCATTTGGGCAGGAAACTGCCCTTGACTCAACTACTGAAAAGAAAGTATGCTATCCAAACTAGACCAGCAGGACACAAATAAAGCAACTGCTGAACTTTGCCAAGACAGGGTAGGACAGTCCTTCAAAAATTTCCTGCTTTACAGAAAAGTTTGTCAATTATTCTAAGCCTGTAGGCCAAAGATGGATGTCCCAGTGTTACAGTGGAAACTTGGGGGACTGTCCAGGCAGCCAGCTGTTTTTATCATTGCTTATAGTTTTGAAAGTTGCTTGTTCTGTACTTCCTGTTTACTCGGGTAATATTATATTCTTTTGATGGGGTTAAAAACTAGATAGTTAAAGAGTTTTCCTTAGTCATGATAGGAAGTAATTTAGGTATAAAACTTGGAACTCATCAAAAGATGATAATTAGTGGAGTATTTTCTCTGTATTTACAGAATATAAATGGACCAGACATTATGAATGTAATTCTTACTTGATAATTATTCTTATTGTATATAGTTTCATTTTTTAAAAGTTAATCTTTCCTTTCTGTTTAGAGAATACCTGATAATTGTTCTTATTGTATATAGTTTTACTATGTTAGAGTTAAAACTCTTCCTTGTTATTTAGACAAAAATGGGAAAATGTTGGAGAATATTTGTTCATGCTGATTGTTCTGGGACCACCATGGAACTGATCTTGGTTCAATGGGCGAGGTCCACAGTCAGCTGTCTGGAATGGGCCATCAAGTTCTCTGGCTGATTAAAAGGAGAAAGAGAGGCATGCAGGAAAGGAAGAGGTAGGGTCAAGGGGTTGCATGCTCTCTTGGATCCTGAAATAGAGAGGCAGGATTATGTTTCTGTAAATTTCTCAGGATTATTCCTTAATATTTATCCTCAAGATTTATTTTTTAATAAATACTAAAATTATCCAATACACATAACATATGCAACAAGAATTAATGAAAAATGAGAGTTCATGAATTTGAAATAGATCAAGGAGAGGTATATTGGAGAATTTAGAGGGATGGAAGTAAAGGGCGAAATGATGTAATCATATTATAATCTCAAAAAAGTAAAAGAATTTTTAATAGTGCCAGTGACTCCCAGATACTTTATTATATAGCATAACTTTATTTACAGATGTGTTGTGGAGTGAATTTATTAATTCTTCCACATAGGTGCATTGTAGAGCCACACAAAATCATCTTTGTTCAGATCTTATGTTGAAGATATTTTAAATCCAGTTGAATACATGACAGATAATTTTCAATTTGACATATGTGAAGACACCTGTGTCAATGAATTTTGTGGACTACCACTCTTTAACAAGAAAAATATTATTTTATTAACTACAGTTTTAATATAATTGATGTACATAGGTAACTCATGAGGTATTCAACTTAATATATAAAACAAACAAAACAAATTTTTGTACCTACAGAAATAAAATGGGAAGTTTAACAAATAACTTCTTGGGCATGTCAAACTACAACATAATAAATCATAGATCCTTATTTTATTCACCCATAAATTAATGAATGCATTCATATCTCATTACTTGCTTTCTCAAGACTGTTTAAAGCAGTATTATTCAAGGAACTATACCAAGCAAACCATTATTCTACTTGAGGTGATTGCTTATTTGCTCTCCATCTAATTGTGGGAAACAAGAAAAAGTAGGAAAAAGCAATCAGTTAATTGTAGAACTCTGTAATTTTGGAGATCCAAGAGATTTCAGTGAAATAAATAATTGTCTGTAAGAAGAAAAACTTCCAAACAACAATAAAAACAAAGATAGTCTATACAAAAAAGTAGCAGCTTAATAGAAATTAAGATATTGGTGAAGAATAATTATTACAATTTTTTTTCATGATTAACATGAATGAATATGTTCAATAATACAACACTTAAAAACTGGTGCCATTTAGAAGTCACTCACTACACTGTCATTCCAACATGTGTTTATTGTTTATCATTAAACATGCTTCATGCTCTTGTTTTTCAATGTACAGCTGTATGCACACAAGCTTTAAGAATATTTTAATATATTTAACATTTATTATTTGATGCAAATTTAATTTTAATTATATTAAATTTAGTGCTACATAAGGGAAACACTGTCATGTAACAATTATATAAGTTTCTATCCAATTATTTTGGAACTAGACTGTATGGTCCCAATCCCCAAGGATGTCCAAATCCCAATCCCTGGAATATTCTCATATGCTACATTGTGTGAGGAAAAAAAAATGAGTGTTTCAGATGTAACTAAGATTAAAGTTTTGAAATATCCCTTTATTAAAATGTATTGAAAGTCAAGCCGGGAGATGGTGATACACACCTTTAATCCTAGCACTCAGGAGACAGAGTCAGGCGGATCTCTATGAGTTCAAGGCCAGCCTGGTCTACAGAGAAAGATCCAGGACAGACAATAAAACTTCAGAGAAACCCTGTCTTGAAAAAATAACAACAACAACCACAAAACATTGTATTGAAAGTCATAATGTGAACCTCCAAAAGCCACAGAAATTTCTTGTACCTAAGGCCAATGATATTCAGAGCAGAATTCGAGAATTAGATCGATTTCAGTCTTGAGAGAGAAAAAATTTTGCTGGTTTTCGCTTCAGGGACAGCACAGATGTCCAGAAGGCACTTGAAAAACTTTCCTCACTCTGTGGGCACCAATAAGTGAATTTAAGCAACAACCTTGGCTCACTCATATCAGTTCCATCCTTAAGGTTTAAACCTCATCTGCTCAGTCAAAGAAGAAATGAATTATCTTCTTTTCTTATGCATTCATTGTTCTTAAGGTCACTTACAGTAGTTTTTTTTTCTTTTTTCATTACAGATAATTCCACTTATCTTGGTTTTTAAGAGCTAAAAGTTCTGTATTAAATATTTGATATTGTTAGGATGAGGGATTTAGAAGAGGAGTCTATTTTGTAAGGTATAAGGGTGTTAGTGTAAGTTACTAAAAGGAATTGTTTAGGAAATGTCATGGAAAACCATACAACACAGACAGATCAAGCAGAACTATGGAAACTGGAATCCTTCTGATGCTTGAATAGGAAGAAGCACAAACACAGAAGGGCCTAAGTGTACATGTCAAGGTCCTTGAATTGGCTGCATCATTCTCTGATTTTGAGGATGCAGGGAGTATACAAATGAGTTTTATATAGCGAAGTCATGAAGAAAATGTATGTTATCCACAAAACATTAAATTGACTCCAAGTGATAAAGTTCCTGGGATGTTAAAGAACTTTGGCTTCTTCCATAATTTTCTCTAAGAATGTATCCACAAACCAAGCAAGAAGGTTTCAAGTGGTCTTGTTCTTTGTATCAAATATCAGTGCTGCCTCCAAAGCTCACCTCCCCTGGAGATAACAGGACCTTTTCTTGTGTTGATTAGTCAGTTGGAATTTGAACAAATGCAGTCAACTGCATCTCCTCTTGGTCCTTGGCCTGAGAGCAGGAACCACTCAAAGCAGCACTGCAGAGTACCATCTAGAATGAGAATTGATACTTCCTTCAGAATTCTTGAAATTCCATCATTAAAAGAACATATCTGTATTAGTTTTTATATTGTATCTGATACCCAATGAATTATTGTAGTTCACAGGCCTGGACATACTTTATCTCTCATCCAAACCTGTGTGCTCGGCTTTTCATAATTAAACATTTTTCTGACTCTACTGTTTTTCTGCCTTTTTAATTTCTGTTACTCAGTGCTGCCTGTTTCTTCTGCATTGCATAGTGCACATAAATGTTATAATACTTTCTAATCACTCTTATATACTACCTCTTTTTTTTTTTTTCAAGTCTCTGTTATTCCCCCAACCTTTTCCCAACCTATCCCTTTCTCAGATTCATGACGTTCTGGTTGGCTTTGAACTACCTGGTTAGTTGTGAACTATTCAGTGTAATAAGGGAATTATGGTATTATGTTCCCTCCTGGGGCTTGTAACCTCCCCCACTATGGATAAATTTTAATAGGTTTATAGTACAAGGCATGAATTCTCTTGTGAAGCTGGCTTCACACACAATCCGAGAATGTTTGGTTAGCCTATAATTTTTGTGCCACAACTTCACGAGTTACCACATCATCCCTGGAAGTTTGGCATTTTACTTTATAAGAGTCATAGCTGGCTAAGAACCTTAGGGGTTTTTCTCACCCAGAAGTCCTCACTGCACCTTCAAGACTATGAAAGCTATTTGTTAGAGAGAATGCTTACAGCTCAGCTCATTTATTATTTTTTTTCAGCATGGTGATGTATTTTGTAGCTCAGCTGAACAACCGAGGGGAATAATAAGCACCCATTTTGTTTAGGGGGCCTTGCGGAGCCTCTGTCATCAACAACACACATAAAGGTATCGTATTCCTGACACTGGCATTTTTCTGCCACATTCTTTTTGCTCTTGGTCCGCACCTACTGTAGTTTTTAATTTTGTATACCTGGTGTTTTAATTTTTATATTTTTGTTCTTTCATGAACTCTAGATTCATCTTCCACTTGTTCCACTTCTCTAGAATCATTCTGAAAATATCACATGTGGTGGTTAGATTTGGTTAACTTTACACAAACTAGACACACCTGAGAAGAGGAAATCTCAACTGAGGAATTGCTACTATCAGATTGGCCCATGAGCAGGTCTATGGGAGTGGATTTTCATGATTAATGGGTGATGTCGGATGGCCCAGCACACTGAGAGTGATAGATAGCAGCCCTGGGCATGTGATCTGTACTGTATAAAAAAGCAAGCTGAGCAAGTCACTTGGAATAAGCCAATAAGCAGAGTTCTTTCATGGCCTCTTCTAACGTTTCTGCTTCCAGTTTCCTGAGCTGATCTCCTTCCCTGGCTTTCTTTGTTGATGGACTGTGACATGGAAGTCTATGATAAACAAACTCCTTTTTCTTCAAGCTTGTTTTGGTCAGTGTTTTATCAGAGAAATTGGTACCAGGAGTGGCTTTTTCCCCCCTGAGGGCACTCTTCCCTTTGTTCCAGTACTGAGTAAAAGACTCCTCCTTAACTGTGCTAACCTCCTTAACAATTACATCTTCCCTTTTAGCTCATGCCTTGGATTCAACATTGAGATTGCTAATGTTCCTTTTTCTCTACATACTGTACATTTGTATTTCTTTTTGTCCCACTTCCCTTTGCATTATAGATCTGTATAATCAGTATCAGTAATAAATTACATAGATTCAATATTATGCTGTCTTGAAATGTCTTCCACAAAAAAGGAGAAAAGGCATCCATTAATTTTCAGTACAGCCTTTGATACATTTTTAGGAAAGATAGAAAACAGCCAGATTCTTTGACAAAATATCACACAAATGGCCTCTAGTACAGGTGCTAATGAAACCTTTTGAGCTGAGCCTCCATAATCTATATTGCTCATAGAATTACTCTCACTCACACTCGAATGCCATAGTAAACTCTGCTTACAACATTCAATCACTTTTCCAGTCCCAAGTTTCAAACCCCTCGTTATTTCTAGAAAAATAATAATAATAATAATTGACATGGTTAGTATTCTTTCTCTCTTTCTTTCTTTCTTTCTTTCTTTCTTTCTTTCATTTTTGTAGCTACTCTCATACCAATTTCTATATGAATAATTTTTATTTTTCTGAAATAAATGCCCATGATGAAGACAACTTGAAGGTGAGTACATTTTGCCCTATAAATCCAGAAGAACGAATCTACCATAACATAAAACCATGGCAGCCAAGGGCAGGCTGCTGTGGAATAATACTCTTGTACACTGTAACGATTTGTCACTTGAATTGGTTTAATAAACCGCTGATTGGCCAGTAGCTGGGCAGAAAGTTAGATAGGAAAGCCAAACTGAGAATGATGGGAAGAAGAAGGGCAGAGTCTGAGAGTCACCAGCCAGAGGTAGAGGAAGCAAGATGAGAATGCCATACTGAGAAAAGGTATCAAGCCACGTGACTAAACATGATAAGAATTATGGTTTGCTGGGCAGTGGTAGTGCATGCTTTTAATCCCAGCAGAGCCAGGTGGATCTCTGTGAATTGGAGGCCAGCCTGGGCTACCAAGTGAGTTCCAGGAAAGGCGCAAAGCTACACAGAGAATCCCTGTCTCAAAAGAAAAAAAAATTATGGGTTAACTTAAGTGAAAGAGCTAGTTAGTAATAAGCTTGAGCTATTGGCAAGCTTTTATAAGTAATATTAAGCCTCTGGGTGGGTATTCAGGAACTGGCGGCGGGGGGGGCAGAACTATCTGTTTTTAAGCAGGCATCATGTGCTTAGCTGAGAAATCATGTCTTTGTCCACAAGCACAAAGCAGAGAGAGGTAACTAGCAGTTCAAACTCCACTCCCAATGACATACTTTCTCCAATGTGACTGTGCTACCTCATCACAAAACATCACCGAACCAAATGTTCAAATGCCCAAGCCAACTGGGGAAGTTTCTCAATAAAATCATCACACTGGCTTTAATTCTTATAAAGATTTACTTCTATTGCCGTCTTAATTCTGCCTCATGAGAGAATATGTTTTAATTTCTCAATCCTGACCTTCATAACACATTTTCTGCAATGATCCATGCAACTTTTCATCTTTCCAGAGCAAGCTAGCACACTTCAGATTTTGATCTGATTTAAACAAAAAACAAGGACACAGGCTGCCAGGTTCATAGAACTACCAGGAAAATAGGTACCCACTCTTTTACTGAAACACCCGCCCCTTTCTTTTTATTTTTATAACTTGAAATTAATATCTAGTTTTCTCCAATTTCTCTCCCTCCTATTCCCAGGGAAAGGTTTATAATGATTGAAGACTTGATAACTCTGCCTCTATCTAGACTCTTTATACCTATGATTTTAAATCACTGTTAGCTCTTCAAATATGTCACTGATGTTCTTATCATAGTAGTGGCCAATTTTCTTTGCCTTTGTTTTACTAGCAAGATGTGAGATGAGAAAAAAAAAAGAAAGAAAGCGTAACTACATTGTCACCTATTCAGTTTGAAATGAGGGGAAAGACTTAGAAGTTGATTGATGTTGCATAATATTTTCTCTATGTATAGATGGTTTCCTTTTCTTAAATTAAAACAAGTTAATTACATTTTATGTGCATTGGAGTTTCACTTGAGTGTATGTTTGTGCACCATGTGTATGCATGTATTGGCACAGGAAGCCAGAAAAGGACATTTGATCCCCTGGAACTGGAATTATAGAAAGTACTGAGCCACCATATAGGTTCTGAGATATAAACACAGGTCCTCTGGAAGAGAAGCCAGTGTTCTTAAAATGTGAGCCTCTTTCTAGCCCCTTTCTAGAAGGATAATTTCTTAAATTATCCTTCTTACCTTAACTCAATTGTGAATTATTATTCAAAAACTCAAAGTGCTTCATAATATACTGATCAGGATTTTGTGTGTTAAAATGATTTCCATTCATTTATTTTATTCTGAACAATCTGGTAAATAATTTTAATGATTAGGCACATTGTGATAATGCTTTAAATGTGTTTTCATATGCAAAAACCCCACAAAATGTATACATTAAATTTTCACATCTTCTGTTGATTCTTGGACAAACCCCTGACTCAAGAATCTAGTTAAAAATGTTAGTATAGGGCTGATCTACATTTCTTCAAATGTTGAAACACAAAATAAACTTCTAAAATTTCACAATTGATTATACCTTTGTCTGTTCACATTAGCTAGCAGGCACTTCATCATGAACTAAATAGAATTATACTGTCCTTCTTTCCCCCATGTGAGGAAAAAAGATCCCTGTCTCTCAATAGACATGCTGCTATAGCTAGTACACCTGAGTACTAAAAAGAAAAACCTGTAGTAATGTTCTCATATAATGGGTACATTAAATTGCCTATCATGAGTGTGAGTATATGTAATAAGTATATGTGATTCTTACAGTGTTTGTGAAGATAGTTGTATAATCTAAATTACAGCTCTCCACCAAATTTATTAGGGAAGGGTTCTGCAGCAGTCTGTGGATTCCTGGGGTCTTTGTCACAAAATTGTTTAATTACCACTGTCCTTATTGATATGCTTTCAAAAGATTGTTAATTTATATTTGTACCAATGCCAGAGCTGTCATAAATGTTATTTTCATTATATCTTTCATTTTTTATGGCCTTCTCTGATTCCTGTACCTCCAGGAGAAGGAAAATAGATCACCCAGACTCATCTAAATATAGTCAATATATTTCTAAATTTAATCTGTATTGTTTTGAGTAGAATTGCCAATATATCTTTCTTCAATATGTTTACACTTAAACACATACATCTTTTTGATTAATACTGTATTTACAGTTGTCTCATATCAAGCTTCTAAACACCATTTTGTTTGACAAATAAAGATATCTCACTCATTTTTTAAATCAAATTTGGACATAAACCCTTTAGTGCTTAATTAAAATTGAAGGTCATTCTGCTTCTATCAGTATGGGTGATTTGTAGATGGTTCATGGCCCTTTCCCTGGATACTATCAGCATTTCTCATTCAGAAAGGTATGGACAATCTTGAAGTTTCTGAGTTCAGAAGCTCAAAAAAAAAAAAAAAATCAATTCAACCTCAGTGACTTTTAATGATGTTCTATTGCATTGATTTCTTTTATTTGACATGATTTCAAAAATATCACTCAGAGAAACCCACGGAGTAATTTTCTGAGCATGGACTTGTTTTTGAACTAGAGGAAGGCTAAATAGAGGTGCTTTATGTAAAGCAAAAATGTGCTATGTCCAGAGTCACTGACAATAGCTGCTTGACAGCACTTGGTTTGCATCTGAAATATTTCTAGCCTTTTTAAAGATGAAAAAAATACTATGCATAGCTCACTAAAAAAGAATTTACATAAGGAGGCCATAATTACCCAAGTAGGACCTTGTCACAGAAACTTGGGAAGGTTAACGATTATAAAGATAATTAAAATGCAGAGGATTTGTAGAACACTTATTTGTTTTCCTAAGAGCTCAGCTACTTCTAGCATATTCCTCTCATTGATCTCTGTATGATAGCTATATAACAAGCAGGTTAAATATCTTATAATAATGGAGAGAAATGTGTGAGCCGTTAGCACCATTACTGATCATAAGCATCTGGTGCCGGCCTCACCTGAAAGGCAGGACCTCCTGTGACACAGCCTTTTGAAACATCTTTTCAGGTCACCACTGTGAAACTGACTCTGAGGAAAGAGTGCCACCTACTGAATTGTATTTCCTGGGTACCTTCCAAGGGCTGATTTCCCAGCTTCAGTCAGCACTGCCCTAATACGTTTAACTTTAAAAAATAATGAAATTACTGCACAATGCGTGAAATCATAATATTATCTCTTCTCCCAGTGTCAACCAATTTAATGATCTAGCAGTCACATCTATAAATTAACTATTTCACTCAAAAGCTCTGCATTTTAAAACATAATATGCCAATATTAAACATCTAATTTTCCTATGCAGCAAATTTCCCAAATACCCGAATGTCTCTCAAAGTGAACACAAGGGGGAGCTAGTATGTAACTTCTTATGGGGCAGGAGTGTGGCAATTATGGAATTGATGTATCCTGTTCTTTTTGGCCGGCAAGACAGAAAAGGACATACATATGCTATTTGGAATTTGTTGAGATGAAGGTAATGTTACTTTTATGTTAATGTTAAATGTTAACGTACACAATTTAACCTAATCCTCATCTTTATATGCATTAAAATACTTAATATGGAGTAACATTTTGGGATTGCTCCACATCAGATGCATTAATATATATTAATATACATTTTTAAGTATGGCTTAGCTTATCTACTTACACATACTTACATACACTCACACTCACCTGCACAGTCTCTCTCTCTCTCTACACACACACATGTACACGTGCATGCGCGCGAAGAAAAAAGACATTTTATATTAAATAACATTTAATCATAAACTTTAAATAAAGAATTCTCACCTTTAAATTTTAAATTAGCCTCTGCAATTCAGAATATTTGTTCTAAGACATGTTAGAGTTCCTCACTTGATCATTGATTATAAACTTATCAGTGTTTTCTTCTGACTTATACACTTCTAGTTTTATGGAAAATATACAGACGTCTGTTGTATGTCTGCTTTATTAATGGTGTGAACTGTGAGTTAATCCCTCACAGGTTCAGCTGATGGCTTCACTCTGTAGTTCCATTATTAATATATTGAAGTAACGAGGCCACATATATCTGAATAGGCTTTCATACTATAACATATAATAACAGAAATGGTATTTAGAAGAAATTTTAAATATAGGATTTTTACTTACCCATATTTCTTAATTGCAACATTTCATAACTTTAATAAAAAGTAGACAAAAATCTTACATTTAATTTGCAATGCTATTTTGATATAAATTTCTGGGTTTTTTTTATTTTAAAGGTTTCATTATTTATTTATTATTATTAGTGTGCAGGGCATGTGTGTGCCTCTACCCAAATGTGGAGGTCAGAAGACAAGTTGCAGGAGTCAGTTCTGGATTTCTACCATGTGCAGAGAGAAATCTTTTAAAATATAATACATTTCATCTAAAGTGTAAAATGTATAGTTAATTAACATTGCTTATTCTAATTCATAGTCATCACCAGGGAGAAAGATTTTGAGTAGTGTCATTTCATCATTAGTTAAAAGGCAATGCTTTGATTAAAAGTCAGCAAACAGTCAATACTAGTATAAGATGGGAGCCATACATATCTTTAAAAGATGAGAGGCACCAGTTAAAAACACAATACTTCATTCTTTTGAGAATTTATATTTGATTGGGATTTGGTTTTCTAATACCTTCTGCTATTAAATTTAGTTTGTAATGTTTCGTACATTAAAAACAAACCTGTGGAATCAGATAGTGAAATGATAGAGATAGAATTATAAGAAGGATTTTTTTTTCATGTAAATAGTGGCTGCATAGAAAGCAGTCGCTTTGTCTTTTCATCTTAAGAGCTACATACTATCAAATTGAAGGTTTAGCAAAACAGAATGAGTTACAGGAAACTACTACAACAGTGGTTCTGACTACAGGAATAAACTCTTGAAACTACATTTTTAACACATAATTATGCATTTTTATGCAATGTCTCTGAGCCAAAATTAAATAAATTGTACAAAATTCCATAAAGTCCTATTTTAAGATTCCCCTTTAATACTGTGAAGTCAATTATTTGAGTGACATAGCAGCATTTGCTATTCCTTATTAGTCTGTAAAATTAACATGCAATACTTCCATTTGAAGTCAGTCCAACGCATCAATCAATTTGCCTTTACACTCAACTTACATACACAATTTTTTTTAAATTAATCAAATGTTAAGTCCTTTGCAAGTTCTCACATAGATTCTAAATAAGCATACACGATCTTTAGATGGTCAGAACATGTTCGTTTAAAGAGAGAAGGATAAGACGTTGGCTTAGGATTCAATCTGGTTTGAAATTACAAATAGTGATTATGAACCGAGCTGTTCTTGAAAAATCTGAGATTGCTTTGCTATGCAGACATCGTTATAGTGTTCGAAACGCCTTGGCATGGTGGCATAGTGACATGCACAGCCTTCCACTGCCTAATATATTTACATCATCTCATTTTTCCTAATGGAGCTCAATATTCAAGAACAATTCATCATAAATCCTTAAGTATGTGTATTATGAACACAAAATATACATGAGGGGAAGAAAAAGATAGGCTTTGAAAACCGTTAAAGATTTTTTTTTTTTTTTACATTAAATGTGATTATCAATCACAAAGGATGGAAAACAGTCCAAACTGGAACTGAGATATCAGTCAGACCCACTTCTGGTTTAAAAATAAAGTATAGATAATAAAGATAAAATTAGTTACTTAGGATAGCAGTGAGTATCCAGTAACCATGTTCAACTCTAGAGGTACATGAAAAATAATAGGCTTCCTGTGTTTCTTCAGTTCTTGGCAGATGCCCTAAGGCATTCACCATATGCATGTAATTCTTCCAGCAAACACTAGGGGGCAATGTGGCATAATTACTCCTGGTGGGGGGCCGTCCTCAGCAAACATGCTTCTGAGGATATATTATTCTTCTCATAAAGTCTTTTCTTAGGCATTGTGTTTCTAGTCTTCCCTCAACTGCACAGATTTATGTTGAATTAAGTCTAATCAATACACTATAATAACCTTCCTTGGAATTTTTTATTGTTTTGTTCTTGAATTATGGCAGAATTCAAAGATATCTCATTACTATGCAATTAAAAATAACTTTAGAATGATGATTTTGAAAAGGTAATTCACAGCGTTCCTGGGGACATAGCTAAGAGTTACAGCTCTTGTTTAGCTTTGCAAGGCCTTGGTGTTTATCCTTAGAACTAGGCTGGGATGAGGTAAAAAATAAATAACTAAATAAATAAAGATTGATAGATGAATGTCTAAAGGTGTGATCACTACTCTTTAAGCCAGTTCCTGCTTTTAAAGATTTGAAGCCTCAACTTCCAAAGTACATGTTTTCAACCAACATAATTATTAACCCCAGAGACATAAAGCTCAGACTGTACAAGGCTATGTGGTTAAAGACCACTTAGCAAAACAGCCTAGATTTTGGAAAGGCTGAGCCCTCTGTTCAGTAAAAACATAGATATAATAAGCCATCTATTTAGAAAAGACAAGACAGGAGCATTTTAGAATTTGAAGGTCTCATTAAAAAAAAGCTTCTCTGAATTTTTGAGCTGTTGGTCTCCCAAGGGAGTGGTAAATTTGGAAAGAGACCAGACTGCAAAATCAGACTATAGGTTATCTCCTTGAAGCTCTGGGAAATTAATAGCTCCTCTACCTGAATCTTTTAGCAATTATCCTCAAAACAATCTCCAGAACTTTCTTGTAATTGGTCTGGATTTGATTTTCTTTGAAATCCTGAATGATTCATGTTACAGATTTGTACGTTAGTCATTCACAATTTATAAATGGCAACTTAACTTCAGTATTTATGAATTACAATCAATACTCTAGCAATCAAAACACTCACCTTCTCTACTTCAATGCATCACTTTCCTTTTTCGAGACTGCTAGATCACACGCAAACCGGTCTTGACTTGTGGACGTTTGTGCTAGGAGTTTAGGCAAAAGCAAGTTTTGAGACCGTTCAGTCGTAGAAGATGAGGAATTTAGAGCCAGGGTAGTGTGTGTGTGTGTGTGTGTGTGTGTGTGTGTGTGTGTGTGTGTGTGTATAAAACAGGCATCTTTGAATCATTGATCTCCTACTGATGTAAATTCTTGACTAACAGTTCAGCTTTTATACACAAAATATTTTATAAATATCATCAATGACTATTTAGTTTAGAAAAAAATATCAGATTGCTATTTGGAAGTTTAGTAAGATGAACAGAGTGAGCGAGACAACAGCTATTGGGTGTCAAGGGGCGTTGGAGTGCATTCAGTGTGGGCTGTGGTAGGAGATGGCTGAAGGGTAGAACCCTAATACCGTTCAGCAGATTGCAGTTTCATGAAGCTGCAAAAACATCTTAAGAGAGGCTTTTTTCCTCCGAGGAGCCACTGCCTCTCTCTCCACCGGCGTCTGCTTTTCTTCTGAAACACTTTCATAATCAAGTGACTTTCCTTGCATGGGTGCCTGGGGACAGCGGGGATTTCTCTGAGGATGAGGAAAGTTACATATTGATTACTGTTGCTCCCGGCGTGTTTTCTCCCTAGCTAGCTTGCACACTACTCCGCTCTCCAACGCCGGACTTCATAGGCACTCACTGAAATAAACAACGCACTGTGCGAAAACGCGTACACACACACACACACACACACACACACACACACACACACACACACACACACACACTCCGCACCTCCTTCAGATGAGTGCACGCGGAGTCAGAAAATCTGCATCTCCCTTGGCCTCTGTGTGTGTCTGTGTATGTGTGTGTGCGCGCGCGCGCGAGCGTGTGTAAGCTGACGACGACGTGTGTTCGAACGCGTGTGCACAGAAATGCATCAGGAAGACCGCAGCTACCTCACTCTGCAAAGTAGGCGGTGTTTCTCAAGCCTGGCTGTGTATCTGGTCCCCAAATACAATCGAGTCACTGTTAAACTTTTTTTTCTCTCTCTCTCTCTCTCTCTTTCTAGAGAAAGATAGCCGAGCTGCCTCGCCCTGGAGCTGAGGACCCGGACGCCGGGTGGCTCAGGGCTGGGCGCCGCCGCCGCCGCCGCCGCCGCGGAGACTCAGCGCGGGCTCTGCTGGCCGCATAGCTCTCGCCGGGGACTCAGCTCCTCAATGACTCTCAAGCGCTGGGGCTGCTGGCCCCGCCCCCGCCCGCCGTTTCCCCACCTCCCATTGGGCGTGGGCCGAGGAGGCAGGGCCTGGCTCCCCACGCCGATTGGCTGGCAGAGAATCAGTATCAATGTTTAAGCGGCGGCGTGAGGTGAATAGAGTCAGTCAGCAAGAGACGCTGGGGAGAGAATCCGGACTGCCAGCCCGGCGGCTGCCGCAGCGGCGGAGGGGCAGCCCGGAGACGCTACTCCAACTGTTGAATTGAATTTTCCACCTTCCATTTCCTCCTCCGCGCCTTGGCTGGCGGAGATGGATTTACTCGGTTTGAAATCTGCACGGCTTTCTCAGGCTTTGGGGTGATTCTGACAGGCACCAGACTGAAAGAGACCACCCGTGACAGAAAAAAAAATAAGGAGGAATTAAAAAAAAAAGAAAGAAAGAAAAGAAAAGAAAAAAAAATCCTCCACAACAGACTGCACAATTAGCTATGCACACCGATGCTGGACTTTGTGAATAGAGACCACTGGGAGGAAAAATCTTGAACTGTGATCTTGGGCTAAGCTGTGAATCATTACTGGAAACGTGCTTTTCCCCCCCTAAGACTGAGAGATTTGGGGGCATCTCACGCCTAACCAAGTGGAAAGGGTTTTTTTTTTTTCTTTTTTAAAAATTAAATTAATACTCGTAAGCAAAGCAGACGCCTTGTTTTGCAGAGCCTCGGACTCCGGCCGAAAGAGGTAGAGTAAAAGTGCTGCTGGGTTCAGCCTCGCCTTCCTCCCCCACTCTCTTTTTCTCGTTTTCTGACCCCCACCCCCACCCCTCATGAATCCAGCTTTTTTTTTTTTTTTTTTTTTTTGGATTATTTTTCCTATTGAGTGAGTCAGAGAAAGCGTTAGGAAGAAGCCGCAACTAATGTCTGTGAAGGGAGGACCGTGAGGGGAGAGTGAATACGATTCGTTCCGCTGCTTCTGACTCATCCGGCAGATCAGAACACCTGCATTTTCTGAATGTGTCATTGCCTGGAGAAGCAGAAATAATGTGTAGATCAACCCGCGCCTAACCTCCCCTGGGTGGTGGAGGTAGTTTCCCCGGGTGGGCGCCCTGGCAGAACCCCTGGTGGCCGCAGCTCCTCACCCTCTGCCCTCCCCAACTCGGCCAGAGACCGTGAGAGAGCCAGGCTGCAGAATGCAACACGCCAAACCTTGACGTGTTCCATCCACCCTACTCCTGCCTGTTTAAAACAACAACAGCAACAATAATAATAGTAATAACAATAAGGGGGTGAAAAGCCTGCGCTTTATTTTCTTAAAATATTCCCCACTCTTGTTCCTCGCCAAGGTTTTCCTTTTTAGATGAAAAGGACTGGGAGGCTGGGCCACTGGAAGGAGATGCTGAATAGAAAGAAAAGAGCCACTTGACAGCCCAGCCCTGTGAATGCAGAGACTGTTTCCCTTCTAGCGAGAGACAGGGAGAGTGTGTGTGTGCTAGGACTGAGAGGGCTGCCTCCCCCTGCTTTCTAGTCTGCCCTCCCCCTTCAGATCTGCACGTCTAACCATGAGTTGCCTGTTGATTTCCTTTCGCCTGGCAAGAGAAGCAAACTGGAATTAAACTGCGTGGAGTGAAGTCCTTGCTTGCAGGAAGAGGATGGGATGGTAGTGGCGGCTCCCGGCTTGGCGTAGATACACCAGAGTGTTCGACAAACCGAGGCGGAGATAGATCTCTATATTTTCTCCTCCCAATAGGCTCTCAGCGCAAATGCTGATCAGGCTGTGGCTTTTTTGATTTTGGGGGAGAGCCTTCTCCGAGGAAGAGAGGGAGGAGCTTGGTAAGGGGAGGAAACTACAAATCGGGACACTAGGTTTTTTTTTTTTTTTTCTTTCTTTCTTTTTTTTTTTTCACTGCATTTCCTCCCCTCCCTTTGGCTGCTCGGAAAGGAGAGAGAGAAAGGGGGGAAAAAAGAAAAGAAAAGAAAAAAGACTTGGCTCGGAGATGCAGTCCGTCGCCGCCGCCGCCGCTGCCTAAGCTAGCAATGCGAGATTAGATCTTCAAATGCAGCAACACACTGCCTGAAAGCCGACCATCCTACACACCGAGCAGACATTTCTCCGTGCTCCAGGGAAGCCTCACATATACATACGTGTCTGTGACTCTTTGCTTCGTCCCTACTCATTCCCATCCATTTCATCACCGAATACGAGTAACTGAGGATTCCACTTTCCGATCTGCCTGGAGACACACCTCCCAAAGCCCTCCCCCACCCGAATCGAAGAGTATTCTGTAGGCTGCCGGAGGGAGTGGATTTTTGCAGCGCCTAGCGGGAGCAAGGAAAACCCACCAATTCTTCAGCTCATTATCATCTCTCCCAGACTCTATTTCCTTCTTATCGCCAGCCTCATCACGCAAGTTTGAGCCTTCTGAAGTCCAGGCGGAAGAGACAAAGCCTTGGGCTCGCCCTCAGCCGCAGGGAGCCGCCGCCTTGCTCCGAGCTGCTGCAGCTTCGCTGAGCCGCTGCTTCTCATCCAGTGCGAATGCTGTAGATCAACAGGTTCGGGCAACTTGAGCGGAATAAGGAGAGACTGACTGGTGCCGCAGCCCGGGTGCGGAGGGAAGGAAGGACTCACAGACTTGTAGCTCGCTCTGAGCTCTGACGCTCCGCCCCGGTTCCAGACTGGCGCGCACCCACCAGCTCGCACCTCCAGTCCGGCTGCTCCTGCTCCCACCCCACCGGTCTGGGATGTACCTTTCCATCTGTTGCTGCTTTCTTCTGTG
The DNA here is from genome assembly GCF_004664715.2 of Peromyscus leucopus. Taxonomy (NCBI): domain Eukaryota; kingdom Metazoa; phylum Chordata; class Mammalia; order Rodentia; family Cricetidae; genus Peromyscus; species Peromyscus leucopus. The sequence continues at coordinate 39,224,684 of NC_051070.1, read as the reverse complement.
GGCCCCTGCCCTGACACTCAAAAACCTCAACTACTCAGTGCCAGAGGAGCAAGGGGCCGGCACGGTGATAGGCAACATAGGCAAGGATGCCCGACTGCAACCCGGGCTTCCGCCGGCTGAGCGCGGTGGCGGCGGCGGGCGAAGCAAGTCGGGCAGCTACCGGGTGCTGGAGAACTCCGCACCGCACCTGCTGGACGTGGACGCCGACAGCGGGCTCCTCTACACTAAGCAGCGCATCGACCGGGAATCCTTGTGCCGCCACAATGCCAAGTGCCAGCTGTCCCTAGAGGTGTTCGCTAACGACAAGGAGATCTGCATGATCAAGGTAGAGATCCAGGACATCAACGACAATGCTCCCTCTTTCCCCTCGGACCAGATCGAGATGGACATCTCAGAGAACGCGGCACCCGGCACCCGCTTCCCTCTTACTAGCGCTCACGACCCTGACGCTGGCGAGAACGGGCTCCGCACCTATCTGCTCACCCGAGATGATCATGGCCTCTTTGCACTGGACGTCAAGTCCCGCGGCGACGGCACCAAGTTCCCTGAGCTGGTCATCCAAAAAGCCCTGGACCGCGAGCTGCAGAACCACCACACTCTGGTGCTGACTGCCCTGGATGGCGGTGAGCCTCCGCGCTCTGCCACTGTGCAGATCAATGTGAAGGTGATCGATTCCAACGACAACAGTCCAGTCTTCGAGGCTCCCTCATACTTAGTGGAACTGCCCGAGAACGCGCCCCTGGGCACCGTGGTCATTGATCTGAACGCCACCGACGCTGATGAAGGTCCCAACGGGGAAGTACTCTATTCCTTCAGTAGCTATGTACCCGACCGCGTGCGGGAGCTCTTCTCCATAGATCCCAAAACCGGGCTGATCCGCGTTAAGGGCAACTTGGACTATGAGGAGAATGGCATGTTGGAGATCGACGTGCAGGCCAGAGACCTAGGACCTAACCCAATTCCAGCCCACTGCAAGGTCACGGTCAAGCTTATCGACCGCAACGACAACGCGCCGTCCATTGGTTTCGTCTCCGTGCGCCAGGGGGCGCTGAGCGAAGCCGCCCCGCCTGGCACAGTCATCGCCCTGGTTCGGGTCACTGACCGAGACTCAGGCAAGAATGGGCAGCTGCAGTGTAGAGTACTGGGTGGAGGAGGGACTGGCGGTGGAGGTGGCCTAGGGGTGCCCGGTTCCGTGCCCTTTAAGCTTGAAGAGAACTATGACAACTTCTACACCGTAGTTACTGACCGTCCACTGGACCGCGAGACACAGGACGAGTACAACGTGACAATCGTGGCCCGGGACGGGGGCTCCCCTCCACTCAACTCCACCAAGTCGTTCGCTGTCAAGATTCTGGATGAAAATGACAACCCGCCTCGGTTCACCAAAGGGCTGTACGTTCTCCAAGTACATGAGAACAACATTCCAGGAGAATACCTCGGTTCAGTGCTCGCCCAAGATCCCGACCTGGGCCAAAATGGGACCGTGTCCTATTCCATTCTTCCCTCGCACATTGGAGACGTGTCTATCTACACCTATGTGTCCGTGAACCCCACTAACGGGGCCATCTATGCCCTGCGCTCCTTTAACTATGAACAAACGAAGGCTTTTGAATTCAAGGTGCTGGCTAAGGACTCGGGGGCGCCAGCGCACTTGGAGAGCAACGCCACTGTGAGGGTGACAGTATTAGACGTGAATGACAACGCTCCAGTGATTGTGCTCCCCACTCTGCAGAACGACACGGCTGAGTTGCAGGTTCCACGAAATGCTGGCCTGGGCTACCTGGTAAGCACCGTGCGCGCCCTGGACAGCGACTTTGGAGAGAGCGGGCGCCTCACTTATGAGATTGTGGATGGCAACGACGACCACCTGTTTGAGATCGATCCGTCCAGCGGCGAGATCCGCACGCTGCACCCCTTCTGGGAGGATGTGACCCCCGTGGTGGAGCTGGTAGTGAAGGTGACTGATCATGGCAAGCCCACCCTGTCCGCGGTGGCCAAACTCATCATTCGTTCAGTGAGCGGCTCTCTGCCTGAGGGGGTACCGCGTGTGAATGGGGAGCAGCACCACTGGGACATGTCGCTGCCTCTCATAGTGACTCTGAGCACGATTTCCATCATCCTCCTAGCGGCCATGATCACCATAGCTGTCAAGTGCAAACGGGAAAACAAGGAGATTCGCACTTACAACTGCCGCATCGCCGAGTATAGCCACCCACAGCTGGGCGGGGGGAAGGGCAAGAAGAAGAAAATCAACAAAAACGATATCATGCTGGTGCAGAGCGAGGTGGAGGAGAGGAACGCCATGAACGTCATGAACGTGGTGAGCAGTCCCTCCCTGGCCACCTCCCCCATGTACTTCGACTACCAAACCCGCCTGCCCCTCAGCTCGCCCCGGTCAGAGGTGATGTATCTTAAGCCAGCCTCCAACAACCTGACTGTCCCGCAGGGGCACGCAGGCTGCCACACCAGCTTCACCGGACAAGGGACTAATTCGAGCGAGACCCCTGCCACTCGGATGTCCATAATTCAGGTAGGAGACTTTTAGGGTAAAAGGGACTTCACTTGAAAGTTGCTGGTAGTGCTTTCCCAAGACCTTTGGATAGCTGAAAGCCACATGGCCAGGAGAAATGTGCGTGGGGTGGGTAGTAGTTAATTAACAATGTGGTACACACCTTTGTCCCTGTGTGCACACCATTTCCTATTCAGAATCCCTCCTGTGTAAATAGTTTAAAATGCATGCCTTACCTCTATTACATTTTTTAAAGTTTATTTTTACAGATTTTAAAATGATAGCAGCAGTTAGTATTTAAACTTTATTTTATCTGTGGGACTACATTTCTTTCCATAGCAAGATTCCTACAGTAGAACCAAAAAAAAAAAGTAATTCTCTTCAATGAGTTGTATTCCACTAAAAACTTTTATGTTGATATGAAATTTATATCCCAAAATAAGAGCTAATTTCTTGAGTATGGAATAGTCACCAAGTCAGTACTGTGAATCTATTTGAACAAAGTTTCACTCCCTGAGAAATCAGTTTTATGCTTTGAAAGTGTTTTAGGGACATGAGCCCCATTTATTCATGAACTAAACTTTCATCTGAAGTGTTGGAAATATGGATCACACTCTGTAGTGCTTTGTACAGGTTAGGCATAGTGATCAGGAAAAATCTTTGAAAAGAATTTCTTTAGTTCAGCAGTTTCCTTGTGGGTTTCCTGTAGTAACCAGGGAATGAATAGTCTACTCCAAAGAGTCATAATATCATTTTATGCTGTTGATGACAGGGGAGGAAGTTGCACTGAATCCCACCTTATTTATTTTTTGAACCATGTATATTTTCAGGATATATATCAACATATATTGTTAACATAAAGTGAAAATAAAATCATTGCCAAAAGCATAGGCATTGATTCTTAAAGAAAGATGACGATGCTGTGATGGTCTAAGTAACCATCTGGTTTCCTTTATTCACTACTGACTTATATCACCAAAATATTAATTCTTGGTTATCATAAAATTCATAAACATGTGTTGTTACAAATGACCTCAAATGAGCAATGCTTGAAGTTTGCAATTCAGCATAACCCAAAGTGACACTTGGGGTGGAGGTTTAGTTTGAAGTAAATGAAAAGTCACCTGTCCATATTATTATGTGTTGAAAAGCTTGACACAGTAAAGTTACTATTGTCCAAATAGTGTTGAAGCTTCATCGCCCTGCTAATATAGACCATTCATACCCTAATACTTAACAGAAAATATTTCCTATGACAGCATAGTGAACCAAACTCATCAACTATGATGCTGTTGACAACTGAAGTATCGAACTCCACCTTGTATAGTATATGAGTAATCATGCTATCATGGATATTAAAGTTAATGTAATACATGAAAGAAATTCTCAACTATAAAAACTTGGCTTCTAAGAATGTCTTCCTCTAATTGTGTGAAATTGATATTTATGATCACTAATATCTCTATAAAGGGAATTATGATAAAATGCTTATATATAGATGTGCTGTAGTCATTTTGGAATTGGAAATATTTTGTATAGCTTTCCTATATTTACGCCAATGGCAAGGTTGTCATTAAGGGCTAATATTTAGTCATCTATTTTAAGGGCTGTGAGTTGAATTCTCATCTACTTTCAGCATTAAAAAAAATCATAAAATCAAGGTGGTACAGTAAAATTCTCAACAAGTCTGGCTTCTTAGTCAGACTAATGAAGAGCACTCTTAAATAGAAATAGCAAAAGCTTTGGAGGGATATGGTGCTTATACTCTTTTAACAACATTGCCTTTGAAGCTGGTCATTGGTTATGGAGGATAGTGGTGGTTCCTCCCTAACAGTAAAACTCATGCCAAGGAAATCACATAATTTAAGCAGAAAATAAAAGACTGTCTTGATATTTTTTTACTTCTAAAATCTTAATTTATTCCACCAAAATACAAAATGAACTTTAGTTTTGAGTTTGCAATTTTTCCCCAAAGTGTCTCAATTTCCTATGCCATTTCTGTCTTAAAAAAATCTCAACCTAAACTGCTAACAGTTATTTCCCCCATCATGTTTTTGCAGTCCTTTAAAGGATGAGTTATAAAATCCTGATAATCTCCTTGGAAATGTACCTTACTGATATTTACTAACTATGAAAACCATAATAAATTATCAAGTTGCTCTCCCTATCCCTTTTCTTTCCCTCAATGATAGTGCTGCAAACACATTGTGCTCAAGTGGAGTGATGAAAGTCTGCAGGAATTCCATAATCTTGCATCAAGCTCATTTGTTAGCATGTGTGTAATTCACCCTGAAAAGTAAATATGCTACTAATTTCATGTCTCTTCCTAAAGGTAGACTCTTATTTCACAAAATCAAGTTGGATCAGCAGCTAGTAGCTCTGTTTCCTCTTTCTTTTCCAGTATCTTGCATGGTGCTTTGAAAGTGCTTAGTATCCATTTACAAATGGGTTAAACAAACTTTCATAACTGTGCTGCAATATCTTTGTACAATAAGGTGATATGGAATTCATCAACTTTGGGACTGGAAGCCTTGCATTCTAGCTAGAGTAAAAACTGGTTTCAGTCAGAAAGTATTTTTATCTCTGGACCCAAGGTTCATGCTCTCAGTTTTTGTTTCATTATAGGTGTATGTATGTTTATTAACAGAGACTCATGAAAAGAGATTTTATTTTTATTAAATTTTGTGACTTTGTATAAACACAATCAGGATATAAAGTATTTAGACTATAGACATGTGACTAAAATATATCAGCACAGGAATCATTGTACTACATTAAAGTTTGTGTAAAATTGTATTTATTTTAAGGTATAGAAGTTGTGTTGAAGAATAGGAACACAGATTTTTAGTAGGTAAGGTAGACTACTGTATAAACATAACATCATTTCCATTGCAGATATTTCTATGTGTATTATTTTGTGTGGTGATGTAAAACATAATATTAATATATCAATTTTTACAAATTCTGAAGAATAACTGTTAATTTTGGTTTACTAGGGACAAGCCCATACTTTTAATACCAGCTGTAGGGAGGTGAAGTTGGAGATCAGTCAGAAGTTCTGTGTCATTCTTGGTAACATAAAGTTTGAGGACAGCTTGAGATACATGAGCCCCCACCTCAAGAAAACAAAACAAAACAAAAAAGTAAGTTAAGTTTCGCAGACTTCTCAACAGGTGTCCTGTGTAGTCCTCATTGAGAAGAAGGGAAAAGGTAGGGACACCTTTCTGATGACAGGTTTTCCTGATTTTTGTCTTGCTTCATTTTGTTTTAAATGTCTGTGTTCTCCCCCAGTTCCTACTGCAGTCAGTTTTAATATATCCTTATAGAAGAAAGTGCATTAATGCAGCAAAAAGGTTTCCTGAAATTAAATTTTAAAAATACTCAGTTTTACAGATCAACCTAAAAAAAAAACAAAACATTTCCATTCACTTCAGAGTCCTCATGAAAACAAACAAACAAACAATAAAATTTGTTTGAAATATGTACATGGGGCTTACAACAGAATTACAGCAAATATAAATTCAACACAATATACTGAATATAAATGAGGCTATTGTTAAGTGCCTAGAGCCAACCCAAATATGTAAAATTGAGATTGAATTGAAAAGGAGTAAGCTACCATGTGTAAAGAGTTAACTTTACTTTAGAAAAGATGAAAGCTGAAGTGTCTTTGATAATGATATCATCCACTGTCTGTCTTTATTCCCACTAACACAGGAGATTCTTGACTGTACAATTCTGTTCATATGAGTTCCCGAGACCACACATGATCTTCCATAGCTTGTATTCCTTTAAATTAATGAATTCAACAACAGATGCACAGTATAAATATGTTTTTGTATCACTTCAAATTTTGAAGATATTTTGCTACAATTTTTTTTTTTGTGGTAAGAAGCTAGCACTTGCTTAATCCCACGCACTCATCACTCTTCATAAAGTATATAATCCTTACTTATGAGGATTATGTTGGATTGAGAAGGAAAGGGATGGCACTGTCATACTGCATGTCTCCTGAGATATTTTGCACTTTTCGTTTCCACCCCTCAAAGATTCTTCAAAACATAGGAGGATTAATTTCTACTTTAGTTTAATGAGTATACACCATCAAACATTTTTGTTTCATTATGCATTGAAAATACATGAAGTATTTAACAATCTAAAATTTAACCAAGCATTAGGTGTTTGAAATTTCTTTGTAGGGGGGGTTTAAATTTTTTGTAAAGTTCTAAACTAATTACTAGTGTTCTTATCAAAAAGCTAATATTATTCTTAGCTATATGTGTTTCTGTAGATATTTGACCTCCACTGTAAACCTGTATGCATTTCTCTATTTCACGATAAAGAAAAAAAAAGTTACTACAAACTAGAAGCCACAGATTTTTATTTTTAATATCAGTTGACATAAATCTATTCATGAATTAAGAAGTTTGTTACCTACTTGCCTCCAGATTTCAACAAATTTTCCAAAATGATGAGCTGGTGATCCTTGATCACCTTCACATTGAGATGAAAATTTTGTAGGTTTTGATTGATTGTAGAACCAATTCAATTTTTATTTTATTTTACTTGTGCGGGTGAGTTGAATTACTTTAATACATAGTACTACATATACATTTATATCAAGGATTTAAAAATTATATTTTAGCACCTTTTCTTATGTAAAATTGTATGTGATAAGAGAAAAAAAATGGCCTGAAATTCTTATCTCAACTTTTCAAATTTGGTTAGAAAATAATTTATATTCCTTAAAACAAAATATCACCACTGATTGTATTGTTCACTCACAGAAAGTTCTGTCTATTAAGTCAGTGTTGCAATAGATGATGTATATTATTAACATATGTACAGTGCCTAGAAAAAATTTCAAATGTGAATTTAAAATAATTACTCCTAAAATAACCCCAAACCATCATCTCAGTTAAAGAATTATGTATATTATAAGAGGGGAACATTCAACTTTTGGGAGTGAAAGTTTAGTGTTGTTTTTAAGTGCAGTTTCTTACTATATCATGACACAGCATTATTGTCATGTCTGAGATCTAACATTCCTCATTGTGAGTACAACTTATGTAATATAATTCAACAGAAATGCATATAGAAACACAGTGTTAATAAGTTAAAATATATTAAGATATTAAAATTAATAAAAGTTTACTTGTATTTAGTAAGGTTGGACGTGCCTATGCTTATTAAAATATAAAGAAATAAACTTTTGGGGGAAGTAGTTATGTGTATACCTATGTTATTTATTACCTGTGCATCTGAATATTTTCAGTACCAAATATGTATGTAAATATACAAGCACAAATATCTCATTTTTATATATTTTAATTCAAACGAGTTCACTCTATAAAGAACAACTCATACCTATATTTTCCTTTGAAAATATGTTCAACGTGAGAACTTAGAGCTCATAGGGGTTAAGGAAAGTAAACACAAAAGTCAGGCAAGTGTTTGGTACTTTGGGGACTGGTGGGGTGGCTGGAAATGTTAACAACATATGGTGTAAGATTGATGATGAAAGACCAAGAGGAAGAAGTCCCTACTGCTGGGCTCAGGTCAGTGAGGAAATGAAACTTAACTCCCTGATGCAGGGAAGTCTTGCAATACACTCAATAGTGGGTACATTCTTACAAATGCACCTTCTAATTACGATATTACTCATTGCTCTAGAATGTATTCCCCTAGGTAATATGTCTGTTTAATAAATCCCACAGGGCATTACCTTAAAGTCATATTTTAGTAAAGCATTAGTGGAGTGATTTCTTTGGATTAAATTCCTTCAACCAGTGATGTATAATTGGTGGAAAATAGCACACAGTTCATTTTTTTTTTTTTTTTACTTATCATTTTGGAAATAGCGTGACTTCTGCCACCCACTTACAAGACACTTTCGAAGTTCATCAGACCTACACTAATCTATTGTCAACCTACTTTAGTAAAGGAGACTTTGACATGAATTCCCCTCAATGGCAGCATACTGTATTTTATAGCAAGTCATAGCTTTCACCGCTAGCTTTGACAGTGATGTATTGCTATCCTTTGGTCTCTGGAAATAAATCATCTATAATAAAGAAGTCCTTAATGGCATCAACATTCTCGCTGTGACTAAGCAGAAATATGCTCTTGCTTCCTTGCTACTGCAGAGGAATCAGTTCAGTATTTTAAAGGTGTAGCATAAAAGAAAACCTCACAGCAAGATAAAAATGCAAGTTGTCGCTTAATGGGAGGCATATTTCACATACATGCCATGTATTCTAATAGACTATCAAATTGTTTTCAGGCAGTGTTTGAGAGAATCTGTTGATATACATGTGACACAGTATTGTCTGTCTGTTCTGGTCATAGTGACATTCTGATTACTGGTATTTGTAGGCTTTGCTCTGGATCTGTTCCAGGCAGTTTTATTGTAGTGAAATGGTTCTTATGGTTCATTGAGCATCTAACATAACTATGCCAAATATGATTGGCACGTTTGCATATATTTATTCAAAAAATAAGGCAGTTAAACAGCATAATTATGGGAAAATGAATCATGACAATAAAAGACTATTTGAGTTAACAAGCTTTGTGATCAAAGAATAAATACAGGTTGGAGAAATGAAACTTTATATGTTTCATTTCTACATAATCTACATAAATAGATTTTGGTCTGATTAGAGGAATGGAATATATTAAAATGCTTTAATGATATTAAAATGCATTTTACTTGGGCATTTTGAAATATTTCATGACCAATGTTATCTTATTTTCTTTATATTTAAATTCTATGAAATAGTCTTATCAACCGTATTAATGTAATATGAAATTTGTATGATAAAGATAATATAATTTTAAAGATCCTGCTTGGTTCAAAAATACTCTGCCTAAACAATATTTAATACTTTTTAAACTTGCAATGTCTTTATTGATTTTTAATTACTGAAACACATTAAAGGGGCCATTTAAAGGACAATTTCTTGTTTACTTCCTTTATTAGCTAAAAGCAGTCTTTTGTAGAGTTTAAAAGCCATAGATTTTAAAATTAATTTCAAGTTTCAAAGGTATACATTCAAAATTGTTTGTAGATATTTACTGCTCTTTGCAAACATCAGTTTTATGCTTATAAACTATGCTAATAAATATGTAGGTGCTAGTTATAGTTTTTGAACAGTCCCAGTGTTACTTCAATGGCATTCACATTTTAGGTAACAGAACTTGAGAACTGACTCATGTTCTCTACATAACTATGATGCTTTATATGTAGATTTTTTCATCTTTATTTTCATATAACAACTTAAAACATAGTTAATATGTAAGACCTAAATATATGTACTTACATTATTTTTGACTGAACTCTTAATAATCATATGGACATATACAATTTTAATATCTTCCAGTAAAATTCAACCCAAAATTCAAGTTTGATTATACCCTCAATTTAATTTTTGTATATTAGTATAAAATGGAAATATACAGTCATATTATTGCTTAAAAGAATTCAGGGATCAGAAAAAGCTTTTTTATTCTTATTATCAAAATCTAGACTATGTCTTTAACACATTTTTAAATTTGTTCTTCCATTGTAAATATTCTTATCCATTTTGAAATCTTGACACTAGACTTTTCTCCCTTTATATATAACACTGTTTTTCAAACCATACTTCTCAGTATAGATACCTTTACTAGCTGTTTACAAACAGCTAATTTGAGAAGTCAGTTGCCTATAACAACTGTTTCACTTGCCTGATTTGGAACAGAAGGGAACTGGCTTTTATTAAAAGGAATTATATTCTAACCCAAGCTTGGCAATTCCTTTATGATACACATTTTCATAATTATTAGTCACACAAATATGCTGACAACTTTAAAATGGGTTACTTTGAATTCTATCATTAAATTGTGAAAAATAGGATAATATTTCATCTAAAATTTGGTGATCCCTTTCTTGGGACACACTGGCCTTGCTTTCTAGCAGATTTTGCAGTCTTTCATATACTCTAGGAAAGTTTGTCCAAGATAAACTCATTTCACCAAGAACAAACAGAAAAAGGAGACTTCAGTTTATTATCATTTTTATTTTGCCTAAACAAAGGATTACAGAAAAAAAAAATCTCCACATGCTTTCATGGTAAAATATTTGGTTGTTTACTTTATTTTATTTTCATTTGAATCTTAACATGGTCTTACATTGTAATAACAACCTCCCCATATTTGTCTCAGATTGTAATCTGATCTTATTAGTTCAAAACTCTGTCATTTAAGAAGTTCACTGGGCATGGGATATGTGAAATGCCTCTGCAATCTCAGAAAACAGTTAAATTAGTCTATGGAATCAACTTATATTTAGAATATTGTGTAGAATGGTTGCTTTGTGTAGAATTGTTGAGAGCAGAGAGGTATGAAAATAGAAGACAGTTTAATATCAATTCATAGACTGAAGTAAACATCTCTAACCTTGCATTTTTAATGATGGCACATCATAGTTAGTAATTATTAGCTGTGTGTATGTCCTGACCTTTGGAGGAAAACTATTATTTATCCCTATATGATAATAAGTTTGAAAAGAAGTCATGATCCTTTTAAAGAAACCAACATTTAGTTCAATTTTTAAGAGTTGATACCAGAAGCCTGTTCTGAGATGTCATCCTGATATCAGATGTGCCTGATACCAAAAGCCTGAGTAGTGAAAAATGAAGAACAGATGAGGAATACATTTAAGACTTTTTATTTCTGATTTTGAGCAATAGACTTTCCATTTTTTTTTAAATAATCAAGACAATTACACAGTAATTTGGGTTAGAATGCATGCCCAGTTCCCCATCTCCAAACCCAATTTGTTACCACCTGTGGCTATTTCTATTAAAAAAAAAAAAAGAAACATAATTACTATGAGTCTCAGCAGTCTTAGAGTAAGTTTTTGCAATTACAATACCTCCCTTGGGCAGATGTGTGAAAATGGTAGATTAATTCCTGCCAGGATTTTTCTCTTCCTTGTGCGTTTTTAGGTTTGGTGTCTACTTATTAGACTGAGTGTTTGCTCTGGGTAAAGGTCATGTCAGTGTTTCTGTAGTAAATCTCCAGAAATAAAGATCCACAAATCATCCATTAAATTTTGCCCCAGGCAAAAAGCTGACATGTAACAACTCCGGGATGGAGTGGATAATATTTTCCATTACTGTCCTCCGTGGCCTAAGTTAAGTTTGAAGTGAAACACTAAGAGTATCCTGCTGTCCTGAGAAGCACAGCGAAAGTGTGTCTAACTGAGTAGATGCTGTGGTAGTAATTTTGTTTTATGCTTGCTCCCAAGGCTACCTGAAGCCTAAAAGTTTAAAAGATGATAATAAAGGTATTAGGACTCAAATATTAACAACCTCTTTCCTGCAGAAATGTGGTGCTGCGTAAACCTGGTTCTTGATAACACTTAATTGATGTATCTACACACAGCTTAGGGAATTCTTTTAAATTTCAACAGTCTTAAATGTCTGGATCAGTGTTTCAACAGTACAATAATAATATTCAACTAATTTATCTTGTCTAGGTATTTGAAGATAGGTACCATATCTATATTTTTTAATACTCTATTTGATAGATACATACAGTGTGTGATATCTAATATACATTTAAAATATGCATTCTTTGTAATGAAAACAAAACTTTTACTTAAGAAGTTTCCAATGATCAGTAATTATATATATATATGTTAAAGCTTGAGAAGTGTCCAGTCTAAAACACACACACACACACATATATATACATATATGTATATATATGAAGACAAATAATATATAGGGATAGATATGAAAATAATGGTCTCTTGATGAAAAAATGTAAAGCACTATATTTAGAGAAATTTTCATTTATATTCGTACCTTTTAAATAAGAACATTAAGAATTTCTGTGTTTATGCAAATATTGTGCAAATCATAGAAAAATATTAGTGTTCAAAGTGTGCAGTTTTTATTAGCATCAAACTTTCTCAGTATTTCTTCATACTATATATAGTATACATACATACACATGCATATGTATATGACATTCAAAGAAACAATAGTGTTGATTGCCACTTACTTAAATATTTCTTATTCTTTGCTATGGTTTACACAGCATTACATTTATGCCAGTGTTACATGAATTTACCAAAGCTGTCTCATCCAGCTATAATAAATTAATCATCTGAAAATCATTTTGTTTATATTTTGAGGTGCTTACCCACAAATACTTTCCTGAATAATTTTTAAATGAGATGAAGTAATAGTGAAGCCATAAACATCTATTTGTAGTTGTTGAAGTATAGTTTTATGATGTATTAATTTGGTACAAAATGTCTATCAGTTGATAATTTCCATAGAAAAATATATTGAAATTATCAAATATTTAAAAAATAAACTTGCAAAAATGTTCATAAAATTCAGATTCTGATTTTATTATGTAGGTGCTGATGGAAACTTTATGTGTATATTTTAAAAGCTTTATAGAAATATAATGCTGCCCATTTTTATCTTGTTATTGAACTTGCAGTCACAGCCTACACTTAAGTGATTCATAATCATTAATTCAAGGAACAAATAGTAAAATAGTTTTTAAGTTAATTGAAAATGTTTACTTTTATGCTATTTTAAAACTTACTTGTTATCCAAGTTCTATTTGCAAGTTTCATATCAAGTGATAAGGGGGCTTGAAAGAATAAAAGCTGCAAGAAAATTGAGTTTTTAAATCATATTAAAAGTTCATTCAGAACTGAGGATATCTTTTAGTGATAGAATAGTTAATCAGCATTCAAGACCTTTGGTGTAACCTCTAAGAAAGAAAAAAAATGTCATGTGTTCCTACTTAACTAGAGTATGCAGGATAGAAAGTAAAAAAAAAAATAGAAAGGAACATATAATTCTAATTTTAATGTTTATGATTTATTTTGAATTTTGTACAGATGACAGACACTTCTTGAAATGTTAAAGTAATAGTTTTAAATATTGCATGAGGTGAGCCTGCAGATGGTGAACTCTCACTGTTGACATTTATATTCACACTAATCTAAACAATATGATTCAAGTCTATCTATTAATTCATACTTTAACATTGGCCTTTTGGAAGAAAGGCACATTGACAATCATCCTAACAAACGCATACAATGCAGATGGGTGACTTCCAGGATGGCTGTTTTCTTTGTTGTTTCAAGAATATTGAAGCAAGTGCTCTACCAAACAATACTGACCAGAAACTGGGCCTGTCATAATCTCTCAATGTTTTATTCATTTCTCTCCTATATTTCTTTTCCTTAAGACATTTTACATATATATGTATGTTTTTTAAAAAGAATATAGCCAAAGCATCTTCCATATCTACAAATTCTAAATGATTTAGGGAGCACTGAAAATTTTGCAAAAACATGGTTTTCAAGCATTTGTGAACTTTTTCACAAGATATATAATTTTAAAATTGTCATTTGCTTAACAACTATGAAATGTTCTTTAAATATTTAAAAAAATGAAACTGTCATTTAAAACACCTATGTAGATCATGCCTGTGATCTTACTATTTGAACATCAGAGGCAAGAACAGCCCAAGGGGGAGGCCAGGCTGAGCTAGAGGTTAGACCCTGTCTCAGGCAGCCAATGTCTGTAACCTGCCTCTGTGGTACAGCACATTCCTACCCATGTACAAAGCCTTGAGGCTAATCCCTAATACCATGGCAAGAGTACATAATAGTGGGGGTATATGTAAGGAAGTATTACTTTTGCCTTATACCAAACTAACATTAATCATTTTTCTCATCTTTGCCATGTTGGTCTTCTTTCTATGACTTTCCAGTGGAAAGTATGTGTTTAATGTAGATATTAAAGTTCCTTGTATATTTAAAGCAATGGGAATGTTTTCTATTTGAAATTCAGGTATATATGGTGACGAAACATGATGGTGTTTATCACTAAAGTAACTGAATTATGTTTGTACCTGGGATTGTTGTAGTTGACTTTTCAGTGTAGACATTCATCTGTAGTGATTGAATTAAGTAGTTTTATGTATTTCATTTTGAAAATACACTTAAGTAGACAAGAAAATTTGGAATATTTATTAAAATAAACTATTTCTTCATTTTTTGACATCTAGGAATGAGTATACATTTTTAAAATAAAAAATTCTTTTATAGAAGAGCAAAAAAAGAAACTTCACAATATGAGTCCCTCTTTTTATCCTTCAGGCAGGAATGCATACTAAAAGATACAGTGAAGATGCCTTCATGCAACCTGCCACATCTAAAAAAATAGGAACTTACACTAAATTTTGCTTTTTAGTAAACTTTTCTGTTTACAGGTAGGTATCTCAGTTCACACCAGCATATTCATTCATGATATAACAAAAGGAAATTCACTTTGAATTTAGCCAAACATATCTCACTTTTTAACTTGAAATTTCCTATTGAGTTTCAGTATGTATAAATTTGGTGTTTATATGAAATATTCATGATTTCAATGTAGAAATTAAATTTTCAAGGAAGTGCTGGTTATTTAAGAATGCTATAGTCTGAGTTTGGAATTTCAGGATATATTATGACATACTGAAATGGTGAGAGAAGGAAAGGACTGCTGGTCAGTGTCCCCTGGAAATACACTAATTTGAGAAGAGGAGTATCATTTCACTTGGTTAATTGCAATAACCCATCATCTTGTTAGGACATTAGGGTACAATCAACATGGTGCATGAAAGCATTGAAAATCCAATCTTTAGCTTTCATTGCACCCATCTGCTCCCAGGAAATGTCATTAGAAATTTGAGCCCATGACCTTTAGCTTCCATTTTGGACTACAGATTCAAAACTGGTGTTTTCACACTGACCATTTTAAGAAATTTTCGTGAGTGCTCTACCCTGCACATTTCTAACCTAGTCACCCTTTTAAAAATTGCCAAACTAAAACCAAGCTAAATGGCCTGGTGTGTATTTGACAAAAAAATAAACAAAGTTGTTCAGTCTTGGGTGTGTTTAAAAGCAGCGGATGTTCTACATCATTATGGTCTCTTATTAACTAGGGGGACTGCTCCAATTGTGACTGGTATTTTATGACAGACCTCTGCTTCTCATAAATTATTATCTGGCTCAAAGGCATGCTTAATTTATGCCTATAACATCTAACTACATTGAAATTGCCTGCTAAAGCCTTTGAACAAAATCAGTTTATCTATTTAGTATTTCAGATGTTATCACAAATTTTGAAAATTTACTTGCCCTTGGCATTTTTTGTCAACATAAGTATGATAGTACAGAAACTTTCTAGATTACTTTTGTGTAGTCACTTAGAAGAGAGGAGTGTGATAAAATTATGTGCCTATCATAAGAAGTGAATTATGCAAATTGATGAAGATTTCTTGTCAACATTCATGTACTGCTTTGCTCAGTGAAATCCATGTAACTTGGAAAAGACTCATGATTAGACAGGTGTTTTTTTCAGCCCATGAGATCAAATTCTGAAATATTTATATAGTGGCAAGCCAGATGTACACAGTTTAACCTTATAATCCCATTTCACAGCTTTTCTAAATACTTAGAAACTTGTTAAGTTAGAGGCTGATTGTTTTGGCAGCCTATCCCCAATAATAGGATTCAGATATTCCTTATTTACAAGCCTGTGCTGTTAATATAATCCAGTATATTAAATCACAGGGAAACTAAACAGGAGATTCTATGCAAGGGCTAATTGACAGGGAAGCTTTTCTAAAGCTTTTTAATTTGGTTTTTATTGACTACATAATATCAAGAAAACACATATCATAAGTGAAAAATATGAATGTTTTGGATGCTATGCTACTACCATTTGAGTGTGAAGTAGTTACTGTTCCGATCTCTTGTACTCCTATCATAATCTTGATATAAGCCACATAAGACCAGGCATCTGCTCTTTAAAATATTTCTTTCAACATCCTCTCAATTGCGAGGCTTACTGTCATTTGACATGTGGAAGTATTTTAAATGCACTCATCTGGGCTTTTTAAATGAATAGAGGCAATGTAGGGTAATGTAATAATGTGTCATGATTTTCATTATGCTTATTTATTGGTTCTGCAATAATGGAAAACAAGCTTATTGTTATGCTTTTAGCTAGAGCTATTATGCACTATGGTCCTCATGCTCCATTTTTGTATTTCTGCGATTCTGTATCCTCGAAGAAATGTGCATCGGGATTCTTAAACTTACTTAGATTAGGGAATGCACTTCATTTTTTAAATTTTCTATATTAAATCTATATCATTTATAAACTGACTATATTTGAAACAACACATGCACTTGAAAAGATGGGAAAGCCTTATTTTTCAACCTGTATACGACAACTCCAAGTTTTCTATTTTAAAGAAAAGTCAGGAGAAAGTAAGCTATTGAGAAACTATCTCCTGCTGCTTTATTTCTTTTAGGGAAAATTACGTAAATTGTGTTATATCTTTTTTCCAGAAAAGGGTCTAGTGTACCATTAAGAAATTGACAAACTAAAATATGAAACATTAGTTTTTTTAACCCATAGAGAAATTCAAGAAGTGAGGATGAGACATCCATTTATTTGGTTTCAGGCCCCAGCTTTTCTAAGATGATACTTCTGCTCCACCAGAATTTTTGCTTTTAGACGTATGTGGCTCAGACTCAGGGACCAGCAGTCTTATGTGCCCGGATTTCAGCTACTCTGTCACTGCACCAGGATCTGTAAAAAACCCTCATGGATGAATGTCCTACATCTGAGACTAAAGCCTCCTTTCCTGCCTGGACTTGACTGAATTTTTAAGTTTGTCTAGCCAGAAAAAATTCTTTAGGGAGCACTTACCTATCCCAAAGCCCTGATATGCCACCTCCATGATTTCCTAGTGAAGTAATTTTCTATTGTTGATAGCTTTCAGTGTCTCCAAGTTTCTTTGATAAAAAAACTAACTATACACCTCCCCCAAATTTCATGAGGAAATCATTGTTTCTGGGATGTAATGAGGTCTCATTACCTAAGTGATGACAAGAAGTATAAAAGGTTTTGTTTATATTTTTAATTACCTATAATTTGATAATCTGACTTAGTCATTGCTAACCTTTCATTTTATAAATCTACAATTTCTTTTCAATTACAAAAATTCACAGTACTCAAATCTAAACAGATTTAAGATCATTTGTAATTTTTTATTGATTTTTATTATTGTGAATTGACATTTCTCATGCTGAGAGATTACTATGTTTACTATTGAGATGTTGTACCAGTCCTTGATGAAGAAATATATAACTATACCTCCAAACATTTAAAATGTAAAAGAGTTTTAGGCTTAGATACAGCCTAGTAGAAGGATTTAGGGAAGGGGCTAATTTCTACTTTATATATACGCACATATGCACATGTAATTTAGTTTTTTAATGTACACTCTAAACATATACTAAACTGTGTTTCTCCTACAATTATATGAACATGGCACCGACTTTTTTCAATGTTCATAATGCAGTTTTATGTTGTCTAAATGGGGGAATTCTGGGTCCGTCAATGGATAAGATTCATTTCATCAGTTACTCTCCATAGACAGATTGTTTACAATGAAGTTCTATTCCCATGATTCCTCCTTTAAGAAAAAATGCAGCTCTTAAATCCAGGCACAGGTGCTTCTTTGTTTATGATTTATCTTTTGTTTTCTTATAGAATATGACAACATCTTCAATTCTTATGGTGCCTATAGGAACTAAATATGATCATTCATATTATAAAGCACATGTTCAATAGTAACTAGGTGTTAAAGAAACATTAACACATATGACTATGATTATTCTCAAAAATGATAAAACATTTTGGATCATCTAAGTCTAAAGGAAGAATTATGTAGACGTAATTCATAAAAAACTGATATTTGAGTTGACCTAAATCCTAGTAACCATATAAGAGAAAAATCAATAATTCATATCAATAAGAATTTTATTTCAGAACACTTATGACTATTGAATTAATTTTACTGAAATGATGTGTTGTCCTGCAAATTGTCATTTTACATTCTCTAAGCTATGTTTTGTCCTCTTTGTTTTGTTTCATAAATAGGCATTTTATGAAAGTAAATTTTTTAAAAATACATTGTTAATTTTGGATTCCCGATATCTTAAATTTCTTAAGCTAACAAAATAAAATTTGAAGGGAAAGATGTAAGTTTCCTCAATAAACTGTTCTCTTTCTTTTAAACAGGGTGGCCTTGAGAGAATAGAAAGTTCACAACATGTCAAAACAGATATTTTTGCAAAAGAATTATAAAACAGTGAATATTAAAATATCAGTATAGGGTCTAGAAAATTGCTTGGGGGGGTAAAGTGCTTGCTACTCAAGCATATGGACCTTAGTTCAGGTCCTCAGTGCCCAGGAGAATGCCATGTGTGACACTAAATGGATACCTGTAATCCCAGTGCTCTTCAGACAGACACGAGGCAGTTGATGGTGACTGCTGGCCACTTAAATCTAGCTGAATCGGGGATCTCCAGGTTCAGTGAATGAACTTCTCTGGAAATATAATGTAGAGAATTATTGAGGAAGCCACTTAGCTTAGCATGCTGACCTTAACACACGGACATACTCACACTTGCACAAATACACATACAAACATTCACTCAAAAATCAAATTTAAAAATAAATATAAATACTTATTATTACATTCAAAGTCATCTATATTCCTTTTCTTATTCAAAATTTGAAGTTCAAAAGCTTTACCTACATGTATACAGGAAGTTCATCCGATGTAAATTTCAGATTTCTTATGCTTTTTAGTATATTATGTTGGAGAGCATAGTTGATCAGATTACCATACAGTGTAGATAACTGGTGCTATGAATTATTACTCCTTAGTTCCTGAACCTTTGATCAATTTGGAGAAAAATTCTTTACATCATATGCACACAATACATTGAACATTTCCAGAACTGCTGTAGAACACAGGGTCATGACTACGTTCTCTAGCTTGCCCTGTATAGTAGAAATATTTCCAAATTGGAGACTTCAGAAACAGTCTATGTTTCTCATATTTAACCACAGAATTACTGATGGTTCTTTCATTCTTAACCAAACTGACCCATAGATTTTCATGTTTTTATTTCTGCGTCTTCAAGGCAAAACCATTGCAGAAGCAAAGCCATTTGAATCTATATAGCCTGGCATTGGAAAAGAAGAGATGCTTGATTAACAATTATTCCTTGGATAATAATCATAAGTCCATAAAACACAAACAACAATGATAAATATAAAAGACTGGAACGAAATAGTAAGTGTAATACACATAGAAGATGAGTCATATATGACCTGAGTAGAAATTTTGAATCAAAAGAAGTTTGAGAAAAAAAAAGAAGAAAAAAGAAAGAAAAAAAAGGGGGGCTGAAAAAGAAAAGAAGTTTGATTCACAGTACTTACTTTCGGTCAGCTGCACAGATAGTATTTTCCATCTCAAAAAGTAATAATAGTGTCCTTATTGTTACTCTAGGTGAGGGTGACTGGAAATACTGGACTTGGAGGGGGTTGCTGATCAGTGGTATTATCACCTTGTCAAGGGGGGAAAGAAGCACAGCATGAAGAGAACACACCACTGATGTGAGACAGCACGTTCTTTGAAGTAACAGAGCTGAGAGTACTGTCACTGGGAAAAAAAACACAAAAACCCAGTTACGTGCTCTTCCCATAAGAGCTCTCTAGAGGAATTTGTAATATACTTCAGGAAACCTTGTGTATCTAAGTACATTTCATTTTCAGGTGCTCCCATGGTGGTACTGTTTGTATGGTTTTAAGTACTTTGGAATTGAACATAAACATACTAAAAATCACATAGCACTTGGTTCCACTTTAAAAATATGAGCAGTCTATTCAGGCAGGTGCTTTTCAAACGTACACACTATGAGCAACACCTATGACTTAGAGAGAAAAAAGGTGATTTATTTTTGTTTTTCTAGGCTATAACCTAATTAAAGTAGTGCAAATTTCAATATGTCTTACCATTTTAAGTACAGAAATAAATGGTAAATGCTTAAATCATGTAATTAAAAATTGAGATATATCTAAGACATTTTTTTCCTTAAAAGCTAGATGATCAACACTTTGTGTGATTAAAGTAATCTCTCATAATCACTCTGTCCTATTGCTGAAGCATAAAGGTGGCCATTGACAGCTTAGGATTCCATGGGCATGGCAGGATTTGGATAGAATTTTGCTTTTAAAAATGCTACGAGCCATGGGTCAAACCCTGTTGTGAGGCATTAATGACTCAGCAATACTGAGGTTTTTATTTGTTTGTTCATTTTAAGTTATGTGTGTGTAAGTAAATTTATCCTATATGAATTGTAAACAGTTTTCAACAAAGTGAAACTAGCAGCTTAAAATTTCAAACTAGAGTTCAAGCAATCTGAGCTACTGTTTTATTAAGTAACTGCCATCATATCAGGGCAGTTCTTCCCCTAGAGGAAGAAATTTCTTGGAATTAAAATAACCAGGCAAAGTAAAACCTACACACTCTTAGGACTGGATATTTAAGTGACACTGATAAAAAGAAGAGATATGACTATTTACTTTTTCCCTTAACAATATTAATATTAGTAAAGTACCTTTGTTTGATTTTAATTTCATATATAACTCAAGGAGACTATTCTTCATGAATCATAGATACTGAATTTTATACTTCCTACTATATGTGATAGAAAAATGATATCCTATTAATTCAATAATATCCTGTGACTACTTAACAATGTGTTCAAATCTGGAAATACTTCTTGTTTTGTCATAGTGCTTTCTGAACAAAAGTCCACCATTGTTTGAATATTTTATCCTCAGTTTCCACAATTGGGTCTTAAATTACTCTTGTTTTAAAGCAGGAATTTGATCTAATGCATTAACATTTTGGAAATTCAAAATTCAACATCACTGTGGGACTTGTTTGTGCTTAACAGAAAAATTACCTTTGAAGCCCATAAGTGTAGTTAAAGTTTTCCTGTGGCGTAGCCTGCTGATTGTCAGGACAAATCTCTCTCGCTCGCCAGTCCTACAGCCGCTTGGGCCCAAGTAAACATACAGAGGCTTATATTATTTACGAACTGTACGGGCAATTGCTTAAGCTTATTACTGACTAGCTCTTACACGTAAATTAACTCATAATTCTTATTTATGTTTAGCCACGTGGCTTGGTACCTTTTCCCAGTTCTGCCTTCACATCTTGATTCTTATGGCAGTCTGGCAGCTTCTCCTGACTCAGCCCTCCTGTTCCCAGAATTCTCATCTCTACTTGTCCCACCTATATTTCCTGCCTGGCTACTGGCCAATCAACATTTTATTTTTTAACCAATCAGAGCAACAATTCACAGCATACAGAATGACATCCCCAGCACATAAGGAAGGTTGAAGACTTTAGATTACCACTAAGTATTTACCAGCCATGGTAAAATGCATTGACTAATGGGTTGGCTAACTTGTTTATACTTATCAATAAGTAATTCCCTTTGCCTATGGAAAATTAGAAGAAGGAACATAAACAGAAATCCATGTCCTAATTTTATGTTGGATTCCCTCAGTCTTAAACTTTTTTTTATTTAAATAAGAATTGGAATTCACCTGTAATACTGATAACATGAATTAATGATACAAAATCACAAGAACCACAGAAATCTTCCTTTTATTTTTTGTTCTTATTTACAAAACACACCTATATCAAAATAATAATTGATCTTATCTTTTGACAGATTATTTAGTATTTTGAGTCATAAGATTACTGAACCACATTTAATAGAAAATCATTACATTTTTAATGCTTTTAACCTCAAAATCTTGACAAAAATGGGCAGGTGAAATCAGCTCCTCTCTTTTATTATACAAAATAATAAAAGTCCACCATTGTGTAATTATTGGTTAAACATAATGTCTTAAATTTCTTTTGTATTTCTAAGGTAAATACTTAGAATTTCCTGTGCTAACAATTTCTTTCAGTATAATTTTGGTAGGTAATCATATGACTAAGCCTAATGCATACAATTGAGTTTTGATAATAAATGGTCACTATGATCCTTTTAAGTTACTGGTCACAGAAAAACAATCTAGTTATTAAAATTTTGTATATATGTATATATGTATTCAATATATTAAAATCATTTAACATGAAAGTGCACAGTCACTTTTTAGGGATGATAATAGTACCATTTTGCTTAGTATATAACAGTAATTTTTAAAAGACCTTTAAGGCAAGTTACATTAATTTCTCATTAACTTATTTCTAAAAATATTGAGATGGCACATTATTTCCCGTCCTTATCTGAGAGAGACAGCATAGAATTGGAGAGTCATGGCAAGCCTCTGCCAAGTGTCACTGCTTGGAAATGAATTGGGTAGATGACAGGCGACTCTGTGGCAGTCCCTTAGCAGCAGTTTCTCTGTTTAAAATGAATGTGGACAATAACTCCAGTGTGTCTACTCTGGCAATTGAGATGAATGAATAATAAACACCCAATAATACTGTTTCGTAGATCCGAACATAAGACAGAGCACTCCTAATCCACCACTGCCAAACGTACAAAAATACTCCAGAAACAGACACTCAAACATAGTGCCCTAGGCTTTCAAAGCATATCCTCCATTCCTAAGTGAATTAGAATACTAAAAACTGGTTTGAATCTACAATTTAGTTCATAAACATGTTTCTTTCCAAATTCTTTAAAAGTAATGAATTCTGATTCTAAGGGAATGTTCATCTATCAAAAGGTTCAGCATTCACAGTGGTGATAAGTAAAATACGATTACCGATTTAGCTCCTTCACTTTTCTCTTTCTGTCTCTACAAGCCTTGGTGCCATTGGAAAAAGCCCTTTCAGAGCTGCAATAGCTTTCTGCTGGTCACATGTAATGTGTGAGTTCTTAGTCCTGCAGGCTCAGTTGCAGAGAACCCACTTTAGGGGTCACTCCGAGAGGAAATACTCCTTCAATCCTCTTTTGAGAGAGGGAGAGAAGGCAGACAGGGAAGAAACCAGTCTCCAGAGACAAGGAGTCCGCCTGAGAAATGACCAAAGGCGGAAAAGCAAGCACTGTAAACTTCCCCTGCCACCTGCACTCCGATCACAGAGGAGGAAAGGCTTGAGAGCGCAGTGAATGGAGGTGGGGGGGTGGTGCTAGGAAAAAAACCGTCAAATATGAATTTATTTCTTCTGTGAGGTGTCCAGTCACAGCAAATGCTACACCACTGCCAAAGAGGAAGCACCTCCAGCATTCAGTGGTGTATCCGTGTCCCTGGGTTCCAGTGCTCAACCAGCAAGCATATAAAGGGAAGGAGCTGCGTTCCCTGCATTGTATCTGTCTTCAGATAACAAAATAGCACTCATCTTACCTTTTGATCATCTCAGCTTTACTCTTGTCAAGGATGATTTTCTTAAAGGTTTATAAATTGCATAATTAAATTCTGGCACCTGAATTACTAAAGTTATCGGTGTCATTTATAGAAGAGTGAGCATTTGCAGAGGATTTTCATATAGCACCATATCTCCTTAAAAAGTCTAAGTCATACTCATTGAGTGGTAGATGCGAAATTCTTTCACAGGGCATAGCCATTCCCATTTTCTTACTTTAAAGGACACAGAGTTTCGCTTAGCATGGTGAGAATATCCAGTGTTTTATTATCCCTTTAGTAAGAAATCACAAATGTCTACTGTAACATACTTGTATAAAATGTATTATTCTGAAAACCACTGATAAATGCAGTTATTGCCATGCTTCATGCACTTTAGAAATTCCAAAGCCATGGATGCTGTCGGATAACTTTATAAGTAGTGGCTTAAAATGCTGTTGCCGACTTCAGCAATGTAGAAAGAACCGCACCATATATTCTGTGGAAGGCAAAGCTATCAGAAGGAAAGTCTGTATGAAAAGGCTGAAAATGAATTATTTTCCTCTTAACACTCCCTGGTGTTTAGACTGCTGCAAAAAGAATGCTTGTTAGCAGTGTGGAAAGCAGTGCCTTTGAATTAAAGGAAGCATTCAACTTGTTTTGTTTTAAACCCCTGACATCAATGTGTACAATCAACCTCGTGTCCCCAATTCAAATGAAATTTTCAAACTTTTTCTTCCTTGTGTCTGAATCCTGGGCATCTAAATTTAACTGTACCTCCAGCGGAATTTAGCAGTGTGCAGAGAGCCAGTGGCTTTTAGCAAACAGGTGTGTGTATGTTACCTTAACCCCCAATTAGTTGAGTTCTTTATCATGTTTACAAATAGTGAAAGACCTACTTTCATTTTCACTCACTATTTCATTTTCTGTATACCGAGGGCAAAATGGACAGTCAACTCGTGTGTTATGTATCAGAACACAGAAGACAGTAGAGTCGTCAATCTTCCCCAAGTAATCAATAAATAAACCCTAATTCCATTCAATTCGTAGAAGGAGTCCCTGTAGATACAAACATGGTAATGCTTAAATTTGTACAGAAACACATTTGAACTAGATGAGCAAAATCAATGTCAAAAAAGAAGCCTTAAGATGGAGTCACACTGCTGTATTGAAGCTGTACTAATCAGGACACTGCAGCATTATCCCAAGAAGGGAAACAAAGATCAATGGAGCAAAAGACACTGCTCAGAATCCAGGCTGCACAAATATGGCAAATTGATTTTCGACAAAAATGATGAGTCAATTCAATAGCATCAGTGGAAATGAACCATGATCAACACTTCACACACACACACACACACACACACACACACACACACACACACAGAGAGAGAGAGAGAGAGTGAGAGTGAGAGAGAGAGAGAGAGAGAGAGAGAGAGAGAGAGAGAGAGAGAATCACAGATCTAAAGGTAAAGCATTAAATTATAAAGTCCAGAAAAAAATGAAACAGCAAAAAAAAATCTTTATTGTTTTTAAGCAGAACTTTCAAACACAACCAAAAACCAAGATCCACAGAAGATAGAACTTTGTCAAATTATAATTGTTAGTTTTGCTAGTGACACTTCATGAGATTTAAAGATAGGTCACTGATTTGGGTAATACTTTTAGTACAATAAACTCTCAAAATTAAATGACAAATTAATAAAAAGGATTTGAACAATCCATTCATTATATTGTATTAGTGACTTACATGCACATGAAAAGGCATACACAATAATAGCAATAAGGGGTTTCAACTTTTCAATTTAAGCATTACTACATAGCCTTCTATTAAACAAAATGGTTAACAGTAATTAAATACATTTTACACTCTTTTGGGAATATAATACATAGTTATTCTGGAGAAAAATGGCAATTTCTTATGAAGTAGAACATATTTTTTAATTTCTAAAATGTTTATTTCCAGATTTCACCTCAAAGATTAATATTATAGTCACAAATATTTGCCTGTGGATATTTATAGAAACTTTTCTCTCAAACTGGAGTCAAGCTAGATATCATTAGGTAAATAAACAGCTAGATGCATGTAAAATGAAATAATTTTTATTTTTATTACACTTATTTGTTTGTGTGTATGTGTGTGTGTGTGTGTGTGTGTGTGTGTGTGTGTGTGTGCACATACATGGCCAAGTTTTTCTTTGTGTGGTGGGAAGGGACAACTTGTCAGAGCTATTTCTCTCCTTTCCCCAATTGTGTCCTAGGAACTCACGTTTTAGACAGCATTTTTAGCTACTAAGCCAGCGTGCTATCCTGAAACACTGTTTTTTAATAATAAATGAACTAATGCAATAAATTAGATTAAACTAAAAAAAAAAACTACTTCCCCCAAATTGCAAACCATTTGATACCATGTGTAAGATGTTACAATTATATATAGTATATAATTATAATGTAGATGAGGTCATTAGTTGTCAGGTGTTAAAGGTGAAGAGAAGGGGCCAGGGTGAACAAGAGAAAACTAGCATGATGCACAACTTGCTTGCTCTACTGCGTTTTGCTTGGAGCTACAGATGCTAAAGAATTCATATTCTATATGAATTCTATATGTCCCCGCAAAGTTCATATTACAGTATACTCAGTAAAAAGCAAGTGGTAATAGCTGAAGCATACCTAGCATGATCATCTGGATCTATTGTCTGCTGAGGCCATTTCTCTCTCCATAGCGAATGATTATACAATTGCACATTATTTGAGAAAAAACATTCTCAGTGCAAAGTAGTTTTGCTTTTGACTTTTAAAAAGATGCTGAGTCAAAATGCTAAAATCTGTGAAGAGAGCCCATCTTCATTTGGACAAAAGACAAGTGTGAGACATGAAGATTGATTTAACAACATCTGCAAATCAAACAGCTCTAAGACACTCACCTTAAGGCCCAGTAAAGGGGCAGCACCCATCTTAAATGGAAAATAGACAGGACTGAAACATGGAACACTGGGAGTCCTCTTATGAAGGGACACATTCTCCAAGTGAATTATTCCTTGTAAAGTTGTCTCTACTTTTGGAAATAATTTAGTAGCATATGCTTGTAAACATGTAAAAGATATTTAATATAAATGTCTGAGGTATACTGCATATGCAGAATATTGTCAAAATAATTTTGCAACTTTGACAGTGGTATCAGGCTAATGCTGTCTAGAGTGCATGGCTGCATGTTTTCTACAAGAACATTTGTGCAGATTCCTAGCTGAATGATAAGATTTCTTAGTTAAGTGATAAAAATATATATTTATAAAAATATAAATCCTATTTATGACATGGCAATGGATGAAATAATAATAAAATGAAATTGGGATAAAATTATAAACTATTTTTGCATTCTGTAAAATATTTGTAGGATTAGAAAAATAAAAACCCTGGTGTTTGATTGGAATTTGTAATCAATATTTTATAAATGGTAGAATACTAGTCTTGAAAGGTGCCATTGCAAAAAGAAGAGGAATCACGTGAGCTTTGGGAATCTGGGTTCTATAGGAAGCTTTTCACCATCATCCACACCACTTAAGTAAATATTACTGGGATGAAATCTGTGATCATTATAATCACACTTTGGTCATTAAATATAAAACAATATTGCCCATCCTTTGTGAGCCAGAATAATCGTATACTAACCACAGTGAGTTAGCCTTTCCTATTAAGAGGATGATTTTGACAGCTCAGGCGGTGCAGACATTTCTGGGGACCTTTTGGGGAGATTTGATTGCCATGGATTGAAACTGTTAGTATTTTCTTGATGTCCTTAGACCTTCCTTTCTTCTTTACCAGATGGAAGGCCTGTGAACCTAAGTGCATTCCTCAGATCAAAGACAAGGTCATTTCACTAGTGCACATTTAGCTCACGTCATAGGTTGTATAAAAAAAAAAAATCACCTATAAATAACAATACCTGAAATTAGAGAAAGAATTTCATGGCTATAATGTAAATGGAAAATAAAACTCATATTGAGCCCAAAATCAAATAATGAAAACAGTGCTAGAGGTGATATAATTTCTAGTATTTAGTAAGGATCATATAAAAATGTAAAGATTAAAAAATGTAAATGCATAATGAAGCTAAGTCCCAACTTAAATTTTGGAATCTATCTTCTGTTATTCGCCTTAATTTCAACCCTGAAGGAGAAAAAGAAATATAAGAAGAATCTGTGGGGAAATTATAAAATAGTTTTTTTTTTCAATTTAAAAAATACACTAGTTGTTATCTTGAAAGATGTCTCAGTAGTTAAGTGAATGTTAAGTGAATTATCACTCTTGCAGAGGACACATATTTGGTTCCCAACTCCTACATAGGGGCTTTTAACCATCTGTAACTCCAGTTTCACAGAATCCAGTGCTCTCTTCTGATTTGCAACAAGCCTGTATGTGGCAAAACGCTCATACACATAAAATAAAATAAAATCAAGTAAAGTCAAATAAAATAAACAAGGAGGGTTCCTGTTGCAGAAGTATGCTCATCTGTCCACTTAGATCTCAAATACATATTATCACTTTTTTAGTGTTCCATATATATGTGCCAAACAAGTATTTTAAATATGTATTTCTTTAATAAATATCACAGGGTGCTATAAGTATGTTATTTAAAATTGTGGTTTTGAACCATCCATCAACAAATAGGGAGAGTTTTTTGGTGATATTCGTGAATAAAGTCACACGGCACAATTCATTTACTAATTTAGGGAGTTCAGTTTGTCCAGTGGTTTACTGCTCTCTTTTAACTATACATGAATATGTCATATAAATATAATGATATTGCCTGAGAACATTTTATCCATTTCCAATTTGTATGTCCTTTGTTCATCTCACATGCCTTACTGAATTTGGTAGGACATTCCCTTCAGTTATTACTAGGAGATGTGAGAGGGAATATTTTTGCATAGGAGAAAAGCATTCAAGCTCTAGCCATTTTATATGTTTGTGTCTATAAAATATATGGTATATTCATATATTATATCCACACCAGGAATACAACATATATTTGATATTTTATTACAATACATTGTATACATGTATTTTAATTTATCCATAAGATATATAATTTTATATTAATTATGACATAATTGTATATTTGCTAATCCATATATTCATAAGATTAGCATTAATTTACTAATATCTTAGATTATCATGATTTCCCAATTAATGTACTTGAGGGATTTGTTTCACACTGACAGAGAATTTTTCAATTGATGTTGGTTGTTTGATGCTTTCCGAATTTCCATTTATTCTATTTTAGTAATATAAAATCTTTTCTCACTGCATTTAAGATCTACTTTATATTCACATCTAACGTGTATGAAAATGACATATTTTCTTTCATAAATAAAGTGTTACTCATTTCAGCCAACATGATTAAGTCTTACTGTATACTTTTTTTTTTTTTTTGTTTTTTCGAGACATTTTCTGCTAGCTTTGCGCCTTTTGACTCACTTTCCAGCTGCTCGAACTCACAAATCGCTGCTCTGTAAGTGTGGATTAAGGCGTGCGCACCACGCTTTTACTGTATACTTTTTAAGGATTTCCCAGTTACTTGTTTTAATTTAGGATTTGTGCTTCATAATGCAATGAGATAAGCTTATCTCAGAAGGTGGTATAACTTAGGAACAACTTATTATTTGTTGTTGCTGATACAAATACTTATGTGACCATGTTTTCTTAATACCACGTACTTTGATAAGTACTGGTGGAGAAATGAAGGCAAATCATCAAGGAAGATTTTTATATTCTGCAAAACTTAATCAACTTAAGTGTTGGATGCTTACGAGTATTGATTTGCTTGTTTATCCCAAAAGTAAAGAATTTCCAAATGTTTATTGTCACATACACAAAAAATAACCATACCAAAACGAAAAGAGAAAGCCACATCCAGTTTTATTTTAGTTCAGAAGTGTTTTGTTATGAGAAAATATGGACTAACTCTCCAGAGAGCTAAAGATTTGTAAAGGTCTGAGCTCATGTTTGTTCACTTAGATGATTTAAAACTTGAAGAGTCATCCCTGTACAAACCAGAACTCAATTTTTAAAGTACAGTCCTGTACATTAGCTGGAAGAGATTCTCTATCTAAATTTAATGAATGAAGCTGATACTTTTTACTCTCTTTTACTTTTTTTTCTTTTATAGGAAAATAGTGTTATTTAATAGTATGATAATGTTAAATGAATTTTTAGACACCTCTGAGCATAGATAATGAGAATTTTACGGTCTATATTAAACTTGTGTGTTTTGTAGAGTGAATTAGTTGTATGTTTGTAAAAAGCCAAATGGCTACTCTGCTAATTACACAGAAACTAATACAGTTTCTTGCTTTCCAAGTTACTTTAATTAATAAGTAGACATTACTCCTAAACATTTGACACTTTGTTACTAATAAAATCGTAAGCTCTTATGTTTGCAGTTTTGAAAGCTCTGGGATCATAAGCCATGCATTCTCTCTTTGATGTTTCTTTTACTCCCCCTCCCCCCGCCTCCTTCATAGATAGCAGTTTTGTTTCTCTTTTCCTCTTCTCTGTAGTTTCCTTTAGCTTGTCCTTTCTGCTCTTTGGTTTTTCTTGTTCTTTCCCTTACCAAATCACTATTTCTCTCCCTTCCTTTCGTTCTGCTACCTTCCTCTGAACAATTGTAGGTAGCAGTACTGATGTGTTGTGTGTTCACACGTATTAATGCATGCATTTATGGGCACAATTTACAATCTTTTATTCAAAGGGAGAATGTACTTTACTAACATGCATGAATTTCCAGAACCTGTCCTTAGGATGAGAGGGAAAAGTTTCCTCAGTCTTTATCCTATGTATCACCAAATATAAATCATACTTAAGAAGTTGCACCTAATTAAAACCATTGGAGTTATAATATTCTTTATAGTATAATATACACCAATATTTTTTAACTAACTTCCAATTTCACTTTACTCTCTTACTTTATTCTTAACATACTGAACTCTGTTATTCTGAAACCGTATGAGATAATTATGTTTGGCTTTTTTTCCTGGCAGTAATAATGAACTGGATACAGATTTTCACCATCTTAATTGACTAATTATATTTTATAAAATTTGTAGCATTCCCAAATTTGTAGATACTATTAGAATTAGCCAATACATTTGTAAACATTGTGTCATCTATTTAGTTTAGCCATATTCATTTAGACAAAGTTTTCCTTCAAGTTGTTAGTTTGTCATTACGGGAATAAAAAGAAGATGCCTCACTGAGTCCAGATTCAGGTACATGATGACGAAAACTACAGGCCTCCAACTGTTCATTAAATAGAGTTACAGTGAAACATGAATCTACACAGTTCACCTAATTTTTCATGTAGCTTGATAAAGGTCATCATGTCTACAAAATAAGATGATTACAGATTAAGAAATTTGTGAGTGTATTTTTATAATCTCAAAGTTACAGGCAAGCAAATTTGTATAATATTTTCCTCAACCCTTTTAAGTTTTTCCAGTAGCACTTCCCAAAGAAAATAAATTCAATTATTACATAGAAAGCAAAACAAAAACAAAAATAAACAAAAAAACTACCCTCCCCTCATTTATAAAGAAAGCACACATCTCACTGCACTAAGCCTTACCTTGGCCCTCTGGTTTCATGGATTGCATGCTTCGCATGTCTGATACTTGTGTGCTGGATGGTCTTGTACTAACCCAGAGCTGCTCCAGCACATAATTGTGTGATATGAAGGAATGCAGAAAACAGGAGAAACATTGTCACTGAGTCAGCTGCACGAAGAAGTATCGTGTGTGAATGTACAGTATAGGGGAATCTATGAAAGATCTAGTCTATTTCTCCCAAAAGACTCTGTTCCAAGATACAAGGAGAATTCAGTTCTTGTTGGCAGACATCCATGTCAGTTTGAAAGCAGTAAAAACGACAAGACAGGCTTTTCAATGTCTTTACTATTAATACTTAAATAACTTTAATTTTTTTTATTTCACTCTGTCTTAAAGACCCAGAAAATGATATCCATTTCCAATGGATTGTTTGCATATAGTTTTTGTAGTTGGGATATAGTTAAGAAGGAAATAAAAATGAATTCAACCATTCATAATATGTTTGTATCTGTTTCTAGTAAAATTCTGAGGAAAGGCCATCTATCTTTTAATGGGGTAGATGACTTTACATGATATTATATCAGGAAGGGCATAGAATCCCAGCAGATGATGCAATTATGTATAAAAATGAGAGTTATTAAATAATGCACACTTTTAATATAGAGAAATTAGGTCATTTTCCCACTCCTCCCACAAATATTCAATCTTAATATCTATGTAATGAAACAACATAGATAGTGTTATCCATCCTGGTACTAATGGATAATGCCAGTTATGACAAGTTCATTGTTTACTTTAACAGGTAATTTGTGGACCGGAATCATTTAATTGTTCTCAGAACATAATTACATGTCAGCAATTTCCAATTTAATTAAAATGTACAAATCTGAAGATTAAGGGAATTTTTGAATTATTAATCATTTTTCCACTAGGAAATCTTGTTGCTCTGCAGGAGATTTGTCCAGTGTACAACTATACGTATTTTTTTCCTTCTCGTTCACAGACAGACAATTTTCCCGCAGAGCCCAATTACATGGGCAGCAGGCAGCAGTTTGTTCAAAGGTAAGGCCTATTAAATAACTTTCTCGGCTTCCCCATTTGCATTTGTGACAAAATTGCTATGCAAGAGACTACACTCCAGGTTTAAACTGGTCGAGACAACACTTTCTCCTCTTTTTTTTTATATGTATTTCAGTAGCTCCACGTTTAAGGACCCAGAAAGAGCCAGCCTGAGAGACAGTGGGCACGGGGACAGTGATCAGGCTGACAGTGACCAAGACACTAACAAAGGCTCCTGCTGTGACATGTCTGTTAGGGAGGCACTCAAGATGAAAACTACTTCAACTAAAAGTCAACCACTTGAACAAGGTGAGTGATGTCTTCCAGTGCTTACCGAGTGTAAAGCTTAAGTCATCTGCATAAGCTTATCAGGACTAGCAATGCTGTTTGCCACAGTGAACTAGACTGTTGATAATATATCAGAGAAAGTGTGAAGTCCACAGTAATTCTCAACAACAAAGCTTTTACTTATCACAACTACAATGGATAGCTGCCCTTGGAGGTTCTTAAAATGGGAACTTGACTCTACACACTAGGTTCTGATTTTATGGATGTTTTCTAACCGGGCCTAATTTGGGTTTGACTAACAAGGAAAATTTGGCATGCACCAGCTTAATATTTAGGAACATTGTGCTATCATTTATATTATTCAAATTGGAAAGCAATTTTAGATGAAAAAACTTGATACAGATTTTATATTTCTTATCCATGTTGGTTTACTTTTAGCTTTGATTATAGTTTCAAAATAGATTTTTTAGGAATGCAATAATAGCTGAGAGATCTGGCTGCTCTGGATTTATATCTATATGTTCTCATAGATATCAAATTAATATAAACTTGTTAAAACTGATATAGATGAAAAAGAAGTATAAGATATTGTGTATGGATTACCCTTCTAAAAGATTATCTTAGGTACATTTGGTATAACTTCATATTATTTTGATGTTTTAGTTATTTCTGTTACTATGAGACATTTGTTAATGATTCCTTCACAGTCAACTAAGATGCTATCCTGCTATCCTATGTAAGACAATGAAGAGATTTTAATTCTGTTTTGTATACCATGAAAAGAATTGTCACATAAATCAAATTTTACAAATAAAGATATAAAGATAAAGATTACATGAACATTAGTCTTCAGGATATTAATAGCATTTATGCTTAAGACATACTATTGTAGACTCCTAGTCAGAGATCATACGTAAACTAAGGGCATGTAGCTTCTAGGTCTATTAGTGGTGATTCTTCCAAGTTAGTTTTTGTCTGCATTGCAGTATTATTTTCGTGATTTTCAAATCATAATGAAACTTCAATATAAGCATGTACTTGCCTACATGTCAAAATGCCTATGCCTACAAATACAAAAGTAAATGTATATTCATCATAGAACAATAAATGTTTGTTCACTCCAAAAATTTTATTGGATTTAAGGATACTCTCACATAAATACTTGTTTAAATAATAAGATTTCAATGAATGGCTATATCTACTTATTTACCATGATAGCATCGTGGGGGTGGTAATGAAACAACTGTTTTAAAACTTAATCTTAACAGAAGCAAATCGAATATTTCTTTAGTATGCACAATTCCTTTAGCTTTGAATGACTACTTGAAGAGACTTAAATGGTCATGGTTGGAGTGTGACTTTATAATTTATATAAACATTTTAGGCACATTTTACTACTGGATCTTATTATATGAATACACAGCACAAAACTGGCCCATTTGGGTGTGTGGTAAATAAGAAGAATAAGAGATAACACGGTGAATATAGTTTATACTGCAATATACAGTAAATGAAGTTTGTATATGTTGTGACATCTTTGCAGAACATTTTTAAATAATAAGCATAATAAAAAACCATTAACCACTGCAAACATTAACTCTGATTCTTTTATATACATTAAATCATTACAATAGTGTATTTGGTGTATTTTCTCCTGTAGAAAAAAAAATATCTAGCTAATTATGCCTCAAAATAGAAATTATTGTAAAATACTATCTCTTCAAGTTCTATATTAAAAGATAATGTCTTAGGAAAGTGACTATCATTCTTAAAAGAAGGTCCAATTAATCATATATTTGAATTACTATTACTCATGAAATAATTGCTAATACAAGAATGAGGTTGTCAATAGTAATGTCTCTTGCAAAGTAAATCATTTGCAAACATTGCTGTGAAATACACAGAAAGGTTCTTATAAAATTGAAAAGCAGACTTAGGAGATGTATGATTTATGCAAGAGACCTTCTATTTTTTAAAATAATAAGCTTACCTTTAATATTCCCTAAATTTGTCGATCTATTCATTTCTTTTTTCATTACTTTAGTATCTATTTTAATATGTAAGTAAGGAATGATGAAGGTTTAAAAACTTCATAATAAATGGCCTTAAGTGCTGCCTTCAAATAATCATATGTAACTAGTATAGTTGAGATCTCTTTCCTTTTCTCATCTCTCTCAGTTCAATCTACCTTACCTGTCTGCTTGTCTTTCTTATGTACATGTATGTTTGTTTTTCTTCCTGACTATCTAGATTCAGAGAACAGAATTAGAGTTTATTAGGTTCTTACTACTATGTATAAACAATAGAAAAATTGTTACATTAACCAATTTAACTGGAATATCTAAAAAAAATCTCCTTTTATCTGACATGAGAAAGTAAAGGTTATTAGAATTTATTAACTTGTTTAAGAAGCCGATGTTTAATAGTAGGAATATATATGAACAAAACGTGCATTTTCTATAAAACTGTCTCTAACTGGGAGGATTTTTTCCTGTAGCCATTTTGATTCATGTTGGTTGCTTTGATGAAATACCAGGACACCATTAATGAGTAAGTTAATACCTGAGTGGATGTTGGCTGAGCTAGGGAAGGGAACCAAAGTCCCTGGTATACACTGGATGAGTATGAAACACTCACTTTACTTATCCATTTAATCTTATCCATTTATTTTCATACCATTTACAAATAGATAAGTGTTATTGCTCTCACATTTAATGGATGTATGTACTTTTAATGCATGCCAGTCATAAACAGTGAAGGCAGTACTTGAAGGAAAACAGCATAGGATATCAAGAAATATGCTTTTAGAGACTACCTTTTAATCTGTATTTCATACAATTTACACGACGAACAGTTTACTCAGAAGAAATTGGAAATGTTGAGTAAGTATATTGCTATTTTCTTGGTCAATATATTCTGCTAATTTGTTTGAAAAGCATCATGCCGGGCAGTGCCACAAATACTTGAGTGAACATGTATAGGAGACAACATTTTTTACTGATGATGACAGCCATGTCCAAATAATGATTTCATGTAGAGTTCAAATATTAAATATTAGCAATTTCTAAAGAAAACCAGAATAGAAATTAAATAAAATAACTCATTTGCCTATTTGTCTTACAAAATTTATGACAATACTTTATGTGATTTGAGTTAAAAAAACAATACTTTATTGCATTTTATATTTTTGTGACATTCCCTGTGGATTATTTTCCTGTTTAAAAGATGTCTCTTTACAAAAAATGTTTTATTTCTTAATTATAATATTTCAAACTCGTAAATGAAAAACAATTCCAAAAACATTCTTCACACTTTTAATAATAAAAGTGATTTTCTTTTTGAGGTGACTTAGACATCTTGAGATTTTGTTTTGTTAATTTAAATGCTAGGGTTTTTTTCCCTCCATTTTGGTGGAGTTAATTTTTTCATCCATTTGTTCTGCTCCTGATAGTTCTGTATTTTTGCTGCCATCAGCTTAATAATACCAAATACAGAGCACTAGTATGCATTGCACATTATTTTAGCAAAAAAATACTTGAAAGGATTCAGCAGCTAATTGAAGGTGTGATGTACTGTACTGTAGCTGACAATAGCTTTAAGGATTTTATGTTAATAAAACCTCCAGGAGAAAAAAAGCTATTTTAGTTTCTTTTGCTGTGTTTTAAAATTTTTCTTAAAGAATTTACTTAAGTTCTTTTTATTTTGACTGCATTTTGTGCCCTTCTTCTGCATTTGTTAAGTGTATTTTCCATGTGTCCCTTTCAACATTTATCAAATAATAAAGGTACATAAGTGAGTGGGTACATAAACAGATGACAGATAGATAAATAATTAGATAGCCCTAAAAACAAGCAAGTACAAGTTTAATAGCACATCTATCTGGTAAGAGAAGTAATTATTTTTATAATTCTTAGTAAACCATTTTTTATGAATAATGGCAAGGAATTGAGAAAACACACAATTTTCCTTTTATTGATTAATATTTTAGAATAAAAATGATTTACATCGCTGGGTGGTCGTGGCGCAGGCCTTTAATCCCAGCACTCAGGAGTCAGAGGCAGGTGGATCTCTATGAGTTTGAGGCTGGCCTGGTCTACAGAGCAAGATCCAGGAAAGGCACAAAGCTACACAGAGAAACCCTGTCTCAAAAAAACAAAAAAAAGGAAAAAAAAATGACAAGATCCAACAAAATACAAACAATACTTTTTTTTATAAATGTGAACCACATATGGTGTTATTATACTAAATCTCTTTCAAGAGCTTTTGAAGCAAATTTAGATTTATGCTTCAGAATACTCGTCACACTTTGACTTCTTTAAAGAAGTATTTTACTGTTGGATTTTTATCCATTAGAAGTCCTATAAATGACTTTAATGTTAAGAATAATGTTTTCATCTCGAATAATTTATAAACATTACCTAAAAGACAGTCATTTTGTTTGATTCCTAAATAGTAAATGGATGTCTTCATAAACACCTGCCAACCACTTGCCTGCCGGATATAAGTTTTGAATTTTCCAATGACAAACAGTACTTGTGATCTTTTCATGTTTCACTGATGCCAAGTCAGTAGAAGCTAGCAGAATAGAATTTTGTTTTGCAACTTTATTGGCAGCCTGCATCAGAGGTGGCAAGTTCACATTACAGAATCTAAGGCATTGTTGGGAGGACTTTATTCATCTGTGCCAGGTTTCCAGTAACTCTTCAATGTCTTACATGCTGTTAGGTTGAAATTTGTTCCCATAGTTCATTTTAGAAGTCATTTCTATAGGTTTGTCCTAATATATGGGTATTCTATCCTTTCTCTACTTATAGCGATCTTGTCTTCTTAAATTGCAGTCTATTAAGAGGACTTCACAAGAGTCCTTGATCAAAACCCAATTATTAAAAATTCACAGAAAACTGAGACAAGAAATGTCAAATGCCTTCATTTGCTACAATTAATTCCATTGTCCAAGCTAAATTGTGTCAATAATTGCCTTTCCTCTCCCTAAAGAATATTTTAGAAACTTTAGAAACTAAAGTTAGTGGGTTTTGTCTGTTTCAGTTAGTATTTGAATTTTTTTTGTGGGCTCTATAATCAAAGGACATGTAGGCTATCTTAAGTATCTTGTCTTTGTTTTATGATTTTTCAGTTTCATGGAGACTATTCCCCATCCTATCAAATCACTTACCCTATTTCCTGGATATGACTGTATTCCCACCGCATTTTTAATTATGCCTGAGAAGAAGACAATTTAGGAAGCCTTTAACAACTTGTCCTTTGCCCGTAGAGGACTAGTGAAAGAAGCTATTGTGGAAATAGATGGAATTAAGGCTCTTGTTCACCTACATGGACATAGAATGCACAGACTTAGGTAGATTATTCAACCAGAGGATTAGGAGTGCAAACGTATTTGACCTACTTTCAAAATTCTCTCTTAAAGAGGAACTTCAGTCAGGCCAACATTTCTGCATTCTCAAGTGTTCTGGTTTCTGTAGTTCCAACTTATAACAAAATCCTTTCCTTTTCCCAAACCTTCCCGTGAGTGCAGAATCAAATCCATTTCCACACAGCAAGAGGAGGGGATGGCCTAGTGTATCCTTAGTAGCGATTTGTCAATCTGTGATGCCAGTTTTTAAAAATGCTGCTGCAAACTCATTAACAATAAATTTATCTTAGGAAAGAAATTGAAAATTATTTTCTTGTAAGAAGAGTAAAAAGGGGCTGTTGAATATTTAATGCTAGGAAAAAGTCATGTACAAAATTTCAAAGACATTTCTGTAGCTGGAGATTTCCTGGTCCTGCTTGGCCCATGGTCAGGACAAATCTCTCACCCACCAGTCCTGCAGCTGCTCAGACCCAACCAAGTAAACACACAGAGAATTATATTACTTATGAACCGTATGGCCATGGCAGGCTTTTGCTATCTGTTCTTATATCTTAAATTAATCCATTTCTATTAATCTATAAGTTGCCACGTGGCTCCTGGCTTACCAGTGGTATCTTAACATCTGCTTCTCATCATGTCGGCTGGCAGTCTCTCTCTGTCTCAGCCTTTCTGTTCCCAGAATTCTCTTCTCTGCTTGTTCTGCCTATACTTCTTGCCTGGCTACTGGCCAAACAGCATTTTATTTATACAGAGCAATATCCACAGCACATTTCTTCCTCATAAGTGACATTTTAAAAATTGTATCATTTGCCAAGACTTGTAAGGATTTTCTACTCATCTAAGATTTTTCTGAAACCATTCCTGTTCTCTAGCATGTCAGTATAAGTAGCCTCACACTTCTTAGTTGCCTTCTAAGGATTTTAGCATTCACTTCACCTTCTTTTGTGTAGGAAAAAAAAACATTCAGTATACTGTGAATACTATGGTTTGGTTTTGCTTATAGTCTATTACAGTTGTGCTCTAGTTCAGTGAATGGAGTTTCAGTGGCCCCTTTCTTCAGTGAAGATATCTGCTTCTCCTATCTGGCAGCTGATATCACACAGATTTTATTCTCTCATATTTTTTGCTTATTCTAACACTCCTATGAATAGTGCAATAATTTATGCTAGATTCAATGTCATTTTGTGAATTTCTTCCTTTAATACATATAAAAATGACTTTTCTTAAAAAAAAGTCCACTCACAAGTTTTGATCCACCACTTCTCCAATCCAAAAGAGCAACCTACCATACCTTAGAATGATTATACTCCTCAAAGAGCCCGGCAAAAGCAAAGATCTACTTTTTGTGGGTTTTTTTTTAAATAATTTTTTACTAATATTCAGTACATGCTTTTGAAATTAGGAGCATGCCTTTAAACTACAAACATTCAGATTAATATTTACTTTATCTGTTAATTAAACAGCAATAAAATAATTTTGCTCATTTAATATATCTAAAACTACCCTCTCCCAAATTTTGCATTTTTCACTTTGATAACATAACTCTGGTATAGAGGTTTCCTGATTTTTAATCAAAGTGATATTATCAGTCATTAAGGTTAGAAGAAAGCTGACATGTAATCATGCTTTTTACAAGAAGGCAGATTCTCTAGTAATGACAGAAGTAGCAGAGAGGGATAAAAGTCCCAATTCTGTAAATTTCCATGCTATAGCTCCTTCTGTTCTACACTATCCCTCTCTAACACACAATTGAAAATTCAGTCCCCAATAGGCACATCAGATCTCTGTAGTACCTTCTATTTCTTATGAATCTGAAGATTTAAGCAGTCGTATTTTACAACTTGATTGTGGATCCTAGATCAGATATTGTATGAACCTTTCAAAGGATAATGAAATATATTGTTCTTGATGTAGTCACAGATAATGCCGTACTATTTAGTGCCAAACACTGGGACTGTGAGCATTTCTTGCTGTGCACAATATCTATATTTTTCCCAACTTTTAGTTCCTGATACATTGGAGGACAGAGGAATGATGGATGCAGAGGAATTTTTATGCATTTGTTTGCTCACTCATTCCGTTAATAAAGTATAACTCTGTTAATGGGTACCAACATGTGTTAAAGCCCAGACTGGATCCTCAAAATCTCTCATTGTTGAAGAGAATTCGGTATATAAACTATGATATCAGAGAAATGTGATTTATTTCCATATGAGTCATGTAATTCTGGAAGGAAAATTCAGCCCAGATTAAAGACCCTGAAGATTTCTGAAGTAGGAGACATCTGAGAAGATCCTTCTGTTAACCTGGCATAGTGAAGTTGGAGGAAGGGAGGTGACAGGACCCTTTCAGAAGCACAGATGAAGTGAAGCAATGTGTGAAAAGTTGCTTTTAGGAGCAGGTGGGTAGGGAAGTGTGAGGAGTGGCAGATGTGAGACTGGGGAGGTGGCTGGAAGCCCAGTGACGTGAAACACGATGGAGATGGAGGATCACTGGATCATGAGGAGGGAATGGTTCAAACGTTCATGTTAGAGAGATTTTTTTCCTGGCAATGTCTTGGGAGACAGGAATGTAGCTAGGGTGATAGGGAAAAGACATTTGGGCAGTGAAGGGTAGCAGGAGTGAGCACGGGGAGAGATGAAGATGTTTTGGTGCCTGCAGTAGAGCCATACTGAACCATTGTTTAAGTTTTGTGTCTTAAAAGCTCTGTACAGAAAATATTTCCATATTACTTTTCTCCAAATGATCAATTCTTATTTTAATAGAAATGAGTAAAGAATTAATTAGATGAGAACTTATCACTTAAGGTGTCAACAATGCTGCTAATAAATAGGTAGGTAGGTAGGTAGGTAGGTAGACAGACAGACAGACAGACAGACAGACAGACAGTCAGATAGATAGATAGATAGATAGATAGATAAATAAAATTTCCAGACATTGTAGATAGTATTTCAAAAAGAAGGAAGGTAGTTTAAACTCGGTAAGTTGTTTAAGCTTATGAGTGTGACTTCTGAAACTCAGTAGGCAAGGATTCAGGTTGCTAAAGTGGCAAAGAAAGGGTAAATTTACAGGGAAATACAGTGGACGTGCTGGTGTAGAAACATTTGAGACACTGATTTGTCAAGCAGCTAAAAAGTTCATTTGGTAATCAGAGAGGTCAAGATATATAAACAGAAAGTCATTTGTGTACCTTATACGTAAATCCAGTTAACTTGATGAGAATTTTTGCTGGAAAGGAAACATGGACCAGATTAGAATCTACCAAACTCAATATTTTAAAGTTCAGAAGACATAGAATCCAATAATCATTTTCCTAGGTAAAGAAATGGGTGACTCCAACATCAGGAGACATCTACTCAAATTATTTAATTATAGCCTAGAGTTTTCAGAATTTGACAGTTAAATACAATCAGTAGTCAAGTTAAATCAATGCATTAGTCAAGCAATGCTGTTTTGTTCTAAAATGAAATAATACTGATATTGTTGTATTTTATAGTTCACAAACTAAATCTGAACCTAGTTTTAAATGTGTGTGATTTAGCATCCCCGGCCTAATGGACACCAATTATGTTCTCTTTTGAAGAAATACTACACTCTGAATTGTTAGTACCTCTTTGTTGAGTGCACTATGAATTGAGAACTACTCTACTTGCTATGTTGATTCCTTGTGCAGAATTTACTGAGTTTCTAGTATGTGCCAGTCACTGTTCTAAACAGTAAGGACTGAGGAAATGAAGCAAATACTCCAGCTCTCACAGAACTTTGGTTCCTGGAAGATAATATTTCTTTGTGTGTTCTCCGGCATTGTGGAACCTGTAGTCTAAATGATAAGGATAAACAATTCAACACTTAACAGAATGTGACAAATAGGGATTATACAGCTTGCAAAATGGGCACACAGCACTCTCAATTGTTTAATGTAATTCAAACAAGATAAAATTTGGGCTAAAACTTAATACATAAACATGACTTTTACTCTGAGAAGTAATATAAACTCCATAAGTAGCATAAACATTGGCTATGCAAAAATATATCCAACCTTGAAGGACAATGAATAGTTTGATGTATTTAAAGGAGAATGGGCAGGAAGAAGGAATTATCAGTCACAACAGGAAATAAAATGTCACTAAGGAGGGTGGGTAGGAAGTCAATTTTGTCATAGAGGCTAAAAATAGTAAGGAAGAAACAATGCGAGACACTAGGAAACCCCTGCAAAATGAAGCTCAAGGAACAGCTTCCCACCGAAAGTGAACAGGTCACATTTGATTTCCATAACAACAGCCATGGCATAGTTTTCAAACTAATAAATAAATGAAAATTTAAAAAAAAAAAAAAAAAGATGCTTCAGGAGTGTGGACCATGAAAGTGAGGCCAGAAATCAGAGGCGATGTCTGCCCCTTTGAGAAGACAGCAAATATTAGGCAAGGCAGCGGGGAGAAAGCACAGGGCATATGGAAAGGAAGGCAACTAGGAAAGAGAATCCCACAGTTGAAAATACTTGGATTATTCAGAGTAAGTGAAACGATATGGGATGCTGTAAGAGCTCTAATCAGAAGGACACATATGAAGCACTGGAATAGAGAAAAAAGACTCGCTGACATATAATAGGGTTACAAAGAAACTCTCTGTCTTGAACAGAGAGAAAGAGAGACAAATTTGGAAAGACGGATACAGAGGGAAAAAATACTGTTCATAATAGATGTTTCTAAATCTTCCCTATAATGTCTAAGATGGAATTTATCTTATTTCTCTCTACTCCATAGAATATTTATTATATAAATGACATGCAGATATTGTGAAAACCCAGAAATAACCAGAAAATTACAAAATAGTAATGTAATGTGATGAGATCCTCATCTGTCAAAACAGGGGGCTATTGTGTTATATTAAGTAAAAGACAATAATTGGAAACCTTGATACATCAAATTAAGTATATTAATATCAACATACAAATTTCATTTGCCTTTCATTTTTCAAGCTCTTATGTTAAAAAAAAAATAAAAGCTGATACCATGATATATCTTGTAATTCCCAGGATAAGGTGGTTTTTAGAAACAAGAATTTTTCATATCCATGAGAATTGATACGTTTCCTCCACATGTTATTAAAGATTGAGACTACAGCCTGTGGTAGCATCCCAACTCAAATACAGTGGTTTGTCGTGAAAAGTTCAAATATTCATACTATATAAGGTGAATAAGTAACAGAAATACCAATTCTAGTCAGTTCAAGTCAATTTTATTCTCACCTGAGTATTTCTATTTTTAAATAGAATATAAGGAATATATACACTTGAATGAATTTGTATGCTGTACCTTTTCTTCCTTAAATTCTCGATAGTCTGTTATAATGGTAAGCACTCAAGTGTTAGTATAATAAAAATCATCTTCCCCAGAGAAATTATTATATATAACCATTGTCCTGTGAAACCATAGCACACTATAGAGTTGAGATCAGCATTGGACTCAATAAAGGAAAAATAATCTGTTACTTTGTAATAATTTTAATATGATCATCATCTCTCTGTGGTAGGAATAAGACAATATTGACCATCAAAAGAGTTTAGCTATAGGATCATTTAGAGTAAAGAAGTTAGGAATTGCAGGTCAGTAACAGTAGCACATCCACTGAAATTATTTTTTCAAACAAGATTTATATTTTTTGGAAATTTATTTGCCTCCTCTGGATTTCTTTCTTTGAAGTTTTGAAATTCGTATAGGAGGAAGACATTATTGCTATTTTTTGGTTTGGGTCCTGAGTCATTTCCTTCCTAATTTTAATTGCTTTGCTTGTTTATTACATACTAAATAGGACTTTTTATATAGATAAGTAAAGTTTTACTCTTATGTGTTAGCAGTATTTAAAGATTTAAGAACTGATGGCAAGAAAAGCCCTGGGAAACTTTAATGTATTATATAGAACAATTTCATGAGACATGCTAGTATTACTTCATACTACTAAAAACAGCATAAAGTAGACTGAATTTTAAGGAAATTTCAATCACATTTTAAAGGTGATTTTATGAGATTGTATGTGAATTTTGCTCTGGGCTTATCTTAGAAACTTTAAATAATATATCTATAAATTAACAATGCA
This sequence comes from Peromyscus leucopus, assembly GCF_004664715.2. Classification (NCBI taxonomy): domain Eukaryota; kingdom Metazoa; phylum Chordata; class Mammalia; order Rodentia; family Cricetidae; genus Peromyscus; species Peromyscus leucopus. The sequence goes on along the minus strand of NC_051070.1, from coordinate 39,180,452 downwards.
TAATACTATAGAATTCTTATAGATAATATTCTGATATTTTATCAATGAGGTCCTTAGTCTTCAAGGATACCAAGAATCTATTCATTTAGCTATATTTTCATGTATATACATATATATATGTATATATATATTATGCTATGCAAATACAAAAAGTAACTTCTGTAGAAATGAATAGAGTATGTCTTTAGAAAAACAGATGGGCATTCAATAAGCTCTTGAATGTGGAGTATGACTATGAGATTAAAAGGTTAGTTGACTATTGCAAGTGGAAAAGCATACCATCAAAGAGCTGGAGATTTGGCAAGTGATAATACAGCCTAGGAATGGCAAAAAAAAAAAAAAAGAAAAAAGAAAAAAAAGCAGATATGCTTTCACTGAGCTGTTGAGTGTAGAGATAGCTTAGAACAAAGGAGCTGTTTGTTGTCTGATTGCAGAGAAGTTTCATTGGCTTATTTTGGAGAATAAGCTGGATTTATTAGTAGTTAAAAACTTTATTTTGAGTAGAGATATTTAACCAGGCTTTAGTCTTATAACTGATCTGTTAATGACAGACCAGAGCATGTTTGAAAAGGAAGAGTTCCGTGGTCAAAGAGATCACACAATCAGGTACAAAAGTACAGAGCTATTGTTAATTCCCTTTTAGTTTTTAAACATTAGTTGTGGCTTACAAGAGTTTCATTCTGAACAATCAGTATAATTCATAAGAAATAACAAATAACCAAACATCATATATTGACTGATATTATCATATATTATTGATAATACTCAAAGTTGATTTTTTCATTCCATTTTCTCTCATAACACAAATGATGTCTCCACCAGGCTATCCTAGAACTGTAAAAATACCCACCTACCTCTGCTTTGTGAGTACTAGGATTAAAAACATATACCACCATGCCCACCCAGGCACTTAAATACAACTTTAATGAAACTTTTAAAGGATTATAAGTGCATAACATTGTAAACTTTATCAGATATCATAATCTGGTACTACCAGGTAACTGAGAAGGAAAAGATCAAAACAGAACATATATTGAGCGTCTGCTATAAAATTCTGCACAAAGTACCTTTAAGCCAATATGTCCTCCAGCAGATGTGGCTGCAAAGATGGTTTGCAGATTAAAACCCCAAGGACAAGAGAGCCTAGCCTGAGTCACTGCCCTTAACAGAGTCTCAGTTCTTGTATGATATGAGACCTTCATCCTTTCTTTTTGTCCTAGTTACTTATTTACCAAATTCAATAGTAACATGAAAGGCATGTTTGGAAGTTAGTGAGAGTTGTAACTCTAAGTTAAAAATAGGCTATGAGACTTAAAAAAGAATTACAATTGACTTCTTTCTATTAACACATATAGATTTATGAAGGGCATTTCCATATCATCTATAATCTTTTGATTTAACGCTGGTCATCATCATCAAGATCACTGTTATCACTATTAGATTATTTTGTTAAATACAAAGTACAAGGTTTCAAGTCTCCAGTTTTTGCTTGTTCTTCTGTATGCACTGTCTTCATATGCAGACCTCTTAGATTTACTCGGATGACACTTCTACTAATTTGAGGGAAATAAATAAAATCCATGTAAAATACCATTTTATTATGTTTTAGTAATAAATTAGTGGCATGATTAAGACTAATAAACTACTCACAAATCTATTGTATAAATAAATTTTACTGCACTTGTTAGAGAATTGAATGCATGATACCGTAGTCTACATGCATTGAGAAAATTCAGCCCTGAAAACATATATAAAGTAACATAGATCATGACAATTTATGTTTAGGAAGATATATGTATATGCATAATATACATATGTGCATATTAACAACAATTAGTGAATAAAGAGATCATGCTTTGAAGGAGAGGAGGGATTAGAGAGTTTGGAAGAAGGACAGTGAAGGGAGAAATATATCATAATCTCAAAAATAAAAGAAAAAAGTCAGAAAAAAAGAAGAAAAGAAAGTTCAATATCTTCAAGTCCATGTTCAGTGCCATGGCATAAAGAAAATGAAGCAAAAAGGACAAAACAGAACTCTGCTCAACTCTATTTTGCCTACCCCAACCTTGGCAGCGCCATAGCTCCATTTCTAACAGAAACTATCTTCAGCCAGCCCTTTATAAGCCTACTATCTTCCTTATCATTCCAATCTGCTGCACACACAGGTCTTTTTCTTTTTCTTTTTTTTTTCCTTATCTCAACATCCATCTATCATAGGTGGTTAGCGCTGCTCAATTCTGTAGGGAGTGTCTACAATTTCTGACCCTGCTGTGCCTCACAGCCCAGACTGTCAGCTTTATCTACTAGTATTTTCTCAGGTGGGTTTAATTTTTTCCCGTCTAATTACCAACCATTAGCAACATGAACATCTATTTCCTTGAGATGTAAATTACACTATTTCTCTCCTCCAGTTAACTACAGGAAACTTTGAGTAACCAAACCAGAATGAACCAAAACTATGAAACACATCAAGGACATATTTGTGTCACACCCTGGACCTCATTTTAAAACAGGTTTAGAGATTTTTCATCATCTCCCCAGCTTCAGCTCTTCTCATTGTCCTCTTCTTTCTCCTCTCTCCCCTCTCTACTCTCTCTACTATCTCCCCTTCTCTCCTCTTCTCTCTCTCTCTCTCTCTCTCTCTCTCTCTCTCTCTCTCTCTCTCTCTCTCTCTCTCTCTCCTCTCTCCTCTCTCCTCTATCTTTCTTTTTTTAATATGGAGATTTCTAATGATGAGATATTTTTGCACTAATTTATTTTCTCCAATAGTCTGGATGCAGCCTGTGGTGTGGGCTGATTTCTTTGATCCTCCACTGCATTCTGAATGGCTACTAAAATAACAGGAGAAAAATAACAAGAAACAAAAACAGCTACTTTCCAAGAATAAAGCATGGGGGCTGTAACATATTTTAGAAAACTTGAAGTCAATAGGTGAATAGGAGAGGATCTTGATTAAAATAAAGATGTCATACTTATTCATCCTTAAGCTTCAGGGAAGTCAGTTCCCATAGACCTAATATGTAAGTGGGTTTTCAAAGAACTTAATTATGTACATTTCCCATTTTTCACACTTTTTGTACATACAATTTCATGAGATAGGCATTGCTGTGTCCATTTTGAAGAGAAAAACTAGAGAAAAGCTAGTCACTGAGATTTTAAGGACACAAATACAAAATTTTGTCAGGATATCTAATTCTAATTTCATGGGTTTTCTGTATTTCACAGTGCCCATAACTCATGTGAGAAATAGGGAAGTTCTAAGCCAAGGTAAGCACCCTGTAATACAACAACTCGGGAAAAGAGAAACCGAAGCTGTAGGGTTTAGATGTCAAGTCCAGCAGGGACTACATCTACAGAAATGGTCTCAAAATATGAAACAAAGGAAGCAACAATGTTAAAACCATAAACAGAAAAATAGAAAGCAAAGAAATAATGTTCTCATCATTTCCCAAAGGATCAGAGAGATGGTCATATTTTGAGACCGTGTTAAGGATATTATCAGGCAAGTGAATAGTGTTGTTTGGCAAAAATAACAGAGAACATCAGTGTTATAACAACAAGCATGGGTAAGAGAAATGAAGATGGAAAACTGTGCACAATCTGAATACTTCACTGAAGCATATGCCTGCCTTTAACTAATGTGGGCATCCTCAGAGTATAATGAGTTATCTTACATTTGAATGTCTGTTAAATAATTTATATAAAGTGTATACAAAACACATATATAATATATACTATGAAGTATATATAAAACACACATATAAAGTATATGCAAAACATATATACAATACATACTATAAAGTACATACAAAAAGCAAGTAGAAAATTGACACATTCAGAAGAATAGTTGATCAAATTGACACTGAAAAGAGAAGCCAAATCAGCAAGAGAAAACTCATCCTGTTAGTTAACACAATATAAAATACATAAGAGTCTGGTAAATATGTCACGGGACTCAGAAGTAGGACTTCATATTACTAGACCCAGAAGACATTTTTGCAATGAAATAACCAGATTTTTGAGTAGCCAGATGAAAGTGTTCATTTATTGTCATAAATACTATTGGTGCAGTGTTTCATGCATATATACTGATTTTAAAATCAATGTTTTATGTACATCTATCTAGAGCCATAAAGATTCGGTGAAAATAGTGGTGGAAAAGTAAAGGATGTGTCAAAAAGGTGAATATCACTAAGAAACAGAATAGTCAGAAATTCTTCACTTAGTGAATAGTTCCTAAAGAGAAGGCTAAGTGTATCTCTTCAGGGCATGATATGAGATCCCCCTGAGTTTAAGAGAATATGTACTTTAAATAAAAAGGTTAAAGACCATCTCTCCAGAGGCTAGAGTTTTTCTGTCTTCTTCTGGAAATTTATTGAGAACAGCAGCACTCTCTGTGTGAAATCCTTTTGGTAGTATATTGAGATTTTTAAAAAGTAGGCATTCCAAACTTCAGTGGTTAGAAAATAAATCTTCTCTTACATTTCTATGAGTCGTGATTTTAGTTTTTTTATGTTTGATTACTGAACATATTCCATGTCTATGCTCTCACATATATTGGTCAAATATGCATAATATATTTGAGACATTTATATTTGTCATTAAACTTCGAATGTCAAAATCTTTATCAGTTATTAGTTTATAATTAGCAAAGATTTTCAGAGTAGAATTGTGTCAAACATATCATGATGTGCCATAGACTGTGTTTCAGAGCATAGGAAACTTGTCCTTAAAACTACAAAATATATATAAGCAAACATATAATACTGGATTTTCACATAAACCTCCTAGCATGAAACTATTCAAATACATTATTTATCATTTTAATTATTTTGCATTCATGTTCTAATATTTTACTAAACACCATTTTATAAATAAAGTTTAAAAAATAAGGAAAGAAAAACACCTTTCGGAAAGCTATAGGCAAGTAACTCATTTTATGCCATGAGTTCTTGTTATGCTTTTTACAAAGAGAATTTAAGTACTTTCCTTAATTAGTTTTTAAAATTTTGAGTTGTAAATATAAACAAATGCTTTCATTTCAGTACGTTTGTTACTTCTCCTTCCTCAATCCATTTGAGAACTCAGTATATCTGTTAGTGTTTTCACTCTTTGAGCAGATAGTTCTTGTTTCTTTCAGAGGAAACTAAGATTTGTCTAATGTCAGTTCAATGATGTCAAACCACTCAAATTCACTTTAATAATACAACAATGTCATTAATGCTACCTCGGGGTATTTATATGCATCGTGAATAATTTTAACAAGAAGTCAAATTATGAAATGCTTTGATTCAATGTCACAATGAAAGTCAACTTGAGTCAGTATTGTGTCACTTTATAAACCTTTATGATTGTAAAGATGAATAGATAGCAGTTAATACACTTTCTTAGGTAGCTAGCTTATTTCTTTAACGCTACTAGTATTTCATATAATTTTGTTTGTGCTTTTGAATGCATTATCTATTTAAATATTGAACAGGAGAAAAATATCTAGAAATAATTATATGTTGGAAGGAAAACTTTTCTGATTTTTCAATGCATTAAGATCAATTTTTTCCTACTTTCTCAAGTGTAGTTTTCATTGAGGATTCCACAGCCTTTTTTTTTTTTTTTTGACAAATGGGTTACAAGGCATTAATGATAAAAAACCACAAATAAGACTAATCTCTGACTTTTTTGCTCATTTTCCCAGTTGGTATTTTTGATATTCAAAACTTTTAGAACATGGTGCTTGGTTTCACACTGAGCTAGTGATACACACAAACCTTTAAAATACAAAACATACAAAAACAAAACACTTAGACCTATTTTGTGAATGTCAGTGAATGATGAGAATTGATGGTAAACATTGAGTAGGATGATGAATGAATAGGAGGACACTTACAGTGAGTAAGTGGATGGTGTGTTTGCAGTTTTCTATCGTATCTTCTTGAATTTTCTACACATTTAAAATTATTCCACATCAAAGGCAATTTGAAAACTTTATCACAACAAAATACATTGAAATCAAACTGCCTAGACTTTTGTTTTTAACTTAAGAATCTAAACATTTTAATAACCAGTGGACTATTACTGAAAATCTTCTGCCAACATAACTCAATTAAAGACGTTATCATGTATGAAGATGCTTTTTATGACCACACAAATTTAGGAAGCAAATGTGTTATAAGGGCATCATTTTAAGCCAAAAAGTTTCATATAAACTAAAGAAAGACAAGAGGCTATGTGGTAGTGATTATCTACAGGAAGATATACACTGGAAACTCTGTAAACAACTAACAATGCAGGAGTTCAGAGAGAGTGGTGAGAGTTCTTGAAGGTGACTGAGAAGTCATTGAAGGTGTGGGCTAGTGTCTCTGAAAGTCAACCCTCACTGAAACCATAAAGCCAGTGATGTCAAGGTCTTTTTATCTTTAACTTGAGGAATGAACTTGACAGGAAGAGTGAGGTTTTAGGAATCTATTATAGGTTCATAGGTGAGAGTTCCAAGTAAAGCAATAAGAGCCCCTGCATAGCAGGAATGAGTCCCAAGAAAAGATTGCTGTCAAAGCCTCCATCCAGGGGTTAAGGAGGCTTTAATGGCTTGGGCAAGGGGTGGGAGGAGCTTGTCAGTCCAGCTGTCCCATCCAGAAGCAGGTGTCAACATGCTTTAGTTTTATTCACACCATCGTGATAGTTTCCAGACAACTGTGCTCTTTGTTGTCTCACAGAAGACTGATAGCAAGACACAAGACCTGGAACAGAGCAAATAAACACATCTAGCATTTCTGGCTTCCAGCCAGGACAAAAACCAAGGACATATCCAGATTTTGGCTTAGGACAAGCATCAGAACTGCTCATTTCAGAGGTCACTGTCACTAAAACTGCCTCTCCAGTTTTTATCTCCGGTTCTCATCAACAATATTTGACAAGCCTTTGGTTATGAAGTTATAGGAGAAAAATGTCTGAGTAATTGAGAGAGGAAATTTGGGACATGATGAACTGGATTTGGAATTGGGAAATAGCATATTATCTTCAGCTTAGAATATACAGTCCCTGATTGGTTCAAACAAGATAGGCTAAAAGAAGATGCATTTGGATTTACAAGGCTAAAGGAAAGCTTAACTTACTTCAAAAATGTTCTTTGATTAAACCATTTAAAGCTTTTTCAGAAATGATCAAGGAATACCTGGAATTTTGGACCTGGCTGTCAGTGTTTTACAGTATGCTAATGATGGTAGCAGTATTATTTAAAACACTATTTTATTATGAATCCATAATGAGCTCCATCAGCTCAATACTAGGCTATCATTCCATCAGAAATCTCTATCATATCTCTCAAATACTAATTGTTAGAATAATCTAAATTAGGATATGTTTAAAGTTTGAGTTGATGGGAGAGAATGAAGTTTTAGGGAGTCAACTCATTTTACTTTCATTTGCAGTTTTACTTTTACTATTAAAAGCACGTTTGGGTTTTGCATTTTATAAGTGGTAAATGAATTACCTCTGAAACTTTCACAGGAGGTTGAATGGTTGTAATGTTGAAATTAGGAAGTCACCCATAAAGTACCAGTACTAACTTCAGAGAGGCAGTGGACACTCTTCGCATGTATGGAACAATCCAATAAATGGGGCTTTGAAATATTCTATTTAGAAGCTCCTAATAAATGAAACAGTTCCAGATACAGTTAGTCTTTCATTTTATAAATTAGAGTAGATCCTTAAAATTATACCTTTTCACTTTTATTTCTTTAATTGATAAATAAAAAGTGTTCATGCATAGGAAATATCATAAAATGATTCGGTACATGCCACATGGTATAATGTTCAAAAATAAGCATGTCTTGGGGAGGCAGAGGCAGGTAGATCTCTGTGAGTTCAAGGCCAGCCTGGTCTCCAAAGCGAGTTCCAGGAAAGGCACAAATATACACAGAGACATCTGTCTCAAAACACACACACACACACACACACACACACACACACACACACACACACACACACACACACATATTTAAAAAGAATAAGCATGCCTACTATCTTATCTCCTGAAACAGTTACTGGTCTTTTTATGTGTGTGGTTATTTCATGGCTCTTGTTACAGGTTTTATGAAACATACAGTGGATTATCATCATCAGTATCCATGCTGATTGATATAATCTCCTTGCAGATATCTTCTATCTAAGTTATTACAACTCACTCATCAATCCATACCCTAAGCTCACCAACTTCCATTAACTATTTTTTCTACCTTCTTGTTTCAAAAGAAGCTGGACACTGTGTTAAAAAAAATCTAGTAACAGTACCAGGAGATTTCATGTGAAGAATGTCTTTAGAAAACAAAGCATTAAAAATAGACTTTCATTTAAATAGTATAGGCCTCTAGAACATTCTTCATTCAAACTCGTTGAAGTACAACTTAGAACATCATTACTATAATTGATAAAAGAGTCAGTGCACAAGCATTCCTCTATAAGGATGAGGTGTCCTCTAGTTCACTATATAACGTAATCACTCAAGATGGGGCAGTGGAAGAGATGCAAACTGGGGCCATGTCCTCACCCCTACTGGATGTTTGCCCTTCTAGTAGCTTCAAGAGTTTCATGTTGGGTGGAATCCTGTGAGGCTGTCTATAAAAGCAATTGCAGAGACTGGATGAATTTATATCATTAATGCTAAAGTGAGATACAGACATTTTTTGAAACTTTTTTTCTAATTTGTATAAAAAATTTAATAGCATCATTCCTCTCCACTCAGCTCAATTTCTGCAACAGAGGCTAGGGGATTCACTTACACAGGTATAATATGTAAATTTGGGGAGATCATATTTCATATTTCATATAACAAAAATTTCCCTCTTGATATTTATAAATTCATACTAATGAAATTAATTCTTTCAATCAAGTATCAGTCAGGTTAGTGACTGTTTTCACTAAAGCCCATTTTCCCCTCAATTTAAGTGGTTGCATTCTTTTTTAAATTCCTCCTAATCATTAAGTGTCTGAGTCTCGCAGGTAATTGTTAATGCTGTATCGATGTATTTTTAATATGACAAATAAATACACAGCAGGAGACTTCAAATGTTCTATATGATTGTGTTGAATACAAGATCAGGTTAGTACACTTAACTCTACTGTTGATTTAGTAACAATACCAAATGTCTAACTGTCTTTGGCTAAGAGCTTCCCTTATTTGACTGTATCTTAATTGCCACACGTAGGAGAAACACACCAATTTTGATTTTTCTAAGCACCTCACATCGTGAAAACTGAAACGTTTTGCCACTGCATAACTAATTTGGCAAACTATTCAAATTCCACCAGTTATTTTCTTGGAATAGAAAAAGCAATGATGAATTTCATGAAATTAATCCCTAAAATTTTCTTTAGGAAAGAAACACACTTGTGTTCTTCAAAAGTGTCAGCTGTCCTATTGATGCTGTGGGAAATAGTATGACAAATAGGATTATAGAATGTTAATCATTATAAATATTTTCCAACCCAAGTAATTCCTTCCTTTAACAAGCTTACTGAATATTGACAATGAGGCAGATATGGAGTTTGGAGCGTAGGTCTTTCTCATCATTGTATGAAAGCTAAAGAGGGAAAGGAAGGGAGGGAGGGATCTAGAAGATTTAGGGGGAGTTGCAAGGAGAAAGAAGGACCAGTGTGCTTCCCAATTGTCAGACATGAGAACAATCCCAAAAGTCCTACCCAACTTAGATAGCATGAGATTTAAGTAGAAGACCTGGAGAAAGGAGAATGGATTGTATGTCACAGGCAGGATTCCTGCTTATCACCTTAAGTGACAGTGCTGTCAATCTGTCTTATATTCTGGCTCCCCAGAAGGAGTCATCTAGATGAGGTTTCTTCCTTAATAGATATGTTTAATACATACTTTGAATGCAATTATACATATCATATTTCTGTATGTAAAATACATATTTACATGTATCTATAGTGAATATAATGAATTTTTTATATATACACATAGGGAGTCATTTCTAATATATAATCTGTGCCTTTTTCTTTACAATTAGTATTACATTCTGAGTAAATCCTTGATCCATAAGTACCTTCAGTCCTTAGTATTACTCAATTTAATATTAAAAACTGTCATTGAACAAATCTTTGTTGAACCATTCTTCAATTTTTTAAAATGATGTATGTATATTTTATAATTATTGTTTATAAATACTGAGCTATTCTAGTTACATTTGCAAATAATATGCTTCTAAAGATATCTTTTACAATAATACCGCTTTTTATTTTCACAAAGTTAGATACTTTGAATGAAATTGCTGTTGGAAAGAATATGGATACTTTTAAAATAAGTATTCTTGACAGACACTAAAACTTTACAGGAATCTAAAACAAATTAAGTTTCTCATAATTTTCACATTTAAAACTAGGGCAGCAAACTAAAAGGAATTAAGAAATGAATATAATTAGAATTCAAAAATCATGCATTAAAATAATTACTTTAGTTTGAGACACTTATTTTAGCCATCTTCAAGCTGTATATTTTATGTTGTCTTTGTTATTTGAGAAAAAAGATGTTTCTTACAAATTATTTTCTGAAATCCTATATACTGCAGTGCAATGGAAAGTATAGAGGATTCTGACAAGAGGTCTTTTATGCAACAAGAATATGAGCTCATTTACTAAGTTCAAGATTCAGACCCAGCAGTTTAAAAACAAAAGCCTTAGAACTACTATGAGAATATTCAGAAGCAAATATGCCTTATTTCATCAAATTATGTAACTAAAACTAAACAGGACAGACAAAATTTAGCACAATCATGAACTGCTAACATGTAAAGTTGTTCAGTGTGTATCTGAGATCATAGACTATGACATTTGAAAAAAGACCTGAAAATTCTCATAGTAAGAATGGTATAACAATGACCTATAAACACAAATCTTTTATTGTAGCATTTATAGTTGTGATATTAATCATGTCCCCTTTAGCTATGCCTTAGACAGTTTTCACAGTGACCCAAACACAATGTGTATACTAATTGCATTACGCCAGCTTTGCCGCATGCCCTTCATTTGACACAATAACTGCATAACCTTTGAAAATTCTGTCCCTTGTGGCTTTTAAATGCAGCATCAACATTTTGGCAGAAGCATTTTGCAGACATTTAACTTACATTCATTTGAGTTAAAAATCATGTCCTCAGAAAAATGTCTGCAGTATATGTTTTCATCTACTAGTTGACTGGAGGTCTCATTATCTCACAGTCTTGACTTATTACTTCTCAATCTACTAGTCAGTTGACCTCCAAAAATCAAATGTGAAAAAGTGAAAACCAGATTTTTAACTATTTTAACCAAAATAATAATCCTCGACGAGATAAAAGACAAGGGAAATGAGGAAAACTACTCTTTCATTTGAATGAACTTCATGTATTCATCTGTAGCTTTGTAATACTGGAAGGAAGATGGTCATATGTAATTCATTATCCTAAACAGTACGTTTTTGATGTTGAAAAGAAAATTTTTAATATTGCACCACACTTCCTATTTCAGGACCAGCCTGAACTATTGTCAGCCAAATACATAAATATTTTTAAGACAATGCTCTTCATATTTTTTAAGATACAATAACACGAAGTCATTAGTGAAGCCTAAATACAGCAGAACAATAAAACATGAGCTGAAAAACCAAACATTGCTCTTTTTGGTTCTCTAGTGTTTATTTTTAGTACAAAATATTTTAGTATTTTTATTTTAATTATTAAAAATAATGCAAGCTATATGCACTATACATAGATTTAATATGTGTACTACACAGCATTTAAAATTTTAATAGCTTTACCTTTAGCTTTATGTATTTTCCTTGTTTATTTAGTAAAAGTGATAAAACTCCAAGAAAATCTATATGAAAGAAGATCATTTAATTTTGAACTCATATTATAAAGCCTATTTAGGCTAAATAATTGCTACATATAGGAAGTATAGTGTACTATATATTTAGATTTTTCTAAACAAGAATATTATTATGATATGAGCTGATAAAGGAATTTGATTATTTTAATTCAAGGCAAACCTATGTTTGAGTGTAGATAAAACAGTGTCTTTCTATTTTGAAAGTACAGTTGAGCTTATTAAATTTTAATTCCAGTAAACCAATTTAAGATGACTTATGGTTTAATAAATGCCGATGAGAACAGGAAGTTAAAAGGCTTATAAAACTCAGGAAGATAATTTTAACTTGATAATGTTTCATGGTGCAGGCTGACAACATTTTCTCTTTATCATCTGTTCTCTGGTATCTAGGCATTGATAGTTAACATTGTCATGTACTGAATAACAATTTCATGCCTATTACTAAATTGTTTGCTATGTAATGGAGAAGGAAATGAGGGACATTCAATTTTTTCAGCCATTCCCAGAAAGCACAGCGATAATTTTAAATGATCTCTATAGAAGTCGATATCTTTTCAGATAATGAAGCTTACCAAGAGTTAATTTCCTTTACGTTCTTTCTATAGTGTAATATGTTCTCAGGTTAAGAAGGGTGACAGTAGTGATATATTCTTTCCTATTAAACTGAGTTAAGATACACTATAAACCAGTTCGGCTACTTCTGTAGTAATTTAAGCATTTTAATATCTAAAAGCTACATCTACGTTGTGGAATTTTAAAATGTGTTTCACATCTTTTGTCAGGATATATCTCTAAATACAAAATGAAAATGTACAATGTTAAGTGCAGAACATAAGAAAGACAAGTTAACTTGTATTTTCACAATCTTTCACTAATTTTTAGATCAAACACAGCTCTTCTTCTTTTCTCATCCCTTTGCAGTATCCTCTCAAAGCTTTCTCTTTTTTTAAAAGGAGGAAGATATTGCTCATTTTATTAACCATGCCTACGTTAAAACTAAATCTCACTCTCAAAGTCACTATTTCCACTAGAAAACAAATTATATGAACACATATAAACAGTCATTTAATAATGAAATTATATAGTATATTTTGAATTGAGATTTATTTGAGCTTGTGTTATCATCAAATTATTTTATGTTCATTTCTCTTATATATGGAAACACCAAAGGATGTTTAATGATTTCTTGAGTTGAAAAATGACACAAATCTTGGAGCTTCCCATACCCCAAATGAGTCTATTTTTAAGGCAGTTGGACTGTGGGGATGATTCTAGACGACTGACCCCAAGAGTACAAAGTCACTAGCATTTCTGCTTCCAGGTCTCCAGTTTTCAAACACTAAGAACATTAGTGTTAAGGGAAGGTAAATACTCCAAAACACAACAATATTTTTCATAATCAATATTATATACTATTATAAGATGAAATAGTATGTGAGATAGAAAAATTAATAAAGAAAACATGATATATTCACTGAAGCTTAGTAGACATATCAATAATTAAAACCCCACATAATTTCTCTAATGTAATTGTTCAGTTTTGAAATAGATATATGATGAATCCATATATTTTCATGTATTATTTTTAAGTTTCCATATGTTATTACAAGGGATCACACATGGGCCAGAGTGAGAATAAATTGTAAATATAATATTTGCAAAGTTGAGGAAAATCAAATGACTTGGGATCTTATTATTTCAAGTATTATGATAGGAAAACACAGCTATTCAACAATGAGTACAGTTTATTTTTTAAATTTTTTTAATCTATTTCAGAACATTTTGTGATAAGAGGAGTTTTAAACAATTGTACAGCATTTTTCAACCAAATAATGATTTTCTTAGATTGAATAAGGATTTTGTGTTATTTTTCTCTTGATCTATCTATCTATCTATCTATCTACCTATCTATCTATCTATCTATCTATCTATCTATCTATCTATCTATCATCTATCTATCTATGAACATACATATCTGTGTTTTTGAATTATTTATATTATTAGAAAAATACTATTATTTAAATATTTTTTCTATTGAACTTTAATTTTTTAGAATGTCATTCTCCCTATATAACAATGTAAGTTGTGTCTTCAGAGACTATAGGTAAAATATTTGTAAGGATACTTCCAATTCATAAATTGTGTCTACATAACAATTAGAAACAGTAATGCAGCATTGAATAAGGTATAATTTAGACAAATTACTTGAAGAATGACATAAGAAACTTTGAGAAATACATGTTGGATATTTTGTAGCCAAGTTTATATATTTTTTCATAATTATATGTGATATGATACAATATATTACTAGTATGGACTACATATAGAGATACAGGATATATCAGGCATGCTGAGATGTTGCCCAGATTAGACCAAGACTCTGGGCTTACGCCGTCTTCCAGCCCAAACTTCCCAAGTTGCTGAGCTATGGGCATCTGCTCCTGTGCCTAGCCTTGATATTTATGTTTCTATCTAGATCCAATTACATAAAAAACTAAATTATTTCTGCCTTGATGTTGTGAAAGTCGAGTAATTGTCAAGATGTGAGCACCGGAAACAAGCAAATCACTTCACACATGAGAATCTTAAGCTGTTCTTTTGGCCCAAGGTGGTGTTTGTTTTGTTTTATGCTAAAACACCCAGTGGAGAGGCTTTATCTTTGAAATACTTTTCAGATATAATATGATTGCTGCCACAACTGTCTTATCTGTAACCATTATATCAGCAATATCTCACAGGGTTACCATAAACAGAGTGGTTTAAATGCCATGGGTATTGAATATGCAGAAATCTTTTGATAATACACACTTTCTGCCACTTATTTTACATAGAAGTTTCTTCTATAAGTTAAATGTCCAGATAATATAAGAAAAATTGGAAGTTAAGGTTAATGTGAGTTTTCAAAATATAATCAGAGTAAATTCATTCAACATTCTTCTCAGTCTTCAAAATACAGACTACAATGGTAAGTTATATATACATATGTAAATTGTATGCACACACACATATATATATACACATATATAAATATCACATTCTCTGTAAGTAAAATCTTTTCTCATGAAGCCATCATTTGATTTTTTTTTAAAGTTTAACCTTTTTCTATTTTCATGCAAACTATAAAAACAGCTATGGTATGCCATAACGTGACTGTTCCATTTTGATGGTCTATTTTTTCCCCAGTCCTCAGAGAAGTCCTATGTAGGCCACTGCCTGGTGTACAGATGTGTCCTTCTGGAGTTTATTAATCAAAGGTCTGAATCCTGTAGCAACACCTGTGTGCCAGCGAAGCTGGGTCAGAATGTTTTTATAATTCCCTGGCGAGGAGTTGGAAGATATTGAGCTTTTGTGCTACATAGATTGTAATGTTTTCTATTTTACCAACCTCGTCACTGCTGCAGTTTGACTTTTTAGCTAGACTCTCTTCTGTTATAGTAAGCGAAGGCTTCAGTCATCCAAGGACTGAATTATTTGGAGTCTTCCACTTCCTGGAAAAGAAAAGGAGTGAATGACATTTCTCTTTGTAAATAATTTAAAAATCAAAATTATGGAGAAGAGAAGTCTGGTTACCTCCTTCCTGTTATGGAGAACATGCTATCAACTGGTGATATCAGGTAGATTGATAAACTGCATGAATAATTGTCAAAAAGGAAAGACCATGTCATGTGTAGTATGTAAATTGTCACCTCTCATGTAGCATTTTGAGCTGAACTCATTGGCTTTGACGTGCTACCCAAACCAGGATTCCATAGAAATCCATCCAGGGTAAAAGTGAGACTAACTATTAAGTGCATGGAAGAAAACAGAACACAAGGAGAGAGTGTAGGAATTAGCAGGAGAGAGCAGGGGGAGAAAAGGAAGAAGGAATTTTTTTCTAAAGGTAACCTGAGTGTTCATTAGAAATTTTTAAAAAGTACTTTAGTTACTTAAGAGGGAATCAAATTTTATTGTCTAGCGATAATCAATCTTTTCCTCAAGAAGTAAAGCTTTTTTGAATTAACTTGTTTTGAGTTAGGACGTTGTGGTGAATTTTAGAACCGTGGACCCTGGAACGTAAACAACCCAATGTTTCCCACGTGTCTGACTCCTCTCACTTCCGTTACATATTGGGTGTTTCCTCCCAGATAAAATCTACTGTAACAGAGCCTAGCACCCTGCTAGAAAAGCCATCATAGTCACTGGGCATTCTATGTAACCCAGACTCTGTTGCACTTTCCTTTTTAATAGAACAATAGATAATGGAGCAGAAAAGCCAAATTCTCATTAAAACTACAATGTTGAAGCATAGCAAGGTCCTTTACCTATTTAGACTTAGGATCTTTTTTGAAATCCAGGCCTACCAATGTCCTCCTCCCTCAAGATGAAGTTCGAGTGTATTCCTACAGGAAAGCAATGGGTAAACTCTGTAACTGCTAAGTTGATGCTGATATGAAAGTTGTTGCTGGTAAGAAGGAATACAAGCTGATAATTTGTGTTTTGTCCATAACTACTACCTTGTCTTTCCAATCAGTTACTTTTAACTTTCAATAGATAATATTTAGACAATAGCCAATATACAACAAATAGAAATACAAGCCATCTTGGTTGTCAAAAACAGAAAGAAAAAAAAACATTTGTAAATATTTATTTTTAGGTAGTCAAATTATGCTGCTTTTATGTGTTCAAAGAACTTAAAATTCCATATAAATGATACCATATTTTAGATATGACATTTGAAGAAAATGATTGAATACAGAAACATACAAAAGAAAGGATTTTTTAAAACAGACAATGGTAGTTATTTTTGATGGAAATACAGGTTTATACATTTTGCAAACATCAGTTTAAAGAAAATAACTATAGTAATTTTAAATGTCTTTTAATTAATATTTTACAGACTCTCTGAAGCTATATCTTAGAAACATATATATATATTATATAACAGTGTTAATATATATATATATATATATATGATAGTGTTAACAGTTAATGAAGCATATTTTTATCATTAACACCAGATAAAGATGTTAATGATTTTCTTTTTTTGAGCAAAACTCATGATTTTACACATCTTGGAATTGACAATAGAAATGATAAAATAATTATGCATTGAAAAATCACAATGAATAGCAAAGTCATTTCCCTTCTCTCTAAATGGTGGGGAAGCTCCTGAAGTATTTGTCTGTTAAAAGGAGAGAGTCCAACATGAACACTAGCAGCAAGAATGTGGACTCCTGTTCTTCCCACAGCTACTTCATTGGCACTCAGCAAACTGATAGTTGCCCACTTGGTTTGTTTTGAGTTATTTTGGATTTTTAAGTAGGCTTGAGAAAATTGGGAAACAATTGCTTCAGATGTGGTCATTTGTTTTTCCTAATGCAAATGCATAGAGACAATCTATACATTGCTATACCTGCTTACATTTTTTATGCTTCTTTCTTCACTGAATTTTGCACTGCCCAATGAGGGAAGAGCTCATGAATTCAGGCTAAGTTTCAACTATTTCTTGTCCATGATTATAGGGGATATCCTCTACTTACTGATAAAATTAATGATTTTTATACAGTTAACAATGTAAGAGAGGTTGAAATGAAAATTTCCACATGATTGCTTTATGCTAGTAACTTAAAAGGAGTTTTTCTTCTCACTGATATATGCTGTTATTTAAGAGTTATGTTAATACGTTTTACATCTGATGGCATAATGCACATATAAAACAATGTGTTAATTTTGCACAAAAAAAGCAAAATATGCTAAATATTAAGAGGTTAACTGATTAAGTATACAGTGTGAATAGCTAGTTCTCCAGACACACTTTCTGCTAGTTCAACCTTATTGTCATGTTTCTACCAAGAGTTAACTATAATGCCCTGTTTCTAGGTCATACCCCCTGGATAAGAATGGATCTATTTACATCATTTATGTAGAATATATGAGTAAGAATATGATTGCCTTTATACAAAGTCAGTTATTCTTGAAAAAAATTGTGGGGTACAAATATTAACATGCAGTACAACGCTTTAACATCTTTGCAGCTCCAAGCAAAAATGACTATGTTGAGGGTTATAAAGAAAGTTGGAATAGGGTCAAAAGAATCCACAGAACATGAACACCTATTCTGGTGACAGTATGTTACATAAATCTAAATTGACTCTGTTGTCAAATAGGCCAGAATTCTCATTCTTGTTTTCATTATTTTTTTTTTCAAATATGTTAAGACTTATTTCAGCATCCTAGCTGTTCTTCAGTGGCTACTGCAGGAGACCATGCCACCTGGTGGGGTACAGATGCCTTTGGAGCAGTGACAAAGTAGTAGAATGTTTGGGTGTGATATTGGGCAAAGATATTTTATCTAGTATATTTTCTTCTAAATTTGTCAAACTTTATATTGTCCTAAATGAAAACATTCTGCACTGACTGAATTGGCTGCCTGTGGACACACACACATGTACACACACACACACACACACACACACACACACACACACACACACACACATACACATACACACACATGCCTATGAAGAGGCTGTTTAGAAGGAACTAGTGTATGTAAATTGTTTTTTATTAACTGAAGATTTATTCTGATTTTAAATATCATTCCTGGAAAATATTCTGGGGATAAAATTGTCCTCTTGACCATATGGGGAAAGTGATGCCAAGCAGTCTATCATAGCATTTTCAGCTTAAGGAAAATCAGAGTTGAGGCACTTGTCCTCAGAAGTTTACAGATTCACATTGCTTTTCTTTCATCTTCCTGGAAAACCGATATTATGAACTTTTGACAGCTTCCTGTGTTTTTGTTACTGAAAAACACACAAAAAAGCACATTATGGTTATCGAAATTTCAATTACGTATTTCGATTCCCATATAGTAAAGTGAATTTACCTATTACACATAAATGCACTCAGAATGCCCCTACATGCTCTCTCCCACTCTGAGGTGGCTTTATTAAAGCCACAGAGATATGAAAATAAGGAATGGTGTTACATACATAGATAAAGCAGGCTTTTGGAGCTTAAAATTCAAATGAGCAGGCACAAGTATTCACGAGGAAAAAAGAAAAAGAACTTTAGTGTCCCATAGACCATCAGAATAACACATCAGTGAACTACTACAGGTATAAAGTTAAAAGAAAAAAATAGCTAATTATACTAGCCTTGACATCTCTCCCCCCAAATTATATTCAGTTACATGTAAACAGAGCTCCATCCTGACAACTGTTTAGCTCCAGGCAAAGATCTGAAGTATTAGAGATAATGGCAGAATTATTAGATTAGCTGTTGCTAGGATCTTTGGTGTCCTAGATAATTACTAGCTGTGGTAAATCTGAATGACTTCCGTCTCTGTTACTGTTATGTGTGTGCATTCTCTTGAAGGCATTGATGTTGTGTCAAAGAGACATTTGGAAGTTTATATAAACTTCCATTATGTTCCATTGATTTGTGTTTTTAAAGTTTGTGCATATAAAGCAATCTATACCTCTATTTTCTCTTATCTAAATTAGGGGTGGGGGAGATGGAAGAATATAATAATTTCTTGCCTTTAAGAGCCTATTCTCTCAGCTCTTTCTGTAATTTTGATATTGATTTGTCTTTCTCTAATTATTCAGTGCGTGCCATAGAAATTCTTTCTCCATTTGCACATTGTATTTTCTTTTTCATTTCAAGTGTTTAATTTCAGTCTCCTTGCATAGTTAATGTTTTCATTCTGATTCTAATGCCTTTTTCTCAATTTTAATATGTACTGGGCTTTAGGTTCTTATCTATTGATTAGATTCTTTAAGTCATGGTTTTATTGCTACATTTTATAATTTTTCAATTTATCTTAACATATAGGATTAGCCTAATATTTTATATTGTTCTTTCTACCATTTCATTGATTTTATTTATGTGGGTTGTCTTTGTTACCCATAAAATCAATAAAGGTTTTCTTTCCTATGTTTTCTATGTACTATGATGAAAATATTAGTAAATGCACTTGTAATTGTTTTCAATTTTAAGAAGTTAATATTTCACTTTGTTGTCCATAATATTAAGATTCTTATTCTCAAATGCAACTTGTTTTCTAGATGACATTTGCATATCAAGGTTGTTAATAAACTTTATCTTTTTTTGCCTTATCATATTTTACGAGTCACCATGTATTACAGTCCCCATAGAAAAGTTCTGTTCCTTTTATCTAGGCATGCCTTTCAATAGTAATCCCTAACTTCTGAAATGTTACTGGTTAGACAAAACCTTATGTACTCAACTTGTTCTAGATGACGGCATCCAAGTGAAACAATAGGGAACATTTTGTTGTGGTGGCCAGGGAAGATAAGCTTCAGGAGAATGAGTTTTGTTTTGCCATGAACTCACCTGAACTTCAATATCTTTATCTGAAAAATGGACATTCTATTATATGACATAAAAGTCGCCCCTCCTTGATAAACCACAAGCAATCTCATATTCCACTTGAGATTCAAATAAACAGAAGCTTCAAGGGAAGGGCCTTAGATATCTATATGTGCTTTAAGAGACTGGAAAAGCTAGATTGTAGAAATTAATATTTCCTCTATTTTGTTTGGAGTTATGTCAATACTAGCCAGGTGTGTGTGGAAAAATATATAAAATAAATCCATGACTTCAGATATCACTCTTTGTATGGGAAATCCGTTGTGTTCATGGAAACTTGAAGTAGGTAGACTAGAACATCTCAGTGAAAACAGTTCTGAAGATAGGAGTTGATCCAAAAAGTTCAATGAAAAAGTAGATAAGTTGTCCTTTTTTGATTTCCCATTTTATTTAGTTTTAATAAATGAGATGTAGATGGTGAGTATTAAGTTAAGGCAAAATACACCTTCATTATTCTCCTTCAGAACTGATGTCTGGTGGAATATATTTTTTAAATCCAAATATAGCCTACTGAAAAAAGTTGTTAGAAAGACAACATGTATTATCATCTTTTATACATTACCAAATTTCACTTTCATAGTATGATTCTGTTTTTCTCCTTATTTTCTGTTCCATGTATTATGGAGGGAGAGTAGAATAATCATCTTGTAGTAGAAATTGACATACTTACTTCTAAAGTTTGGGTGGCCTTTTTTAATATTTTTCCCCTCACTGTATTTTTCAGATTTGCTTTCCTTCAAAAATTTTGACAATTAAGATAAATCGATTCATTCTTTCTTTTATTAATTTTGCAAAAGAAAATGTGCAAGCAATGTATCTCTGTAAACAGTCTCCTGCAAGAAAGTCAGGAGGACTGGAGAGATGACTCAATTGTTAAAAGAATTTGTTGCTCTTGACGAGGACCCAGCTCAATTCCTAGCACCTATGTGGTGGCTCACAACCACCTGTAACTTCATTTCTTTTTGGAAATTTTTGACCTTTTCGGGATTCCAAATACACCAGGCACCTACATGGTGTACAACCATACATACAGGTGACCATTCATACATATAAAATTTAAGAAAGAAAATAGAAAATCATGGTGACAGATTATCAATGACATTCCATATCCAAGTCCATTCATTACAGATATGAAACAGAGATAATGAATGTCACATATATGTTCCCATTTCCTTTAGATATAAATGAACCACCACCCAAAAACTATATGTATTGAACATTGTATGCTTACATTAAATGAGCAGTATAATACTAAGCATTTTAAAACAATTAAAAACTAATGCAAAAGTCTCAAAACAAATGACATCACAAATGCCCTACAGTCAGCTAGAGTTTGTCTGAATTACACTGCACTTGCATTGACATGCCAAACTTGCTGTAGCATGGTAACTTAATACTAGATTTTACTAAATTCTGACCTAAGGGCTTTGCATAGATGGGTACACTTTTTCTTCAAAACAAGCAAATGAAAATGAATTCCCCATTTTATAGATAAGAAAATGAAAGCTTTAGGGATTCCATCAAGTACATATTCCATCAAGTAAAATTTTGAACCTAGTTAAATTCAACTTGCCTACTCTAATGCTACTGCTAAATTTTATTTATTCAGAATCTTTAAAATCTAAGTCCCAGGGTTGAAGATTTGAGCTGAAACACAGAAGGTGGCTAAGGTCTCAAGAGTTCCCTTTACATACTGCGGGAAGTCAATGGCATTAAATGTACTTGCATGTGTATCTTTGACATTCAGGTGACACACGTACACAAAATAGAAAGCCCTATGTAGTCCAAATATGAATGCCCCATTTGCATTGAATGTGCATGACCATGGACCAGATATATAAATGATCCATGTGTACTAAATATAAATGACCCATCTGCTTCAAATTTAAATAACTTACACAAACCAAATATAAAGACTCATTTGTACCAAATGTAAGTGACACATCTGCATTAAATACAAATGAGGCACATGAACTCATAAAACGGTGTTCTTTTGCTCTATGTGTCCATTTCAAATCTCAAACACTTGGTACTGGCAGCCAGTTTACAATGTGGGAAGAAGGCAAGTCTACTGGAAATGGCTCAGGAAGAGATATTACAGGTTTCACATGATACTGGCCCTTTTGCCTCTTTCCCTACAGATGTATGGGAACATGTGCATAGATATATGTGTGTTCTGCCTTGTCTCCATTATTCTATCGCTAGTTACTTTTACCACAGTTTCATAAACAGAAGAGTCAACCCACTCTTGAAATGCTTGCACCTCTGAAAGACACATATTTATTGGCCAAGAAGTTATTCTGAAAGTTCAAGAAAGGTGGATTAATTCTTTGATATTTAAAGTATAATTTAATCAGTGTGCTTTTAAGCCCAGCATTATAGTAACTATGTGTTGGTTGACTGAAAATAAGGTTTTAATGAAGGATAATGCCTTTGGTTTAGGTGGATACAAAAGTTCTAAGGTCAGGCTAATAAAACCCAGATGATGGATGCTAATTGTGAAAGAAATAAAATTAAGTTTGGGGTACAGATAAAGAGTGTTAAGTAGAGAAATAAGAAGGGGGAAAGAAATGAATTTTAGAATTGATAAAAGTGTTTCACACACCTTCAGAGAGTCACATGCATGTCTGAGAAGTGAGAGTCTAATAGTTTTCAACCTGATCTTCTATTGTATTTTATTCTTCTCTGTTGTTAGGACTTAATTATCTTGGGATTTTTAGTATTGTAATTTAACTACTGCCTGAATTTATCATGTTTTTAAAAAAATTGTTTTGTTTATTTGTTTGTGCTTTTGTTTTTTTGAGACAGGGTTTCTCTGTGTAACATACCCTGTATGTCTAGGAACTCATTTTGTAGACCAGGCTGCCCTTAAACTCACAAAGATCCCATTGCCTCTGCCTCTTAGTGCTGGAATTAAAGGCATGCACCAACATGCTTTACCATGCTTTTGTTAACTAATCTATAAGCTTATTTAAAATTCACATTTTACATAGTAAAATATTTTTTATTATGTAATAAGATACATTTAAATTACAAAAAGTGAAATAATGAACAATCTACAAAGTGAATAAGAAAACAATTTTTCTGTAATTCTGGAATACCTATAAAAATCTATATGCTTGACTATATAGTTAAGCACTGTTTGCTTTCTGTCTTATGAATGCTGTTGTATCTCTTTTCCATTTATAGCTATTGCTATTGTTGTACAGTTAAAGAAATTCACATAGAGAACTTCAGACAAGATTTGTTTCTGACCTTGTTGGATATATTTATACCCATAGATACCTGTTCTCTGACTTCAAGACTAAATAAATGAGAATTTAGTTATATACATTCCTAGTCTCTGAAATTTTATGAAAACACAGTGTGAACTTACCAATATAACATTTTGTTTTGACATAAAAGTGAAAGGACTTCAGTCATTCTTCCTATTTTTGTAGCCATTGTCAATAATAATCATTGCATGGCTTTTATGTCTTCCTGATTTTGTAGAAAACAATGAAATCTGATCACTAAAGCAGCCTAGTGGGCAAGAAAAATTCTGTAGAAAATCAAAAACTTATCAAACATTTTCCCTTTGATTATGGTTACTATAATGCAAAATGATTTTTTTTTTTTTTTTTTGGTTTTCCAAGACAGGGTTTCTCTGTGTAGCTTTGCGCCTTTCCTGGAGCTCACTTGGTAGCCCAGGCTGGCCTCGAACTCACAGAGATCCGCCTGGCTCTGCCTTCCGAGTGCTGGGATTAAAGGCGTGAGCCACCACCGCCCGGCGCAAAATGATTTTTTAATCTGACTTTCTATTATATTTCTGGGTCATTACAGTGACTAACAGACAAATATTAATAATAGTATTAATCGCTACTCTCTAATGTAAAACCTGGCTCCAGTGACTCAATCCATATTAACAAACTACTGAAACAAAGAAGTGAACTGATTCCTCAGAAAACATTATTTGAAATGAAGTTGAAGTGGTAACTTACTATACTATAATAAAATGGTTTTGAGTTGTTACATAAGGAAACTGGTATCACATGGTAGAAACTTTCTGCTGTGAGCAGTATCACTAAACAGAAAGTCACATTTTATTGCATCCATGTATTAAATACTATTGTTGGGACACTAGAAATTGATCAGCAGTTAATAGAGCTTACTGTTCTTGCAGAGGAGCAGGGTTCAGTTCCCAGCAACCAAATGGTGCCTCAGAACTGACTGTAACTACAATATCAGAAGTTTCAGGGATATCCTATTCTGGCCTCTGCAGGCTTCTGTATCCCAGTAGTGCACACAAACTTACCTAAGCACATACACATACACTTAAAATAATAAATGAATAAAATAAGCAGTTAAAAACAGTTGTTACATTTAAAACACCATTGGGCCGGGCAGTGGTGGTGCACGCTTTAATCCCAGCACTCGGGAGGCAGAGCCAGGCGGATCTCTGTGAGTTCGAGGCCAGCCTGGGCTACCAAGTGAGCTCCAGGAAAGGCACAAAGCTACGCAGAGAAACCCTGTCTCGAAAACACCAAAAAAAAAAAAAAAAAAAAAAAAAAAAAAAAAAAAAAAAAAAAAACACCATTGGTTCAAATGACTTTGATGAGTAATATATAACTATATAACTTATTAGACTGATGATTCTCACTCTGTTTTTGCACTTACTAGGGCAGATTAACACTAAATTACTTATAAAATAATATGATTTAATCTAGTTCACAACAGACTGGAAAAAATTTACTAAATTTTAAACTTTAAATGTGTTCCTTGACAATCTCATATGTATATGTAATGTTTTCTGGTTGCAGCCATCCACATCCTTTCTTATCTCCCCCCTCCCCACATTCAGCATCACCATCCTTACAAATCCATCTCTGGCTCTCATGTAATACTGTTTTATTTAAAAACTTTCATTCTTGGCATCTCATCTTCCTTTCCACAGCATCTATTCAAGTACAGTATACTTGAGAAAAATCTATAGTAATATATTTAGAAATAGACTCAAAAAGAAATAGTCTAGGTAATAAATTAGCTTATCCAGTATTATTAGATCATTTTAAGGAAACAGCATTTTCCATAAAAAAAAAAACAAAAACGCAGACCCACATAAGAACTTATTGAGACTGTGACAGAGCTCACAAGACCTCATGCCAGACAAAACCCCAGCATGGAAAAGGAGAAGATGGCACAAAGAAGTATACCTAGCCAAAGAGGTATTTGCATTTCATAGCTGCTTTGAGAGGGAAAATCACCTTGGTCCATTGAGTGACACTATATATATACACACTATATATGTGTGTATATACACACTATATATATATACACACACACTATAGGCTAGGAGTAGTATACAAAATAGACTCCACGATTGTTTAGTGGCTTTTGTCCTTTTTTTTTTTTTCTTTTTTAAGAGATAACAAGATCATAAAGTTGGGTGGGTAGGAGGGCAGACTCTGGGAGGAGGTGAGGGATAGAAAGACTAGTACAAAAATATACTGTAGAAATCCGCAGAAGATAAGTACTCCACTGTTGTTGCTGTTGTTATTGATAATAAAAATACACATAGATGAGGAAATGCCTTCAGTTACAAATTTTGTTTAATAATAAAGGACAAGAAAACATCTTAAGCAAACTCGCCACTTCTTGTGGAACTATCAATGTGCTGTAATGTCCATAAAATTCAAACCCAACAGCAGATGAAAAGAAATGTCTCAGCCATTTTACAAAACAGCAAAAGCAGCTGATTGTAGATATTTGGAGAAAGAATTCTACATTACCTCCTTGCCTTTTGCTAGGGTTGCACCTCCTCAGTCTATCCTGAAATCAACAATTGTAGCAAGAATCTTAGAAGGTCTTATTAATAAAATCAAACTTATAGCCAGGTATTGGGGTGAAGCTGGAAGATCAGAAAACCAAAACAAGCCACAGCTACCTCGCCTCAATGGATCCTCAGCTGATCCTGTTTCCTCAGACTAGATGCCTCTGAGTCCTCATCCAGAATTAATCTCAGCTCCAAAGCCTGAAGGCTTAACCAGCCAAATGCCTAACCAGGCCAAATGCTTAACCAGGCCAAATGCTTCTAGTTTCTGGTCCTCACACCTTATATACCTTTCTGCTTTCTACCACCACTTTCTGGGATTAAAGGTGTGAGTCACCATGCTTGGCTGTATCCTTGAACACATAGATTTCTGCCTCTGCAATGCTAGGATTAAAGGCGTGTGCTACCACTGCCTATTCTAAGTATCTAGTGGCTTTTCTGTTCTCTGACCCCAGATAAGTTTATTAGAGTACACAATATTTTGGGTAACATAATACCACCACAAACAATAGCTGTGAACAATAACTTAATTCACCTGACCAACAGTGCATCCATGCTAAGCAGCATTGTGTTACCTGTTACCAAGGATTTCCCCTATTATCAGCTGGCTGACAGGGAGCTGAGAGTCCTAATGAGAGCATCAGACCCTGCATTGTTATCTGAAATACAATGAAAATATATAAAAATTATTTTCTACTGTATTCATGCTAGTTTTTCCATTCTCATAAGGTCAAAGAATCCTAAGTCAATTGATCATAAGTTTAAGATTACGGTTATCTGTAATTCAAGGAGTTTTTAGATTTCAGGGAAAAAAAAAAAGAAAAAAAACGTTAATTCTCTGGATGCTCTGTCAAGTTTTGTATTCAGGGGTACCAATTTTCAGCAGCATGTATTCTTAATTCTTCGGCCAAAGGATTTAGGACTCATTGCATCGAAAACAACATCATCAACAACAAAAACAACTTACTTTTAGCTTGTCGTGTTTTAACTTGGAAGTGGATATTTTTTCATTTGTACCTAATTGTCCCATCCCCTTCTCCATAGATAATTTTTACTCTTTGTTTATTTAATGACTTGATGCTTCTTTTTGAATAGGCAGTGTTAGTTTGCAAGGGTTTCTGTAGTAAGTTACTGGAGACTGTGTAGCTTTAAACAACAGTTGTTAAGATCTCACAGGTACAGAGACTACACATACAAAATTAAGAATCTAGTTGAGCCATGTTCTTGCAGGTAGTCTTCCTTGTTTTTTCCTAGCTTCTGGTGGTTATCAGTAATGCCAAACCCACTTCTAATGGCTACCACCACGGTCCCACTGAGATCTCCCTGCCTATCTTTATGTCTCTGCTTTGTCTTCATACAACAATCTTTGTATTAGTCCTACTGTAATCCAGTATGACTTCATCTTAGGGAATTCATGCTCAAAGACCCTATTTATAAATAAGTTCCTATGTGCTAGTACTAGATGGAAATAAATTTTGAGGTCTTAGTTTCTACTCACTGTACAGCCATAAACTTACTGAATTTTCCTGATTAAAGTTGGTCTGTCTTTTAGATGGCTCTACCCATATTATTGTAAAACTATACAGTAGTTTGGCTATATCTTAAATACATTAGATATTGACTGGTGAGCCATTAGTTAGAAAAGCAGGTTTATTTATTGGTTGATAGGATTAAAAAAATAAGAAAAGTGAGTCATATGCAGAAATAACACTGTGTCTACTAACAATTAATATCAATGAATGCCACTGGACATACACATTTTTTTTTCTATGCTTGTGATAAGAAATGATGTTCTTTCAGAATTTTTAAGTGGCCACTGTAATGGGGATACCTTGAGACAGTTTGTATTATGCAGATTCTGTGTTTCATTTTCTGTGATGAATATTACATTCACACATGTCATGAGGCAGACCTTTTCAGGTGTTCCATCTGTTGTTGGAGTTGTGCTTTAAGAGTGGGAGAAAAATACACAAATTAAAAAGGAAGCTGGCAGGAGGTAGAGATGGGAAAATATGTGTAGGGCAATAGTGGAAAAAGTGTTTTAGCTCTTAATAACTACTCAACCTACTTTACCTCCGAGTCTGCATATTCTCATTCCAGGGGAGGGGGAGCACAAGATGTGGAACTTGTCGTGAAGCTAAGAAAATGAGATTGTTTAAAAAAAAAAAAAAAAAAAAAAAAAAAAGCGAAGTTACCTTTGCTCACCAGTAATCATTTATTTTTAGTTTTTTGTTTGTTTGTTTGTTTCTGGCAGGACTTTTAGGCAGCAATTGGTTCCATATATTCATTGCACATTTCAGTAATACAAAGGCAAAATGAAATGTTCTTTCTTTTTTCTTTATTCTAGGAAGTAGACCAATTGTACATGCCCATGATATACCTAAGTCAGAGACTCATAAAATGAAAAGCAAAAATATCAAAAGGAAAAATGTGTTGTATCTTTCTAAATTTATATTGTTATACTTTTCACATTTAACTAAAAATTACACTCAAAATTTAAACATATACAATTTTAAAATAAGTATTATATAGTATTAGGATATACATTTGGATGAAAGAGATACACATTGCAATATATAAATGTACCTTAGAAGGTATACATAAATATTTTTATACATTTCAGAATATATTTATATATATATATCACTAGATAATATATTAATAGATAACCATTACTAAAGTAAATCCATTCTTAAATATTAATTGATCCCTAAAAGCTAATTTATGCATAATATATTGTTTGGACTTCAGACAACATATATGGTGAAACTAATAGTAAAATGCAGTGAAAATTTGAACAAGCCTTGATCTGTGGGTGTTAGAAAATAGTTTTGGACTTTAATTTTGGTTATTTGCTGGTTTACATCTTCGATTCAGATAGAAGCCTACTTAGCTGAATACATGAACGTATCATCATACTGATAAGGGTTCTACTGACAGAGAGTCTGAGAGTTACTCTGTACTGTTTCCACCTCAGTTAAATGGAAATCTCCTTTAAAGTAATTTTTATGGGAAAAGCTCATCTTATGTAACAGGAATTGTCAGTGACCATAGCGTTTTGGAATTGATTGTTCTCTGGAATTTAATTTAAAAAATCAAATTGATAAGGAAGGATTCGTGATTCAGTTGGCCCTTTTTGTCCCACTTGGTCTTTCTATTTGTTAACTAAAAATATTTTATTTTTCAAGCATTCCCGACTTTGCTTTCCTTTGCTATCCTCACCCTACACACCATCACTACTAGACTTCAGTCTGTTGACCCGCTTCCTCCAGGTGAGCAATTTCTTCATCTGCTAGCTTTCTTCTCTGTCGTCCGAATTTTACTTGTTAGATGATGGCATTCCTCTGACTGTGCATTTGCCATGCAGAAATACAGATCTTAGTTCTTTAAAGGAAAAATTGTAGTGATTTGCATTGTCCCTACTAGAATTTCAGGAGGCGTTGTGTGCGTGGAGTCAAAGTGAGCATACAAATAATGCGTGAGATCAGGGTTTCTGTTGCTTATTATACTTCAGTGAGTTTAGTGGGCTGTTGACAATTATTTCGTATGTAAAATCTATTGGTTGTACCAATTTAGCATTGTAGACAGTATAGGTTTTGCCAAGTGAAAAAATTACACACTGCAGTGGCCTGTACAGGGAGGAGGGACTTGACTGTTACATATGTTGTGGGTGTAGAGCAATGTACTTCACAGCCACAGTCTGAAGAACTCTGTTTTGCCAGAGAACCTAGGTCCCCAAAATTCTTGTGTCTTTTTGGACAACCAGTTGCTGGTCATCTGAGATAAGACTTCTTTTATGGGAACTTATTAGAGGCTTTTTATGTACTACTTTAAAAAAATCTTTACACATCATTCTAATGTGAATTCCTAGAGGCAAGGCAGAATCCAATTCATATGAATTTGAATAGCTGGTGGAGCACAACATCACAACATTCTGAAGTGGAGGCAATTTGTCAATATATTCTAATCTCTCAGCATGCTCTGGATGTGATATAGATAATCTGAGCATAGTGAGGTTTGTCGTAGCTGGTCCAGCTGAGTGGAAAGCAGGAGGAGAATGGGGAGAAGTCTTAGTTCAACATACTATGTATATATTTCTATGTCTGGATTTGTATAGTCTCAGTACTGAATCATTTGAATGTATTAAAGAGACTTGATTGCTCTCTGAGTAGTTTAATCTCTGCATATGGGAAGGCCTAGTCACTGGAGAAAATGGTCATGTCAGGCTGTTGCTGTGTTGAAAAAAATATATAAAGGTATATTCTGGCAATGTATAAATCACTGTTAGTCTATTTGTGTTGCTTGACTTATGCCAGTAATAGAGAAAAGATTGCCTTATTTCCTGTATGGAAATGAATGGAAATTGGAGATAAGACATAAAGAAAATAAAGCCTTAAATGGATAACATTTGGTGTTAAAAATTATTCCTGTCTCTGATTTGGAGATTTTTAAGTTAAAGTTGAAAACTCAGGTTTGTGTTCATACCTACACATAGAGACATAGTCTATATAAAATCTTCACTTTTCCTTAAATAATTTAACATAAATAATTCCCTTAAATAATTGATTCATTTTAACTAGTATAAAAGGAAAGTTTTATTTTGTAATTTAGTACAAATTAATTTTAAGATTAATGTATATGCCAAAAAATATTCTTAGCTTTCAGAATACAAATTTCCATACCTTGTTCCCTATGTTTCCATGTACATTTTTCTCTTGAGCTGACATCCACATTGTGCTCAAGTGCATACCATATGTGTTATCAGGTACATAGTCACATATTCAAAGACATACGTGTATTTTGCATGATCATTGATGAATTTGAATTTCTGAGCTGACTGTGAGCTGTGACCAAGCACCAAGAACCCCAAAACTGTAGTTAGGCAGAAAAGCTTTACTTCCATATCCACTGGGTAGTGCTAAGCCTTTTACCTTAAGGAAAGATCCTTTCCATTCATTTCCAGGTGGTATAGGAATTTTATCCTGTTTGCAGAGAGTGCACATATATGCCTGTGTGCCTTACATTTAGTATCTTTTGGTGATAATTATGTGGCAAATTTAAAGTTATATTATCATTTCAAATATTTGCAGTTTGTTTTTGAATGTATCAATATCATCAACACAGTGAAGCCTGAAAAATCATCCATTAACATATATTATGTAATAAAGCTTCAATTTAGAAAACAATTGTGGAGGTTTACTGAATTTAACACTTTCCTAACATCTATGTGTTAGGAAACTACCATACATGATATAACCATTTACCTAACATTATAAAAATAATTAGAATATAAGCACTTTATAAATAAAAATATCTACTATCTTATATAAATCATTCATGCAGGTCCAATTGTCCATCTGTTTTCAAGGGTTTTAGAGTTATATACGCAACCAGCCAGGTAAAATAAATTCGGAAGAAAATTGTATCTGAATTCAAAATGCACATATTTTATTGTCATTATTAACTTACCAATTAGAATCACTATTTAGAAAGTATTTACAGTTCTAGATATCTGAAGTAACCTAGAGATGATTAAAGTATGCAGGTGGATATGCATAAGATTTATCAGAAGTGATCTCATTTTTATGAGATTGAGAAATGGCTTTCTACAGGGCATATCAGGTGCTCCATGGATACCAAGCAGGAAGTCTACCACTCTTTCTGTTGTATATGCAATAAGGAAATAAGTCATGTATATAAAAACAAATTATAGCAAATACTACGTCATTTATTTTTATAAGGTGTATGTAAATATATTTAATTTTTAATAATAAAATATGCTTATTTAGTAAATAAAGAAAAATGGGCAGGAAGTTTCTATCTACCAGCTACTGCCAGTCTAATATTATTTTCCAGTTTTCAGTAATTCTACAAATACCTAGATTTGTGTCTTTCATGCTCATATGCATTTTTATGAATTCAATAAATGAACACTAACAGTTTACTAGAAAACTACCAAATACAATAGTTAAAATTATATTCCATTTCAAGGTGAGCCTAGGGATTTGATTTGGGAAAATTATAGGCTAAGGAATATACATACCTGAAGCATATAAAGTAAGGCATGGATGAATTTTAGGTGAGAATAGACTGCTATACAAATTTATGTTGTTTTCTCCTTTGAGCAGAAATTTTGTGATTCCATCTCTGTGCTCAGTAGTTTTCCATATTCTGTCTGACTTTTGTAATGTTATTTCTAAAATAATTTTAGGCTTTAGTTGGGAGATTGCTACAGTTTTATGACATTGCAAGGAGATTTGCTTAAGGCTGCAGGCAGTTTGCTTGTCACTTCCCAGTCTGCTGCCCTTTGTAATATACTGAATAGATATCTTTCTACTAGAGGATGAAGACGGGGAAGGAGGGAGGGAGAGAGATTAACAACATTAACATGCAGGAATTTCTTTTCCTGTGCCTAAAGCTTTATGTCAGCCTGATTATGGAGCACTTTCAACACTGAGTAGGTAAAATGACTTGCCCTTTTGGTGAGTACCAAGGAAATAATGCAACAACAACAACAACAAAACCAGATCACTCTTTCTTAAGATGGAGCCTACAGCTTTAGAGGAGAAAAATTCAAGTCCAACATGCCTGAATTAGCAAAGAACATCCTAATGAATTCTCCCTGTGAGGTCAATATGAATTTGTTTTTTAAAATTAGATTTAGATTACAAGGCTGAAACTTAAATATGTTCTCATGTCGTTTTGAATTTGTTTTCCTGGTACTACTGCTCAGGGGAAATATGTTTCCCTTTAATCATCTCTTCTTTGTTCTGGATGTGGTTGATTATCAATTAAATCAGAAGTGCTCTCTAAGATAAGAACAAGTTTAAAACCCCATTGCAGATAACTTCTGGTGTGTGGGCTGCATTACACATGGAATTGTCAGGAGCTTTTGGCCCTTGGTTGGTTGCATAGCGCCCCAGCCTACTAGGCCACATATCTTTGCTCTCTGAGTTTCCTGACCTTTCCTTTTCGGCCTCTTCATCTCTTCAGTGTGTCTTAATGATTACAGAATATTAAATCTGTTACTAGAAAAAAAGGCTTGTCCTTGCCAGTAAAATCCATTACAAGAAACATTTCAGTATATTTACTCTAGAACATGGAAATTGAATCTATTGATTTTACTTAAATTTTCGTGCTTGGGATGACCCAACCGTGCATGATAAAAACATTTGCTTCCAATAAAACTACAGCATGCTTACAGGTACTAACAACAGATGATTTCAGGAAAATATTCCAAGAGGACAGGAAAGTTTTCTATATCTCCTGTTTTTTTTAACAATTTTTTCATTTTTAATATTTTTGATTTTAGTGTTAGTGATAATGGTGATGTTAGCTGGCTAGTGATAGGTGAATTGTTTTAGTGAAATTAAGTTGAAATTGTTGAGATTCAAACATCCAATATCTCACTCTGAATTAACCTTTAGATACTATCTAACACTCTATTAGAAAAATTTCCTTTAAGACAATACAATTTAGTGAAAGTACATGTTTCTTATGATTTATGTGTGTTGTGAGAGTGAACATGCACTTGAAAACACACCCGTGACCAGGCAGTGGTGGTACACACCTTTAATCCCAGCACTGGGGAGTCAGAGGCATGTGGCCAGGTTTGAGGCCAGCCTGGGCTACAGAGTGACTTCCAGGAAGGGCTCCAAAGCTACACAGAGAAACCCTGTCTCAAAAAAACAAAAACAAAAACAAAAAAAAACAAACAAAACAAACAAACAAAAACAAAAACACAAAAAAAGAAAACACACCAATGGAGGATGCTTCATTTTGCTTTTTATCCTTAGTAGAGATGAATTATTATTATTATAGGAACTGTTTCATGTATATAAACACACACACACACACACACACACACACACACACACACACACACACACACACACACTTTGAAAATACTGATGTGATATAAGTAGGGCACCTATCTGCTCATTTGGAATTATATCCATCTCATTCAGCAACTGAAAACTTACCTGTCTCTGTCTCTTTTAGGATGTCATTGAAAGATAATCTAAGCAATTAAAATCTTTCTTAAAAATCCATCCTTTAAAACAGCTATCTTCTTTTGAAAGATGTTGATTGGTCCATAAGTAATAAGCAGAAGATTAGCTACCTATGACTTAACTCTTTTTCTATGGAAGCTAAGAGTGACATTGATTCTGTTGACTTGTTTCTAGAAATTGAAAACAAAGACATGCTAGAAATGAGCTGAACAACAGGATTTAAATTGGTAAATAGATGTACTTCCCCAAAGAAATCAGATAGCAGGCATGAAAGAGAGAGAGAGAGAGAGAGAGAGAGAGAGAGAGAGAGAGACACTAATAAGACTATCTTGTTTGCTGCTTACAGAATTTGGCTTAATGGGCATGTTTTTATTGACCTTCCTTACAGGATTACCACTTTGCTAGGAAGATGACTTGAATCTTAAATGTATTCATCCATGTCATCAGAAATGGTGCCATTATCAGAGATAGGGTTAGCTTACAGAGGCAATAAAGGCATAAGGAAAGCATCCTCCGGGAAGACAAAGAATAGTAGCATATTTACATAGTCTCTAGTCTGAAGTTCACACAATTATTTAAGTTGCTAGAATTTAAATTTGTCCTTGTAAACTAAACAGCTTTTGCTAACTATTGCATACCAGAGCTTAGGTTTCACACCGAATGTAAATTAGGTTCTTCTGGAAACATCTTAACTCTTTCAAGACCCAACAATTAGGAAGACATTAATTTATATGTAGATGGCAGCTTTCTGATAGAGTCTGAAATATAAAGGCAGCTAAGTTCAAACAAAGGAGAAGCTTACTCAATTTACACAACACTGCCACAGAAGACAGAAAAATAAAAGGACAGTAAGAGAAACCTGTATGTGATGAAGTGTAGGCCTCCCAGATACTCACTAATTTCATAATTTAAAAGGATTATTTAAATATAGGTTTTGATTTCAATAGCAGTCTCACTGGTTATTTTTTTTTAATAGGGAAAGTATTCAGACCTATAAATTTGAGTGAATAATATTGCCAGGCAAAATTTCTTTTTTTATCATTTAAAATTGATATCTTTAGAACTTGGGATTTTTCTACAGACATGGTATTTAACAAATGGATCTGATGTTACTCTAAGCATTGTATATATCATAGGAACAGAGAGCATCTATGTAAAACTTGGATACTTCTGGATCAGTCTGCAGACTGACACTACAGGCACCGAAACAAATGATTTTAAATTATGTAAAGTAATTGTTCCTATTGCAGATCACTAATTGGCTTTGGAA
This sequence comes from Peromyscus leucopus, assembly GCF_004664715.2. Taxonomy (NCBI): domain Eukaryota; kingdom Metazoa; phylum Chordata; class Mammalia; order Rodentia; family Cricetidae; genus Peromyscus; species Peromyscus leucopus. The sequence goes on along the minus strand of NC_051070.1, from coordinate 39,145,111 downwards.
ACTTTTAAATTTAACATTCCTTCCTACCACGGCCTCTTGTTCTCCTTTGGAAATATATATTGAATTGTATATTGTATGGTGAACTGAAAAATATGTATACTATGGTCTTCCTCAACTGTCATAATTGTTTCTTTCTTTTTCTTTCTTTCTTTCTTTCTTTCTTTCTTTCTTTCTTTCTTTCTTTCTTTCTTTCTTTCTTCCTTTCTTCCTTCCTTTCTTTCTTTCTTTCTCTCTCTCTCTTTCTGTCTTCTTTCTTTTTACTCAGAATCATCCTTTTTCTTTTCTTTTGTTTTTTATTAAGAAAATGTTTTCATTCATTTTACACACCATTTAAAGATCCCCTCTTTGCTCCTCCCACCCCCCAGCCTCCCTCCCTGCAACTCACCCCCCACTCCCTCCCACAAGAAGGCAAGGCCTCCCATGGGGTTGCACATCCAGTAGACATAATTGTTTCTTAAGGCAAACGGATGAACCAAAATAAATATTTGGGCACAATGATGGACCATGCAGATTATTGGGAAAGTCATTACATTTTTTTTTTATCTGAAACTGAAATGCTTATTTTGGTGAAAAATTTTAAAGGCTTCTTGTAATTGTTTATTCCTATTGATTTCAATTATCTGCATTATTGGAGAGAGTTCAGAGATTCATACTGTTGCCTTATTTGAGATTATTCTTTCTCTTATAGATACTTTACTTTCTAAAAGGTTTTACTTCTTTATATATGTAATCACATATATGAAAGCTGGTTGGTGATCATGGAATATTAGAGAAAGATAGAGGTTAGAATGGGAATAGGAAACATTTATCTGATGCATGATTACAATCTATATTGGATCTATACTGAAAAATGAAAAAAAAAAAGTTATTTGAACCCAAAGACTTTAAGATTGTCTTTAAATCAGGAGAGGTAGCATAGTAAAATGGAACCTGATTAGCAAATATTTGGGAACAGAATGACCATGCCTGAGAACAGTTCTGGGAACAGTGTATCATGGTTCTGTTAAAGATAGAAAGATTTGAGATGAAAGCCTTTTGAAAACCATGCTGATTGGGATAATATTGTTCTTAGTGCATCTAAGTATTGTAGGGTCATAAATAGTGTTCATTATCTTCCCCATTAAAGGGTCAGATACTTCAGAAATCTTACAAGACATGTAGTCAACTGCTCAACCAGCTTTGTGCTGCATGTCTGCTGACCTGAGTCAATAATCTCATTCAGAACTTTTCTATTCTATTTCCAGGTGCTAGCTAATTTTACCACCATGGTTATTTAACTTTATTTTTTATTATTGTTTGGTGATGCAGCATACATTCTTAAACTGATAAAGCTAATCTCTCATAGTTCCTTGAAATGTACATTTCTATGTGGCTATTGTTTCTGTTTCCACTTCTTTACCTGGAACACATTCTTCTAAAACTCCGTATCAGTGCTATTCATCCTTTGAATTGAAGATCAAATAGCATCTTTTGTATAAATTCCTTCATGATATTATTATCTATACCATTCTCCAGATTTCTGTACCTTGGCATTACTATGACACAGTTCAAAATGTAATTGTTCATGAATCATTTCTTTTATGTGTAATTCAAATCTACTGCATACTTTCTTGAAATTTAAGCTCCTTGGGGATGAGTTAAAATGTCACAAACTTGTGAATTTAAAAGTGGTTCATTTGCCATAAACCAATACCTGTTATAACATCTAGACATAAAGTAGTTGCTTAATACATTGATACATAATGAATCGTCAAGCACAACAATCTTTAAAGAAATTGAAGAAGCATGCAGAGCTCATGCACCCACAGAATCTCTATGTTGGAGCACTGGGATTATACTGTTTTGCTTTTTGTGGTTCTGCAACAGTCCTTTTCTCAAAGCATATGCAAACCCATATCTGTGTACTATACTAAGTCTGAGAGCCAGTTCTCCTAAGGGTACCTGTTAGGAAAGAGATGGCTCCATTTAGCTGTGTCTTCACATCCAAGCATCTGCTGGTGCCCCAGGTGATAGATGGGCCTACATAAACAGGACTAAGGGAGGAGGGCAACTAAATTTTAAATGATAATCTCAAAGAAGTGTGCCGTGGGACACACTTTTATTTGTGCCATAAATTTCCACTGTGTGGTTTAGAATCTCATTGTTTTATATACCAAGTACTTTGATATCAAATTTCCTTATATTGTTTTATACTTGTTCCGTAACATAAATTTCATTTCAATTTATCTCAGCTTTTCTTCATCTCTTTGCACTTGCTATGCATTATATATATACTAAAAAAGCTACTCTGATAGGCATTTTATTATGTCCAAGAGGTCACAGGCACTTAAAACCATCCCTGAAGGTGAGCAGGTGCATTAAATAGTGAGGGCTACTGCACCAAGCAGCTCCAAATACCCAGCTGTGATCAGATTCACTTGAATAATATAGGCCAGTGGTTTCTGGTGTCTGAATGCATCCGTGGCAATACATTTAGAAGCATTGTGCGATGCAGGTGCACGCTTGAGGATTGGTGCTTCAGTGCTGCCACGGTTTGACTATTTGATGGTATTATAATAACCTCCTCTTCAAAATGTGCTCTCTGCCTATCTAAAGCAGATAGAATGGCATCTCACAACTAAAATAAAGTCTGGAAGCTGAGTTGGCTGTGCATTCAGCTAAAGTATGAGTGCTTCTTTCACTGTATTTTTGTCGTGTGAATTATGTTTCTAAATTCTTATCATTTATGGATAATTATTAGAAAATAATTACACTTATTGTTTCTTTTTTTCCCTTTTATTTTATTTTACAATACCATTCAGTTCTACATATCAGCCACTCACTCCCTTGTTCTCCCCCCTCCTGCCCCCCTTATTGTTTCTAATAGTAAGGCTTTCTCCCCCCACTACACACAACCATTAAATCACTTCAGTGTGAACAAGAACCTCCTGTAATGAGTAGATTGTAATATGATATTTTATTTATTTCATCAGAACTAAAATGCAAGTTAACACCTTACCTCCACCTATAAACAATATAGCCCCTTGTGCTCAAATGAGAAATACAAGAAATACAAACAGTGGAAGAAAGATTGTCTAGCTAAGTAAGTGATTGGTTTTCCCACATCACAATGTTCCATCCCCATTCTCCTCTTCTCTTGCATAATACTCATGCCACATTTAGTAAAAGGTGGTTAAAATAAAGCAAGTGAGTTGCATGAGTACTTGTTAAGAAAAACTGTACATCTAATACAGCTACATTATCATAATTTTGTGTACTAAAAGGAAAAAGAACAGTCTTTGAGGCAACATATCTTTACTTCACATTCTTCAGGATAATATTGAAAGTGAAATCTGTATTCCATTCATAGGCAGGAAGAGTGAAACAAGGTTTATTTTTATCAAATATTCTAGTAAATGGGGTCACATAAGTTATAACTGGAATTAATTTGTATGCGTATAAATTGTTAAGATCCTAGTTGTTTGTAATGACTCACATCATCACCACAGACTCTAGGGATTTATAGAATGGCAAAGGGAAGTGAATTAATAATAATACAGCCAAAAAAGGAAAAAAACCCACTGTTTATGTTAGAGAAGTGTCATTTCACAGGATGTTACAAGTCATGCCAACTTAGTGAAAGAAAACTTGCTTTATTAGGTTTATTCAACTGTTTTTTAACAAGATTTCCAAGTTGGCAATGATAATTTTTTTTTCTGAAATGTAAGAATATATTTGAAGAAATTGCAATGTGTTTTGTTCATAGAGAAGCATGTACACCCTGATATGTGCATTTATGCATATGCACTAAAGAGAGAAAAGAGAAACAGCAGGCTGATGTATGGAGCTCCATGCCCTGATTTGCATTCAAAGGCCTTGTTTTGCCAAGGTTTGCAGGTAGATGAGAATCCGAGATGGATACTATGTTTAGTTTCTGTAGAATTAGTTTAAAGAGAACCATGCCAGCTAGAAATATAGATTAATGCCTATTCCACTTTCCAGACAGCTAATAGGTATTATGGAAACTTACATTGGTCAAATAAGGTAAATTAGCAATATAAAATGAGAATAAAAATGGACTTCCATTTATAGAGTGATCTACTTGGAAACAACTCTAATTTTAAGACGTTCTAAGAAACACTACCAACAACTGCTGTAATAGAAGAGCATGTGTCTATTTAAAGCTGTTTACAAAACAGAAATAAAAGCATCTCAGTAGTCACAAAACACAGAAGCATTCTAAATACCAATCCCCACAAACATAGCACTGTGAAACTTCCTCACTGACACTCTGTTTTATAGACAGGTTTTCAAACATCTGTGTCACAGATATTACTACATCATTTATATATATATATATATATATATATATATATATATATATATTATGTGTGTGTGTGTGTGTGTGTGTGTGTGTGTGTGTGTGTATTTTTAAGTAGATCAGAGTGGGATACTGAATGCATATGCTAACTCTGATGCTAGAAACTCTGTGTGTGTGTTTTCTCAGCGAGAAGAACATGCAAACTTTGGAGGTAGCAAGTAAATCTGAAACCAAGAGCAGGGAATTTTTTTTTTTTATGTCCTCTACTACTTCCCTAAATGGTATCAAGTTAATTGCTAAGTATTTTTTCTTAGGTGTGCTGTCTAGCGCTTTAAAGACAAGGGAATAAGTTTAAACCTATGATTCATGATAAGTTTCTGACTGAGAGCAAGACAGAAAAGAATAATGAAATAGTTTCACTACGAATTAAGATTTCTTTGGCTGATTATTCAACAGGTTTTTCTCTATAGTAGACAAAACACACACACACACACACACACACACACACACACACACACTAATGGCATAACAGAGAATCATCTGAGTTTTGCAAAATACTTACATTTGACAAAAGTTCAATTTTCTTTGCTGACCCTTGCTGGCTCCAACGTCTTGACTTTTAGTTTTACTGTTCATTGTAGTTGCCGACATCTTTCACTGAGCTTAGGAATGGCTAAGTATGTCTAATGATGTAGTGACATTCCAAGATTAAATTCTGAGTGTAAAAGGTAAATCCTGTCCTTTCCACTAAGGATGATAAAAGTCCAAATATTTAAGTGTATTGTGTTTAATTATAAAAATATAAAGTTAAATATAATTAAGTTATTGATCTACTCCCTGATTTCACACTCAACTATACAACAAAGGTGATAATTAAATTGTCATGTATTGATTTTTCTTTACTTTTCTATATCTATCTATCTATCTATCTATCTATCTATCTATCTATCTATCTATCATCTATCTACCTATCTACCTATTTATCTATCTTTGTTTCTTTCTTTGTTTTTTGTTTCTTTCTCTCTTTTTTTTTTTCAGACAAGCTCTTACTATGTGGCCCAGACTAAAATACTGAACTGGCTGTCCTCCTACCTCAGCTTCCTGAGTGGTGGTTATATGGCATACATACATACATACATACATACATACATACATACATATCTCTACATTTGGAGGGTATGTAGTCCAGAGTCCCAGTCCAGACTTTCCTGAAATTCAGAATTTCCCTACCTCACTATTCCAAGTCATAAAGTTATAGGCATCTACCACCACATTTAGCTGAAAATGAATCTTAACACCAAGTAAATGATTGAAGCTACTTGTTTGTCATGAGGTGTTTCCTTGAATTAGATACGTAAGAGATCAGACTCTGTAACTTCTATTCATTATTTGTCGATATTCAGAATTTTGTCTGATGTTGTTGTTTGTTTGTTTGTTTTTTATAATGCCTCAGTTTCTGTCATGTGGATTCCTTTAGGTCTCTGCAGTTTTTTCTAGAATGACCACATTCTTTGAAAGGGTAAACACATTGTGTTGAAGCAAGGATGACAATAAATGTGAATTATTTCTAGGTAATCTCAAATTAGAAGGTAAATTGGAGTAGATCAACTTTGTTGTGAGATCTTCTTCCCAGGGCTTCTCTACTTGTCTAACACAAATACCAGATCTATATAAATACAGATGATGTGCTTGTCCACAGTCTCCAATTTTGAAGTTTTATTATTCCATGTGTCTTTTCTTGGATCATTCCTTCCAAGATACAAAGAACAAATTAATTATATTCTTTTGTAACTATAATGTCTGACAAAATACTCTTATGCTTTTCTTTATTATATATTGTGTTTGTGGTGTGTGGCCCCTATCCTCCTACTGGATGAAGCCGTGTTTTAAATGTACACCTTCCTAACAGCGTTCTTTCTCTTCATATTCCTCTATCACTCCTCTACCTTTACCTCTCTCCTTGTCTAAATCCTTTGCGTTCTTTTCCACCCCATCTTTTCCTACTTCCTTCATCCTTCCTTTTACTATTCACTCTTTCCTTACTTTCAACTGTTTCAATTTGCCTGATACTTTCTTTCTAGCTAACTATTCCCTGAGTATAACCATGCCTTTTTCATACCTACCCATTTGTTTGTTTATTTATGTTTATTCAGGAAGGTTCCACTCATGAATTCTTTCTTGAACTTTGGCAGTGATAGTTTACTTTATGCTCATAGTTTCTGCTGTTAATATAAAAATGCCATTCGATTTTCCTCACTGTCTCTGAACTGCTGGCATCAAAATTACAGTCTAAGCACAAGGTGAATAGCTAGTAATGTATCATAATCAATACTCAAAATTTGCTCCCCTGAATGTGACATAAAGGAGTCCAGCCTAAAGCTGCGATGTGCAGCAGTGAAGCGCAAACAGCCATTTTTATGTTGACGGTTACAAATTCAGGGTCGATTCACATTTTCTTAAATCTGCATTAGTCTATCTCTTTCTCTGACCTTAAATCCATGTTGAGTTCATTCAGTGCTGGTTATTTAAGTAACTGAAATGGAAGTCCAGTCAATATTGAAATATAAAACCATGCCGGCAAATTTCAAAGACTATATTAGTTGTAAATCATTTTAAGATAAAATGCCTGGCTCTAAAGGATACAAAAGATTAACAAAGTTATATGATAGCCATTCAGGTTAGGTAACAAAAATACCTGATGCTGAATCTTTGAGACATTAAAAATACATTTTAATCTGAGCTCTGATTTAAATACATGTCTTTCCACAGTGTTCAGGGTGGGGGGTGTCTAGGTTCTTCTCAAGTAGTTCAAGTTCCTCTTAGCAGGCATCCAATCAGAGACTGTCTTACTCTGTTGGTGAATAATTCAGTCTATTCCTCAAGATTCTTGCCTGCTTTACATAATAAATTAAAAATGTAATACTGCATTTATTCCAAGGAAAATATTTCTGTAAAAATGACAAGTTAAAATAGATGCAAGCAAATTAAATATATCTAAAAAGTCCACAAGTGTAAGTTTCACATACTATGAGATATCACAACATTTTGTTTTGTCAAGGTGTCACTCTGATACTTGGTAAAGTAATAATTATTTCATGGCTCAAACTTCTTGTGGTAAAATAGTTTGTAGGTGTGTTTGGGTGATTGATAAGTTCTTTATGGGCTTTAAATATAAAAATCAAATATTTTGCATGACTTTGAAACATTACCACACAAATCATTTTAAATTTGCTGTTTCCTATATTATATATTGTTTGTAGACTTCTCTTTCCTTGCAAAATACACCATTTATTTGTAGGGATCATCTAGCATCAATTAAAAGACAATCCCTAGGGCTCCTAAATGTGTAGGGAATTCTACTCCCATCACATAGAAATAAATTGTAAATATCCTCTTCTCCTAGTAGAAGTCCCTGATCTAAAATGCATCATTAAACAAAAGGGAAGCAACCATCCACAGAGGAAGGAACAATTGAGAAGATGTAATTCAAAGACGTGATTGAAAATATTGAAGTCAATGGGAAGTTCATAGCTACCATCAGAACAATGGCATCATACTTCATGTTTCCTTGTCAGCATCTTTAAAATAGTAATCATTAAATAATGCCTTATATAGACTCTCCATACCTCTATTGGCAAAAGAAAGAAGTACAAGTTCTCACACAAAACATTAATATTTAGGATAGGAAATCATGAAGTGTCGTTATTCTGAAATATACCTGTTGATTAAATCCATTTTCATCTACTTACACCAAAAATAAAAACCGAAAGTGAAGGAGATGCAAAACAAGATCTTCATGCTCATATAATAAGGCAGGAAAGTGTCCTTTTGACAAGCTTATTCATGACACAGACTGATAGAAAAAATCCATTTGCCACACTCAGTAGAAAAAAAATCAGCTTAGGATGCAACCCTTTTATTTCATGACTGTCACCAAAATAACAATTACAAGTAAAATAAGGATGAAATATTTTAAAAGCACCTTAGCACTTATTATGGAAAGTTGTGATCCACTCTTTACCTATTATTTGATTTAACAAAATGAATCCTGATCAACCTTTTTGAAGTTCACTGTTTCTAGGACCGGCTACATAGAACAAAGACTAGAACCTCAGGGGATTAGGTTATAGTGATGCTGTATTCCACTGAGAATCATTCTCCAGTGACCACTTTTTACTTCTTCCCAGGCTATGGGAATTCGTTAATATCTGGAGACTAGACTTAAATAAAACCATTGTCTCAACCAGCAGGTTTATGCAACCATCCTGAAATGTTTTAATTATTGTTTTCTTTTCCTTTTTAATTAAGAGACCAGAGGTCAAGCAAGCCCACTGAGAGCTGAGCACAGCCTCAAGTAGAAATGTCAGAAAAACTCTAATGATTGGATTTGTCGTTTTCTCTTTTGTTTTGCAGAACCGGAAGAGTGCATTAATTGCACAGATGAATGCCGAGTGCTTGGTCATTCTGATAGGTGTTGGATGCCACAGTTCCCTGCAGCCAATCAGGCTGAAAACGCAGATTACCGCACAAATCTCTTTGTACCCACAGTTGAAGCTAATGTTGAGACTGAGACTTATGAAACTGTGAACCCCACTGGGAAAAAGACTTTTTGTACATTTGGAAAAGACAAGCGAGAGCACACTATTCTCATTGCCAATGTGAAACCTTATTTAAAAGCCAAACGTGCCCTGAGCCCTCTCCTACAAGAGGTCCCCTCAGCATCTAGCAGCCCCACCAAGGCATGCATTGAGCCTTGCGCCTCCACAAAAGGCTCCCTGGATGGCTGTGAAGCAAAATCAGGGGCTCTTGCCGAAGCGAGCAGTTCCTATCTGCCCAATGACAGTCAGTATCTGTCACCCAGTAAGCAACCAAGAGACCCTTCCTTCATGGCTTCTGACCAGATGGCGAGAGTCTTTGCGGATGTGCATTCCAGAGCCAGCCGGGAGTCCAACGAGATGGGAGCCGTGCTGGAGCAGCTTGATCACCCCAACAGAGATCTGGGTAGAGAATCCGTCGATGCGGAAGAAGTTGTGAGAGAGATTGATAAGCTCTTGCAGGACTGCCGGGGAAATGATCCTGTAGCTGTGAGAAAGTGAGGGGGAAAGGCATTGGCATTTTCTTGTCTCTTCTGTTGATTTAAAAAATGATTACTCTCGGTGACAACCCATTTTACAGGGATGGAAAAGGACCAATGCTGCTTTCAGGCTTTTAGTGAACATCTGAAGTGCCCACAAGTATGTTCTTTTCACTGCTGTTTCTTTTACAGAAATAACAATGGTTTTGACCAAACTTATATTAGGACAGAATTAATGACGCGTAAGGCGAAACAAGAAAAGAGAGAGAGAAGAAACTGGAGAGAAGAAAAAGGAGGATGAGGAGACAAGTTACCTTTTGACAATCTGTTAGGAAGGTATACAACGTGGGACTTAAAATGTTTCTGATCACTCTAAGACTCCTCCGAGATCGATGCTGACTTAACTGTTTACCTATAAACCCCATAAAAAGCAGGGTCATATTTGTTATCTGTGGTGGATTTCTAGCTGACATCACAGGCTTCTACTGAAAGTCCTGAAAAGACCTTGCAGTAGTCCAAGCTACACCAAACATTAACACATATTTGTGGTAAACATTTCTGTATAAAGTACCTGCCAAGCATAGAAACACAAAGACCATTCCATATCATTAGTCAGAAAGCAAAAAAAAACATATATATATAATAATAACAAAACAGAAAAAAAATACAACAACAAAAAACCTTGGTCATTTGTAAGACACTTCATGTCGTATAAAAGTTCAATGTAAAAAGATATAGTCCGTGTTGTCCTGAACACATGTAGACCTATTCACTTCATTAAAGAAGAAAATTTGAAGACTTTAAAATGTCTATTTAGCATTTTAGTGTCCAACAAAGATATAAATGGTGGTTAGTTTGTTTTACATTGGAGCAATTCTGAATTATGGTTATCATTGAGTGGTAATACTGAGAGAAAATTAACATAACTGAAATATTTTATTCATTCTTGGACACTAAAATAGCTCAGGAAAGTGAAAAAAGTCTTAGACATAACAAATCACATGGCCATTTAAATGTGCAGATGTAAGAAGATTCAATGTGTTTACATCAAATGACATATTTTTATTGATTTATTGCAGATTTCGTGCATATGAGCCAAATTGTTGAGTGTATAAGAGCTATATTGTGTATTTTATTAAATTAATATATAGTTGTGTTGCAAAAATATTTGGGCTTATATTGTAAATGGCAAGTGTTGCCTCGGTAGCTGTCGAACTCTATGAGTTTTGTTTTTTCCTGCTTCCTTTTCCCCATGGAGCGTGGGAAGCAGTGCCTCGGAGCAAAGTCTCTTGTTTAATGTATAGTCTACCAAGTACTACAGTACGTAATTCTGTTCAAAATGTGTTTGAGTGAGCTGATGGAACTAACTGAAAGGTCAAAAAAAAAAATACATCTGTCAGTCATAGTTCTGTGCAAGTCTTTGTAGAAGCTTTGATTAAAGTCATGCTAAATCATGAGAGTTACATTTGTACCAATACCTGAAACTCATTTACCATGTTTTCAGTAACATAAAGCTCTGCCTATGTAGATATCATAACATGGATTGGTTCTCAAAAGTATCTTCAGTGGTTCAGGTGTGTGTACACATCGTATTACTAAACATGACAAATGTTTTAATGCATGTGTGGTACCAGTGCTGGTTCTATGCATTGTGTACTGTGTTTCAAGAGGTCTTGGTCTTAACAAAATTTGTTTTCCTTTATCTCAGTGCTCTTCTGCCTCCTTTTATTGGTGTCCTTTGAGAACAATACCTTTTATTCCATCACTTGGTTGCACCTTTTCTTGTGACATTTAGCAAGTTTCCAACCTACTTCCTTCTTAAGCTATGACAACTCTAATTTCAGGAATTGGGAAAAATAAAATTAGCACTCACAGAAGTAGTAGCAGATGGAGAAAAGCCTTGATTGACATTTTCCTTCAGCATTAAAATCTTGTTTTTGGCATTTAACAGCTTCATGGCAAACAGTTTGAGCCCATACCTTGGAAAATGTGGTGCTGAGTTAAATAAAGGCTGTTTGTGCACTGGAACAGAAAAAAAAAATGATTATTTACAAACTGGGAGAGAATTTTGTGCCTTCTTTTCTGGCCACTAAGCCAGTGTAGAAACAGCATAAATGTCATAAAATCCTTATACTAAAAACAGAAGGAAAAGCAAAACAAACATTGAACTAAATTAGGTTTGTAATTTAAAAAAAAAAAAATCTGCTGGAAGTGTTTCCACCATTTCACGAAAGTTTTAGATTGTACCTCACTCGCAAAATTGCTCTAAGGGTGAGAATGGGTGACTCCTATCAGCCTTATTCTCTTGAGAACTGCATTTGGTTCTTGGTAACAGCCTTTCCACAGCTCTACTCTTGCTTTTTGTTATCTGTAAATGTTTAAATTAGAAAAGAAGGGATCTTGTACATGTGAAACCCAATTGACACTATATTTTGGCCAACTTATGTATCTCCAGTGTGTTGTCTCTGTTCTATGATGTTACTTTTTCCAGGAGACTACAAAATGACTTAGCTTGATAGATAGTTGAAAGTTGATGGAAAACTGTTTCCTTTTAGTCTTTCCAAGCTCTGCCTCTCTCACACTCTTCAGATAACCACGTAGTAAAATCTAAAGCAGTGTGCAAGTAAGTTCAACACACACACACACACAAAAATAGGTTTATTTTTAAAAATTTCCTAATTCTAAGTAACAAGCTGTTCAATGTATTGTCAGTGTCTGACGACACCACAACACCATGCGAGTCTCGAACTTGATTGTGCCAATATGTGAGGGATTGACTTGAAGCTGCCACCAGTAATTTACTAGTGTTAGCTGTTTAATATGTTATCTGGATTTAGTAGTGATTATTTATTTACAAGTTGGTGGTAGTTTAAGTCAGGACTCTGAGTTTTTATAGTTAAGGGAATCTTTCTTTTATTCATCTCCCTGGGACCTGCCTTTACCACAGAACTCTGGTGCTTGGCTTCCAAGGAAACCTTTGTGATGCCAAAATCATACCTTTGGGGAACAATGTCTCTAATGGGTGGTATATCATAAATAGAGTTGAAGGGGTTTCTGGAATTTAGAATGCTTTACACACACACACACACACACACACACACACACACACACACACACGAAAAATAATGTCTTTTAAGTTTAGAGCTATTCAAGTAGAGGAAAACTACATTTTGGAAATTTTAGTAAAAGACTGAAAAAACTAAAAAATGCTTAATGGTGAACTGCAAATAAAACTTCAGTAATGAAATCGTTTCACCATCTGTTAATAATGAAAATGTTTTCTTTAAAGTTCAAAACAGTAAGAATCAGTGTTATACTATATCATTAGTAAACATTGAAGAGAAATATCTTATGTAATCTCAAAGAAGGTTTTCACATTTTTTCTTTATCCAATGAATTTATCCCTATTGCAAACAACATATAAAAATTGGACCCTGTTTCTTATATTCACTGAATCATTGGGTGAGAAATTGATTGCTCCTTTCCCTAAATTAACTGAGTGCTTGTAAAACATAACTTTCCTTTTAAGGGTGTAGGCACTGTTCAAATTAAAAAAAAAAAAGCACCATAAAAGATAGTCATGTAGTAATGAGCAGTATGCTTTATGAGAACCAGGTTAAAAGCTGTTTGTTGTCTAATGGAGTGGAAGTTGCTGGGGTCAACAACTAGACTAAGGACCAGCATAATATATATCTACTCATTATTGTCTAATTATATTCTTTTGACAGAGAGACAACATTTATCAGAGCATTAATTCCATGAGCGTTTTGGCTATCAAGATGTGTTGATTTGAAACATAATTGAATGAGACCTGATTAAAGTCTGACTCTCCTGTCCCCGGTGTTTTGCAGGTTAGCTATTTCCATTTCTCAATCCCATCACTTCATAAGGCTCTTCCTGCACCAAGTGATTGGTGGACAAGGACAACAACAACAAAAGCAGCATACATTGTATGGATTTATCTCAACGCTATTGTTTAATGGCTGTGTTTCATGTGACCTGTCTGGAAAATGAGGACTCCGAATAAAAAGCTATTACTAATAGTGGTGTTGCCTTCCCTTGAATTCATTAACACAGAAGTGATACATTCCACACTGCACACCACAAAGGACCCTAGCCATAATTATTTTTAGAAAAACAAATATGGTATTACAATTGTCTTTGCTAATTATCTGCTTTCCCATAAAATGAGATTTAAAAATTACTTAATAATATCTGTCATTTGTTTCTAACAGGAGTGAATTAACTTTCTTTCACACATCTTGGATAAATGGGTCAGTCAAATAATTACCATGAAACCATGACTCATAGATTCTTACACCTTTCATTATTTACATTTACATTATTTACAATAATTTGATACAAGATCCCAAAATTATTCAGAGAAGTCACTTGATAAAACTCCCCAATATCTCATATGAATGATGAAGGCATCTGTTTGTAAGAACATTTACAGTAAGTATATATGTTTATTTAAGCACTTTAAAGTTATAAGCCATTTCAGCAAGCATCTGTTGAACTCATATCATGTATTTGCCTGACTAGTTAATATGCCCCAATATTACACTGTGGCTGCAGGAGGGTGTCTGGGTTGCCTTTAGGTGCTTAAAAAAATGGGCAAGTTAATCCATCCAGTTCTTCAGAAAGTCTATTAGATTACTTCTGGATTTCCTGAGTTATGTCAGACACCCTGTGTTCTTGCTAATTCACAACAGATGACAACTTTTACAAGTCACACAAATAATATTTTGCCTCATAGGCAGTTTTGTTTGTTTTTATGACATCGCCAATTATTATTGTATTAATTAGACTTATTATCGCAGAGTAAATAGTGACCTGTCCACATTTTGGTTCATTTATATTTTATAGTTGGAGTTTCCTCCAGTCCTGCTAGGGCCATAGCCGCTCAGAGCCAAATAAATACACAAAGACTTATATTACTTATAAGCTGTATGGCCGTGGAAGACTTCTTGCTATCTAGTTTTTATATCTTAAATTAACCCATTTCTATTAATCTATAACTTGCCACGTGGCTTGTGACTTACTGGTACTTTCACATCTCACCTCCTCTGTGTCTGGCTGGTGACTCCTGACTCTCCTTTCCTCTCGCCTTGTCCTGCCTATACTATACTTCCTGCCTGGCCAATCAGCGTTTTCTTCATCAATCAATCAGAGCAATACATTGAACTTTTTGTTTCAGTGAACATTAAGCTAGATGCCAGTGGCAACAGAAGGGTCCTAAGGTACAGAGAAGCACCAAGATAACCACATTTTGCACGCAGAATCCTTATAATTTATACCTTAGTGATACCTACAAACATAGGAATTGACCTGCTCATTCCTAAGAGTAAATAGCAAACACTGTTAGCCTATTCTTTTGTTCACTGCTTTAAAGTATAAGGGCAGATCAAGGCACTGCTTATTCAGTCATGTCAATCATGTGATCAGTGTTGAGGGAGAATGGAATCATTCAGGTGAAGAGCCCTCTCTACCTATGCCACGGTAAGGAGGAGATCATGAGCACAGCTTACAGGAATGTCTCCGTATGTCAACGAAATGTTGGTCTCAGAAATTACACCTACTTTTGAAGATGGAAGCACAAAACTGGTGATATTGTGTTCCCCAATATATCATGCACCCTAGTAAATTTATCTGGGGTTAGAGAACAGACAGCCACTAGACAAACATAGAGGCCAGGAAATGGTGGCACACACTCCTTTAATCCTTGCTTTCTGGAGGCAGAGATCCATGTGGATCTCTGTGAGTTCAAAGCCACACTGGAAACAGCCAGGCATGGTGACTCATGCCTTTAGTCCCAGGAAGGAATCGCAGAAAGCAGAAAGGTGTATAAGGCATGAGGACCAGGAACTAGAGTCAGTTAAGCTTTTAGGCCTTTGAATAGCAATTCTGCTGAGATCCATTTGGATAAAGACTCAGAGGCTTCCAGTCTGAGGAAACAGGATCATCTGAGGAATTGGCAAGGTGAGGTGGCTGTGGCTTGTTCTGCTTCTCTGATCTTCCAGCATTCACCCCCAAAAACTGGCACCAGGTTTGATTTTATTAGTAAGATTTGTGCTACACAAAACTGTGGATCATATAGCTGACTCATCACCCATTAACTTAAAAAACATATTACTTGTTATTTTTGAGCCTCTTAACCTATTTTTGTTATTATGAGATATTTAAAGTTTATAGATTCATAAAGTCACATAACTTGTTCAAAAATTTTCAACATTTTTTAAAAGAGGTAAAACACAAATTTTGAATTTAGTTATATTTTTCATTGCTTCTATTTTGTTAAAGTAATTGGCATTTGGGAGAGTTTATATGAAAAGTATTCCCATTTCTTCATGGTTAACTGCAAAACAAATTACACAAACTTATTTGATACAGGTGAATTCCAGTGCTAAAAGGCTTTTTATGTTTTAAAGTTTTATACAATGAACAGAGTCACATGGAGCTCTGAAGCAACAGAACACATCTAAGGACATCTAGCTAAAATACCTGCACTTAGAAGCAGATATATAATCTGAGTGCTCAGTCCAGATATTCTTAATTCTAAAATCTTGAAGTATTTTATATCTTCTCCAGAATGTTCAATTTATCATCTTAAAATTTTTTATATTATGTTGCTAATTTGCATTTCCTTTTAATTCTGTGTCTTTAGTATCCTGATGGTTCCTATTTTTTTTTGTGAATAATTTGAAAAGAAAAAAGTACTTTCAGTCCCCAAGAAAATAAAACAAACAACCAGAAAAATAAACAAACATTGTGAGAATCATAAACATCAAGCTTCTCTTAAGTTAAGTGTGATGGTGTGTGTCTGTCACCCCAATACTTAGGAGTCTGAGGAAGTAGGCTCATGAGTTGCAGGAAGTCCTGGAAAGGGTGTGTGTGTGTGTGTGTGTGTGTGTGTGTGTGTGTGTGTGTGTGTATTGGGCAGTGTTTGATGGTAGAATATTGAATTGTGTCTGTCTTAATATCATCCTCTTCCTATCATTATCATTTTAGTTTTTTTTCCCAGTCCTATATTACAGCTGCAAAATGGAATTTAAAGAACAAAAGGACATCTTTTTTTTCTGGAGTTAGACTTAGAAAAATTGTGGAAGACATCAGAACAATATTATTGATAATTGGTTAATTGTCATCTTCAAAGTGTTATACAACTTTTGTGTTATTATGTCTCCCCAGCCCCAAATGATAGAAAACCAGTTTTCTGGTGAATTTAGTATGCATTCACTTGGAAACAATCATGCAGATGTTCATTTAATTATGTTAACTCATGAAATTTGTATATGCTTAACAAATAGCATCATTAATTGATTTCTTAGAAATGACTCTATAAACTCTACTAATATTAAAAGTTTATATAGATATATAAAAGTGGGTGAGAATCTGGTAATTTCAAAAGCTACTAACATAAAGAAGGGTAAGTCAAGCAATTCTGATATGGCTAAATAATGCCTAACACATTTGAACTTGACTCTTCCTTCACTCTGGCTGTGCGGTACACTATGGGTCTCTTCAGAGGTCAGATGGAAAGACAGCAATACCATCACAGTCAAATTCATTGTCGTTCATCAAAAATGAAGCTGGTTTGTTCTAATTAATCAAATAAAATTAATTTTAATTTACTATCTCCCACACAACTCACAGAAACCCCATCTTATTCTCAGGAAGACCAATTATACTAATGCCCCTTTACTGCTGATTTATTACTATGTATTTTTGAAATCTAAATTAAAATGGATCAGATGTGATATTAATTAATTTCATTAGTCAGTTAAACAGCTCAGTCCTAATTATCTAACAATTCTTAAATTATGTTTTGAAGGTATTTTCCCTTTCCCCACATTTTAAAGTCTATTAAATCTAAAGTTTATGCTAAGAGAGGTTGGAGATTTTCATTAAAAATCTGATTCATACCAATTGCATTTTGTGATAAATTAAATAAACATCCTGTAACATTTGTAAACTCTTTTTTAAGGGATTACCTTATTTTCATCTTAATTTCATAGCTTTCTCTATTACATAAATGCTATGTTACCTTTGTCATCTATTAAAATAACTTTTATAAGTACATTATGTTGCAAATTAATTGGTGAACTCCCAAAGACTTTATGATTATATTAACTGGAAATTTTTCATTCCAATTTTCTAGGCCTATATGAAAACTTGCAATCCTTTTTAAACTCCCACATGGAGTGCTAAGATTGACAAATGCATAATGATTTCTAACAGGAAGTTTACAAAGTGAAAGTAGGTCAGGAACAGGGATTTTTAGAAAAAAAAAACTATGTAGGGGTGCTGAGTACTTTATTGGAAGTCTGAATAAGTGATTAGAAAATTAATGATCTTACCATATTATCACCAAATCCTATATATTAAGAAATCCTCTTATTAATATCTCATGATTAACATGTTTGACATTGATGGAAGATAAGTAAAGATCCTCTGAGACTATTATGATTGCTCATCCTTCACATCTTCCTTAAACATCTTCATACTTTAAATATTATGTATATATATATATATATATATATATATATATATATATATATATATATATATATCATCTCTTTCATTTCCATTAAGTGTAAAACTACTCTCTGCTCATAAACCAGAGGGGGAAAGGAAGTGAATGAGAGGGTAAAAAGATGGTTTCTTCTTTTGGAGAATGTGGCATTCCCAATTAGTTCAACACTTATCTGTGGAATATACTTTGCATATTTTGGCAAAATGGGACAGAGACACATTAACTAAATGCTGTTTCTGCCTCCATGAAATTATAATAGACTGAGAAATTAAGAAATTTATAAAAATCAGAGTGTTTTTTTTTTTTTGTGCTGTGTGAAATGTAAGTTGCAGGTGCTTAGAAAAGAGTGAGATTGGAACAGAAACATTTTCAGGTAGAGAATCTGAAGTGGTAGAGGGAGCAGCAATGCCTTCCTGGAGAAAGCAGCATTTGAACTAAGCACTGAAGAAAGGGTGGGGATTTTGGCAGCAAAGCTAGAGAGGAAATACATTTTGGACAAAGAGACAGGTGTGTAATAAGGCATAAAAATAAAGTCAGGATGCTTTCTGATATGGAAGATAGAAGGGGTTGGAGAGGTATGCTAGATCAAGTTAGGATGATCCAAATAGGAGATGCCATGAGAATGCCTTTTGTAAAGGTGAAGAGATGTAAGGACACCTGAATTAGCATTACTGGCTAGGAGAGTTCTGTCGAACTCCTGCCAAGCTGAATGTGGTTTCGGGAAAATAACACTAGGACAGCTTGCTGCTGCCTGGTGATCCATTCTTTATAACATGCTGCCTAATAGCACCTTGTACTTGGGTCTGGTCCAGCTATCGAGAGCCAGAGCCAGCTCTGCTGAATCTTGAAATTCTCAGCTTTAAGCCATCAGCAGAGTATTTATGTGTGTTTCCAACTTCCCAGAAATAATTCTTCCTTTCAAATCTGTAATCATTTTTGATGCTTTGGAAAGCAAGACAAAGGTGAAAATCAAGGGTATGGATTTCTTCCATCCCTGGGATGGTGACTTTTTCATATTCCTGGATTCTCTAAGCACCTCCTGGAATGTACTGCATGAATTTGACTAGGTAGAATAATGTGAATAATTGTTCCTGTGGCTATCCTAGCCTCTTCAGGCAGACAGAAGTGACCTATCATAGTACTTCCAAAATATCCTAGGAATATACTAACATACATATTTCCAGCCCTAAAAAGAGAGAATATCAATGACTTACAATGGTAATTTAAAACAGGGCAATTTTCTCCCTTAAGGATATTTGACAGTGTCCACTGATAATGTTTTGTTATTAAATCATAGAGGTATGCAGGTTTTGACTGTGGGCATCTATGTGGCAGAAGCTGAAGGAGTTGTACATTCTACAATGTGCATGGTGGGCATGGTGGCTACACACACACACACACACACACACACACACACACACACACACACACACACTACCCAAATCCCCATGATTCCCTGTCTGAGAAATTCTATGTATGATATAAAATGATGTAGTTTGAAAAAGAAAAGCAAGAAACTTTAGGGTTTAGAAGTTTCATCTTGAATGTTGATTGGATTATGTGTCTTCTTCCTGAGTTTGGATAGGAGTCTGGGAGTTTTAAATTCCTGAGCACTAAGGACTTCTCCGCACTGTCTTCTTTGACAATTGGCAGGGCCAGTGTCTTTCTCTCTGACAGTCTTATCTCTCACTCTAATCAGTGCCAATGATCCGTGGAATGAAAAAGCTGTTGCTTTTCTGTTTCTAATCCAGATAAAGGGGCTTAGAGCACTCATACCCTAAGGCAGAAGAGAATTCCCCAACTCCCAAAGATGAAGAAAGGAAACTGCCTTGGGGACTGTCTCAAAGGTATAACCTTATAGGTCAGTTGCTATGACCCACTTCTATCCTCAGTACCAAAGTTACTTCGTGTGTGTGTGTGTGTGTGTGTGTGTGTGTGTGTGTGTCTGTCTGTCTGTCTGTCTGTCTGTCTGACTGTGTCTGTGTTGAATCTGTCTCTGCCATGGGGACATACAGGAAAAAAAGGTGATGATATGAAATGGAGATCAGACAAATACATTGCTCAAGCAGGAATTAGTGACCATATGTTAGCGTGATGTCACAGAACAGATGAATTTATTGATCTTCTGGGCATCTTCCAACCATAAGTACTGATTTTAGTTCTTTCAAAGTAATACATGAAATGCCAAAAAAATGTCAGATTGACATTCTAAATGAGGTTAGGGGAAGGTGAGTGCAAACAGTTCCTTAAAAGTCTTATTTCTCTTGACACATACTCTGTTTTACCCATCTGTAATGCAGGGTAGGCGGTTCCAATGCACATTTTATGAATTTGAACTTGAAATGACTCTAGTTTTAAAATAATAATGGTAATGTGTTAAAAGGGTGACAAGAACTCTGGTGGCAAAGTTGAAAGTCTATGCATTGACAGGCAAATTAATATAAATAGTAATTACCATAGCCAATGCACATTTGGGATTCCATTTTACTTGGATAAATAGGAACTAAGTATATTAAAAGGTAAATGTGTATTATCCACTCTGGTGAATTCTGGGGTTTCATACAGATGAGGACTGCTCTCATAACCAGGTTTTTAAAGAAGAGCCTGAAGAAAGAAGCGACGCCTCAGCTCTGAAGTTGGACTTTCCAGTGGACACTCAGGAACCTACTGCCACATGAAAACAGCCTTGAGTGCATTTTCTCTGATTAAACATTGCTGTATTACAAAGCAATGCAATTGTGATACACTACTACTGTTCAAGCTAATTTACTTCCTAATGGTCTATTTGCATAGTGGAATTTGCATTTTATTTCACAGCAAATGTTATGACGCCACCTGCCCCATTTGAGACAGAACACCAAAACTAACAAACTAGAAGTGCTTGGAGCTGAGAATGAATATTAGAAGCATTGTACCCACTCTTCCTCACTTGGCAGCACTGAATCGAACAGCCAGGACTCAGCTTCAGACAAACAAAACTAAAACTGATCATTCTTGCTCTCACATACAAGTTCACAATTTTTGTGTCAACCCCTATTCCTTCCCTCTGTCTCCATCCTATTTATTCATTCAGTTCAATGAAGGTAATTTTCCTAAACCATACTAAGTTCATTCTGAGGACAAATTTATTTTGGGAAATGTTAAAGACAGGTGAGACATGCCAAAATGCAATAACCTAACAACCTTACAACCTTTAATATCACTGCTCTTATTTGACATTTTTTTGGCCACAGACACCTATCCATACTGTAGATGATATATATAACAATCTAATCTAACAAATTATTACTATCTGACCTCCTTCTGTTAGCAAGAGCATAGAATTTGTGAATGTGTTTTCCCTTTTGCTGAACTCCTGCCTATCTATCAGGATACCATCTATTTATCTCCATTTTTTTTTTCTACTTTAAGGTTCAAATCCTAGGGTGACAGCTGCCATTTTAAGATGACTCATTACAGTCATTCAGAGTCCCCTAACACATGGGTAGAACTTTGCTTCCCAGAGAACGCTGACAGGTTACAGATCTCAACAGTGTTTCTTCATTTCATCAAACATACACACATCTGTCAATTACTTTATTCAGGAAAATGACAATATGGCTATCTGAGAGGGTTTTTAAAGTAATAAATGGAAAAATTCACAAAATGTTTTCATGAAGCAAGTAAATGTATTTATAAGTCCTTTAAAGAGCATCTTAAAGTTTATATTTCAATAATATACCTAACATCTATGTAACCACTAAAACATGTTCTTACTTATTTCATAGGTTAAAATGTATTAGGGACAAAACTAGGAAGATATAAAACTTTAGCAAAAGTATTTAAAGCTATTAATTAACCAGATTCACTTTGTCTTTATTAATTCTGTCATTATGTTACACTAATTATCAAATGAACAGAACTGGGAGTTTTTAGGTTATCTTAAGGGAGGGGAAGTAGAAGATACTTGAGCTCTGCCATGAACTCTGCAACTGGCCTGCCTGGGGGAATACAAACCCTAGCTTGCCACTCTCCAGTCTTGTGATCTTTTACCAGGGTGAGTCAAATGCAGTCCTTGGGCCAAATCTAGTCTTAGGCCTTCATTTTGCAATAAAGGTGTACTGGAAACAGGTTATATCTAGTTACCTACATATAGTTTGGGGCTTTTTTCTAACTAAAAACTTGAAAAGTTAGGAAAAGTCTACAGGTTTTATAAAACCATGAATAATATTTATTCTTATGCAGAAGAAATTAGCTGAGCCTTCCCTAAATAATGCACCTGCTATCTACTTAGGTTTTCTTAGTTATATAACATGAATAAGATCAATTCGTATAGTAAATGCATGGAGCAAATAAGATAGTTCATGGAAACCTTAAACACATGTGCACACATAGCAAGTGATCACAAATGGATGCATGTCAACAACATGAATCTATCGTCACATGACCACAGGATGCAAAATACTATTGAAGATCTAAGAGTGATTATTCTAACACATTGGTTCTCAAAGTTCCTAATGCTGTGACACTTTAATATAGTACCATTCTGTGGTGAGCCCCAATTATAAAATTATTTTTGTTGCTACTTCATAACTATAATTTTACTACTGTTGTGATTGATAATGTAAATATTTGTGTTTTTCTCCCCAATGGCCTTAGGTGGTCCTGTGAAAGGGTAGTTAGATTCCAAAGGGGTTGTAACCACCAGGTTGAGGATCTCTGTTCTAAAACAATACACAACAGAAAAAGCAACAATAGAAAACTAATTTTCAAAACACCCTTTAAGTTAATGCTCCATTTCTTGTTTCTTAACTGTTTGGAGCAATTGTATCTGTTAAAAATTAATAGCTAATAAGTCAGTTCAGCACGGCAACCATTTCACCAGAGCCCTGTAGGCCTTTGCCTTGTTTGCCAGTAGCCTGTGGAAGTATGTAGTCCATGGTCAAATGCTTCTCAGTAAAGTTAAACAAGTGGCAGCTGGCACCATACAGCTCTGTTATAATGAAAACACGGGGTGGCTGCCATTACACAGTCCTGCACTAATGAGAACAGTAGGAGACTGGCATCACAATGGTCTAATGAAAACAGGAAATGGCTGGCATTAAATTGGTATAATAAAAACAGGAGGGTGGCTAGCCTTACACTGGAGGAATAAATAAATTAAGAGATGTCAGACCTCCTCAATCTCATCTACATTATATATGAGCACACAATACTCACCACTTAGATCTGACCCATTCAGACTCAAATGAGTATAGAAAGATGCAGGAAAGCACATGTTTTTCTTGTGACTCCAGAGTTCTTCTGTTCTGATATCTATGTCATCCCAGGTTGTTATAAAACAACAGTATAGCTTGTGTTAAATTATCTTAGCCCTTAATTAAAAAAAAAAAAAAGCAACAGCATGTTTAGTCAGAAGATTGTCTAGAATAAAAGCCATCAATTCCAAACGTTTCTAATACAGGCCTGAACATTTACTCTGAATTCTCTTTTAAATATCCATTGGTGACAAAATACTCCAATGCATAAATCACAAAAGAGGAACACAGAAAGAAGAATGCTACATAGAGAAAAAGTTTACACAAAAATCAATCGCTTAAGTAATAGAATTTTCCCCTAAAGAGAAGGCCAGAATTTCTCCTGTGTAGAGGTTCCCCCTTAATTGTTAGAGTATCTAGAGAATTCTTCTGTGTATCTCCCAGAGAACAGATTCACAAGAATCTTTTGCTTTATTGTAGCTCACACAGACATAGGCATCTGATTAATCCATTTATTCTTTTCTTTTTAATCTGGGCTGCAAGTTGAGCAAGCTGGCACAGTGTCAGGTAAGAACATTAAGCCAGCACATTAGTCCTTTGCTGTTCAGTACCTCTAACTCTTACTTAAAAATTCTGTATTAGCCACCTCATTTTGTTTTAATTTAAAACGAATGTATGTGTATTTACAATAGACATCCAAAGGAGACTATTGACAAAAGGAATAGACTTGTTTTAGAAGCTGCTAGAATAGTATCCAAGTGGAAAGAAAAGGAAAACATTCTGGTAAGGTAACCAGGTTAGAAAACAGAGGTATGATTAACATTGCATAAAGAATAATATACTAATAATTAATTTATTTTCATTGTTCCCTAATTTTTATTAGTCTCCTTGAAGGCTTCTGACTTACTTAGTGAATATATATTTCTAATATATACTAAAATAACAAACAGATAGGAAAAATAATACTATATTATTTTACCTTATTTATAAACTCAAGTAAGACTATTTTTTGAAACCTTATAATAATAGCTCATCGGAATTAATATGAAAGTCAAGAAAAACAGGAACAGAAAGTCAATTAAATCTGGGTTATTTGTTTAATTTCAAAGGTGTAGAATCCATGACATACAAGAAGTAATTTTGGTTATACACTTAAAGAGATTTAAATCAAGGATACACTGAACATGAATCCATGTGTCTCATGAGATCCAGTGCTGTGCTTGTGTGGGGCTCATAGACATGGCTTAATCGAGACACAAAGTGAAGTGTGCCATGCATTCAAAATTAGCATCTGGCTGGGGGCCACTGAATTTGGCATACGAAGAACTGATTCTATCCTCTGCCAAGTTTCTGCAGGGACTAGACTCACTGAATTCTGAATCACAGACTCATTTCCCTTCAACAGAATCCCTTTGAATCGTGGATCCCTTAGAAACTTGCAAGTGCACATAAAAATCAGATGTGGAATACTGAACTTGCCAAAAAGGAAAATATTATATGAAAGATACATATATAGAGAGAGACATTAAATATATTTCCAGTTAATTAATTGTAATGTGGACTGCTTACAAGCCAGCACAGCTACCCAGTCAGTTCATTTCTTGCAGGGCACAATCTCAAAGTTGTCTATGCTACCGAACACCAAAGAAATCCTTAAACACTTATGGATTATTAATGCTATAACTTCACTTGGTAGTCCTCATGACATTTTATTAGTTAATTTTGAGCAAGAAATAGAATTTTTCCCATCTGATCATTTTCGTCATTGTTTTTGTCTTTCTTACATTATTAAATACAACAATCAATACCATCTGCTATAATTGAATATTGCTATATAATGTAGTTGTTAAAACTATCAATTCAAAGTGTAGAAAAGCATATCACTTCAATGAAATTAAAAAAAAAAAGGTCACCACTTCAAAACTCCTTATTTAGAAACATGAATTGACCTTCACTCAGAGTTCTCAAAATCTTTGATAACTGTGTTCCACTGTAAGAATGTGTACTAAGCATTTGACAAATTAGAGTTTCCAGTGTGAGTGGATCTGTAATCCGTGAACCCAAAGTGTGTCTAAACTATAAGGTGGTCCCAACAAGATGAGAGACAAAATGCCAGACTAACCTGCATACTTGACATTAAGAAGGAGGAAAATGAGAAAGGCTTAGGAGAGAGAGAGAGAGAGAGAGAGAGAGAGAGAGAGAGAGAGAGAGAGAGAGGGAGGGAGGGAGGGAGGGAGGAGGGAGGGAGGGAGGGGGGAGGGAGGGAGGGAGGGAGAGAGAGAGGAGACAAAAAGGTAGTCCTTTTTAAAAAATTACTTTTTAAAAACCAGAAGGAAACACTGTGTTTCATAGAGGTCAATACATACCTATATAAAAACAAGTAGAAAAATTGATAAGGAAAAGAAAAACTCAAAGAAAAAAATTGCAAGTGCTCAGTTTTCTTTTCTCTGCATTCTTCCATTAAAATATTTTTAAATGCTTATATAAAATAGGAACATTGGATTTAATTAAATTTCTACAGGCAGAGTCAGCACTACTGAAAATGTCAGCCTCTACTCTGGAAAATGTAGTTTTGTTTCTGATTTCCCTTGAACCCTAAAATTGAACAACTGCTCACTTGTGTTTTCAAATGAAAGCAAAACATCGATCTTTTTCAAACAGAACAAAATTCCTATGAAAATCTTAATTTTTATCAGACCTGACTTTTAGAATTTCTTTACAGAAATATTGCTAATAGTTTACATTGTAGCCATTTGTGATTTACTTTAAATGAGAGTAAACTGAAATGAAAAGTTAGGTAACCCAAATACATAAAATGATATCTAACCATGTACTTAAATCTAAGCCATCCTTCTATTGCCCTGAAGAGACACCATGACCACAGCAACTCATAAAAATATGGGGATTGCTTACAGTTTCAGAAGTTTAGTCTACTATAATAATGTCAGGGAACATGGCAGCATGCAGGCAGACACTGGAGAAGTAGGTGATAGCTGAGAGAGAGAGAGAGAGAGAGAGAGAGAGAGAGAGAGAGAGAGAGAGAGAGAGAGAGAGAGAGAGAGAGAGAGAGAGAGAGAGGAGATACTGAGGTGGGAAGGGAGACTGACTCTAGGCTTGGCATGGGATTTTGAAAGCTAAAAGCCCACCCCCAGGAGCACACTTCTTCCAACAATGCCAAACCCCCTAATCCTTTCAAAAAGTGCCAATCCCTGGTAACCAAGAATTCAAATGTATAGCCTATTGGGGAGCCATCTTATTCAAATCCCCACAACTTGCTAATTACTATTAATTACTTGTCCTTTAAAATAGAAGTGTTATGCATTTCTGGCATACATGATGGTGTTTAGAAATACGTACACCTATTCAAGCTGATTATGTGGCATTACCTGAGTAAACACGTACTTTGATGGGTACTCTATTAAGCATATTGCATTCAAGGTTATACAGAAATATTTACCACAATTTTGATTTAGGAGATTCAAATCCTTCTAAAATGGTTTTACTTAATAAGCACAATCCATTACATGTGTTCTGCCTAAAACTAGTTTTCCACTGGAAATGTGAATAGAAATAAAGATGGCCTATTTAGGACTGTTTAGGACTCACTGCAGGTGGTTTCAAGCATGGCTAAACTGGCATGCACTTTGCAATGATGTAAATCTCCCATCATTTATTTCTTTTTGGCCTATTGTAAGGCATTCATTATTTAGTACACATACACCAGTGTCTTTTGTCTGAATGCATCATTTACATAATTTTTTGCTCTTTGTGCTATTGCACAAAATATAGTCTTTCCTATGTTTGAAGTAAGCAACTAAATGTTTTGTTATTTTAAAATGAATGCTATACAATTGAAAAAAAAAATGGATAGAAATATCTCAACACCCAATGTTAAAAGCTGCTCAGCCAAGAGGAATAGTGGAATCTAACTGAGGGAAAATATTTAAAAGGAATTTGTTTTGTGATGATTTGATCACACATAAGTGGTTAAGTCTGAATGTTTTTTGTTTATCATTTTCCTCACAGAATTTTCTATAAAATATATGAAAAAAATATCAGGTTCAGGAGAATGAACAACTAAAACAAAAGATGTGATATGACCATAGCAACTGTGCTTGACTTTATAAATTTAATAGAACTGTGACCTGCCTGCCATTTGGTTGATGGCAACAAATCAGTGTCAATCGTGGAGACTCTGTAACAAGACATATGTGGAGTGATCATCTTCAAAATATAGAAAGACCACTGACATAAGGCCCTCCTTATGAATCTATTCATCAATCCAGCTTCACCAATTTCCCAGCAAGGTAGTAAGCAGGGGCATCGTCATGTATCCCCACTTTATGAAATTGAGTTACATTTCTCTGCTGTTTCAATTAAAACACACTGGAAACACGTTGAATATTTTTATTTTTGGTATAGTTAAATGATAAAGAACAAATTTAGTGATCTAGTCTAGCGTGAATAGAAATCTAGTGTCAAGGCAGATAATATATTTAGACTAATCTGTACAACTCCCACTTGAAGTTTAAAAAGCAATAGAACAATGTGCTATACTAGAGTTACTCTAAGAAGTCTTTCTTTTTTCCTACATAAATAAACTATTTTCACCAAAAGGAAGTGATAGCTTGGCACATTTTCAAACTGTGTTATTTGAGATTCATTCACATATTATCTGAAGTCTAGAAGTATGGCCTTGTCTCACTTTACCAAATAAGTACAATTCAGTGTACTAAAATATGGCAAGCGGCTTCCATTTACACCTTAATTGAAAGATTGTACTATGTGCCATAATATCTTGTGATATATGTGTGTGAATATCTATTGGCTGATAAAGGTCTGCATAGTGGCCAAAAGCAAAACAACAAAACAAAACAAAAAGCGAACTAAAAAACATTGGCAGGAAAGATGATACATATGGATGTGGGTGGTAGTGTTTGAACAACAGATCTGGTCGTCCCTAAGGGAACATTTCAGAAAAAAAAATATTTATACCAAACTAGCACATTGTATTATATTAAGTGAAGGTTTCCACCATGCACTTGCATGCTGTCAAAACTATAACCTTTGGCTTGATACCTTTAGGTCTTGTATCTAAGAATGAATTTAGTACTTGGCATTGCTCTCCTTTTAAGAATTTACCTTAAATTCTTTTTCTCATATATGGCATGTACAAATCCTGAGATATCTTTACATATATTTCACAACATAGATATTCATGTGCATTCATTTTATGAGTCTCTCCACATGAATACAGATGAATGAAGAGAAAGAGCATACTTGAGACTCATTATGTAATGTCTGTAATACCCCTGTCTGTTCCTTTGTTACATCAAAAATATGAGTTACATTTTCAAATCATGTATTAAGAACACAGTCTTTGAAATCAGAGGTATTATATAGACAAGCCCTATATTATTACAAAATGAAGGATCTTGGGCAATAATTTAGATTATCAGCATCATGCTTTATAATTGTAAGATTATGCTTTCATCAATATACTCTCTTAAAGACAAATAGGATGGTGTTTGTATGCAATTTATAAACAGCACCTAGATGATGGTAATTTCTTTTTGTAAGTATTGCTGATAATTAAGAAATGTCCTTATTTGTTTCAATTTTGAAACATAAACTTAACTTTGAAACATAAAACATTTGCTAAGATATGTTAGATCATATATAAGAGAAAATATTATTAATATTTGATGTATAAAAATAAATACAAAGGTACTTAGGAAAGTTAAAAGACTTAAATATTCTTCCAATTAGAGTAACATATTTTGGAATGGAGAAATGGCTCAAAGATTAAAGAATGCTTGCAATAGAGCCATAAGGACCTGAGATCTCAGATCTTAGCCCCATTTTGCTTCAGTGGTCCCTATTCTCATGGCTTCAATCTGTTTGTGCATGCTCCTTACTTTTCTATCTTGAGCCTGTTCTTCTTTTGCTAAATTCCACTTCCATGTACCAAACACCTTTTTTAGTGTGTGCACTTTCTCTGCCTAATAAATATCTTAAACTCAACATATCCCGGAATTGATCTTTGAGCTATCAAACAAACAAAACGATGATTTGCAGCTTTCTCAACATCACCAAATGCCAACTTTATACTTTTAATTGTTCAAAACCTTAATAATTAGTCTTCCTTGAATCCTTAACATAGAGTCTCCCTCAGAAGTGGAGCTGGTGTCTACCTAGATCCTTAACCCTACCAATGTCCATGGTACTAGAAGGTACTCAGCACACTAACAGGAGAAGAGGAGTAAACACCAACCCAAATATGAACCTTGTTATCTACAATGGTGACCTGACAGCAAGAAACACTGATGAAAAGGTGTCATAAAAGATGTTGAAGTAACCAACCACTGTATGTATGATTGGGATCAAGGTCTACTCCATGAGATGGAGCCCATGCCTCACACTGCTCAGGTGGCCAAGAACATGAGACTAGATGCATGCATCTAGGAGAAACCAAATATTACTGTTCCACTAAAGAGACATAGAAATAAAATGACTTTCTGACAGCGTTCTTCTCTACTCAGTTTGATGGGTTGAGTAAGAATGTCCTCCCCCACTGCCCACAGGCTCATATACTTGAAGGTGTCATCACCAGGGAGTAGCACTATTTGTAAGTATTAGAAGGATAAGGGGTTGTGGCCTTGTTGGAAGAAGCATGTCACTAGGGGTGGGCTTTGAGGTTTCAAAATCCCAAGTCAACCACAGTCACTCTCTCTTCCTACATATGAAGAAGTAACTTTCAGCTCCTCTCCACCCTCCCTGCATGCCCTCATGCTACAGACTGCTGGGAATGTCTTTCTGTATGCAGTGAGTGTGTTGCTCTGATTGATTGATAAATAAAATGCTCACTGGCCAGTAGCCAGGCAGGAAGTATATTATAGGTGGGACAAGAGAGAGGTGAATTCAGGGAAGAGAAAAGCTGAGTCAGGAGCCACCAGTCAGACACAGAGGAAGAGAGATGTAAAAGTACTGGTAAGCCACAAGCCACGTGGCAACGTATAGATTAATAGAAATGGGTTAGTTTAAGATATAAGAACTAGATAGCAAGAAGCTGGCCATGGCCATACAGGCATAAGTAATATAAGTCTCTGTGTGTTTACTTGGGTCTGAGTGTCAGCAGGAGCCAGGTGGATACTGGAAAACTCCAGCTTCACCAGACCATAATAAAAACAAACTAAATCTTTGAAACTGTAAATAAGCCCCCAATTAAATGCTTTCTTTTCTAAGAGTTGCCTTAGTCATGGTTTCCCTTCAGAGCAATAGAGCAGATACTAAGACAGAAGCTGGTGCTGGGGAGCTGGATATTGCTGTGACAGTCCTGACCAGGCTAATTGTTGGTGGAATGTGAACTTTGGGACACTGTATTAGGAAAGTAGTCGGATACTTTAAATGGGACTTAATGGGTCATACTATTACAACAACAGAAGATCATGATGCTGAGAGATTATAATGGCCTGGCTCAAGAGGTTTCAGAAGGGAAGACTGTTAGGAGGTAGCCTAGAGACCATTCTTGTGATATTTTGGCAAAGAATGTGGATAATTTTGGCCTTGTACTAAGAATCTGCCTAAGGCAAAATTGAAGAATTTTGGATTCATAGTTTTAGTAGAGGAGCCTTCAGAACAGTGTAGTATCGATTATGCTACATAGTTATTAGGAATCACTTTTATTAAGACCTATAATGAAAAGGAGCCAGTTGGACAAAGAGAAACACAATGTATAGTTTAAGAAGAAAAGGAAATCCAGAAAGTATAATGTAGCTAAGCCCAATGCTCATGGAGATAAAAAGTTTAAAGAAAAGCCTGATGCTAAATGTAATAAAGGGAGTGGTAACCTCAGGGCAAGACCTACCCAGCCAAGCTTCCAACTTCTGCAAAGGAATTAAAGAAAGGCTTCTGGCAGTGAAGTAAACTGACAACAAAAGATGAGGCAAATGGATTTGAAGCCAAGTTCCATCCCCATAAAGCAGCAGAACTTGGCAGCTTCTGCCACATGTTTATGGTTTTAGAGTAAAAGATACAAGAAAAGTAGCTGTGGAATATCCCAACTCAGTTAAGGAAAGCCACTGAGTACAGGCATGTTTTGGGGGTGTCCCTGCATGGATGCTCACAGGGGCCATTGCTTGAAGCTGTGGAGGTAAAGCCTGGATTTCATCGAAACCCAAAGATTTTGGAAATGCCAGAGTGATGAGATACATGCCAGGAAAGGTACAGACCAGGTGTGCAACCCACCCAAGAAAGATTAAATATGTTGCAGTCAACAAAGCTGATAGGACTTGGAGAAATGAAGTTCAGTTTAACATCAGACATGGAGATGGAGACATAGAGTTTAGTTTGTCCTTCTGGTTCAGTATTTTGCCACTATGATCCTTTTCCTCATTTTTGGAATGTTAATGTATATTCTGCACCATAGTATGTTGGACGTATGTGATCTGCTTTTTGATTTTCATTTTATAGAAGTTCACAATTTAAACACTGCCATGAGTCTCAGAAGAGATTTTGAACTTCTGAGTTTTAAGTTGTTGAGACTGAAAAACTATGGGAACTTTTGAAATTATAACTAAATGCATTTTTCATTATGATATGGCTACAAGCCTGTGGGGGCCAGGGAGTTGACTGTGGTTGTTTGAATAAGAACTTACCCCATTGACTCATATATGTGGATGCTTAGTCACCAGGGAGTGACACTATTTAGAGGCATTACTAGACGTGGTCTTGTTGAGGAAGTATGTCACTGCAGGTGGGTTTTGAGGTTTTAAAAGCCAATGCCAACCCCAGAGTCTGTCTGTCTGTCTGTCTGTCTGTCTGTCTGTCTGTCTGTCTGTCTCTCTCTCTCTCTCTCTGTGTGTGTGTGTGTGTGTGTGTGTGTGTGTTTCCCACTTTTTCTACTTATGGAGCAGGATGTAGTTCTCATCTACTGCTCCAGGCTCCAGCAATTGCCTGCATGCCACAATGCTCCATGATAGTGGACAAAACCTCTGAAAATATCAGCAAGCCCCAACGAAATTTTCTCATTTATAACTGCTGCCTTGGTCATGATGTCATTTCACAGCAATAGAACAGAGACAAAGACAGAGACCCACAACTGGACAATGTGAGAAAGTGAGAGACCTTGTCATACTCAACCCTAAATGGGATGTCTTCATTAAATCCCTCCTCTCTGGATTCAGGGAACTATGAGAAAGAGGTAGAAAGATGATAAGAGCCAGGAGGATTGAAGATATTAAAGATATAAGGCCTTCTAGACACAACAAGGGTAGCACATCTATGAAGTCTCAGAGACTATAG
Source organism: Peromyscus leucopus (assembly GCF_004664715.2). NCBI lineage: Eukaryota > Metazoa > Chordata > Mammalia > Rodentia > Cricetidae > Peromyscus > Peromyscus leucopus. The sequence goes on along the minus strand of NC_051070.1, from coordinate 39,112,661 downwards.
CAGTATGCGAAGGGCCTGCACAGGTCTAAGTCAAAGAGAGTCCCAATACTGAGAGAAGTAGACAAAAGCCTCCATCCCTGTTCAAGACGCTATCTCCAATTGCTAACCTCTCATAAATGAGGAATTTGTTTTCTCCAGTGGAGTCTCACTGGGTATACAAACCAGAATAAGGGCAAGTTCCATGTCCAGAAGTAGATAGAAAATGCAAAACAAACTCATTGGTATTTTGGGAGGAATTTTGTCTCAGAATACTTTATCTGGGTATTTCTTTTTCTTCTTCTTCTTTTTCTCCTCCTCCTCCTCCTCCTCCTCCTCCTTCCTCTTCCTCTTCCTTTTCTTCTTTCTCTTCTTCTTCTTCTTCTTCTTCTTCTTATTATTATTATTATTATTATTAATTCTTATATTGAGTGAAAAAATGTGGTAATTAGTATGGTTATAACACACAGAATTCTCTGTGGCATGGTATCCCCAAAATCTTTATTTGATTATAAATCAAGTTCATATAATACTCAATGCAATGTGCTCAATGAAGTCATTAAGAACAAATAGACAAACCTAGTGGACAGGATACTTACAAGTTACTGGACTGTCATGGATCAAATCAGGAACAGGTAAATGGATAAGCAGGTAAGGCAATTATGACCAAGCCTTATGATATGAATTAAATCCCTAGAACACACATGGTAGGTGAGAACTCACTTCACGAAGTTGTCCTCTGACTTCTGTGTATGTATCATCCATCCCATTCCTCTCACACACTACATAAACATAAAGAAAAGTTTTGAAATGTCAATATTCAGGTCTGGCAGGATGGCTTAGTATGTAAAAGTGCATGTCACCAAATTTTACAAACTTTGTTCAATTTCTAACTTCTGAAAGTCAGTATCTAACTTCCATAAGCATGAAGTGACATGCATAAGGCCAGACATACAGAGACATGCAAACAAAATTAAATATTTAAAAGTAATAATACATTTAAGAAATAAACGTTCAGCTTTAAAATAAAACTCTAATGAGACCACTCCTACCAATGGAATATACTCTTTCAATTTGATGTACATTTAGTATTAAGTGTTAAGATATCTGCAATTTGTTATAGTGGTTCAGTATGGACACATAAAGAACTGACAGGCAATAGATGGACTGATAAACGGATATTTTGAATATAAAACATGAATTACTGAATCAAAAGATGTGGCATCCGTTCAGTCCTACTTGAAGTCTTCATTGTGTTTCAAGCAACATTAATTGAGGAAAGAGAAAGAATAGACAGGAAGAAGGCTGCAGGCAAGTAACTCAGGTAATCAAGCAATGTAAGACAGAACTTGGGTTTTCACAAATGAATGTTCCTATTATATTTGTCTCGTGGTGTTTAAAAAGATCCCTTTCCTAACAGAAGCCTGCAACCTTAGAAAGTCTCATGCAAAGACAAGAAAAGCTATAATTTTGTTTCACAAATGTATGTTAGAGATACAGAGAGCTGAGTAGGAAAATAAGTTAGTAAATAAAAACATCTAATTATTTAACAAAATACCTTTATTGCTTTCTCCAAAAGTAATTTTTGGAGGATTTAGAGTACTGTGAAGGAGGTACATTTATGCCATAAAGTGGTGATTTCAAATGAATATTAGCAATTATTGCTTTCTTGGTATTGAGGATAATTGGTGTTTTTTTTTTAAATTTCCAGTTCATAAAATATTTTTAAACACACATTTTACACTTGTGTTGATAAAGAGTGCATACGTGGTGATTTATATGCTTAAAGACCAATAATCTTATAATACGGAAATTTTTTTTTCACAAATCCTCCAATTCTCTACACATCTCTGTCCTGGATTTACTACTTTTCTAATACTATGAAATAAAATATAAAGCACCAAGCAAAGACTGACTATATGTGTGGCTAGCTTTATGTCAACCTGACACAAGCTAGAGTTATCTGAGAGGAGGGAATATCAACTGAGAAAATGCCTCCATAAGACTGCACTCTAGACAGGAGTTTAGGGCATTTTCTTAATTAATAATAGAAGAGGAGGGCCTAGCCCATTGTAGATGGTTCCACCCCTGGGCAGTTGATTCTGGGTGCTATAAAAAAGCAGGCTGAGAAATCCATAAGAAGTAAGCCAGTAAGTAGCAATTTTCCATGGTCTCTGCATCAGCTCAGACTTCTAGGCTCCTGGGCAGTTCTCCTCTTAGTTTTTCTGAGTGGACAGTGACTTGAGATATATAAGTCAAATAGATCCTTTCCTCACCAAGTTGCTTATGGTCATGGTATCTCATCAAGAAATATCAGCCTTAACTAAGATGTTATTATAAGCATAGTGTAAATCACTTCTCTATTTGTCATCTAAGTATGTGTATATGCCTACTTCTTCAATAATACAGATTGGAAAAATGAAGGTCAGAACTTCAACAATTTGCTCAAAGATACATACATAGCAAGAATAGATCCCACCATTAAAAGAAACTGAAATTGACTATTAATACTGTGGAGCTCATCTAATTAACTCCTTTACATTTGCTATTTCTATGGAAGCAGAAGCATAAACTTTGCTTCATCTGTGTGTGTGTGTGTGTGTGTGTGTGTGTGTGTGTGTGTGTGTGTGTGGTATGCAGGGTATATGCCCATATGTGTGTGAGCATGTATACACTTTTGCCCATGTGGGTATCTGATGTCCTATTACTCTCTGACTAACTGTTTTGAGGCAATATCTCTCATTGATTTTGAATCTAAGCTGTTAGCCTACAAGCCCTCTAATCTTTCCATCTGCCTCCATCTCTCTCAAAGTATTAGAAACACCAGTGTCTTACAAATATGCTGATCTTTTAAATATTAGTTCCACTGATTTGAACCCAGATCCTCATCTAAATGGGGTCACCTTCTGAGCCATCCTCCCAACACTTTAATCACTGTTTCAAATTAATAGGAAAATAAGAGGAGACATGATGTGTGCTATATGGAATGCAGAATAGGTCTCTATCCAATTACCTTATTGAAGAGACAAAGCTGGAGAATAAGGATAAAATCAAAAGACACCGTGTTGTTGAATATTATTTTAAGATATGTTGCATTTGTTTATGCTGTGGAATATTTGTTTAATGATGCAAATGTATGTTGCATTCTTTTATGTTGCATTTGTTTAACTATGTGAACCTGTGTTATTTTTGCCTGTATAAAATACTAGACTGGTCTAAAGAAGAGCTAGACAGCCAAAACTAAGGCAGGAGAAAGGATAGGAGGGGTCAGCAGGCAGAAAGAATAAATAAAAGGAGGAAAAGAGGGTTAGAAAAGCAAGAGAGATGAAGGAATGAGAAAAGAAGGGGCCAGCCAACCAGCCATACACCCAGCCATGGAGTAAAGAGTGAAAGTAAGGTTATAGAAATAAGATAAGGAAAAAAAAAAAACAGAGGCAAAAGGTAGAGAGGGTAATTTATTTAAGAAAAGCTTTCTAGAAATAAGCCAAGCTAAGGCTGGACATTCATAAGAAATAATAAGCCTCCATGTATTTATTTGGGAGCTGGGTAGTAGGCCCCCAAAGAGCCTAACTGTAAAAAACAACCAACTACTAGATGTAAAGCAAAGAATAACCAGAGTACAACCCACAGCTCCAGAGAAGCTAGCTAACAAAAAGGACCCTAAGAGCGATGCATGGATCACACTGGGAAGGGAAAATAGATGAGATCTCCATGAGTAAACGGGGGTGAGGGGAATGGAGGGTAGTGGATGGGGGTGAGAACATAAGGGAATAGGATGAGCAAACTGGAACAGGGATGGAGTAGAAGAGCAAGGAAAGACATATACTATGGTAGAGGGAGACATCATGGGGAGAGGGAGAAACCCGGGGCTAGGGAAGTTCCCAGGAATCCTCAATGATGACCCCAGCCAGCTTAGACTACTAGCAATAGTGGAGAGGGTGCCTGAACTGGCTTACCCCAGTAATCAGATCAGTGAATACCCTAACTGTCATTATAGAGTCTTCATCCAGTAACTGATGGAAGTAGATTCAGAGATCCACAGCCAAACACCAAGCCAAACTCCAGGAGTCCAATCGAAGAGAGAGAAGAGGGATTCTATGAGCAAGGGGCATCAAGATCATAATGGGGAAATCTGCAGAGACAACCAAACCAACCTAATGGGAACTCATGAACTTTAGACCAATAGCTTTGGAGCCTCCATGGGACTGGAGTAGGCCCTCTGCATAAGTGAGACAGTTGTGTAGCTTGATCTGCTTAAGGCGCCTCCTGGCAGTAGGATCAGGATCCATTCCTGGCTTTTTGAAGCTCATTACCTATGGTGGAACACCTCACACAGCCTTGAGGCAGGGAGAGGGTCTTGAACCTGCCTCTACCGAATGTACTAGGCCCTGCTGACTCCCCATGGGAGGCCTTACCTTTTTGGAGTAGGGAATGGGAGTAGGTTGGGGGGGAGGGCTTGGTGTAGGAGGAGGGAAGAGAGGTGGATCTGTGGTTGGTATGTAAAATGATTTTTAAAAAATTCCTTAATAAAAAAAAGAATTATGGGCAACTAAGGAATTTGGGGAGTGGGAGAAATATACTTCCCTAGGGAAGAGCACACCATTTGGCTATCCAGTACCAAATGGTCAACTCTGAAAATAGACATATGAGTTACATTATATAGACAGAGCAGGTTATGTTTCAGAATATACATGTAAATACTTGTATGTATATAACAACAATAAATGAAAAAGAGGCCATGAATTTGCAAGAGAGAAAGAGTGGTATATGGGAGGACTTGGAATGAGAAAAGGGAATGCATAAATGATGCAATTATATCATAAACTCAAGAGTAACGGAAAAAAGTAAAATAAAAGACGCACAGTTCAGAGAATTCCAGAATCAGTTATCCCATCTTCGTTTCATTATGAAATTGATATGTAGAATTGTGATTTTTTTTATTTCCTCTATTGAGATAATATATGATCTGCTAACATTCAGTAAAGATTAATTAATATTCTTTGTTTTAAGGTTATGTCCTCAAATTAAAATGGGGACACGCTATTTGAAACACTGGAATACAGAAAGTAGAGTAGTCGAGGTTTATCAGAACCCCTGTATTTAACAGCAGAATATGTATTTGCCATATTCCTTTTGCAATAATCACTTCATCTCCACTTTGTCTATGTAGACACAGTCATATTAACTTTTATGGACTGTGAAATCAAGCAAACTGGAACTAATTGATGTATTAGTCAACAGTGTACTCAAATTGAATAAAGTAAGATTAATATGGTTCAGGTAATAAGTGACATACATATGCCAATTTGGAGAATCTCCTTTTCAAGGTGATCACTGTATTCTACAAAATAAGATATGAAGCAACGCTGCTAATTTAACCATAACTAAAATTCTCTATAATGTATTACTCTGCAGATATGCATGAATATGTGAGAATGTATGTTAATCTTGGTACACCATCAGCACTCTAGAAATAATAACCTAGTATAATATTGAGTTAGCTGTAAAGAAGATTTAAGTACACATTTTATTTTGTACTTTTAGTAAAACTGGTTGATAATTATTTGGTTAGCATGTAATTGTAATAACTATTTTTATAATTGAAATAATTACTTTAAAACAATTATTTACCATGTGACAGGATTTGACTGGGACTCAGTCTATAGCACCATAATGGGGAAATTTGGTTAACCTATTGGTAAGTTCAGTATGAAACCCTTTACCTACAAAAGTTATCTTCAGTAAATACTGACTGTGTCTCATTTCTTCAGTCTCTTCTACTCTAGTTGAACTAATCTAGGCTTCGTCAGTGGGGCAGATTTTGCCCTAGAGGACATTTAGCAGCCCTATTTGGGTTGCCCCGACTCCAGAGAGAGGAGCTGCTTCTTCCGTCAACTGGAAGTTGTCAGACATTCTAGAAGTTCTCTAACATACACAAAAAAATGCAAATTTAGTCCAAAATGACAACACCAAAGAGTTTGAAGAATTCCTCATGATCATATTTTGGTGTAGATCAATAAGTCAGTATATATTTAACCTTGACATGTATCAGATTGATCATTGAGTTCACTGTGGGTAGTAGAAGGAAGGGAGTATTTTTCTTTGTAGTTATAATCTAATTTCTCCAGCATCTTTCTTGTGTTTCTCTTCCAATTCCAATACTCTTACTCTCATCTTTTTGAACAGACCATTGGTAATTTCTTCAGTTTTCTCTCACTTTTTATTCTGCAAATATACTAGTGCTCTCTGTTATGACCTTTGTTTTTTATTAATATACCACTACAGAAGGCTCGCACTAATTTTCTCTCATACACCAGTGTGACACCCATGCCTAACTCATAAATGTAACCATGACTATTTTCAAAAATGCTTATTTACTGTCTAATTTGTGAAGAAAGTATAATTTCTGTAAACATTTCCTAAGATATAACTGTAGTGGTTTTTTTTTTTTTTTTTTTTTTTTTTTATCTGACTCAAGTACTTTTTTGTCTGGATAAATTCATCAGTTGCTTGAAGCTCTCCTCAGTGCTTTCAGGAAAATTTTGATCAATGGAGTCTCCACTGTAGCAGGAATCTTAGAGAGTCTTATTAATAATTTCAAACCTGAGGCCAGTTATTGGGGTGAATACTTGAAGGTCAGAGAGACAGAACAAGCCACAGCTAAACTCACCTGGCCAACTTCTCAGCTGGTCTTGTTTCCTCAGACTGGAAGCCTCTGTGTCCTCATATCTGAATGGCTCTCAGCTGAACCGTGCTTCTCAAAAGCCTGAAAGCTTAACCAGCCAAAATGCTTCTAGTTTCTGGGCCTCATGCTTTATATATCTTTCTGCTTTCTACCACCACTCCCTGGGATTAAAGGCTTGCTTTCTGGGATTAAAGGCGTGTGTCACCATGCCTGACTGTTTCCAATGTGGCCTTGAACTCACAGAGATCCAGAGGGATTTCTGTCTCTGGAATGTTAGGAATAAAGGCATAAGTTCCACCATTTTCTACCCTCTGTATCTAGTGGCTGTCTGTTCTCTGACCCCAGATAAGTTTATTAGGGTACACAATATTTTTTGGGAACACAATACCACCATATTCTACCATCTGGATTCTGGAATAGTTATGTGGTCTAGCATTAGTTTTTAAATGCCTAATGGTTTCCATATCTTAGGTCGAAGAACATTTAGATCTTCTGGTTAAGAGTAAGTTCATACCTGGCAGGGAAGAGGACTTCTTAACTCCTGTTGAGTAGCAGACCCCGGGGGCCACACACACTTATCTTACTCTGTCCTGTCATAAATGCACATCTCCAGTAGTGGAAAGATAGCTAATCTTTTCCCAAGGGCACAAGTCACCATCTAGCTACATTATTTTACTTTCTTCTTCTATTCTTTCAATATGAGAAATGGGCTTTCATAGCATGTGTAGGTCTGATAGGTGTATACAATACAGAGAAAGGAAGAGGTAGGCAAAAGAAGGTTGGTAGACGATGTTTGTTCTGTCTGGTTATTCTCATGTCTCTCCTGCATACTGCTTTTGAAATCTATAACTTAAACAAGTGTAAATACACATTTTGAGTCTGGTTTGACAACCTGGATCTCAGTAAGAGAAAGAACTGTGACTGATCAAAAGCAATATATTGTAATGTTTCACAAAGTTCCCTTAGTATATTGGATGCTATGGAATAACTATTAAAATCACTCACCCTTTCTGATTATGTGCCTAATTATTTTTATGTGTTTCACCTAATGGAATAGTCTACATTCCTGAAATTTTAGTTTGCTTCCTTCCTGGGGACATTTTCTGTTTTTGAAAGCACACTACAGCACACATTCCTTGATGTAGGAAATTATTCACAAATGTATTCTACTAACAAAAACAATGGATAATATGCATTGAAAGTGCATGAGTTATTTAGCTTTTTTTTCTCTTATATTGTAAATTTCTGAAATCAGAGCTTTTTATCTCATTGTTCTGTAGCGGTTAATACACTTCAGGGACACAATTATCAATTGCATTTATGGTTATATATGTAATATATACAAGTATTATACTTCTAATGTAGCCTGTTCTGTGAAAAGAGAAAACACTTGAATTAATTTAGCATGCAATTTTAATAAAACTTGGGCAATATCATGGTTGCTGTGTAAATATACAGAACAAAAGCTTAGCTCAATGTGGAAGGTGTATGACAACAGCATTTCTCTTTTTTGAGTACATACTTTATGGGCATCCCAGATTCTGCATCCTCACTACACCCATATAATGGTGTCATAAATATTTCAGCACCAATCTGAATCTGTTCATCCCTTTGTACAAGCAATTTCATTTTCCTTTGCTTCCTGGGACAGACCAATTGCCCATCGTTGAACCTCCAAACTAAAGAAATACCATCTTCCACAATTTGTCACCTTGTGCTAGTAATAAGCAACCAGAAAAAAAAAAGGGGGACATCCTGTTAATGTCATCATTTGCATAACTATTCATATCCTTGAACACAAGTACACCCAACGAAGGAAGAAGGAGTAGCTTCATATTTTATTCCATTAAGAAACAATTAATATCAAAAGGCTAAATGCTCCAAACTAACCTTTTAATTATTGTTTCTTTCCATGCATTTTTAGATAGGTTTATTCTTCAATAAAATTGAGAAGAGCTTTCAGTATTAAAACAAAATCCACTAAAGATTACTCTTGAATATGAGAATGAAAAAAAAAATACTGACTTGTTTCTCCAGGGAAACTTCGGTCCTGCACATTCCTGAAATCAAATATTTCTATGAGTGCTCACTGCGGATGTGATTGCCTGTTTTACTGCTAGATTAGGTCAATGCTGCTATTGCAATCTGGCATCGTTCTACCAGCAAAGCAATTTCACACAATTAATTTCCTTCTTTAAAGGCAGCAATAAAGGACAGGCAATTGGAAACCTCAAGAATTGCACTAACTACTGCACACATCTGCAAATATAAATATCTCCCTTTCACATGCATTTAAACACACAGGTACATTCACCTTTTAAATGGCAATGGGATTCTAAAAGAGTCTTTATTACCTTGCTGTAGGTCAGGGGAGAATGAACACACACACACACACACACACACACACACACACACACACACACACGGGGGTGGGGCGACGGATGGAGAGAAAGAGAGAGGGAGGGAATCACAATGAAAAATCAGGCAGCACAGATTAACACACAAACTTCAAACTCTTCTCATGGTACTTTGGTACACATTCGACATTTCAGTGTCCTTCAGACTTGTGAAGGTGGCCAAAGAGGTAGTTTCCAGAAAGTAATGTAGCAGGAAGATAGAATCTCATATCTAATTTAGAAGGCTTGGCAAGCAATGTATGGATCGATTTCATAATCTTTTTGTTATTTTTTAAGTTAAAAGGCCATGTAAAATATAACATAAGCTCTCTTTTCTTTTATGTGGACGTACTTTGCTTTTTGGACATCCTTTTACTGTCAATACTTACATCTGTTGTTTAAAAAGCTATTCGTGGTGCAATTGCTTTTTAAATGCAAACCCATATGTGTGATCTCTAGAGGAACTGGTAAATTCCACCAAATGGGCATTCCTAAATTACTTGCCATCTGTAGCTAGTGAGGAGAGGACTGAACCTGCTCATCTGTGATTTTGCACCAATGTTTCCATCATTTTGATTGGCTCTAGGGAAATCAACAGCTTCTGGCATCAACTCTTCTAACCCCAACAGGTTATTATGGTCTGCTTGAGTTGTATTGGCTCAAGAAATATTACAATTTTTTGGCACATGTTAGAGCACATTTGGCATTTTGAATATGTTTCTTTACCACATTCTACCATGATGGCTTAAATCTTTTTCAAGCTTTCAAAGTAGTTGAGAGATCAGAAAGGCATTTGTGTTGCCTAGCTGGAGTTGTTTAAACCATTTAAAGAAAAGTAAGTAAACTCCTAAATTGGCCATTCAAACAGTGAAAATATTTTTGTAAAAATTACATTGTACAAGTTGAGGCTAAAGTTTATGATGTAAAAATATGAGAAAGCCTTTTTCTTAAACTTGTTCTTTGACAATTTGTGCATTTATACAATGCATGCTGATTACTCAGACTCACCTTTTCCCTACTCCTCACCCTCCTCAGCCCCCAAAACTCTGCAAATTCAATTTCTATAGTCTTGTCTTTTGTTTGGCTTTGTAACTCAATGAGTTGAACCAGGGACCTCTGTGTGACCATGGGTTTGGAACTACACAAAGCATCCCAAATGCTTCACATGTGGGAACATAACTGCAGACAATGACTTCCCCTACCCCACTATCCATGAGTAGTCTATGTTTCAGTAGGGCCTCATAGGTCCCTCACCAAACTTGTGCCTGACTGTTGACAGGTATAGTATTGTGCATGACCATTGCAGGCAATTGCAGCTACTGTGAATTCACAATTGTAATATCTATTTCATGCCCAGAGAAAGCACATCCAGGGGGAAGGGGAAATTTTAAAAGTACTGTACTACATTTAAATAAAATCTATTTCAATTCTTTGAATTTATATGTGCAATTTATCATATTTAATTTCTTTTCTACTCAGAAGTCTTTGCAAGTTCATATTCCAGCTAGTGTTCTAAAGCTTTTATGCGCCAAAACCACCAAAGAAGGTATTTTAAACTGTTCATTTGATGATTATTTTCATTTTTGTTTATGATACAAATCAAAGTTAAAAACATTGTCATAGAGCATTTGATTCCCTTGCTTTTAATAAGCTAATATTCAAAACAAACAGATTAAAAGCTTTATCATAACAAATATTTAAGTATGTGTCTCCACTTTAGGCTTCTTAAAGTACTTCCCTCTTCCTCTTTAGACTTATGTCCAATTGTATATTATTATATATTTTTCAACTTTTCTTAATATGAAAAGATGACTGGTACAAACCTGTGGCAGAAGAGAAGTCCTGTTGTAGACACACGTGATGAGAAGTTAAACTTGAAACATAGGAGCTGGAGAAATGGCTTCCTGATTAAGAGAATTTGCTTCTCCCATACAAAGCCCAGGATTCAAATCTGTTTCCAGCATCCTTGTCAGGCTGTTCACAACTACCTGTAACTCCAGCTCCAGGGAGTCCAAAACCCTCTTTTGGCCTTTATGGGTGCTACACACACACACACACACACACACACACACACACACACACACACACACACATAGAAAAATAAGTTGGAACACAGTAAGAAATATGAACATTTACTTTATACAAAGCAAACTGGGCCTTATGCTTACAATCAATATGATGAACAGGATTAACCATAGATATAGAGAATGTAGAAATATAATTTTTTTCTATCAAAATGAAGTAATAAAAAGTAACCTGAAGGGCCAGCCCTATATGCAAGCATGAGATTGAGCACCCATTCACAGCTTGTCATTTCGAAGTCTTTTGGGCTCTCTGGTTTCTAACCAGGGTCATCTTGGAGAAATGGCTTGTGAGAACATTACTCACAATAAAATATACAATAAAAATCAAAATTAAAAATTTGACCATTCAAAGTTGAGCCATGTGATTATCAGAGATGCTTACTAAGATTAGCTCCACTCTTCCCTCTGTACTTGTATCTTTATGTAGAATGGCTTCACTACATGGCACAACATTGTTGTCATTTCGTGTAGTATTTAATCCATGAAATAATTTGCTAAGGCTAATTTTAAAATAATTCCTGATGAAAACTGGCAGCAATAGCAGTCTAAACCTCCCAAGATATATGTGACACATAGTAAAGTTTTGATCTATGACCTCTTTCTTTTTGGTACAAACAATGGATCAATGATATGGGTTATTTATCGTTCCAGAAATCCTAGATTTATGACATAGCAAAACTATAAAGTCTTTTACCAATGTTTTGGGATACTCACAGTTTGGATTTCACACTATGTAGTAGTTTAACTAATGAATAATTACACTTAATATTACCCACATATGAAGGAGGAAACTTCATGGAAAGAAAAGGACATTTCCAATCATCATTTTAAGAGATTAATCTTACATGTAAAATTATTAAGGAAACTCTTGTCACCATTTTTCTTTATATATACCCACAATCACACACAGAAATGTTAGAGCCACTTGTCCTAGGCTTTGCAGAGACAAACAAATATTTTGTGTAGGATTTCTTTATAATGTTTTCTAAATCATACATAGTTACCCCAAATGTCCTCACACCTCACATGTAAGCTGGAAGGGATTAATATCTCAGTAGAAAAATGTGGAGAACTGTGTTAGAGATAAAAAAAAAAAAAACAGGAAGAGGGAGTAGGGCACACCTTTAATCCCAGCACTCGGGAGGCAGAGGCAGGAGGATCTCTGTGAGCTCGAGGCCAGCCTGGCCTTCCAAGCTACACAGAGAAACCCTGTATCAAAAAAAAAATTTAAAAAACAACAACAAAAAAAAAATAGGAGGAGGAAAATATTAGAAAAAAATACAAACTATTTCCTAAACTGCAAGCCAGGTATCTTGCTAGTCTGGAGCACCAGTAGCAGAGGAAGAAAAAGGAATCTTGGACAGTGATGTCCTGTGAACTTTTGAAGTATGGTATATTAATTAACACAAGGATCTAGAAAAATATTTGTGTAGGGTTGTTTTATAATATTTCCTAAATCATACATACTCATCCAAAATGCCCTCACATGTAAGCTAGAAGGGATGCATTTATTAAGATAGAAGATGTGAAGTCATCAATAGGTCTTTTTCATATAAAAGTAAATTGTGGGTGTTCAGAGGGTTTGGGGAAGATTCATATTCGATATGGTATTATTCACAATCAGATTTATAAGAAAAGCCTAAAACATTCACGTTGTTGGAAAGTTCTGGTTGCAAAGGAAAAGCAGTAATGAGTGCTTCCTTGTAGACACAAATCATGTATCTGTCAGTTACTATTTGGTGGATCTTTATGTATGCATTTGTATGTATCCATTTGTGATATGTGGAATTAATATTCTCTTTCCTGACCTTAATTTTCTTGATATTCTTCTCAACCTGTATAAATTGTCTATATAGGTATGTCATTTTCTAACATGTATTCATGAGTCATGTAGGGAAAATGATGTTTAATTCTCAATGAAATCTGTTAAATATTATAAAAGTTGCAAATTGTTCAGAAGTGTGTTTGTGTGTGCGCATGTGTGTGTGTTCTACTGCACACTCAAGGAAACACATTTGTTGATTGAAATCAGTTGCTATGAGAGCATTTATATCATTGACATTGACAAGTTCTATAAACCAAGGCTTCTTCCTCTGAAAATACGGTTATTAAACACTTATTGAATGTACTCTGCTAAGAGCTAATCATATTATGATATGACACACACATGTTTCTCTCTATATATCTGTGTCTATGTGTGTGTGTATTTTTGAGTAAATTACAAGTAAAATGCTTTAATATTTTAATTATAGGTCTACTTGATATTAACATGTTATATATTTTTCAATTGAGCAGTTATGAAACTTAGCTACATTGTTTTAGAAAAGTGTTTAATGATTCTATTGTTTATCCTTTGGCTTATACTCATGTTGTAACTGGTATTGAAGTTTGTGTCATACTAAGATCTAAGATCATCAATAAAATAAAGAAATAATGTGTCCTGATGCCACACCGAAGAAGAGGAAGGCCATATGTCTTCAATAATTCTCTAATAAGAGATTTTAAAAGGTAATGGTGCTCTCTACTCTTTGCTCTAATAGCTAAGCCAATCTGAAACCTGTAGCATTGGTTTGCATTAACCACAGAAAAGGTTCTGTGAACAGGTAAAAAGTAGACATACTCCTCAGTGCTTCTTTGAGCTCTATGAAGTCCAGAAACTATTTGCTGAACTTGACTGGAAGGTAGTGTCCTAAGGCAGTAAGTGAGGGTGAGCCAACTAAACAAGAGTTCAAATGTCACAATAGCACATAATGATAACACAATAAACAGTATCAAAAATGTTGGGATTTGTTTAACAGTGCCAGTCTACCGGTTAAATTCTATGTAACCTTCACTATTGTGAGCCACTGCACTCATGTTTATTTGATTGGACTGTCACATCAGAGAATTGGTCAATAGAGAAAAATATTTTTTTTATTTTATCATTTGATTTAATTTTACAAATCAGCCAAGGATTCCAGTCCTCCCTCCCCCAGCCCACCCCCCATTCCCATCTCCTCCAGGGTAAGGACTCCCCTGGGGATTCAGCTCAACCTGGTAGATTCAGTCCAGGCAGGTCCAGTCCCCTCCTCCCAGGCTGAGCAAAGTGTTCCTGCATAGTCCCCAGGTTCCAAACAGCCAGCTCATGCACTGAGGACAGGTCCTGGTAACACTGACTGGGTGCCTCCCAAAAAGTTCAAGCTGATCAACTCTCACTTATCCAGGAGGCCTGATTCAGTTGGGGGCTCCTCAGCTATTGATTCATAGTTCATGTATTTCCACTAGTTTGGCTATTTGTCCCTGTGCTTTTTCCAACCTTGGTCTCAACAATTCTCACTCATATAAACCCCTCCTCCTTCTTGCCAATTGGATTCCGGGAGCTCCACCTGGGGCCTGGCTGTGGATCTCTGCAACCCCTTCCATACTCATCACAGGAAAGATCTACCAAGATGAAGTTTCAATTCTGAACATTTCTGCCCCAAACACCAGGGCACCCACATATGTAAAAGAAACATTACTAAAGCTTAAATCGCATATAAAACCCCACACATTAATAGTGGGAGACTTCAACACCCCACTTTCACCACTGGACAGATCTGCCAAATCAAAACTTACCAGAGAAATAAAGGACTTAACTGATGCTGTGACTCAAATGGACTTAATTGATATCTACAGAACATTCCATCCTAACAAAAAAGAGAAAAATATTTTTAATAAATGTAAATGAAATAAATTTACTGATTTAAAAATATTAGCTAGTCGCAAAGCAACTATGAATGCTGAAGATAGCAGCAAATTAGCAAAAACATAACTGCTCTCCCTTCAGTCAATCAAATGTAGACAAAACACACTGGGGTCAGGAATTAGAAGCACTGTGGCTTCACTAATGGCTGAAGCAACCAATCAATCAATAGTTGTATGTGTGGTATTACATTCACTCCAACTGTCCTCTGTGCATGTTAAAGGAGTACTCTACTTCCAAAATCCATCTCTGCTCATTGACCACATAAATTTTGTATTTGCTCAATTTTTCATGTTTTACAAATATGACTACTATCCTAATAACACTTAAATATATATGTTCTTCATACATATAAATAGACATATTACATAAGTATATTAAATATTAACAAATATGATATATTTAGAAGCAGACACAGAGAGACAACTCTTTGTTTAGAAGTAAAGAAAAGTCTTACTCTGAATTTTTGCTTGTATTTTCCACAGGAGAAAGAAAAAGTCAACAATGAAAACCTTATATTTCCCTCCCTCTGGTTTTCCCTTGAGATATATGAAAAAGGAAGCAATTGAAACAGAACATTTATACTCTCCAATAGAAGAATTTAAAAGCTTTATTTTGTTATCTCTAAAATTTAAAAGACACCAGGGTATAAGTGAAAACAAAAAAGTATCAAGAAAAATCATATTATGGAATATTTCAAACTATTTTATTTTTATCACTTTTCTATTATTTTTAAGTGTTCTCTTGTGTGTGTGTAGGTGTACGTGTGTGTGTGTGTGCATGTGTGTGTGTGTACATATTTGCTTTATTTTTCAACATAGGTCAAATCAGATAGAACTGTATCATGAAACAGTGAATATAAGCACAAAGACATGAACATACTATATTTTTTTCCTTCATGTCATATATTGTTCCTCAGAGACATTCTATACCTTGACCCCTCAGACTTATGATGATAGAGGTAATTGCTAAAGATATGGCTGAATTAAAAATCTACTGCTCTTTGGAGTCTTTGTTCTTACAAGACCTTTGTGTGAACTATGCTTCCAAAGGACCTTTGGCTGAAAGCCTACTGTGATCCATCATCATTAATTACACAACTGATTAAAATAGACTCCCAGACTTTTTCCCCTTTTTTCCCCTTTTTATTCCAAGCCCAGAATATTAAAACAGTTTCCATGAGGAATGACCTAAATTATATTCAAGCTCAAATTAAATTACAAAGAAAATAGTGCTTTAAATAACGCTTTATTTTTAAGAAGATTTTGTTTCCACTAATAGCATCTAAATATGTTAAAATAATCCAGGAAAATTCCTTAAACATGAAAGTTAAAATTTAGTATAAAAAAATCAGCCAAGTAGTTTGGCTTCAATATCGCAAGCAATAAATTTGAGTTACTTGAAACGTCTCTATAAATTTAAATGTTTCTAGTTCCTTTTATTGGTGTGTGTTCAAGGAAAACGAAATGAAACTTCCAAATAATGTTTTTTATTTGCTTAAAATGTCTGTATAAACTCCATAGATTTATCAAATACATTTTAAGTAACATGCAGATTTGATATTACTATTTGATGGAATAGAATAAATAGTAAATAGCTATTTAATTTATTTAATTATTTATTAAATAGATATTTAATTAAAAAAATTAAATAGCTACTTTTATTCATGTCTCCCTACCCACTGTCTGCATGTAATTTTACATATCAATTTAACAAAGAGTAGAAAAACATGACAAATACTCTAACACTCTGGACATTGGTCAAGCAGAAGAATTATCCTAGTTAACAGGTTATAACTTTTCAGTGAATGTTGAAAGCCATTGGCTCATACATTGGCTCTAATGCAACTAATTTCAAGTATAAGAATGACTTATTTTTCACTGAGTACTTGTTTGTTAGGAAGTGCTTTTGAGCAGAACTAAAAGTTATTGATAGGTTTATTTTTTCCTGATTATAGGCAAATACATGTGTATTTTTCCTGAAATGTTTCAAGGTATAAGAATATTTAGTTACATTTATAATAACTGTAAGTTATGTTTTGTTGCTCCACTGTACTCTCTTGATTTCTATTCTTAACATGCTTTTCTTCATTCCTTTTTTAGTGCTTTCCCACATTTAGATCTGGACAAAGCAAGAGTCTCAGTCTTCTTTCCAATAGGTTAATACCATTTACTATTATTTCAGTACATATTTGAAAGCATCATCTTAATGGAGACATTAAACTGAACTGATACTTCCCAGAAAGGCCTGGAACCCCAAAATGCCAGCTTCTGTCTCCTACCACACTTTCTCTAGTGTTGACAGTTTGTGTCTTCCTTCCCTTCTTCCCTTCCTTCCTTTCCTTTTCCTTCTTTCCTCCTTCCTTTCTTCCTTCCTTCTCTCTCTCTCTTTCTTTTATCTTTCTTCTTTATAAAGGATAAAGTTTCTAAAAACACTGCATGATAAACAGTATTTCCCATACACAGTCCTACACTGGTTCTTGTGAACTCACTTCTGTGAATTTCCATTAAAAACATTTTTGTTCAGGTTTCTGGATTTCCAGGGAATGGTGGCTTTCTTTAATAAAGAGGGGAAGCTACATGAGCACACCTCTTGTATGTCTTCTATATTTCGAGTAATTTGGTACCATGGAAAAATATCTTGATATTCTACAGAGAATTTACATCACATACAAATAAAATGAATAAAAATAACAAAATGTTCTTGAAGTGTTTCCCATTTTGCTAAAATTGGCAAAAATTTAAGAAAATTTTCCTCAATTTACTTCTTTTAAATCTCTACTACAGAATTTCTGATTATTATATAATAAATTCATTGGTAGTCATTTCTTCTCTAAAGAGGTAATAATTTTACTTATTCTAGTACCATAATGAGTGGCAAAGTAATGAATTGTGATAGAAGAAAGAATAGAGGTCGAAAACAAGATATTCATTTTTCAATCATTTAGTTAGTGAATTTGGCTTGATTTATTGAGCAACTAGATATCCAGAAAAGAGAATGAAATCTAGGGGGATTCAACTTTTTTTTGAACCCTGATGACTTTCAATGAAAAGGGAATTTTAGGAAGATAACTGTATTTTCAGTAATTAAATAATCAATGCAAATGGGATGAATGATGGTTTTAAAATACCTATGAGATAGTTGGATTTGAAATTAAGTGAAGAAATGTAGAATGGGATTAAATATTAATCCAAAGTACAGTTGATAGATGAAGCCATAAAATTAAGAAAGGTCACCTAGGGAGCAGGTAGTATGAGATTAAAGCTACAAATGAATTCCAAAGACTATCACCATTTAAAAGATGGGGACAAGAGGACTCAAGGAAGGAAACTATATTAGAAGCCATTATTATGTATAAGCCTTAACAAAATTCTCAAACGAGATATTTTATGAGGATTGATTTCATCTTTGTATAAGGTTAGTCAAACCAACTGTAATTTTAATCCTGCCATGAGGCTGGAAAAGGAATGTAGGTTATCTGAGTGTTGTATTAATCACCTCCAGAGTCTCATTTTCTGATCACCAAATGTTCAATACATTCTCCTTTTGATACTGTCATTTTCTCACCCTCATTCAAGCAAGTCCAGAAATCCTAACCAGTCATAGCTTTCAGCTAGTGGCCTCTCTTTTATGTCCCTTTATCAAGGACAATGAAAGATAACATTGATGCTACTCCTTTATGATAATGAATCAAGTATAGGATCCCCATCCTACAATACCAATTTATGATTGAAAGTTAAGTCAGAATAGTCACAACATGCATTTTCACACAGAAAAGAGACACAAAAGCAATACCAATTCAGATATCTCATGTAGCTGATGGCAGTGAAATTCCACTACCCAGGGAAATAGAATGCTTTAGACCATTATATCCATCTCTGCTCTCTGGGAAATGTTCCTCTGACTTCCAGGTTGTTAGTTACATTTTCCCTTTCTGTTGTCCTCTCTGAACTTTGCTAAATTAAGTAATCTGGCTTCACTCCTCCTTAAGAACCAAACTTCTTCCTTCTGGTAGACGGTTAGAGAACCAGTAATAGTTTCACTCCAAGAAGGCACCAGTTATTACCTTGGAGTATTGCTTTTGTAGAATAGCTGTCTGAATTGACTTCCTATCTGTGTAGTACCTCTTTAGCTCCAGGTACCAATTCTGGTTTTTGTCAATGAGATTCTTAAGATTGTTCTATTTCCTTGTTACAAACTGGGCCTAACTATCATTCAAAATCTCACAATTAAATGCTCAAGATAGTTTTGTGTGTTTTTCTGTTGTTAAATTTTGATGAGAGGGATAGCTATTGTTTCTTTCCTTAGAACTGTTTAGTCTATATGAACAGAGTTGTCATTTGCGTAATACCTTAGCTATGCAGATATTTTTAATAAGAAAAAGAGTAAACATGTTTTTTCTAACTCAAATACTTTTACTATTTCTAAAGCTGCATGTTCTATTTTTTGGCATTAAGGCACAATTACATTTTCTACTTCTTCCAGTTCTTGCATTATCTATTTCCCTTCTTCAAAATATTCAGTGTTTCTTGGAATCATATTTCTTACAATGATATCCACCACAGGTTACTAAAACTCTATTTTCTATCTTCTTTTCCTGGTTCAATAAAATCTTTCTCCAAAGATATGATGAGGACTGTGTTCATAATTATTTCACTGCATCAATTTCTGTCAAAAATTCGTATTAGTTTCCTTGTCACTCACCACAATGCTTCAAGCAATTAAACACATTTTAAATTTGACAATTCTCTATATTTGCATAATGATTTCTGTATTAATCCTATTATATTGAATTATGCAGTTAAAATAGAGATTTAAAACAATGATTTAAGTTCTAGGTGGCCAATCCTCTATGCAGGTCAAATGGTTTTCCCCTTATCTTGCTCTAAACAAAATTGAAGAGAGAACACATTAAGTTCCCATCTCATAAATGATTTAGTGTGATGCCTAATGACAAGTCACTACATATTTCACAGAATAAATTCAAGAGTAGTTCAGAGAAGTGCTAATTTGAAAAGGCAAACATTCGTTTTTGATGGGGACCTGACTGCAGAGACTTGAAGGAAAATCAACCCAGATCCACAGTGTAACAGAAAGTAAGCTGTCACCTTAGTTGTGTAGCTGCATAGGTCATCCTACTGTGTGCCGAGTCACATGCCAGTTGTTGTTGATGAATAACATCATCAAATAGTAATAGTAGTAAAATTCTTCCTTGACTGAGTGTTCACAAATCAAAATTTGAAGACATCTAAAACTGTTTCATTTAGTTCTTACATTTAGCACCTTCTATTGACATTTTAAAACAGGTTAACAGTAGTATCTAATAGTTATGAATACATACATTGCCAGTCTGTCTCCTATTGTATTTGCAGCTGGGCACTGATCTTTAATAAAGAGAAATGGTATCTGAAGTTCAATACTGTCATTACAAGAGGCATTGTAAGTCTGGTTCCTTAATGAGCTAATTCAGTGAAAAGTGAAGTTTCCTTGGTAGAGGTCAGCTGAAATTAATCTCACAAAATGATTGTGTTAATTATTATTTGTTTTTATTCCATGCTAAGCAATGACATATTCAAATGCCATTTATAAGGCACGTCTGCAAATCACTTAATGAAGACATGCCACCTTTTCATAGTTGTTTAATGCTTCATTGCTGCTTCTCACCAATGATCTTTTTTATACTCAATGTAGTCTCCTGAGATATAAGCGGTTTGACATATTGCCCACCGAGTGATGACAGAGTTGAAGCCCAGTGGAATTCTTATATCATCCAAGGATGTGCAGTACTTGAAAGAAAATGTCCTTACCATTTTGTTCTTTGTGATTAGTCCTAGATTTCCTTTAAGTATATGATTTCTTACAAGCTAAAATACAGTTGTTAAAAAGAATAAAACAATGTGTAATATACATCGGTTTTTGTTAGATAAAATTCACAATAATGATTAATAATTTCCTCTTTTAGCTTAAATTGTGGTATCCTTGAAGGTTTTGGGTAAAGCTATTTCGCTTCCCTATTTAGAATAGAATAATCGAGGGATCAAATGACATGTCTAAAAAATTAGAATAATTCTTGGTAGTGTTTAAGTGTTTTAGATGTATTTATTTTATTATTTTAGGTGTATGAGGGTTTTGCTTGCATGTATGTATGTGCATCACATGCATGTCTATAGCCCTTGGAGGTCAAAAGAGGCCTCCTATTTCCCTGAGACTCGAATTACAGGTATTAACTGCCGTGTGGATACAAGGTATCAAAACTGAGTCCTCACACGAGGAACAATTGCTCTTAAACATTGAACTAACTCCCCAGCCCCAATACTTTAAGTTGTTCAACCTTGTTGCCTTGATGACATCCAAGGGTGATGCTCACTTTCTAGTATTCATAGTATTTTTTCTTTGCAGATCATTTACTTTGAGAGTAGCCAAGTGCCATATGGGGTGATCACTCAGGTGTCACTGTGTGAGATTGCTGGTATCCAAAAGTTTAAGCCTCTAAATCTGGAACATTATAAACTATTTTTAAAGACATTTTGTGAGGCCTCATGCAAAGTAATCTACTTGCTCAGATTATGACTACACATAATGGTCGCTCTGAAGCATATCTTGCAGCTTTACTAGTGATTTTGAATCTGAATCATCCATCTAACCTGCATCCACATTTCAGATACATACGAACAGTGAGATATAAGTGGTTTAGTAATTTTATGCTTTTTGTTTCTGATTAGTAGCTTATATACCAGCAGTAAATTTTGATCATTTTAATATTCCTCAAATAACCCACATTTCACTAAGTAGACACTAATACAATGTAACGTTCGCAAATTGTTGGATGTTTGGAAAAGAGGCAGTCAACTACAACTAGAAGTAGCTGAGCTCAGAAGTTCTCTGGGAGCCATGGAGGAGCTGGCACTGAAGATTATAGACTAGTGAGGTAAAGGAAGGCAAGCACAATTACAAGCCCAGGCAACAGACTATGTGCAGGCAATAAAAATGTTTCTTATACTAAAAAAAAAAAAAAAAAAAAAAAAAAAAAAAAAAAAAAAAAATCATTACTGGCAAAGATGGTGCCACTGCTAGATAAGGGGCCTTTTTGCTATTTTATTTTTAGTTAAAATTTAAATTATAAAGACTTGATGTCATTAATGTTTATAAGCAAGAGAATAAATTGTATTTTTAAGTAACCACTTAAAATATAATTTGAAATGCACCATACTTTTGTAATTTAGAGGCAAATAATAATTTTACAATTAGGTATACATTGTATCTGTTGCTGCACATACACATAAATTTCAACATCATTTTTTGTGGTTTTATGGAATACACATTATTTTGTGCAGTATTGAGGGGTCACAAACAATAGTAACATTGTGTAATGACCGGACACAAGGGTGCTCATGAGGTCAACTTGTTTCTTTTGAGTGGATTCTTATCAGGAAATTCCAGGAAATAGTGGGAAGATCCACTCCCAATATGAGTAATGTAGATCTCTACTCAGGACTCTTAAAAAATTTATAATAGGCTTTCTATATGGAAAGTGATCAAAGAGAATGAGACTGAGAGCATCCATGTGGTGAGATTCTCCAGAAACAAACTTAGAGGCTTCTGAGCAAAAATGGTACCATTATTATACAAAAATTCATACAAATAAGCATACAGAAAATTTATAGTTGTACTCAAATCACGTGCATACACACATATACATATATATTCACACATACATTTATATGTACATTTATAGATATATATGCAGACATATGTACATATTCACATACATATAGATAAATGCACATATAAACACATAAAAACAGACATAATGTCCTATTTTTGTTTTCATTGCTGTGATAAAACATCATCAAAAGCTACTTAGGGAAGAAAGAGTTTATTTAATGTTGGGGATGTCTTTCTGTATGCTGTGAATGTGTTGCTCTGATTGGTTGATAAGTAAAATGCTAGTTGAACAGTAGCCAGGCAGGAAGTACAGGTGGGATAAACAGACAAGGAAAATTCTGGGAACAGGAAGGTTGAGTCAGGAGTCACCAGCCAGACACAGAGGAAACAAGATGTAAAAGTATCAGTAAGCCACACACCACATGGCAACTTATAGATTAATAGAAATGGGTTAATTTAAGATATAAAAACTAGATAGCAAGAAGCCTGCCACAGCCATACAGTTTATAAGTTATATAAGTCTCTGTGTGTTTAGTTGGGCCTGAGTGACTACAGGAACCAGGTGAACATAGGAAAACTTCAGCTACAATTTAATGTCACAATTCCAAGTGACAGTCCATTGTGGGAAAGTCAAGACAAAAGGAACTTGAAGAGCTCATCACATTACAGTTAAGAGCAGGGCAAGTGAATACATGTGTGTTTACTTGGACTCAGCCCCTTCTCTATATTTACATAACCGTTGATTACCTGCCAAGGAATCGTGCTGCTCAGAGTGGGGTAGGTCTACACATACCAATTAATACCAGTCATTGAGATTATCCCCCATAGACATGCCTACAGGCTACCCTGATCTAGAAAATTACTAATTGAGAATCTCTTCCCTGATAGTCCAAGGTTGTGACAAGTTAAGGATTAAAAGTAGTCTTCAAGTACATGTAGACCTACAGTAAAAGGTATATACAGATGTACACACAAATATACATATATTTGCATGTATGTATACATGAGGGAAAGATCTGTTTCATGAAGTCACACTGGATTAGAGATAACCATATTTCGTTGTTTTTTGTTGTGCCCCCTCTGTAAATGTCTGTGTGCATGTTTCATCTTTTCACACAAATTAGCCATATTTGAGATAGCTGTGGTGGGATATGCCTGCGATCATAGTACTTTGAAGGTGGAGGAAGAATGATCAGTTGTTAGGGGCTAGATTCAGATACATAAGAAATTTGAAACCAGCCTGAGCTCCATAATACGTTACCTCAGAAAAACAAAGCTATTGATTATATTGGATCTAATTTTTTCCAGAATCATTTCCTTTTTAGTTATTTCTGTAAAGACCATATCTCTAAGCACTGTCACATTTAGTGTTAATAGAGGATAATACATGAATGTTTTAACGTGGGATCATAATTCAACTGAAGACATTTAGTAATACCAATAAACATTTAAGTGAAACAATGGTATTGAATAAGTTCCCCAATTTAACAATATGTAAAAAGGAGAAACATGTTATATGCTATTAAATCAAATATTTGTAAATACTACCTAGAGTGCCTGCTCATGTGATATACTGAGGACCATAACCCCCTTGTGTACTAAGTATGTCTGTCAGCACTGAAAATATTCAATACTGTTTTGTAGAAACAGTAGGCAAATTCATATCTGGGTGAAAATTTACCTCTTGAGTTTTTTTTTTTTTTTAATATCAAGGTCATAGAGAACAAAACTGGATTAAGAAAATCTTGTTGCCTTAAAAGTGCCCAAGGAATTGGGACAATTACTGTCTTAGAATCTAGATCTGTCAAGAGTATTTTTGAATAGTAGGTTAAGTTGAAATATGATCTGTACATGAGATGGCAACAGCAATTTAATAGTAATTTCTTGATATTGGTTGTTGTGTTTAGGAGAAATCTTCCTTTAGGGAAAATAACTGGACCTATGAATCTAGAAGACAGGTTCAGCTGAGCCTTGGATAATATAGATAATGGAGAACTGAAATAATTGAGTTTTTCTGTACTATTCTATAAATCTTTCTCTAAGGCTAGACTTGTTTTTTAAAAAAAATATGTATTTGTAAACTCACAAATACACAAATTAATAGTTGCCAAATATTTTTTATAAACATTATTTTTAAATTTTGAAGGAGAGAATCTGCCTCCCACTCTCTATCTCAGGGTTAACTGGTCCCTTTGCTTACCACCCACACTCCTTACAATGCATTTCTTTTGTATCTGTTATATATCTTAGGTTCATGTGTTGTGTCGGATACATGTGTTTCCATTCCATTCTGTTAAAAGCATTCTCAGTATTCTTTCTGGCTGACACCCAAACCCTATTTCCAGCTCTATTCATGCTAGTATTGATCTAGTTCACCACTGCTTTTAACTCTGACCACCAGTGTTTTTTTTTTTTAATCAAAAGAATATAAAACATTCTTTTTTATTGAAAATAAATTATTTTCAAGTACTATGTTCTGATCATGGTTTCCTCTCTCTCATCTCCTCTCAAATCCTACCCACCACCACATCCACCCAATGTTATGCCTTCATTCTCTCTCTCTCTCTTTAGAAAACAAGTTGGCCAATAAAACAAACAAACCAGAATAAAACAAAGAAAACATACAAAGAACACAAACAAAGAAAAAAGCACAAGAAACACACATACACACAAAACATAAAATCAGAAACCTTAATGGATTAGCAAAAGACAAGTAAGGTAAAAATTACAAAAACATTGAGACAAAATGACTCCCCGAAGAACTCTGCTTTCGTTTTGTGTTGACCATCTGTTGCAGGCACCAGAATTCCCTTAAGTGTGGATTGTATTCCTAGGGAGATGACACTGGAGGAAACGACTTCTTCACTTGCCATCAGTTGTCAATTGGGGCTCATGTCCAGTTCCTCTGTCACCTATCTGGCTTCACTCTCTGCAGGCTCTGTGCGTGCTGCCAGAGTCTCTGTGAGTTCTTTGGTAAGAATATGCAATATTCTTAAAACATCCTTGCAGATGAGAACTAGATAGGTTCCAATTCCTTAATGATATAAAATCTTCTTTATTAATTTTTTATTTATTTTACATCCACACTGCAATTTCCCCTTCCTCTTCTTCACCCTGTACTCCCCTCATCTTCCCTCAGCCCTCACCTTAATCCTCTCCTCCAATTCTATTCAGAAAAGGGCAGTCCTCTGAGGGATATCAATAAAACATGGCATATCAAGTTGCAGTAAGACTAAGCACCTCCCCATGTATTAATGCTCAGCAAGGCAACCCAGTATGAGGAGTAGGGTCCCAACAGCCAGGAAAAGAGTCAGAGACAGACCCTGCTTCCACTGTTAGAAGTCCTACAAAAAGACCAAGTTATACAACTGTGACATTTATGCAGAGGACCTAGGTCAGTTCTGTGCAGGTTCCCTGGTTGTTGGTTTAGTCTCTGTGAACTCCGATGAGCCGAGGTTCGTTGTTTCTGTGGTTTTTCTTGTGATATCCTTGACCCTTCTGGCTCCTCCAATCCTTCCTCCCTGGCTTCAGTATGATTCCCCAAGTTCAGCCTGATGTTTGACTGTGGGTATCTGCATCTGTTTGCATCAGCTGCCGGATGAAGACTCTCTGGTGACAGTTGGGGTAGGCACCATCCTATGAGTATAGCAGAATAACTTTAGGTGTCCTCTCCTCTCCTTCTCCCTATATCCTGGCCCACACATCTGGTGGAAGCCCCCTTTCCATCAAAGGCCGGGCCGGCATCCTGAACCCCAGGTAAGCCTGGCCCCCTATCCCACTGATGCTTATCCAGCATAACTCCAACTGCCCCTCTTCTCCTCATTACCATATCCTGGCCCACAACTCTGGGAGAAGCCTTCCACCCTATCAGAGGTCAGGCCAGCTACCTGAAAACTAAGAAAACCACCATCCCACCCTCCCTACCCAACCTGTGCCCACCCACCTTAACCTTAAGTTCCCCTCCTCTCCATGTCACCTTATACCAGTCCACATGTCTGGTGGAAGCCTGCTACACGACAGGCCAGGCCAGCATATTTATCCCCTGGTAAGAACACCGCGCCCCCTGCCAGTGCCTGCCCAACATAACTCCAGCCACGCCTCCTGTCTTTCCCACCATTTCAGGGTCTACACCTCTGCTGGAAGGTTTCTACCTTATTAGAGACCAGGTCCGTATCCTGAATGCCAGAGAACAGGCTTATGCCTGAAGAGCCTGTCAAAAACCTCCTGCTGCAGCAAAAGCCAGGGGAGCATCCTATACCCCAGGTAAGACTGCCCTCCAACCCTTCCCATGCCTAACCATCATAACCCCAACCACCCCTCCTCTCCTTGCTACCAAGTCCTGGCCCACACTTCTGGCAGAAGCCTCTTCCTCCAAAGGGCAGGCCAGCATCCTGAATCCCAGGTAATACTGCCCCTCCCTCTACCTGCACTTGGTTAGCATAATCCAACTGCCCCTTCTTTCCTCATCACTCTGTCTGTGCCCACACCTCTGGAGTAAGCCATTTATCACATCAAAGGCCAGGCTAGATTCCTGGTCCCCAGAGGCTAGACCAGCATCCTGAACCCCAGAGACTGGGCCAACTCCCTGAAAACCAGACAGAAACGTCTTACACCATGAGAAGCTAGGCCAGCATTTTAAACCCCAGCGGACCCTCAGCCAGATCAGAGACCACACATACATGTCCAGAACTTCAGCCCCAAAACTTGGGCAGCAAACTCGTGCTGGACCAGAGGCCATCCAAGGAGTGGAGACCCTCTACGCAACCACACGCCATGGCAGAAGACCAGAGAGAAAATAGAAACCAAAAATCAAAAAAGAAAACACCAGTTCAACAAAGAAAAATGCAGAAATTAGCTCCCAGACCTACAATCACCCCAATCCAGATGCCTAAACTCAAGTGTAAGAACACAAACAATAACAGCCAGAGCAAAATGTTACCACCAGAGCCCAGCTAACCTACTGCAGCAAGCCCTGAATATTCCAACACAGCTGCAGCACAAGAAAATGACCTTAAAGAAATTGAGGAATAGACAATAAAAAAAATTGGAGGAAATCAATAAATATCTTAAAGAATGTCAAGAAAACCAAGAAAAAACAGTTGACAGAAATGAATAAAACTGTCCAAGACCTGGAAATGGCAGTAGAAGCACGGAAGAAAGCACAAACTGAGGGAATCCTGGACATGGAAAATCTAGGTAAGAAAACAGGAACTTCAGATGCAAGCACCACCAACAGAAAACAAGAGATGGAAGAGAGAATCTCAGATGTTGAAGACACAATAGAAGAAACAGATACATCAGTCAAAGAATACTAAATCTAAAAAATTCCTGAAACAAAACATCCAGGAAATCTGGGAAATAATGAAATGACCAAACCTAAGAATAATAGAAATGGAAGGAGAGATTCTCAGTTCAAAGGCTCAGAAAACATCTTTTTTCAATCATAGAAGAAAATTTCCCTTTCCTGAAAAAGGACAAGCCAAGCCGGGCGGTGGTGGCGCACGCCTTTAATCCCAGCACTCGGGAGGCAGAGCCAGGCGGATCTCTGTGAGTTCGAGGCCAGCCTGGGCTACCAAGTGAGTCCCAGGAAAGGTGCAAAGCTACACAGAGAAACCCTGTCTCGAAAAACCAAAAAAAAAAAAAAAAAAAAGGACAAGCCTATAAAGGCACAAGAATGTAACATACTTTTTCTTGTAGGCCACCAACCAGCTCCCAAATCACGAGGAGACTTATTGTTAGTTATAAATGCTTGGCCTTATCTTAGCTCTTATTTTAATCTGTATCTCACATTTTGCCCTGGGGCTTCTTTTCTCCCTCCCTTCATCCTTCCCTTGATCCCTTCATCCCCTCTCCCTCGCTCCTCCTCAACTCCTCCCTCCTTTCCTCCACCTCCCTCCCTCCCTCCTTCCCTCCCTCCTTCCCTTCTCTTTCTTTCTTTCTTTCTTTCTTTCTTTCTTTCTTTCTTTCTTTCTTTCTTTCTTTCTTTCTTTCTTTCTTCCTTTACTGCTGTCTTCATGACTGGTGCCTAGCTTCTTGGGTATGTCTCTTCTCTTTCTCCTCTCTAGCTTCCTCCTACTACTTATTCTCTCTGTCTGCCAGCTCTGCCTATCACTCTCCTGCCTAGTTACTGGCCATTCAGCTTTCTATTAGAACAATCAGGTGCCTTAGGCAGTCAAGGTGAAACAATTGCAACACATCTTTACATAATTAAACAAATGCAGCATAAACAAATGTAACACATCTTTACATAAGTAATGTAATATTCCACAACACAAGAAGCTTATAAAATACCAAGTAATATGGACCAGAAAAGAAAGATACCCCCTCACCAGCTAATCAAAACACTAAACATACAGAAAGAATATTAAAAGCTGCAAGATAAAAAGACCAAATAACATATAAATGAACATCTATTAGAATTACACCCAACTTCTCAATGGAGACTAAAGTCCATAAAGGCCTGGACAGATGTCCTAGAGACCCTAAGAGAACACAGATGGCAGCCAGGACTACCATACTAAACAAAAATTTCAATCACTATGGAGAAAGCAAGATATTCCATGATAAAGTCAAATTTAAACAATATATATCCACAAATCCATTCCTACAGAAGATACTAGAAGAAAAATTCCAACCCAAAGAGGTTAACTACATCCATGAAAACACAGGCAATAATTAAAATTTGCACCAGCTTAACCCAAAGAAGGAAATCAATCTAATCAATCTCTCTCTCTCTCTCTCTCTCTCTCTCTCTCTCTCTCTCTCTCTCTCTCTCTCACACACACACACACACACACACACACACACACACAAAAAAAAAAAAAAAAAAACCCACACATATTACCACCATCAATAACTACAAAAAAATTAACAGGAATTAACAATCAATGATTATTGATATCTCAACATCAGTGTACTCAATTCCCAACAAAATGATACAGACTAGCAGAATGGATGTGAAAACAAGATCATTCTTCTGCCACATACAAGAAACACACCTCAGCATCAATGATAGCTATTACCTAGGAGTAAGGAGTTGGAGAAATATTTTTCTAAACAAATGGCTCCAAGCAGCAAGCTGGCATAGTTATCCTAATATCTATCATAATTAATTTCAAACCAAAATTAATCAAAAGAGATGGAGAAGGACACTTCATGCTCCTCAAAGGAAAAGTCCACCAAGATAATGTCTCAATTCTAGACATTTCTGTCACAAACACAAGAGAACTCACTTTGCAAAGGAAACATTATTAAAACGTAAATTACACATTGATCCTCACACATTGATAGTGGGTGACTTCAATACCCCATTCTTACCAAAAGACAGGTCGCCCAGACAAAAATTAAGCAGAGAAATACTACAGGTGACACATACTATTACCCAAATGAACCTGACAGATATCTACAGAACATTTCACCCAAACACAAGAGAATACACCTTCTTTTCAGCACCTCATGGAACATTCTCCAAAATACTCAATCACAAAGCAAGTCTCAATAGATACAAGAAAATTGACATAATGCCCTACATCCTATTAGACCACCATGGATTGAAGCTGGATTTCAACAGCAACTGAAATAACAGAAAACAAAAGAATTTGGAGAAATCTAATGCTAGCAACTTAACAGCATACTTGAAAGCTCTAGAACAAAAAGAAGCAAACACACCCAAGAGGAGTATACAGCAGGAAAAACATCAAACTGGGGGCTGAAATCAATAAAATAGAAACACAGAGAACAATACAAAGAATCAACGAAACAAAGAGTTGGTTCTTTGAGAAAGTCAACCAGATAGACACACCCATATCCATACTTAATAAAGACATGGAGAGGATATCCAAATTAACAAAACTAGTAAGAAAAGGGAGGCATAACCATGGACACTGTGAAAATCCAGAGAATCATTAGGTCATACTTCAAAAACCTATACCCCACAAAACTGGAAAATCTAAAAAAATGGACAAATTTCTTGATAGATACCATTTACCAAAATTAAATCAAGATCTGATATAAAATCTTAATGAAATGCCTTGTCTATATTCACGTAGTTATTTGTGTAATCTTTTTCTGGACATTATTATTTTTAAATTATAAGAAGCAAGAATCATCATATTTGTAAATATTACCAATTTTAACCCAGTAACAGTTGTCATATGTCATAAACATTGTTTCAGTATTGTTTTACTGCTTCTCAACATGGTCTACAATGTACCCCCTTAATTTATGCTCCTACTAATTCTTAACTCTTATTTAAAAGAAGCTTTGTTTACTAAATAATTTCTCTGTTGTAAATTATTATGAATCACATTGTTATCTAAACTTCTCTAACTGTCCTTTGTGTGTGCAAA
This sequence comes from Peromyscus leucopus, assembly GCF_004664715.2. Taxonomy (NCBI): domain Eukaryota; kingdom Metazoa; phylum Chordata; class Mammalia; order Rodentia; family Cricetidae; genus Peromyscus; species Peromyscus leucopus. The sequence goes on along the minus strand of NC_051070.1, from coordinate 39,081,786 downwards.
GTTTAGCTTTCTTTTCATATAGGGGACATTTTTTCTTTACTATCCATTGAAATTGGAATTTTTTTTGACAGAAAATAAAATGTAATTTACCAGAAAAGGCCAAAATGAATGTATTTCAACAAGCTAACATTACTTAGAAGGTCAAATAAGTTGAAATCATTAGAAACTACATTTAGAAAGAAATCTATACTATAGAAAATCCAAAAGTCACCTTTTAATTTGGGGATGAGGACACTAACATTGCTGTTCATGATATACTATTCATGGCTCAAATCTTAAAGAGCTTAGCATAAGTTGCATACAGCAAAAAGTTTAAATATTCAGTAAGAAAATGTACTCTACTCAAAATTAATATGGTTCTTTATATATACACATGTACATGTATCATATATATATCATAGTCAAACACCTGTGGAAACAATAAACACTTAATAAAATGATTGGCCATAAAATCAATATTTAGAGCCAGGAGATTTTACTTCTAACTACAAAACTCAGCAATAGACCATATTACAAACAGAAGAAACAAAAGACCACTAAAAATATTAAAATATGAGTACATATGTGCACTGTAATTACTAATTCTGATTAAATAATGTATGAGCATTTAATTATGTATATACATACATTATTTGAACAGAGTTGATAGTTATAGTGTATATATATTTTTCAGAACTAAATTTTATATAAGAAATACATGGAATTTTTTCTATTACTTAAAAAAATAAAGGGTATTTAAGAATAATATGCTCAAAGTTGTTGCAATTGCTCAGTTGGAAAATTGTATGTTTTGTAGATGTTAGTTTCATCACCACATCACACATAAACATGCCAGTGTGGTGTTTCATGCTTGTAATTCCAGAACAGATGAAGTATAGACAGAAGAATCCCCACGGCTTAATGGCAGAGAAGAAAAGAATGAGTTTAGAGCTATTTCTTGCCACAGATGAGTAGAGAACATTACCATGAAAATTGGAAGGGTAGTGAATTTAGAAACAAAAAGTTCTAAGATATAGGTTCAGTTTTTAAAGTATGGGTCATACTCAAGCTATGATAAAATGAGAGTATCAAAGAATAAAAATACTTATAATGGATTGTAAATAGTTTATACCCCTAAATATTTTTGAATTAGGTAATGTCAGAAATAATGTCCTCTGAATGCCTATATGTATATGTGTGTGTTCTTCATGTTCCTACATATGTACATGTGTGTACCTATTGGTCAGAATGATGACATCAAGTGTCCTAAGTCCTTTATTTATAAAAGTGTCTCTCTTGTTAGTTTGGGAAAAACCATACAGACTGGGGTTGTCTTGATCAAAGTGAAGGCAGTACCCCATCAAATTAGTGTTTATTCTTTTTTGTTTGGTTGGTGTTTTGCTTATGTGAGGTAGTGGACCAAAATAATCATGTACACATACCATGTATAAGTGTATATGTAGTAGTTTTAGCTTCTAAGTCACTATCAGCATTGGAAAGGAATAATGGACAGCTATTAATTTCTCTGACACATTTTTCCACTGGATTTGCCCAAACAGCTAATATTATGTTATTTTTTTCAAATACAATTGTGTATTTTTACAACATATAGACCAATGAATTACAAAACAAGCAAAATAACCCTGGAGTTTGGAAATTTATAATAATCCACAGCTACCAATGATAGGATATATTTGAAAAATATTAAAAATGAATAGCATTCATTATTTACTGCTAGCTGCATATTATAACTAGAAGTTTGAAAAACTGTTTGCAAAGTGCTGATCTAGAAAGAAGCCTTTAGAAAATCATTTGCTATGGATTTTTTTTTACAGAACTAAACATTCCTTTTTTCCATGCTTGCTATCAATTTCTTGTCAGAATCAATTTAAAAATCTAACTGTAATTCTTTAAGACTTGAATGAAGAAGATAAGTATTTCTACTCATTATTGAATTCTGTGTTTATAATGTGTGTTCTTTAAAAGACATGCATAATGCTGGTTGAGGCCAGAGAAGATCCCTAGGAACTGGAATTACAGACAATTGTGAGATGCCATATGGATGTCACCCAAGTAGTGAAGAGAGATACATGCAGGAAAAACACTCACACACATACAGATGAATAAATCTAAAACTTTTAAAAAAAGACATATGTAAGAGTATACATTTCCTTGGTGATGCAGTTTGATGAATATATTGAATTTTTATTAAAATCCAAAATTGTGAGTTTTCAGAAGCTTGCATTCCCATAATTTCCTATACTAATGTGCAACTGCTGTGTTTTGCTTTGGAAATTGCTAAAGTGTTCTTTATGTTTTACTTGGAGTATTTTTGGGAAAGTACTTTTTGGATTGCAAGATATTTTCAATGACTACTACTCCATTTCTTACACTATGGTGTGTTTCTGAAATCACTGTATACCTACAGAACACCATATCACTTTGATCAAAGTGAAAACAGTACTCCATTACAATCATAATGAGCCCATCCACCATGCCATGAGTGTAATATATTATTATCACACATAGATTGCATACAGATGACAGGGAAAATCATCAGAGACATCTGAATTACAAGGGAAAGGTCATCAAATGGTTTGTGAAAATATAGGAAGACTTCAAAATACTCAGATCTCATGCTTAAATTGAAATGAAAATTAGACTTATTTATTTTTATTTTTATGCACATAAGTAATTGTATCTTCCTCTGTGTATCATACGTGTGTCTAGTCCCCTCAGTGGTCAAGAGAGAGCACAGAGTCCCTGGAATTGGAGTTATTGGACTGATGTGATTACCATGCGCATGCCAGGAATTGAACACAGGTTCTCTGTCAGAAAAACAAGTGATCTTTAGCCATGAGTCATCTCTCCAACCCTGCAGTGGTCTTATTTATTTACTCTTTTAAATGAGAAGCACCAGCTACATATTGTAGAAGTCTTCCTAGTTGTAGAACTGTATTTGATTCATTCACACTCTTTCATGATACTTCTAGAAACTTGTTCATTCACCAAAATGAACTTGGATTAGATTCTCTTTTATTTGATGATAATGTCTTTATCTGGTGTATATATTTCATTATATCTCTCAAGAACAATCCTTCAAGAAAATTAATTTTTAAATTTTCGCTCTTTCCTAGTTATCTGTGTACTATGGAACCTCTGATTCCTGGCCCCTCATGCAGTGTCAGGCCTGGGCTGCCTCTCATGGCATAAGTCTTAAGTTGGACCAGTCATTGGTTGGCCACTCCCAAGAATGCTATAACACCTTTACTCTAGCACATCTTGCAGGGAGAACAAATTGTAGGTCAAATGATTTGTGCCTGGATTTGTGCCTCAATCCCTCCATTGGAAGCCTTGCCTGGTTACAGAAGATGGCCATTTCCGGGTCCATATCTCCCATTTAAGAGTTTTCATTAGGGTTACCTAGGGTTGTAGATTCTTGGGAGTTTTCATTGCACTAGGTTTCTGCCTCACCTCTGAAATACCCTCTTCAAGTCCAGTTGTCTTTCACAGCACTCTCTCCCTCCATCCCCCTCACCCCCTTCCTCCTTCTTCCATCCCCAGGGCAAATTCTATTCTATTTCCCCCTCCCAAGGAGGAATGGAACTTGGGAAGAGTGGAGGGATGGGGAAGGGACTGGGAGGAGGATGGAGGGGAAACTGTGATCAGAATGTAACCTGTAACCAGGCAAGATTTCCAGTGGAGGGATTGGGGCACAAATCCAGACACAAATCCTTTGACCTACAATTTGTTCTCCCTGCAAGATGTGCTGGAGTAAAGCTGTTACAGGACTCTTGGGAGTGGCGTATGAGAGAAGATTAAAATGATTGGCTCTATTTGTGATTCCTTGTTCATAGACAATTGCATCAAGATGAAGGCAAGGGCTACAGAGATAGCTATGCACCTGATGTGCTTATAGTGCAACCAAGATGACTGGAGTTTGGATTCTCAGAATTCATGTAAATATTGGGTGGACATGAGAGAGTCCTGTAATTTCAGAGTCAAAAGGAGGAGTCAGGTCATACCAGGAACATGCTGGCTCCAGTTACTAGTGATATTGGTGACTCTTGATTTTATTAACAGCCCCTAACTTAGAGAAGAATATAGAAGATGGATTGAGCAAGATTCTTGACATCAAATTTGGACCTATACAGACATGCTAAATATACATGCACCTTTACTAACAAGTGTACATGCATATACAGCCATATACACATATATATGGACAAACACACACAGAGAGAGAGAGAGAGAGAGAGAGAGAGAGAGAGAGAGAGAGAGAGAGAGAGAGAAGAGACAAAAAGGAGGAGGACAAGAAAGAGAAAGAAGAAGAAACAAAAAAAGTGAAATCGATTAACATTGGCTAGAAGTTGGAGATGAATGCAGTCTTGGTAGTTTTGATGAGAAATGTTGCTGTGGATGGAGAAATAATAGGTTGTGATGATGTCTGAACTGGCTGTGAAAATGATATACACACACACACACACACACACACACACACACACACACACACACAAAGCTTTCTCATGGTGCAGGAATGCTTGACCCACAACAGAGTGTATATCATATGAAGCAAGTGGTATTACATTTGCAAACCAAGGATAACTGGAGACAAAAAGCACAGAACTGTTTGGATGCCAATCTGCTTGTTCTCAACCTGAGTCCCATGAAAGGGAGAAGGGCTGAATCAGGAGAAGGATGTGCCTTGGTTGACAGATACCACCGTCTGGAGTTCAAAAGGGCCAGCAGCCTTCACATACTTTCCAGTCTCCCTAAGGAAGACGATCTCTATGAATACATTGTTAAAAAGAACTTAAACAAAGAAGGTAAGAAACTGATGATCAGACAAAAACACAAAATAGTAAATGTCTTGTTATTCCACATGTTCTTCATTCCACAAATGCCAATATATTTTCAGAAAGAGCCAGACAGTAAAAAAAAAAGAAAAGAAAAGAAAACCAACCAACCAACCAACCAAACAAACAAACAAAAAAACCAAGGAAAATCCTGCAGAATATGGTCAATTTTAGGACAAGAGATAGAAGATGCCAGATAAAAGTGGTGGAGCAGATTACTGAGATATGATAGCTGACTTCCTTGCTGAATTTCCTCGGGTTCTAAGCATGAGTCAGGTTAAAAAAAAGAAAGAATAAATTCTCAAATGATTCAAGAACTATGTACTCTTCTCCAATAGCTGTAAGTTATTTTTTCATGTCGTGAAGGGATTCATATGATTTCTTTAGATATAAGAAATTACATAAAACATAGATAACAATTTTTAATTATAATAAGCAAAATTAGGAACTGTGGACAGAAATTTCTCCAGTCATGACTTGCCCAGAAGTCCAGACAAATCTCTGGCACCTGAGGTTCCACAGCCACTTATAAAGTAATCATTCAGAGGCTTAATATTAATTACCAATTGCATGGCCTATGGCAGGCTTCTTGTTAGCTAGCTCTTATAACTTAACTCATTACTAATAATCTTTAAGTTGCCACACGGCCATGGCATTACTGGTCTGCCATCATCTTGCTGCTCCTTCAGCAGTGGATGGAGTCTCTCTCCTCTCCTTTCTTCTTCTGTATATCTGCTTGGATTTCCTGCCTGCCTTTAAGCTGCCTTGCCATAGGCCAATGAAGCTTCATTTATTAACCAATCAGAGAAACACATATTCACAGTGTACAGAAAGATATCCCAAAGCACTTAGCCTTTTCTGTCTAATCAAAATGGAAGGTTTTAACTCTAACATAGTAAAATCACATAAAATAGAACATTTATCAAGCAGCAATTACAACAATAATATCTAGTCTATTTGTATTTGACAAAATTAAAGAAAATATTCTATCTATCCTATATTTGTGAGTCTAAGGTTTTATATCTAATTTATCTTTCATAATAACTAAGGAAAATTATAATTATAACTATTTAGTCTTCAACTATAGCAAAGGCCTCAGAAGTAACAGGAAGTGCATTGTAAGCAACTTCAAAAAATCTAGAATGACAGAGACAGCTGGCTTCCTGGACAGTCACCCAAAGTTTCCCTCTAACCTTGGGGCATCCATCTTCAGCCTATAGATCTAGAATTTTTTTAGTTGTTTCTCCCTGTGTCCTGTAGAATGCCTGGCAGTCTCCTCTGCAAAACAGGAACTTGAAGGACCATCTTGCCTTTTGGGGGGCAAAATTTAGTGGTCATTTTTCCATGGGTCCTGCATGTCCCATTATAACATTTGATATATAATGATATAACATTTTGTCAATCATTCCAGGCAAGAGTAGTTTCTTGCCCAAATGGCCAGTTCTGTCAAGAAAAAGATAAACTTCATATGGAGTGTCTTTGATGCCCCTCTTCTTCTTTAAAGAAATCAGTGCTGCCAGGAGCAGACATGTCTCAATGTACAGAAAAGTCTAAGTTTTTTAAATATTTTAAAAGCCTGGCGGTGGTGGTACATGCCCTTAATCCAAGCACTAGGGAGGCAGAGCCAATCGGATCTCTGTGAGTTCTAGGCCAGCCTAGTCTACAGAGTGCAATCCAAGATAGGCACCAAAACTACACAGAAAAACCCTGCCTTGAAAAACAAAAACAAACAAAAAAACATTTTAAATGCCATATTCTGAATGTCTTTGAAGTGTTTGAAGATTACCTATCTAATTGAAATATACCTTTGTATATCTAGAAAACTTAACTAACATGACTATAAGTTTGATTATCATAGATGACTAATTATTAACCTGTATTTTTAATTATACATTAAAATTTTAAATGATCTATACAAACATAATACCTTAAACAAGAGTAGAAATATACATACAGTATAACAAAATTAATTTTAAATTTGTATCAATAAACTAAAATTCATAGCACTATAAGCCATTTTAAATAAGCTGTTGCTCTTTAAAAGTAGATTCAATTGTCTACCCTTTTATTCCTATCTTATCTATACTATCTCCTTTTTCTCTTTGAAAGAGATCACATTTATAATCAACCCCTTTAAATAAAAATAAACATTTATAAACAAGATTTTGGGAATTTGGGCATAGCTTCTCCTACTACTACCTGCTGATTGTGGGTGCTGGTAATCTTATGGAGATCCTGAGAAAATTAAGAATTATAGTTAAATCTTGGCTGTGATAGTCTGTGAGGATGGATCATCTCAGCCAGTTGCTTTGAAGCTGATTTTGGATGTTGGATCATCTGGGCCATAGTGTCATCAGAGACCTTTCAGGGGTTCTTCCTTGATCAAACCATATCAGCCTGGAAGCAATCCACAGGTTCTCATCCTCTGTAGAAACAAAAGCAGAACCTCTTTTTCAATGCAATGTATCCTCAGACATAAATTTTGAAATCAAGATAATATATATGTATATATATATATATATATGTTTATCTCAGCAGCCTTTACAATCAAATGTCTTTCTGCAATTAAAAATCCAAAAGACAATATAATCCAGTCTTTCTGTGTGGTTTCTATCTTAATGTGGCTTTTTTCATTACTTTTACTGTCTTTTTTAAATTATGTATTTCTTTATATAACTGTCCATCCTCCTTTTCCTCTCTCTTCCAAGCCTGCATACATTTTTACATGTAATGTAAACCATATAAAGGTTTATTCCATCTGAATCTGTCTTTTGTTTATCTATAATCCTTTTGTAATCATTGCAAACTGCAGCATGGCTAAGATTGAAGTGGCAGCCCAGGCTAGTGACTCCACCCACTTCAGCTTTCCAACATGGTAGAGGGATCCAGGAGATTCATGCTTACCCTGCCAACTCTGGAGTCCATGCTTCCTTCAGGTAGCATGCAGCTGGCCCATAAAACCTTTTTGTCTATGTGAGTAAAAGCTAAATTCTCCAGGTAGCATGCTGCGCAGGTTGGAGACAGCCCTGTGTACCAATGCAGGAATCCACCATGCTGCACTCAGGACTGAGTGCTGTGTCATCTCTGTACCATGGTATCTTCTGTACTGTGGCCCACATGAGACATGAAGTAGGAAGTTGTTTTTGGCTCCATTTTAGAATCTCTTATTAAGTTGTCTTGGGTTTTAGGTGGAAACTTGAGCCAACACATTGGGCAGCCAAATGTAGATGGAAATGTCTCTGGTCCTGCCTTGCCCAGCAGTCCAGACAAATCTCTCCCTCTTACCTGTGGTCCCACAACCACTTATAAAATAATCATTCAGAGGCTTAATATTAACTGCCAATATCATGGCTTATGGCAGACTTCTCGTTAGCTAGCTCTTATAATTTAACCCATTTCTATTAATCTATATTTTGCCACGTGGCCATGGCATTACCAGTCTGCTGACATCTTGTTGCTACTTGGGCAGAGGTCTCAAGTCTCCCTGATTCTGCCCTTCTTCTCTCTGCATCTCTGCTTGGATTTCCCACCTGGCTGTACACTTTCTTGCCATAGGCCAAAACAGGCTTTATCTATTATCCAATGAGAGCCACATGTATTCATAGCATACAGAAAGGAACTATTAGTAATTTTGCTAGATGTAGAGAAGTGTAAGAAAGGAACTGAATTTAGGAATTACTCCCTGTGAGGTATGGTTAGATCAAAATCTGATACTGTAAACCAGTAAGCTGAAGGCCAAAGGTCCAGTTTAAATTCAAAGGAAGTCTACAGACTGATTTCCAACTTGCACAGAAGAGACAATTTTCCTTTGTAAGGACCTCTCAATTGACTGGATGAAAATCAGTCATGGAGGGTAGTCTGCCTCACTCCAAGTACATGGCCGTAGCCTCTGAAAGGAATTGTATTTAAATGCCTTTTCATGACTCTTTTTATGATGTACAAACCACAAGTTCTGTTCACTGTTAATGTGTTCTGCTTCTTCTTCTTCCACTCCCCAAAAGCATACTTTTCTGTACTTCGAAAAACTATTCTTCTCCTTTACATATAGTCTTCATAGGAGCTTTATAAAGCTAATTCTAAGTTTCTCCTTTTCTATTTTATTATGTTATACTTACTTTTCCCCCTAATAATATTACAAAATTTCATATGCCTTCCCCCTCTCCTCACAAATTCACTATAAAGTCCTGTCTCAGTATTTAGTGTTAACAATGAGTTACACATTTAAATGGTCAATTTAGAGATTCAGGAGACTGAGCAGCGGGAACAAAGAGCTTGACCTAACAAGATACAATTATTCTAACGTTATTGTGAAAGTGATGTTATGGGTCCCAATGTCCAAATCTATTTTTATGTTTAGTCTTGGCTCTGCTGCAGAGGCAGTTTTTGCTGGGGCCACTTCCTTCTGCATAGTGTAGAGAGCATAACCTCAGGGAGGGGACCCACCACTGCTTACTCCCACTGTATAAACTGGTACACATTCTGCCAATACTAGGGAAGCTCTTTCAAATGCTATTTTCTGCTGTGGAGAGGTTTTCTGAGTAGAGCTGTTACTTGTCTCATAACTGCCCCAATTTCAGTCAACTATAACACAACTTGCGAAAGCTGGGACCCTGCCACAGTATTCCTTAAAAAAATTATATAATAATACATTTGTTATGAGTGATTTTAGCTCCTGTATTAAAAACAAAAAAAGGAACTGATCTTATTTTAGGCAGTTGTTCAGCACAGCCCAATCTTTCTTTGAAATTTTTTTCTCATTCCCCTGAGATGTATATCTATTTCTGATTCTGTTCCCCAAGTCCTCTGAGAGGATAGAAAGGCAATGAACTCATTTGATTTTTGTTTTAGCAAAGCCTGTCTTTCCAGTCAGTAAATTGTTCTGCCCTACCGTAAGAAACTCCACTCACTGTCACTGACCTTTTCTTCCTTTCATGTTTGAAAAATGTCTTATTATTTGTCTTAACATCCTCTGCAACCTTTCTTTCATTTGTCCTCTTTCCTCTTTCCAGCATGTTTCTCTTTTACACATCAAGCTTCAAAATCATTTATATATTCACACATTTCTCAGGAGAGTTCCTTTCCTTTCGTCTCCTTTCTGCCTCTGGTGCTTCTTGGTAAGAATTCCCTCAGTGGTCCTGTGTTTGCAGAGCACTTACTGTGGCAATTCAATGGAAATGTAAAGTGATTACTTTTAGCTTTTCCTTATTTATATCTGACCTTTGAAAGTGAAGGAGAATTCACTTAACAACACTCACTAAATTGGTCATTAAACAAATTTATATTAAGTACTTATTGTACTTCAGGACTGTTCTTTACCTCAAGCTCAATTTATATCTTTTCTTATTCTTAATACAAGATATTTGATTTTTTTTCTGTTTAGTTGTAGCATGTTGGACTGCTTATAGGGCTGATGAATATGTCAAAATCTAAATCCCACACATGGCAAAGGTCACTTATGTGGGACTCTATTTCCTAAAACACATGTCAAAAATGATAAATAACATAGATCCTCAAAACTTACTGCAGTGATGTCTGATAATGCCAAGGATCTCTTCAGTGAGAAGAATTATATACCAAGCTATATGAGCATGCTTTTGTCCATATTTACATCACATGCAGATGGTTTAGGCAGCGCAGGGTCTGAAAGGGCCTGATTCTTTCTACATTCAGATCATACACCAAGGCGAGAGCTTTGATATAGGAGTCAGACATTTTTCAATGCTAAAAAGTTTACATGGTGCAGAACTTCAAGAAAATCAACACCAATTAAGCAACCCACTAACTTAAAATGACAAGAAGATGTATTTAATTTTGTGTAAGCAAATAAGCAAGTTATTTTAAATATTTACTGGAACAATTTAACATATTATAACTTTTTAAAACTTTTTTTAAAGGAAGTTTTCCTTTGATTTCCCATAAAGAATAAATGACAGCAATGAATTTGAACTCATAATTCAAGAACTTCAACTATTAGTGTTGCTTTTGCTCTCTTTCAGTCACCTAGTAATAAACATATGAAAATACACATTTGAGTAGCCAGAAGTGTGTGTGTTATTACAGATATATGTAAGGAACAACAACTAATGAAAAAGGAGACCCTGAATTTGAAAGAGAGCAAGAAAGGCTATAAAGAAGATTTTGAAGGGAGGAAAGGGAAGGAGAAAATTATGTAATTATAGCATAATCTCAAAAATGAAAGCAATCTGAAAGCAGAGAATTTTATACTTTCAGTTAAACTGATAGGTAAACCTTAAACCATATATACTTTTCCACATGTATGGAAATAATAAATAATATTTAATATCTATGACAATAATAAATAGTGCATAACAGTACCAAATAGTAGCCTAGCTTCAGACTTCTTTTCATTTTAACTCGTTCTCATTATTTAAGGCAGGATTTAAACTTTGGTGGTGTCCTTTTCATAGTATAATTAAATTTAATATTGTACTTATACCCACCTCATTCTTTACATACCACAATGCAATTGAGAGAAAAACCTAGATACATTATAACCATTTCACAGTATTATCTTATTTACTTTAAACACATTTGTTTTTTAAAAATTATGAAAACAATATTAAATATTCCTCTTTATTTTCTCTTTATGTCTCTTCTTTAGATACAATGGAATTTCCGTTGGGTCCTCTTTTTGAAGATTGAGAACTTTACTATATTTTGTAGCATGCTTTCTGACAGTAAGACCTCTCTGTTTTACTACTCTAGAATTGTCATTCTTGCTTCATTTTTGATGTATTCCACAATACATCACATGTGTATCTATATTACACAGCATATAGTTTTTTTTTTTTTTAGTAAGCATCTTGTCAGTATTTTAATGCTGCATTTCATTTCTTTCTGGCCTCTTTGCTTCTGACAAGAAATTGATCTAACTGATGTCTTTATTCCTTTGTATCTATCACATTATTTTCTCTGGAAACATTACAGAGTTTTCTTCTTAGGTGTTTAAATTGGTAATATAATGTACCTTAACAGAGTTTGCATTGAATTTATTCTGATTTAGTTTGATTGGTAAAATCCAATGGTTATGGAACATTCCAACCACTGCTTCCTCTACAGTCTTTCTCGTACATAACTTGTCCTTTTCTGAGGCTTCCAAATCCATGAAGATATTGGAGTCCTTCTCCTCAGACCTGTACTTTGGTTTTGAATCCTCCTTCCCTATTTAAGCTGAATAATTTCTACGCATTTTTCTAAGACTGCTAAGTATTGCTGTAATCCTCTACAGCTTACTCTTAATACCATTTGTCAGTTAAGCTGTCCTGCAGTGTCAGTGAGCGTGGGCTCCAGGACAGCCTTGGACTGGAGTCTACCTTGCATGGCACCCCTGCATAACTATGTCCAGTTGACCCATGGTCTGGACTTACATTCTGAATTCTTCAAATAATCTCTCTGTTATTATTCTACCCCAGGCAAGGTAATTGTTATATTGAGGTGTTGTATGAAATGGACAACACAGAGACTTTTATTTGCTAATAATTTTTATCTGTGGGTATTTGAGGCTCCTGATTTAGAACCTGCAATAGAAAAGAATGATTGTGGTTAATTTCAGAGTACATTTTTAAGTTTTATGATTTCTTTTTCTTCTTTATAATAACATTTTCTTTTATTTCATAGATTTGGTACATGCTAGACATTAATATAATCTTTTATTTTAAGTCATTGAGCAAGTGTTATCTAATAACTGTGGTATCTGTTAATCTAAGCTTCTTCTCAATGTTTCTATTGATCAATTTATTTAACTTTGATTGCACATGTTTTTTATATTTTAAATTTCTATTTTCTTCCTATATGACTGTAATGATAATTGCTTTTAAAAATAGTGTTATATTTTAACATTTGACTTGGATTTCTGACTTATTCTGACCACAATGTGAATATAATCCTCTTATCTTTGGAATTGTTTTATTTAATTGTTTATCATTTGAAAAGAAATAGTCATTTCTATATTATTTTTGAAGCCATCAGGGATAAATGTATATATACATATGTATGTAATTTTGAAGTCACCAGGAAAATATACATATATATGTATATACAAAATTATATACCTATCTGAATATTATCTGATAATTAATCAAATTGTCTGGATTAATGAATGAGAAATTTATTAAGATAACAGCTACAATGAGAATACAAAAATGTCACCAACTTATACATTGCATCACGCTGTATATTTATTTTATTTTTCATTGATTACTTGCCCTCCTCCTCCCCTTAAAAAAAAGGGAAGCCTATATAGTTATCTCTCTGATTTAAAGATAGTTGTTTCTTTATGTTGGTAAAAGTAATGAAGCACCATTTGACTTTTTCTATTTCCTCTACAAGATGAGATAACTTTCAAGAAGCTTCTTTAAAAGAACAAATTCATATTTTTCAAATATGCTCTCTAATAGTAGAGTATATATTTTAACATATTATTTGAGACATACTGAAAGCTCCTTGATTACTGAATAATGCAGTCTTAATATCACTGTTTTCTGATCATTAGATTATGTGTTTAGGTATTGGTTCTCCTAGGCTATTGCTTAGGAAGGCAGTAAGGTAATTTGCTTTTCACTTGCAAGTGAGTAAGAGTCCCTATGACACCATTGTGATGCTTACTAACTGAGCTAGCTATTCCTGCTAAGCATGAACAAGGCAGCCTCAGCTAATTAGGCAATTAAAATTAAGGAGCATACAGCAGAAAGAGATTCTCTGTATTCAGCTCACCTCAGCATAAAATGTTGTTAATTCAACATTCAAATGAACATACTCTTTAAATAAATACAAGACTTTTGGTCTATCTAAGGCTAATTGTTTTATCTTAGTAAAAGAAGCTTTTAGATTTAGATGCCAAACATTAAATGTTAAGTTTTAGTTGTCGTTTTCACCACTAGAATTTCTACCTTTGACTCCTGAACTGCATTTACACTCAATTCTTTTTTTTATTATTAAGAAATTTTCTATTCATTTTACATACCAACCACAAGTGCCCCTCTCCTTCCTCCTCCTTCCCCCTCAACCCCCTCCCTACACACCATTCCAGCTCTTCCAAGGCAAGGACTCTCATGGGGAGTCAGGAGTCAGTAGAGCCTGGTACATTTAGCTTAGCAGGTCCAAGCCCCTATCCCTGAACCAAGGCTGTGTAAGGTGTCCCACCATAGGCACTGGGCTTCAAAAAGCAGGCTCATGCAGTAGTGATGGATCCTGATCTCACTGCCAGGGACCCCTTAAGCAGATCAAACTAAACAACAGCCTCTTATATGTAGAGGGCCTAGTCTAATCCCATAGAGGCTCCACAGCTATTGGCCCACAGTTCATGAGTTCCCACTACTTTGGTTTGATCTGTAGGTTTCCCCATCATGAGCTTGATGCCCCAGTGTAGCTGAAGTTTTCCTGGTCCTTCCCGGCTTCCACAGCCCTGTGGCTGCTTGGACCCAAGTAAACACACAGAAGCTTATATTAATTAAAACTGCTCAGCCATTTGTTCAGGGTAACTACTGTCTAGCTCTTACACTTTAGTTAACCCATAATTCTTATTTATGCTTAGCCATGTAGCTTGGTACCTTTTCTCAGTTCTGCCTTCACATCTTGCTTTCTCTGTGTCTGGCTGGTGACTCCTGACTCAGCCTTCCTCTTCCCAGAATTCTCCTCTCAGCTTATCCCACATATAATATACTTCCTGCCTGGCTACTGGCCAATCAGCATTTTACTTATCAACCAAATCAGAGCAACACATATTCGCAGCATACAGAAAGACATTCCTAGCATCCCAGCTCATAGAATCCCTCTTCTCTCTCTTTGACTGTACTCCTGGAACTTGGCCTGGTGCATGGTTGTGGATCTCTTTATCTATTTCCATTAGTTCCTGGATGGAGGCTCTATGATGACAGTTAGGGTACTCACCAATCTGATTACCAGAGTAGAGTAGGCCAGTTCAGGAACCTTCTCCACTATTGTTAGCAGTCTAAGATGTGGTCATCCTTGTAGATTTCTGGGAAGTGGTCTAGCACCCTATTTCTCCCTGCTGAACTGTATTCTTAACAGAATATCAATGCCAAAATCAAAGAAGAGCCTCGCCAATGATGTACATGAGTTGATTTTGATGAGGCTACTAAAATTTGGTTGAATTCTGCAATATTGTAATGTTGGCGCTATGTTATTTAAATTGTGGTTTTCCGGTAGTACATTAACTCCAAATACTGTACATGATTGTGTCATTTAGTTCATTTAAAATAAAATATATTCATGTGCATATATCTATATGATGGCTTATCATAATTAGCATAGTCTTCTGAGTTTGCTCACTTTAAGAAAAGCTATCCTTAGCCGGGCGATGGTGGCACACGCCTTTAATCCCAGCACTTGGGAGGCAGAGGCAGGCGGATCTCTGTGAGTTTGAGGCCAGCCTGGGCTACCAAGTGAGTTCCAGGAAAGGCGCAAAGCTACATAGAGAAACCCTGTCTCGAAAAACCAAAAAAAAAAAAAAAGAAAAGAAAAAAAAAAAAAGAAAAGAAAAACTATCCTTAGGAAATATCTCAAGCCGTACTTCTTCGAGATTTTTGTTTTTGGGATTTTGTTTGTTTGTTTGTTTGTTTGTTTGGGTTTTTTGGTTTTTTTTTTTTTTTTTGTGTGTGTGTGTGTGTGTGTGTGTGTTTCTGCTTGTTTTTCTATTACTGTTTCTATTACTGTTTCCAAATCTCTCCACTGATCTTCAAGGTAGATTATGTATTTTTGGGCTTTTGGGAATGATTTCTAAGGCTTAAGTTTACTGGGGTCCTTAAATTTAAAGTGATCAGAATATGGACATAGTTAAAACTGTGAGTTTCTTCATTTTATTGCAATTCAGTACTTCTTCTCAGTGTTAAAAAGATACTAGTACATCATATAAGGATGTTACATATCTTATGGATTTAAAGGCAATGCACAAAGTAAATCAAGGGCACAGGAAGAAAGAATACTTGTCATTTGCTTGAAAGTTAGGCTTGGCTATTTTTGTGCTTTCCTAAATATGAATATGGTGATTGAATTGTTGAAAGGCTAGCAATTACAATCAGTATGTGAGTTCATATAATTTTGATTTATGCACTACCCCATAATGCATATTTATCTGAGTATACGCTTCACACTTCCTGGCTTTCTGTAGCCTATGAATCCATTTTCATGGTATTGTTGATTCTACCAGTGAGAATTATGTTTGCTTATATATGTGCAAAGATCAATGTCAGAGGCATTACAGGCAATGTCCAGCCATTGCGATGTCTGGGAAAACACAGGTAGATTACAAGTATGCTTTGCTATGGACTAGAGAACATTTTTATATTTGTTGAATTTTAGTCAAGGGTTAAAATTAATTCAACTCACTGTGTCATGGGACACATTTAATAGCCAAGAAGAATACATGGCCTGATGAGGTTGAAGAAAAATAGCACATTCAGTATTAATAACATTTCAAAATTATAGATTATGCTGAAAATTTCACATTAGCATTACATTAGGAACTGGTGATTAAAGAAATTTACAACCAAGTCTCATTTGCCACTCGTATTTTGGAAAGGTGATAGAGAATGACATAAAATGACCAAGC
This sequence comes from Peromyscus leucopus, assembly GCF_004664715.2. Classification (NCBI taxonomy): domain Eukaryota; kingdom Metazoa; phylum Chordata; class Mammalia; order Rodentia; family Cricetidae; genus Peromyscus; species Peromyscus leucopus. The sequence goes on along the minus strand of NC_051070.1, from coordinate 39,065,361 downwards.
TAATAGTCTGTAATGTGGCAGCTTCACGCTTAACTTCATTAATGTCACTTCCTGTTATAGTTACATGCTTGTTGAGATGTACTCTAGTTTAATGATAGCATTGAAAGTATCTAAAATATACCCAATAAAGCAAAGACATGAACACTACTCTTTTTACTTGCTAGCTCTGCTGGTGATCTGGACACCAGAGCATATTCTCAATGTGAAGCAATGGGGGATTTCTCCTACTTGCAGGTGTTTAACAACAAGAAGAGGTCAAGAACTGCTGACATCCCAAGGCTTGCCATGCACAATGTGACTGAGAATACAATATCAGCAGTGTCTGCCTATGAGGACATGTGTGATGGATCACAGTTCAAGGTTCTCCACACTACAGTTTGAGGGATTTCTTGGACAAGCATGACATATGGCATATTTCAACTACAGTAATGTATTTGCTAGCAGTCCTACATTTTGGGCTCATGTAATAAAACATATTACATTACCTCGTTCTTTAATATTTCTAATTATTACTACAAAGACAAAATTGTATAAAATAAATCTATATGCTATGAAGAATGAATATTTGATATCATAGTTTTTCAAAGGACATAACTCAATATTCCAGTAAGAACAAATATTTACGAGTTCAACTAATGGTTTTCATGTATGGATATTGGCCGAAGACCATTAGAAATTTCCTGTGGGGCTGCACTCTTCATGCCTCTTGTGGACAGCAAGTGTGGTATATATGCCTAGCAGAGGTACTATGACACATTACTTAACAGCTCAATCAGCTTTTTTTCATATACTAGTAATGACTTAATAATAGTAACATAATTATAATATTTTTAATATGGATTTTACTTATTTTTGAAGTTATGGGGAACAATGAAATTCTGACTGCAAAATAAATTACAATTCTTGAAAACAAAGTGTATTACAAATACAACATGTAATAATAACTTTTCTCAGACTTGCATTTTTGCATTTCTGGCATTTTCTTGGTAAAGAAAGGGGAGATGAAGGTTCTTCATGTGATTTGAAATTTGTATTGAGTCATACCCTTTCTTGCTGTATTGTTTTCTGATGAATCTGGATATTTCCCAGCAAAGATAGATCTTTGTGCTGCGGCAGTATGAGTCTGCAGGACATCAAAGAAATTAATGATGGAAAGATTCCATTCTATTTCTAAAGTGCCTTGTGGAGCTTGAGCATAGCTGAGACGACTGGGTAATCTAAATCAATTATATTGAATTCACATAGGGTGATTATGCCCTGCCCAGATCCTCCCTCAGCCAGCTGTTCCTAATCAGTCCTCGTTCCTTAGTTCAACGAATGCCCCCCACAATGCTGACTGTGTCTTACTCCAGCAAGACTTCTTAATAATTGCCCACTCATTTGGATCAAACTCTCACATCACTTGCCTTTCGACTCTTTGTTTCCTCCCAGTTACTTCTGGCTTCTTTACATGAAATATTAATGGCATCTTATTGTTTTCCTTTGCTAGAAATTTATATAAAATTTTGAATTTGGAATGTCAACTAATATTTTAAATAAGACAGTGAATGTCTGGAGATGAATAAATACTCCTATATTTGTTTCTTATCATAGCGAATTTTGAGACCTAAAATAAAAGTCAAGAAGTAGACTTCAATCTTTCCATTTAATAATTATTTCAGAGTATTGTTACGAAATAGAATACCACATTCATATACTTGTGTAAGGCTAAATTGAACTAGACCATTTTTAATGGTTTTTGTGGTAGGGTAAATAAGGGATTTAATTTTGTTGTTGTTGATTTGATTTTATTTTAGACAAAATTTCACTATATAGCCTTGTATGGCCTGGAAAATTCTATGTACCCAAGGTTGGTCTGGAATTTCTAGAAATCTGCCTAACTCTATTTCCTGAGTGCTGTTTATAAAGGTGTGTCACTATGTTCTTCAGGGATTTTATCTTTAAATTGAGGAAATTGTTTTATACTAAACAGCAACAATGTAGATCATCTATAACTTACTTTGAATTGAAATAGATATGCTGAAATTAATATAGGGTCTCCAACTGCATAGTAAAGAATGTCACTATACAAACATCAGTGAGTAGATGAAGCCTCAATATGTTTCATTGCTTGTCCTAGTTAAACTCAGTATTATTTGAATTCAAATTTTAGTATTTTTTTAGTATAAAAACATACAAGGTAGGCTGCATTCCTAAGTTGCATATAGAAATATTCAGTTCAGTTTCCTTGGTCTAATCCAAATTTTCACAACAAAAACTAAATAAGTGTGTATCAGTTTAGCCTACTATTGTCCTGTGTAACTGAATCACGTAAGCAAAGTGGCCATAGAGCTTGCTAACCACAATCCTTCCTTATACAACTTTAGCTTAGTTTTAAAAATATAACTATGGGTGTATACAAATGATGGGCATGTGATTGTGACCAAGTGTCCATGTGGAAGTCAAAGGATAACTATACACAGTTGGGTCACTCCTTCTACCTTTTCCTGGGACATAAGGGTTAAGCTTAGGTCAACAAGTGCCCTGACCAGCTGAGCCACCTTGCTGGCCCTATATAAGCTTTAGTTCTTTAGTAGTTAGGTCCCTTTTACACAGAATTTTCACACTTTAAATAAACATTCCTGTCTTCTCCCCAGTTGAGAAAGTTCATATTTTAGAGAATAAGTTTAAGGAGTTATCATGGAAAGGAAATATGCAATTAAAGGTTTAATGCTAATGTATTAATAATTAATTAAAGTTGATGCATTTATTTCTCTTTCCTAGCATAACAGCATTAACGTGCATAAGAAAAGCCTATGATTATCTTAAGGCACTTCCTATAATGGACTTTTCAACTATGAAAAAAATAACTCTGGGTGAGAGTGTTTTAAACTTAAGAGAATACTGTTATAACATCTGGGTCACCGGAAATGCAATGGTGGCAAATCAGGAAGGAAAACAGGGGCTGTTCTTTAGGAAGATTGAGCGCTGTCTTTAATCCCAACACTCGGCAGGCAGAGCCAAATGATCTCTGTGAATTTGAGGCCAGCCTGGACTACAGAGTGAGATCCAGGACAGGCACCAAAACTACACAGAGAAACCCTGTCTCAAAAAACAACAACAACACCAACAACACCAAATAAACAAACAAAATTAGAAGAAGATTGAGTAAAAACCTAGGTAAAAGGAGAGTGGGGTCTCCAATGGCTCCAATGTATACATCTGAACATCTAGATGCAATTTGCCTGAGGAAATAGTTGTAGAAGGGACTAACATCCTCATTGTGAACCATTTTTAGTTCAGGTACATTTAAATCTCCTAAATAAAAATGTTGAGTAAGCAGTGGGATACAGACAATTTGAAGGTCAGATCATGAATGAGGCAATCATGGAGTTGCAACCACCAGTATGTGAAATTTAAAAAGTGACACACAGAGAGAACATTGAGGAATAAATATGAATAGAAACAAAGGAGAGTGAAGACAGACATCTACTGTCTAGGAAAACCATCACCACTACATCGTTCTCTTTCCCCATTCTTATAACATTGCTTATTAACAAAATACTGATTCTACTGAATATTCTATATCAAAATCTAAAGAATAATTACACAGGACTTAAGATTCTGTCTAGATATTATGTTCTTCATATATCTTGCCAAAGGTGGTGGCTGTTTTAGTAGAGAGTCCTAGTATGACAAAATGATTTTACTTTAGCTTGGACATTATCATTGCTATTAATATTTTTGGCAGGTCTTGGGCTCTAACTCAGTACCTTGTTGCTACTAAGCAGGTCTTCTATCTATGACTACATCAACAATGTTAGTCATTTTAACCTTCCATTGTCATCCATTGCATTATAAACTTGCTGAAAATTAGAATCATATATTCTTATGCCCAGCACTATGTCTGAAAAATTAAAGATACTAATGATTTAATACTTAACAAATAAAATGGAAGAAATATAAGCAGAAAGTGAGAGAAGAAAAATCAGCCAAGTAAGCAGTAGAAAAGGTGAATATGGAGGAAACATATGCATGGTATATTCTGACATGTAATGTGTCCTAGCATGTAAACCTGATTCTGTAATGCTGCTAGCAGTTATGAAAAGCAGAAATCCACAACAAAATAGCCAATGTGATTCAGTTTCCTCTCTCATAAAAAGAGAGGACTGATATAAAGTCCTCCGCTTGAAATTGCAAAGGCCTTATGGCTCTCAGAACCCAAGTAAAATAGGACCTGCTATTTGTGTTCATTTTCTGCTTCCCCAGTTTAGACATGCTCATAGTCTCCAACATTTCTGCTGGTCATCCATGACTCTGCCAGCCCTGCTTAGTCTCACTTCCTCTCCAACATTTCCACTAACATCTTTCATACCATTGTTTGTGATGTTCATATTTGGTCTAGATTTGTTTTAGTTTCCTTTTCCATTTGTAAAGAGGGCAAAAGAGACCTTGTGGTTTCTTTTGCTGTCACGTACCTTTAGGTTTTGACATTGTAAACAGAATTATCCGGAAAATATATCATTCAAAAATGTATGAAGAAAATCTGGTGGGAATAGGGGGCAGGGACTTGCAGGGATGACTGTGCCTTCAGAAGTGACTGTGCACAGCTGTTTGTCACTGCTTCACACTGCTCCGTTGCGGGCCACAGCTAGAAATGCTCAAGAACAGCAGCCCCAGCCTTGCCCCATCTTCTGCTTTATCCACGTGTTGCTATTGAACTGCAAACCACACAGTTGCTGGAAGCTAATCCCAATTAATTCTGCATTCAATGGCAATTTGTTTTTGAAATTGGGCAATTTAATTACTAGTTTTTAAAAGCTCAGATTACACAAAATCCTATGGAGGAATGTATCCAAGTGTTTATGGCAAAGTGAAATAAAGCCCCAACTCTAAAACTCATTAAACTAAAACTTATTAGGTCAGCCTTCAATCCTGTTCTTTCTTAGTACTTAAGGAAATAATGCAGGCACATTAGCCTTTCTGTTCCTGTCAAATAGAGAAACTGGAGCAGATTTTTCATTAGAGAGGGGATTACATTTGAAAACCAGAATAATGGGAAGGTTTAGTGATACTAAATGAGTCATATTATGTTTGTAACCTAAATTCTTCCTTTTTGATTTTAAATAATTAAGGAAATGATCTTTCAGTATACTGTTGTAGAAGCAATATAATTATTGTGTTGAGGAGTGGACCTAATTTCCTATCATTAATTGTATGTGTTAATTGAGAGTCATTTCAACCAATCAATCAAAGGCAAGCCCTTAATGAATTTCTCCAGTGTGAAAAATTCTGTGTTTAGTTTTGTACAACTTAGCTTTCCAACTTTTAAAAATTAAGATTCACAGTTTGGAACTATGTTTTATACACTGTAAGGAGAGATTAATGTACATATTTAACAGAAACACTGAAGAACCATCATATTTGTGAAGCACCTTGATATCGTCTTCACTGTCTAATTTATCATAGTCTATAAATTTTATCTGTTACTTTATCCTATGGCATTAAAAATGTTTGAGATCCATGAACAGAAGCATTAGTACCACAATAGAGGAATCTGTCTATAATATAGACATGAGTAAGAAGAGAATTGTTTGTAATGGCACAGAGTTTCACATAAAGGTCAGTGAAATTGATATCAAGTGATAAGAATTAAGAATGATTCTGAAGAACAAGTGTAAGTCAGATATGAAAAAAGCGAGCACTGGGTGAACACACAACCATTTTTGCAGTAGTTGGGGTGCCAATTCTAGTTGAAGTGTATATATGCTATTAAAACAAAGAAATTACAGAGAAGGGAACTGTAATTATAATAACAGCTGAGAGTACAGATTTATTTCTAATATAGGAGAAACTGGAGAGCTATTAAATATTTTGATCATTAGAAATGTGAAATTGAAATTATAGTTAAGTTTAATTTGATAAAAACATTGAGAATGAAATTTAAAGGAATGATTCTGGGCAGAGATTCACTATGGCAGTAATTCTGATGTCACATGAATAAAATCTAAATCTGATGGTGGTGTCAAGAAAGTCTATTAAATGTAGCTTATTGTCTTCATTTAAAAGTGACATACAATGTGTATTTTTTTAATCAGATTGTAGACAATAATGTGGAACAACCTCCTGAGGGCTCATGTATTGAAGACTTTGGCCCCTTTGAGATAGGAATTCAGGAACTCATTAGATGGTGAAGGGCCTAACCTAACCAATAAATTGTTCCATTGATAGATTCATAGCAAGATGACTTTATTTGGAATGTAAATACTTAATACATATTTTTTTTAATGTAACATCTTGTCCTGAGGCTTTTTCTTCCCTATGCCCCTAGATGAAATATGGTCAACGGCTCTGATCCACCATGTCCTCTCCTTGCATAAAGCTTGGATTCACTGCAGGCTCCTCAATGAGGCAAAGTGACCCTAGTGTTAAAACTCTGACATGCCACTCATCTTAAATCCCTCCTCTGAGCTTATTTCTCTCGAGTGATTTGTCACAATACTGAGAAGCTAACTGACATATTTTATTACTTTTAATAGCTTTATCTTAAAATTTTATTAAACAAGGTGAAATGTAATATATAGTTAACATATTAGCAAATATGTATTAAGAACTTCAAACTTATCACTGTAAAAATAACTGGGAAGCATGTGGTGAATGGGTAGTCTATACATCTTTCTAGAAGGAGAAAAGATAAAATATTTATAGAGATCAAGAAACATCATTTTAGATAACCATATGAGATCTGAAGAAAATAATCAATTTTATAAAATATATAAATAGCTGCTAAAGGCTATTGGTAGAGATGCTTTGACTACGAGAAGCAACGCAGACCTGAGGAAGAAAAAGTAGAACTTACTCCATGATTTTCAAATGTGTATGCTACTATTACATTTCTCATGGGAAAAATTAATTTCAAAGTCTCTGTATGTGGATAAGGGGCCTAAACCGCAAAGTATGAAGACTCTGGAGACATGGACATTTCATGAAGAGACATATTCCATTGACCATGTTATTAATACAGCTTTCTGACTCCAGAAGGTCATGCAACCAGAGAAATTCTAAATCAATTATGTTTAAATATCTCACTTTATTGTCAAGTTTTAGTAAAATTCCTAGTAAAATATAGCAAAGTTAGAGTCTATGGACTACTGATTAGATGGTCAAACCAGATCTACCAAATAATGTGATTGAGGGCCTCATGAGAGGAATCTCCATTTTAAACACATCTCACAATCAAAGCTTCAAAATACTGCAGTTAAAGAAACACTCAACATTTCTCTTTTTTTCTTTTTTTTAATGGGAGAAGAGTTTATTTGGCTTACACTTCTGGGTTATAGAAAATCACTTTGGGGGATGTTAATGTGGCAGGAACTTGAAACAACTGATTAAATTCCACCTGTAGTCAAGAGCAGAGAGCAATGAACTAAGATGTGCTTGCCAGAGCTCTGTTCATTCTCTCGTTTTCATTCAGGGCAGAGCCACAGCTACTTTCAGCATATGTCTTCTCATCTCTACTAACCTCGGTAGGAAATTCCTCTTTTACAGAGGAACTGAATGGACTATTTAAGATCAGGCGGTGCTTTGGGTCATACTGTCCTGGATGAAGCTAAACTATGATCCTGGCTTTCTTAATTTTTGTTAATTTTTTTGTGTTAAAACATTTTGAGGGTTTAGACACATCTGACTCTGAAACTTAGTTCTGATGTAGCTATTTGGCCCATATAGAAAAGATTGGATTGTGTGAGCAAGTATTTATAAAATGGGGATAAAGTAAAATTGTGATGTGCATTGTTTCTTTTAGGCGACAGTGATTGGCAAACATAGTGTGTGAATGACAGCTGCTGTCACTGTTCTGCTCTGTTGGGTTCTGTAGGACAACTGTCCATGCATGTGAATGCCAGAGCAACACTGTAGGCTTGGATCTAGTCCTGCCATCTACCAGCTCTGTGACCTCGTGAGAAGTCCCCTCACCTTGTTTTATAAGGATACCATCTGAGGAAAACTGGTGGAAAGGATGTAACAACCTGAAGAATTACTAAGAAGATGGACTTCATGAAAGCAGAGAATTAAAAAACAAACAAACAAACAAACAAACAAACATGTATCACACCACTGCTATCAACATATGTGCTCCTTTTATTGTGGTCTTACAAAGGAAAATAAAGAGGAACAGCGTTAAGGAGGTCACTGCTACATAGTCAGATGAATTTTAGTGAGAGAAGAAAGAGTGTGAAATGTGGATCATTTAAAGAGGTCAGCACAACCTTGGAGTCAGGAATGCTAGATACCTGTGTCTTATGTAGATAGAGTTGTCTTTCTGAATATTTCACATTCAGGTATAGCTGAAAATTGGTTAGACTGCACATTCCCCTTGGCTTTCCTTGGTCTACTGTTTGTTCCTCACCCCTGGTGATCCTCTGTCTTTTGCTTTACAACCTTTCTTGTTTCATTACCCTGGAAAATGGTTCATATTTTCCTTGGATTTCTAAAAATTCAGTGAGATAAAGCTATGTAGGATATTTTCTAGCTTCATATATGTTTAATTTTGAGTTTAAATTTCAAAATAATGTATTCTTATGACAGGAGAAATTATTTTGAAATGCTTAAAGTTGCTCCCTATAAGACATTCAGGTCACAGAAGCTAATTAAAGTTCTTCATGTAACATAATAAATAACACAATCAGCTACCTTTAGTTTAAAACATAACTTCATTATGATTAACATCAGTTAAAACAGCAAGTCATATTTATGTATGTACATGAAAATAAGCTGTCATTAAATCTTAATGACTGTACTTTCACAGAGTTCCTATCAGGATTTATGAACTTCTCCTTTGAAGAACCCTGTGGCAATCTATTACCTGGTGCTCTAAGACATCCACCACACACAAAACACTGACTCTTTAAGTGGTGTGCTTTTAAATGATGATGGTAATCTAAAAAAAAAAAAAAAAAAAACAAAAAACAAAAAAAAAAAAACTATTAATGACCGTATTGGTTATGTTTTGATACAGTATGTACCATTTAAATCAAGATACAAGTACTTACCTATTTAAATGCTCAATACTAATTTAGTGTGAAAAATTAAAATTCCTTTCTGAACTTATAGTATATTAATGTGCTTTTTAAATCAGTCTACTGTTCAATATTGTACCAGATTTTCTTGCTCATATCTAGTTATATCTTATCATAGATCAACTTTCCCAACTACCCCATGCCATACCACCTTCCCAATCCCTGGCAGTCACATTCTATTCATCACTTTCATAAGATAGACCCTTTCCAATTCCAATCATTAGATGTCCACTTAACCTCAAGGGTACTTTCTTTCACTGCTTGGCTATGGCATTTAGCAGAATGAATTCCAGTTCTATCCATGCTGTTACAAATCACAGGAGTTCAGCAGCTTCAAATCTCTCCATACCATTCCTCTGCTTGATGTAATGTGAGCAGAAAATACTCCTTTTTTGATATCAGAAGAAAGAATCCTTTAAAAGACAATTAATTTTGCATGTACTTGCTTGTCAAATCTCTTTGAATTCCTCTATCCTGGGTAGCTGTAGTGTGAGCTTGTACTCATTGAAACTATGATTTTGATTTTCATCTATTGCCATAGAGGTCAAGGACACCACAAGAACACGGCCCACAGAATCAACTAACCAGGGCTCCTAGGGTTTCTAGAATTGAAGCAAATATCAGGGACCCTGCATGGTCTTAGCTAGGTCCTCTACATGTACCTTATGGTTGTGAAGCTTGGTTTCTTGTGGGACTCCTAACAGTGGGAGTAGGGGCTGTATCTGACACTTTGGCCTGATTTTAGGACCCTTTTCCTCCTATTGGGTTGCCTTGTCTGACCTTGATATGAGGATATGTACCTATTCTTATTGTAACTTGTTATGTCATGTTTGGTTGATAGCCCTGGGAGGCATGTTCTTTTTCTGAAGGGAAATGGAGGGGAAGTGGATCTGAGGGAGAGAGAAAGTGGGGGAAGAGGGACTGGGAGAAGAGTAAGAAGGAGAAACTGAGGTAAGAATGTAATATATGAAAAAAGAATAAATAATTTAATTAAAAAAAAACTCATAGATGAAAACTTTCCCAATCTAAAATAGTGCTTAAAGTAAACATGACCAGAAAAGAAACTCCCTACAACACATGATAATTAAAGCACTAATCATACAAGACAAAGATAGGATATTAAAATCCTCAAGAAAAAAAAGACCAAGTTACATATACTCTTTTTCTATTCCCAAATGTAGTTAGTTTTTTCATGTTACATGGCCTTCTGGGTAGAAAGTTAGCATTCAGATAGACTATCCTTCAGTGTAAGGCAGGCTTCATGCCCAAGATTACTTGACTAACACAAAATTAATTTAATAGTATTATTTTGGTTTCTGTTTTTCCTCATTTTGAATATGGAGACATTTTGGGGGGTGTATGATGTTGTCTTATTGGTCTTTTGATTCTTTATTATGGTATCTTCTTTGTGTATTTTTTATATTTTTAAATTATTTATTAGCGATGGGAAAGAGAGATGAGAGGGTGTGGAATTGGGTGGGTGGGAAGGTGAGGAGGATCTGTGAAAGGAGAGGTGGGTGCAGTAGAAAGTGTAATCAGGATATGCTGTACGAAAAATTACTTTCCATGAAATATAAAAATAAATAAAACAAGCAAACCAAAGACTACACATAAAAGTAACTCTAATCCTAGGTGTAACATCAACCCTAGCCCTAGCACTAATCATAACCTTAACCCTAGTGTTATCCATAACCATAATCTAAACCTAGACCTAACCCTATCCATAACTTAACTCTAACATGAAACAGAGCCTTACAAACAACCTCCAAACTATCTCTAACCCTAGTGGTAACCTTGAAACTAATTCTAACCCCATTCCTAATCTAATCCATATATCTAGAGGTAATCCTAGCACTAACCACAAATCTAATACTATCTCTAAAGCAAAACTGAATTTGAATACTAACCCCAAACTCTAACTCTACCTTAAACTTAATCCTAGTTTCAAACACTAGCCCTAAAAATACTCACCTTAAATGAAATTATAACCCAACCCTACACTAGCCCTTAAAACTAAGTCTAAAATTAACTTTAACTCCTGTTCTAGCATTAACTGTAGCCTTTATACTCTTTATAACAAGCTCTAAAATAATTTTTCCCTAATCTTAACTCTGACTTTGCCATAATCCTAAACCCAAACCTAGCTTTAAGCCTATCCTCAGAACTACTACTAATTCTAATGACAAGTCAAACCTTAACCTTAAGCCTGAGGATAACTCTAAACACTAAAACTAAATTTAGAAATAGCAGCAATGGTTTTGTCATCTCTAACCCTAATCCTACCTCTAAAATGTATCTTATTATTATAAGATTCTAAACCTGTCTCTAGCCCAAAGACTTACCTAGTCATAACTCTAACCTAATCCTAATTGCTTCAATCAGAATAGCCAAAAATATTAAATAGTAAGAGACCAGGGTGTAAGACGAGATTTACAAAAATGGGGAAATAGAGTAAAGAGGTAAAAGTTTAAAAAAAAAATAGAATTAAATAGGGTAGGGAATGGGAGCCCTAGGTTGATTCCATGCAGGCTTCCTAAATGTTGGTCTAGAGTCCATGTGCTCCCATGAGCTCTGTCATGACCTTGACATCCCTGGCTCACACAATCCTCCTCCCTTTCTTCGGGAGAACACCCAGAGTTCAGCTCAGTGCTTGGCTGTAGATCTCTGCAGCTACTTTCATCAGTTACTGGATAAAGGCTCTGTGATGATAACTAGCATAATTACCAATCTGATTACAGTAGATGGCCAGTTCAGGCACCCTCTCCACTACTGTAAGGGGTCTTAGCTGAGGTCATTCTTGTGGATTCCTGGGAGATTTTGCTGGCACCGGGATTCTCCCTAGCTCTCCATCCTGACATCAAAACCACCTCCTACACCCAGCCCACCCAAACTACTCCCTCAAGCTCCTATTTCCCCATCCTCCCTATCCCACCTCTTTGGGTGGATTTCCCAGGACATCTTTTCTATTTCCCCTTCCCTGGGAAATCCATGCATCCCTCTTTGGACCCTCTTTGTTATCAAGCCTCTCTGGGGCTGTGGATTGATTGTAAGTTGGTTATCCTGTACTTTACTCCTAATGCCCACTTATGAGTGAGTACATACCGTGTTTGTCTTTCTGGATCTGGGTTACCTCGCTCAGAATTACTTTTTCTAGTTCTAATCATTTGCTTGCAAATTTCATGAGGTCATTGCTTTTTACAGCTGAGTAATATTCCATAGTGTACATGTACCACATTTTCCTTATCAATTCTTCGATTAAGGATCATCTAGGTTGCTTCCAGGTTCTGGCTATTATGAATAATGCTTCTGTGAACATAATTGAGCCAGTGTCCTATGGTATGTATTGAGCATCCCTTGGTATATGCCCAAGATTAGTATAGCTGGGTCTTGAGGTAGATTGATTCCCATATTTCTGAGAAACCACCATACTGATTTCCAAAGTGGCTGCACAAATCTGCACTCCCACCAGCAGTGGGGGAGTGTTTCCCTTACTCTGCATCCTTGCCAACAAAAGCTGTCATCGGTGTTTTTTATCTTAGCCATTCTGACAGGTGTAAGATGTTATCTCAGTGTCATTTTAATTTGCATTTCCCTGATGACTAAGGATTTTGAACAGTTCCTTAAGTGTATTTTGGCCATTTGAGATTCTTCTGTTGAGAATTTTTAAATTGGATTATTTGATATTTTGCTGTCTAGTTTCTTGAGTTCTTTATACATTTTGGATATCAGCCCTCTGTCAGATGTGGGGTTGGTGAAGATCTTTTCCTTTCTGCATGGTGCTGTTTTGTCTATTGACAGTGTCCTTTGTCTTACAGAAGATTTTTTAGTTTCATAAGGTTCCATTTATTAATTGTTGATCTCAGTGTCTGTGCTGCTAGTGTTATATTCAGAATCTAGTGTCCTGTCCCAGTGTGTTCAAGGCTAGGTCTCACTTTCTTTCCTATCAGGTTCAGTGTAACTGAATTTATGTTGAGGGCTTTGATCCACTTGGACTTGAGTTTTGTGCATGGCAATAGATATGGGTCTATTTTCATTCTTCTACATGCTGACCTCCTTTTTTCCATTGTATAATTTTGGCTTCTTTGTAAAAAAAAATTAGATATTCATAATTATACAGATTTATATCAGGGTCTTCAACTTGATTCCATTGATTCATGTGTCTGTTTTAATGCCAATACCAAGCTGTTTTTATTACTATAGGTCTATAGTAGAGCTTGAAGTCAGGATAGTGATAGTCAGATAGTGATATCTCCATAATTTCCTTTAAATGGCAATCCTACTAAAAGCAATCTACAGATTCAATGCAATCTCCATCAAAATCCCAACACAATTCTTCACAGACCTCAAAAGAATAACACTCAACTTTATATGGAATAACAAATTACCTAGGATAGCAAAACAATCCTGTAAAACCCAGAACAGACTTTTTTATACTTCAAATGTTTATATATCTGAAAATGTAGATTGTATTTTAGACAATATTGTGTATCATTTTAAGAAATATTTTGCAAAATTGAAAGGGATTTGCAAAGAAAGGTAAAGATAATAAAAGAGGGCTATAGAAATTAGGCTATATGTACTGAGTACCAAGTTAAAGAAAAAACTAGGGGAAATAAGTTATCAGTCTTCAAATACTTATAAAGCTTCCATATCCATTAAGAGGTAGACATGCTCAGATTTTGCTTTCAGAAGAAAAACATTTAGAAGATTGTGATACATTATCAGAATGCCAAAAAGTTCTAAATACTATTAAGAATAAACTTTACTATATATATGAAAAGCTATTCTTGTAAGCATTTCCTAAATATTGGATTTTTTGTTTTTAGCAAAGTCTAGTTAATGCTTGTATAAATATGGTAGAGATTACTTTAATGATAGAATGAAACTTATAGGTTCTCACTCTGTAAACCACTGCTTAGAACTCTCAGTGAAGATTATAGCAATAGAAATATAACAAAAAGTTTCTGATACCATTTTTCTCTCCCTTAAATTATCCATCTAAATAGCCTCATTTTCTGCCACTGTACTTCTTGTCTCAGCAACTCTTCCTAGATAGTGTGTGTCTTACAGACCTTTCTACGCTCTACTCTGAATTGCAGGGAACGTGTTAGACAATTATCCCAGAACAAATCTCAGAGTGCCTGGATCATTTGTGGATGTGTTCAGCAGAAGTTCATTCCACAAATTCGTAATCACTATGTTAATAAAAATACCTGTAAGTAGCAGGTAGATTTGGAAGGAAATCTCTAAGTTTTAGATAAATAACATTGAATATATGGTTTTTAACATAAAAGAAAGATTCATGGGCTATGAAAACACACATATCAAACATTTTTACTTGTCTTCTAAAAATATTATTTTGGTATTTATCTTCACAGAAACAAAGTGTTCAAAATTAAAAGTTTAATAGATAGTCCAAATTATTTTTTATGGAATAAGCAGTGCTATTTCATATCTGTGTTTTATAAAAACCCTAACAAGGACTAACAAGTATTAACAAAATACTGACAAAATTATGAGCCATATCACACCATTCCCACTCCCCAAGCAAGAAAGCAATTTCAGTATCTAGATATATTTACAATGAGACCACAGATATCAGAATGTCTTTACACAATATTGAAAAATAGTTCACCTGTATGCAACAAAATGAAATTTTAATATCGAATTCTAATGCTTCTACTGTCTCCTTTTGTTGAGTAGATTCTATAAGCTTGTAAGAGCTAACATTGGAGAGGACAACTGTGGTTATCTTCAGTGACTTAATGAGACATATTTTCTTTTGGTGTCCAACTGGTAAAAATGAGGTGAGAAATTAAGGCATGTGGAGAACAGCATCAGGATATAGCTGACATTTCTAAAGCACCACCTCGTTCCATAATAATAAAGTAGCTTATAGGTAGGACAGGTCAAATATAATGTCCTGATTGTGTAGATAGAGTTTAGTTGGCAGATAGGAGCTAATGTGAGATCAAGTAGCAAATAATATTCCCTCAAGGACAGAACACTTCATCATGCCTCAAATTTCGAATGCCACAATGATAGTTTCAGAGTTTAACTGAGTTTGAACTGATGAAAACCACTTGTCTGTTAGATAAAAGAGAGAAAAAAAAGTAAAAAATTCTAGAATCAACTAAGTAGTTACTAAAATAAACTCTTTTAAATTAGAAGTAACAGTCATTTGAATTGGCAGCTTCCTATTTCACAGTTGGATGCAAATTTGGCTTTATAAGCTGAGCTAAGTTGAGAAATATAGAGAAATAACTTAAAACTTATTAAATATCTATTCATGAGATTGTCTAAATTTATAAGATGCCAATAGAATATAACACAGAAGTTGCACAGATCTCACCATCGTATAAATTCAACGAGAGAACATCCACTAAATGTGGTGGAAATGGCACTGACAGTTACCCAAGATCAAACCAAAGGAGCTACTCTTGATCTACTTAGCTACATATGGCAGTAATTGACACTTACTGTAAGGATTCCAGAAGCTCTTTCAATAGTTCTGGAAGACAATACTCCCTACCTTGGAGGGGGAAAAATCAAAGTAACATCTGCCACTCTGAAGTTTGAGTATGATAGCTATAAAATTTGTACACTGTGGTAAAGTCTATAAGCATTATTTTTTACAGTATGCTATTTAATCAACAGAATGATAACTAGGAAAGATGTGTCATCGTGGTTCCATGTACAAGAATGAAGAGTCAGAAAAAGGTTGAGACACTTTGGTGGTCTTGCACACACATTTGATAAAATTAATATCAGTATGTTTATTTTTTAAAAAAATACTGAGTGAGCTAAAAAAAAAACCCTCAAAAATATGAAAAGCCATGAGTGAAACCATTATTAGTTCTGCAAACTTGATAGTCAAATTAATCATCTTATCAAGGCAAACCTATGTATCAAGCTTTTTTGTTGGACTTTATTTGTACTCCCTAAATAACGACAGGGAGACTTATTATTAATTATGAAACTTAGTCTTAGCTTAGGCTTGTTCCAAACTAGCTCTTACAACTTATCTGGATCTGTTTTTACTGTTCGACAATCTTCTTCGTGGCTCTTTATGTCTCCTCCATTCTGTACATCTAACTCCCTTAGTGTCTGGCTGGTGAATCATTCCTCTCTTCTTCTCAGACTTCCTCTCTCTCCCCAGAAGTCCTGCCTATCCTTTCCTGCCTACCTATTGGCTGGTCAGCTCTTTATTAAACCAATCAGTTGCCTCACACAGGTGAAGCAAAACATGCACATCTTCATATAGTGTAAACAAATATCCTGCAACAAACTTAATTTGTGCTTTTACTATTATTCTTTTTAGTTAGATTTTGTCTCCTTTGCACTTATTCAAGCTAGCCTCTATTCTCATAAAATTCCCTTTATGCACCTAGTGTTAGATTGTATTGCTATTGAAAAAATACTAAATTATACAATAATGATGAGATAACTATATTAATTACTTATTAGTTCAAATTCTAAACTAAATTTTCACAACTGACATCCATTAATCTACATTAAAATTAATGTTGTTTCAGAATGTACTTATCTTGTCAATTTATAACTCATATTCATTTTCTAAGCAAATTTAAATTCCAAACTCAAGAAGTTGTGCTACTATCAACAGAAAACGTTAACTGTCAATTATTGTTTTGTAATATAACCCAATAAATAGAACACTGGTTACACAATTGCATGTCAAGAAAGCTCCACAAAACAACTCTGTTATCCCAACACTTTGCTCCTACACTGATTCAGTATCTGAGGACACAGAAACGAACAACGAACTGCTAGCTAGTCTGTATGGAAGTCATATCCCAGTGGAAGACAAAGGGAAAGTTTTATAAGGAAGAAAGTTTCTAAGTATAATATGTGCTCTGTAGATACTAGAGAGTGATGATGCAATCCTGTGTTTCAGAGTAACTACTTCAGATTGGTGGATAGGGATTGCCTATTAGAAATAGCATTAAGTTGAAAATATGATGCATTAAAAGAACCAGAAATAGGAACTATGCAGAAACAGTGATAGTTGCAGAAGACTGTGCACTGAAAAAATAAATTAAGTAGAAAAACAATGTAGTTTAAAAATAGTAGTCAAAATAAAAATAATAGTTGACAGGGTACTGATGGTGGGTGAGGTAGACTATCACTGAATTTGACTCTAGCGATTTCTTTAAGTAATATGGATAATAATTTACTTCAAATACAATGAGCTCAATGATCAACTTTAGGTAAGGTGTGGAGTACATATGGAAAGGTGAATAGTTGTTGCCTTTGGGGCTATGACCTTGAAAAGTAATCAGGAAAGGCAACTGTAATGTGAGGTGACAGCTAAGTAACCATGATAGAACTGGAGAGAGAGATGGGTTTCCTGTTCTATATGCAATTGACAATACGTACTCATACAGATATAATTATCTCAGAAGAAAAGTCAAAGGTTGCCTAGATATTGTTTAATCAGTCAGAATGTGGGAAGGTAAAGTAATGATTAAACAAGATCAGAAAGACTGTAGAAAGAACTGGATGAAGATGAAGAAACCATGTGTTTAGCTCCATATTTGCCAAGCTTAAGATGACACCTACCTACATAGAAAATGAAGAAACTGCTGTTATTTTCTTCAAGACTCCTAATAATGATTAGTTTAATTTAATTGTTTCTATGATTGGAGAATTGAGTCTGTCCTCAAACATTAGAGAATTATTCATATATCAGAGGGTAATAAGTTAAAAACAAACATCAAACGCTGCAGAAAATATGACAGGGAAGGATGAAACTATGGGGAACTATTCAATGAAATGTTTATTCATTTCTGCAGAAGATGAAATTAAGGTCAATGGAGGAATGTGATTTCTATACCCAAGTGCAATGGTAACTGAGAGCCAGAGTGCACATCTCCCCAGCTATCAATCCTGCGCTCTGTTCTTCTTGACAATATCCTACTCTCCTAGCTTCTTCTTTGCATACACAAAACAAAATCAGTGAAAATAGACTAGGCAAATAAATCACTTCTACATGCTCATTATGCATATAATAGAATCCTTGTCTGGCAAAAACTGACAGGAGGAAAGTTTCAATTAAACATTCAGGGTCCAGAAATCCTTGTAATGAATGCTGACATTTATTTACTGCAGAAATAACTATGAAAAACTTGATTTGTAATTGCCTCTGTAATTAAAACATTGATGTACTATGTGGAAAAAAAGTCTCTCAAAGTGTGTCCCAGTCCACATTCATTCTGTATGTTAAAATCCTCTTTATTTTCTTATCCTATCAATTGGTTCTCACATTTCTGTTTCTCATCTCTTGTTTTAAGTATTCTAGTAAGTCTTCTATTACTAAATTATACAGTTTTAAATGATATGAGGTTATTTATGTTTGAGGCTATTCAAATGTTAGTATACAGACACACACACACACACACACACACACACACTTTACATTAAAATATCCTTATATACACCATTGGAAGTGGTCTACAAAATTGTAACAGTTTGGTAAATGTCTATTCCCAGTAGTTCTATTTCTTTATTTTTTTCCTATTTTGATTTTGTAGTACTTGCTGATACTTGGTTTTCCCATTGAATAATATAAAAATATTCTTAAATGAGAGTAATACTCAGGGTATTTAATAGTATGAAAATTGTTTAGGTCTTTTTGTTTATGCATTTTCTTAACCTCACTTGTAATTAAAAGTAATAATAGTGGATAATATTCATTTTATATGAATTTTAAACAAATAAGAGGACTACAAATCTCTCAGAACATGGTCCAAGAATGGAGTCCTGTGAGGAGAATTTTGAATGACTGTGAGAAAATTACAGGAAAATAATTCAAGAGTCTTACGAATTTGATTTATTCAAAAATCAATCAATTGTTCTTGTATTAGGCTTTTGTGCCCTTTCCAGGAACAGAGTGGATAGGAATGAGTTTACTTCAGATTATTCATTACAACTGCCTATTGTTATTTGTTTACATGATTCTATATAAAAAAAAAGATATTTTTGCCACGTTCAGCCTGCCCACCAGGTGTAGCCCACTCTGGTGATTGTACACTTCACTGATGTAACTCCTCTTAACTCTCAGAGTATAAAAGGTCTGCTATTCTTAATAAAGTGGACTATTATATAAGACTTCATTCTGCCTCATTTATTGTCTCCATTCTCTCAGGTCTCACTTCCTCTAAACTGTAAATATATGTCTACATTTAAGGTTTATTAAATTACAAAATTATTGTTCTTCAAAATTATTATTAATTTCTTTTGAATCATTGTGCTACTGACATAGTTTTGTTTTTATTTATTTAAGTCAGTAGTATCTGTCACAATATTTTTGTGTATGATATTTACCAAACAGTTACTTATGATTTTGTAGACCATGACAGTATGTATGTGCCTAAAGATTAATCTTTTTTTAATCTAGTTTTAAGCCACAATTTTATGGTTATCCTAGAGAATCCTGATGAAAATTCATCAAATATTTGGTTCAGATGTTAAATCAGATGTACCTGGAATATGACTCAATGGATAAAGGCATTTGTTCCATAAATATGATGATATGATTTTATTGTTGGAATCCATGATAACAAAATATTGTATGCTTTCACAAACATTTGTAATTTCAGCATTAATTCTGCTTGTTGGAAGCATGGACAAGAGAGTCACTCCTAAAACCTTGGTCCAGTTCACCTGGAACATGTAGCAAGGCAGTAGAAATCAGAGACATACTGTTTCAAAAAAGCAGTAAGTGAGAACTGCTTCCTCAAATTTGGCCTATGACTTCCTAACATTCTTGATAGAATGTGCATGTATTAGTGCAAGTGTGCCTGTTGTCTCTATCTCATTCCTCCTGATAAATAAACAAATATTTATATTGTATATATTTAATATACATATTACAAACAACCCATGTATACACACATTGTGAAATAGTTTCCTCTGAGATTAAAAGAATTCATCCTACAAGAAACTCCTTAAGCACAAAAGACAAACAACTCAAAATAGCTTCAGCAAGTCCCTGAAGTTGATTAGATTAACTAAGCCTCTCCCTACCGTTTCACAGAGAAGGAAGCTAAATAACAAAAAAAAAAAAAAAAAAAAAAGACTCTCAGAGGAGAAAAGCTTATGACCCTGTTGACCCTGCAGGCTATGTAGCATGCTCCATATTTCCCAGATTTTATGAAATGTCATCCATGCTGGGGTGGACCATGGTGATTCAGCTGTCTTTGAGTCATTTCTGTCTCTGTTAGTAACCCAAACAAAACTCTTTAGTCCACCAAGTTGGACTTCAGTGTTATCTGTACTTTTGTCTGTCATGAGTTCCCTATCTGGGGTGAGTAGACATACATTTTATCTCTTGAGGAAAATTTTTGAAAGATAACACCAAATTACTGAGAGAATAGAAAGATTCATTTATGTTACATTGATGCTGTGGGTTTATGAGGTCTGATTTTCTACTTGACTTGAAGTAAGTGAGAATATGATTCATAAATTCATTAGAGCAACACAAGTAGACAAGAATGTATCAGGTAAACCATGGAAAAATAATTAAACAATCTTTAGGATGTCTAGTCTTGTGCTATTTTTTTAATTTATTAAATTTGACAATCCAGAGATCACCTCTTAGTTCCCAGAACACACATAGTGGCTCACAACTGTCTGTACTTTCAGTTCCAAAGATCTAATACTCTCTTCTGGCCTCCATGGGTACAAGGCATGCAAGTGGTGCATAGAAAACATACATGCAGGCAAATAGCCCACATTATAAATAAATTAAAATAAAATAAGTATATTATTATCATTTATTTATGCTTAATTTAGTAGTGAAAATCACAAATGATAGCAATAGAAAATGCCTGATTACTGTGCAGTGACTTTTTTCTTGGCATTACTCACATAGAAAGATTAGCATTAGTTAGTCAGGAGGAAAATAATCTGTCTGGGGTAGGGCAATGCTTGAAATGTGAAATATTTGTTGACCACAGAGAAGCAGGGAGGTTTTCTACAGATTAACTATTCTTTATGGTTTACCTGATACATTCTGTTCTATTCATGTTGTTCCAATGGATTTATGAGTTATATTCTCCTTTATTTCAAACTGTGGCTGTATTTGGTTAAGTAGTCATATGGCTATCCTATTTACAGGCACCATAGAGATAAGTCACCTTCATTCACAATTCAATAGCTAAAAAACAGTAGAAATTTAAAAGGAACTGTGGATAATGTCTTCTGAAGGGTCCATATTTTCATCTTAACTTTATTTATAAAGAATTTAAGACAAATGTTTTATTGTAGTTTTGTTATTTTTGATCTTTTGAGAGGCCCACCACCCAACTCCCAAATAAACTGCATGCAAAAGCTTATTCTTAATTATAAAGGCTTGGCCTGAGCCTGGCTTCTTTCTAGCCAGCCTTTTGTAACTTAAATTATCTCACCTATCTTTTCCCATCTACCTTTTGCCTTTGGGCTTTTACCTTTCTCTTACTTCTGTATATCTTACTTTCACTCTTACGCCATGGCTGGCTGTGTAGCTGGGTGACTGGCCCCTAGCATCCTCCTTTCCTTGTTCTCTTGCTCTTTCTTCTTCTACTCCCAGATTGCTCCTTCTACTTATTCTCTCTGCCTGCCAGCCCACCTATCTTTTCTCTTGTCTCACTATTGGTCATTCAGCTCTTTATTAGACCATTATGTGGTATAGACAGGCAAAGTAACAGAGCATCACAGAGTTAAACAAATGCAACATAAACAAATGCAACACATCTTTGCATCATTAAACAAATATTCCACAGCATAAGCAAATGTAACATATCTTAAAATATTATTCTACAATAGTTTGTGTAACTTTTTATAAATTATTTGGTAAGGAAATTCCAAATGTGACATGAATATAATAACCAACTCAACTCTCATGTTAATGAAATATTAGGGGAAAAAAAAGAAAGTAGTGACAAAGAAATAAGATGAAATCTACATGACAAGATTTTGCTGAGATTAGCTGTGATGTGGTTCTCAAATATAGTAGCATTCCTTGGTTATATTTGAAAAGAATGATATAATAGTTAGAAATGGTGAGTAGCTCTACATTAAAAAGAAGTGAGTAACAAGAGGGATTTAAAGATAGCAACAATAAAGTTCTCCTACAAAAAAAAAATATGGAGGGAGGGCTGGGTGACACAGGAGTTAAAGCACTTCCTGAACAAACAAGAAAAACAAGAGTTTGTCTATCCAAAAACCATATGAAAGCAGGATGGGGGTGGAATAGCCTCTGCAATTCCAACGTCAGAGAGCAGAAAAAGAGGATCCTTAGATTGGCTGGCAAAGTTAAATGTATTGGCAAGCTCTAGGTCTGACTGAGGAGAGACCTGAACTCAAAAAGAATAAGATAGTCAACGATCTAGGAAGATTATAGACATCAATCCCCAAATCAGTTTTGAGCGTAAATACATACAGCACATAGTTACATGTACGCTTTCACTTCCTGTGTCCCATGCACTTGTATGCTGGTCATGTTTTGTCAGCTCACACAAACTTGAAGCAGTTGGGAAGAGAACACAGTTGAGGAAGCTCTTCAATTAGTAGATGGGGCATTGGAATGTCTGTGGGGCATTTTCTTAATTGATGATTAATGAAGGAGGGCATAGCCCCACTGTGATGAGGGTCACCTCCCACCAATTGAATCAGGATTATATAAGAAATGTAGCTGAGCCAGGCGGTGGTGGCGCACGCCTTTAATCCCAGCATTCGGGAAGCAGAGCCAGGCGGATCTCTGTGAGTTTGAGCCAGCCTGGTACCAAGTGAGTTCCAGGAAAGGCGCAAAGCTACACAGAGAAACCCTGTCTCGAAAAAAAAAAAAAAAAAAAAAAAAAAAAAGAAAGAAAGAAATGTAGCTGAACATGAGCCTGGAAGCAAACCAGTAATTAGTGTTGCCCAGTAGCTTCTATTTCAGTTCTTGTTTGCAGGTTTCTGCCCTTGTTTCCTTGGATGGTTGGATGGTGGGCTATCATCTGGGAGATATAGCAACCTTTTCTTCCCAACATGCTTTTTTTCTGAGTATTTTATTACTGTAAAGGAGAAAAATGAAGCAATATATGGCCGTGTATACACACACAAGTACACTGTACATACAGACACATGAAAAACATGTAGCTGTTAAAGTAAAAAATGTTATTGAAAATTTAATAATAGGATTTTATTATTTTATGTGTTTAAGTTTTTGCCTGAATGGGCGCTTGTGCACTGCATACACACCTGGTTCCCAAGGAGGACTGAAGAGAGTTCCTGATTGCCTGCAGCCGTGAGCTGCCATGTAGGTACTGGGCATAGATCTCTGGGTCCTCCAGAGTAGCAGGCAGTGCTGTTAATTGTGAAGCCATCTCTCCAGCCCATACAATTTTTTTTAAAATGTTATTCAGTTTGAAAGATAGGTCCTTTCTTATTATTGAAGCTATTGCTCGAATAATTCGTTGACCTAAGAAAACTAGGGAATTCTAACAGGTTGTACAAAACTGGGGACGGAAGCCATAAGAGTAAGCAATTTGTAGGGCAAAAAGTCTCAATAAGTTGTGGCAAAGCATATAGATGTGAATACTCAAGCATTATCACGGGGAGAAACAGCATCCTAGTGAACACTGTTGGAACACAAACAGCAATGAACAGCCATGTCACTGTTTAGTTTACTATGATTTTCATCATTCTTAGAATCCTAGAAAGAATATTTCCCTTCAAACTGAGAAAGCTGCTGTCCAAGTCTGACCAAGGTCAAAGTCATTAGTACAGCTGGAGCTCTGGGTGCAAGGTTCAGGAGGACTCAGCCCAGCATTGGTATCCAGGATGCTTGGGCACCTGCGAAAGAATTAATTGGTGACCCAGCACTAATTGGAGAGCAGCCCAGCCAAGATCATTAGGCAGCTGATTTTCTAAAATGTGTCTGTTCCTTCCAATTAACATTTCAAAATCTTTAGTCTTCAGATTGGCTTCCTGTTGTTCAGAAAAGAGTGAAGCAAAATCTTTGGTGTGATTTTTGAAGGAAAAAAAAGTTTCAGTTTACTGATTAGCATGTTTTATTTTAATGCTCATTCAACATAAACGTGCAAACTGAGACTAATTAGTTTACATGACTATTAAGTGTCCAACCTAATAATTTATTTGTAGAACTAATAATTGGTGTAATGAAAATTTTGTACTGTGGCATCATTTTATAGACTGATGTCTTCTATTTATGCAACCACATTTGACTCGGTGGCTTTAATGACAGGTAGAGCCAGTTCTATGCATCAAGGCATGAAGTTTTGCAAGAAATTGCTAATTTTGAAATATAGTAAATCCATGAATGTTTGCATATCTTTGTGTTTATGTGTTTAATCTATGTAAACATTCACGCATGTGCCCAAAGAGAGATATAAGAGATTTAAAACTTTCATTATTAGTAACTTAAATTCCTTTGTGCCTCAATAATTTTGTGACTTTTAATTTAGCACAGCATACTATTTAAACCCCAAATTTTCATCAAACAGCAAAATAATAAATTGCTAGTTTTCAGAAATATACTCATGAAATAATGACCTTTATTTCATCCTATGGAGTAAAATAGCTTAGTGCAAGTATCAATAAGGTAGAAATACCTGTTGTTTAGTTCAAGGAAAAGCTACAGAATGGTTACTATATCCCAAGCTGTGTACTCCATTCCAGAATGTCTGCTAATTTGAACAAGCACATAACACACGACTTCCAGTCTGGGATGGGAGACAGGCATGTAAATAACCACCCTGTAATAAAATGTGTTCAATATCCTATATTATCCTAATCACTTGAATTAAGTGCTATAGAATTATAAAGGATGGATAGAGACATCCAGTCTGTGGAGCAGAGCCAATGGGTTTTGGCAAGACCTTCAAAGAGGAGTTGACATTTAAGCTGACCCTTGAAAAATCATTAGATCTCTACTTGGCTGAGAGTGAAATGTGGAAAAGAAAGATAATGCATTTTCAAAATATATAATGTGGTCATTTGGGGGAGCCACAAAGTAGCCCAGATTCCCCCCTAAAGTGCAGGCTCTGACTGCAACTTTGGTGTGATGCCAACATTACATAACAAACCAGTATTTCAGACACAGCATAGCAGTGAAGGTACTTTAAGTTCATCAAGGAAAGAATCTGTGTGTCATCCATGGATCCTTCATTGTTTAATAACATTTTTCTATTGGGAGGTATGATGATTATAGCTGATAACAGGTTACTATAATACTACAGAAGCAAGAAGCAGAAAACCATGTGGACAGGCATTCCTAACTATTGATCCAGTGTGTATGATTGCCTCAAAATTCAATGAATAAATGTAGCTCAATCTAATACAGTAAGGATAGAAAAATAATCTATAAAGGACTTGTAATGTGGAATCAAATGTCATATCCTTTGCACACCTTTCTCATGTAATGAAAAATAATCCTATAGACAAGGATAATACTTTCTTTACCTTTTTTTTATAGACAGTAAACTTAAGCATCAAAAGGATAGTAATCTGTACAAAGTCCTAGGTAATGCTGAATTTCTTTGGATTTAAGTCCAAATTCTCTGGACTAAAGGATTACAATTGTTTCAGCTAAATAATATATTTGAGATTAATCTATCGATCAAAACTTTTAAAATATTTCCATTCATTTCCTGACATTCAGTCCCATGAAATTGAAGATGCAGAAGTGATAGGAACTCTTTGATGATGATGATGATGATGATGATAATGATGATGATGATGATGATGATGATGATGATGATGAAGTGATAGAGGTGATTATTGAATATGTGGATTTTGCTGGATGACTTGGTCATTTTTGATGCATTTCCCAGTTTGATTCTCATAGTATCTTAACTGACTGGGTACCTTTACTGCTTCCACTACAATTATGAACATAATACAAAGGAAGTTTACATAATTTTCCCAAATTAATTTGGCTAGGAAGTGAAGCAGCCCATTCTGCTGTCTGCACCGTTACTTATGTAACTAATGGCATATCCGGAAGAAGAAGAAGAAGAAGAAGAAATAAATTATATTGCTTCTCTTGTCTATTGTGTGTTTAGAACTCAGTGAGGTGTATTTTTTCATACATTTCATTTAGTTTCTAGAAAAGTACACACTTAATCAAAGAATACAATGATTAAGAGGAAAAGATCAGAAACTTCCTGGAAGCTCCACGTATTCATTAATCTTATTGCTGTTATTCTGTTACAAGCATCTAAGACAATGTTCTTCACTTCAGAGAGCAACTCACACAAAGTCATACAGTTATAGTATACCATGTCCATGATTGGAACATGGGTCCTTATTATTTACATATAATTTTAAATGATAATTAAAATAAATATTATAACAGTCTTGTAATGCTACTATAGTCAGAAGTTTTCCTGTCCCTCCAGACTGGTAGTCGGGACAATCTTTCCCACTCACATCCCCCAAGTAAACACACAGAGAGCTTATATTAATTATAACTGCTCAGCCATTGGCTCAGGCTTATTACTGACTAGTTCTTACACTTGAATTAACTCATAATTCTTATTTATGTTTAGCCATTTGACTTGGTACTTTTTCTCAGCTCTGCCTTGACATCTTGCTTCCTCTGTGTCTGGCAGGTGACTCCTGACTCAGCCATTCCTCTTCCCAGAATTCTCCTCTCTTCTTGCCCTGCCTATACTTCCATCCTGGATACTAGCCAATCAGCATTTTATTTATCAACCAAATCAGAGCAACACATATTCACTGCATACAGAACAACATCCCATAGCATGTTACAGTATGTTATGAGATACATGTTGATAGTAATGTGATTACTACAGTGAATCAAATTAACTTGTCTGCTGTATCACAAGTTTAGTTTGGTTAATGGGGAGAAATCTATTTGTGTGCTGTTTTAACAACTGTAGTCTGTATGTGGTACATCAGTGTTTTAGAATTCACTATATAGTTCTGATTCTTTGCAACTTTACCTACATACTGTGGCTCTATCTTTGTACATTTCATTTTATTTGTTTGATTGCACATATAAGTGAGACCATGCCATTTTTTTTCCTTTCTGTATCTGACATATTTCCTTTAATATACCCCTGCTCTTTTCATGGTATGAAACAGCTGCAGGATTCCTTTTGTAAAACCTATAATCTATTCTATGTGTTCATGTGTGGATATGTATATTAATATGTTTGCCATATTTTACTTCTATTCATGTGTTGATGGGCATTCAGGTTATCTGCAAATATTGGCTATTGTGACAAATCATGAGTCCAGATGTCTTTATGAAGTTATGATTTTATCTTTGTAGGAGATAACTCAGAAGAGCAAATATTAGGTAATGTATCAGTAGTTTCAATTTCTATAGTGATAGCTACATCACTTTATGTACTTATCCACATGTATAGGATTTCTCTTTTCTTCACACTCTCAACAACATTTAGGATCTGATTTACATGTTGGTTTTGTTTGACATTCACCATTGTAACATGTTTGGATGATCTCTCATAGTTATTCATACCTAAATTTTAAAGCTGCAGTTACTGGATTCCAAACGAAGTGAAAACTGGGCAATCATTTTTTTTTTCCTATTAAACATAGGTGGAACTTTGGAAAGTCAATGTTAGAGCTACCAGTAGAATAAAAAGAACACAGAAAGGAAAGAACATGTTTCACTTCTTAGAGATGGAAAAAAATATTGTTCAAACTAGAAAAAAATTTCAGTGCAAAGGCTAAAATGTGGCATACATTCCATCAAGGTGCTTGTACTCATAGAAGTTCAAAATACATACCAGGCGCATAAGTGATGGTCATGGGGCTATGATAATTGATGGGGAGAAGGATGGTCGGAGGAATTTTATCAGACTCCTAAAAGCTGCAAACAGAATTTAGTCCAAGCTGTTACATAATCTACATTTAGCACACAATGAGAAAACAAGCAGGAACAATCGTTCTTTTTGTGTCTGCTAACACACTCGTTGTAAAGAGACTTTGCATTGGCTGATTCTGATTCTGCTTTTGAATGAATAAATGTATTAATTCATTTCAGGAAAGCACAACTTTTTATTTATTTATTTATTTATTTATTTATAACAATTTTATTCCCAGATCTTAGTCCTGCGAGAGTAGCCTGGTGCACTGGTCCCACTGGTCCCACTGGTCTCTAGCTATACATGGTTGCTTAAATTTAAATTAATTCATTCTGTTTGAAAGTAAAAAATTCATTCCCTTGATGGTAAAAGTGATATTCCCAATGTTTAGAAACCACATGTACTTATTAGTCACCATATGTGACAGTGTAGAAAAGGGACATGGTTTTTTTTTTTCCTTTAGAAAATTATATTGGACAGTGTGGTACTGTAGAAAGACACAGATTTTTTTTTTTAGACATCTCATCCAAGGAAATTGGATCCAAGAAACTGTCTTCTTGGGATTGTGCCACATAGATGCTTTTACTGTGGGGTCAATCTAAATGGCTTCAACATGTCATAAAAGCCTGAGTACAGTAAAGGCTAAAACTGTAGAACCTGGAGTCGATCATGTGTAATAAACTCACCACAAGGATATTTAACAGTGCGCTCAATCTTTCTCCCTAGAAAACATTCTATTCAACTGTGGAATGGAAATGGCTGGTGAGATGGGGGATGTCTTTCTCTTTGTTGTAAATGTACGTTGCTCTTAGGATTGCAGTTTAGCATCTCCCCCATTGTCCTTTCCCCTCTCCCTATCTCTCTTGGATTTTCCCACCTGGCTCCATCCTGCCCTGTCACAGGCCAATGAAGTTTTATTTATTAGCCAATGGGAGCAACATATAACTGTTGTATTATATGTAATTGTTTTATTATATGTGATTTTACTATGCTAAAATTAAAACCTTTCTTTTTGACTAGATAGAAAAGGGGACGTGTTGTGGGATGTCTTTCTATAGGCTATGAATATATGTTGTTTCAGTTGGCTAATAAAGTTGCCTTGGCCTATGGATGTAGGGCAGGATGAAGCCAGGTAGCATAATTCAAGAGAGATACAGAGAGGAGAAAGGACAAGAGGGGAGATGCGGAACTGTCATCCCAGGGGCAACATGTAATGGAATGCAGGTATGACATGGCCACTTGGCAAAACTTAGATTAAAAGACATGAGTTCATTTAAGATGAAAGAGCTAGCTAACAAAAAGCCTGCCATAGGTTATACAGTTGGTAATTAATATAAGTCTCTGAAAGATTATTTTCTAAGTGGCTACAGGACCATGGGGCCAAGCAGACTGGAGAAACACAGGTCCATGGAGCTGGATGGGACCAGAGAAACTTCCAACTACACAGGTGGACTTCACACCTACTATGACAAGATAGTGAGCTTCATGGTAGAGCCAAATCTTATTTTTATGACACGGCATGAGAAGATTTTCTGACGTAAAAATGGAAGAAGTAAGGAATACAAAGAAATGGCATTGCACAGGTGAGTTGTAAACGTACAAACTCTTAGAAATTCCTTAGGAAATCCTTGCTTATATGAGTCTGAATAGTTAAGGGATGTAGGTAAATGACTGTCCAAAAATAGTTCTAGAAAAAAAAATTTTCAGAAAAAAATATTTTTTTTCTGGGATGAAATTTTATACTCTGCATAAGCAACATTGCAAGGAATTTAAAGTCAGGGACAGATTCCACAAAGTGCACAGAGGAGGTATAAAAGTTTGACCAGCACACTGAGGAGGACACTGAAGATAAGCTGACTTTGGGTAATAGAAAATAAATACATTCTCATTCAAGGCAAACTGGAAAAGAATGATTCATTTCACATAATCTATTGTAGAAAAAATAATGAAATGGAAACCAAGAGCTAACTCAAGTATATTCTATTTCTTGTCGCAGTCCCTTTACCCAAGGTACATCTGGATAAAGGCTTATAGAAATCAATCACAGAGCTTGTAGTTAAAAACTCTATTTCACTGTGTTGTTACAACCTACTGGGGCTAATCAGGTTTATGGATAGCATGGGATAATTATTTTAAATTATTTTGTCTCTTTTCACATGATATCAATTTAGTAATTCATTCATGGAGAAATAACAGCAATTATACTGGAAGATTTTTAGACATTTACTTTTTTCTTTTAATGTTTAACAATTTCAGTTTTAATCACAAGGAACAGAAAATGTAAAATATTTTATATACCTCAAAAGTCATTCTCTTTATGATCAGCAATAGATTTCATGTATTTTGTTAAACTAAGCATTTTGTTAATGCTGTTCTCAATATACTCAATTGCATGCTGTAGCTATGTATTAATTTATTTCTAAGAATTACACTTTTGTATCAGAGTGTAGATTTAATTCCAGATGCTTGGACAAATTAGAAGTTTTCTTTGTAATAGAACAATAATTCGCACATTGTGTGTTATTTTGGCAGGTGCATGAGGCTGACTGTAACAAATTAGCATATTGAAAATCGTCACTTACTTTTAGCCATTGAACAGCAATTTATAGTATTCATTTCAAGATAAAGTGTAATCAACACATGTCATTGGGGTTATTTTTCCAAAACACCCTCTCACCAGTATCCTGAAGGCAACATCAATGAAGCTGCTGTACCAGCTTTTTGTCTGTATAAGGATGGTCAGTTGTATTTGTATAGCTAGATTTGTGTTACTAATGACTTTCATTTTAAATAGTGAGTCATTTTGTAATCTTCTTTCAAAATAAAGCAACCTTGGTTCCTACGTATTTGTTTACCAGAGACTATCTTTAAAGCCTCCAGCAATCAGTTATTTCTGTAGCATTGAAAGCTAGCAATCCCAAAACATCGTTTTCATGTATGCAGGCTGCTGACAGATAGAAGCCGATACACTTTTATGCTCTTTTAATTAAACATTCAATTTGATTATTATTTTAAAGGAGAATTTTACTTCTTATGGTTATTGACATGATAATTCTAGAAACTCGCAGTAGTCATTGATGTCAGCATATGACATACTTTTACTTTGGGGGGGACCAAAAATAATATAGAGGAATGTTGTTTGTCTTTTAGCTCACGCTTGTCTGTGACACTAAGTCACATCTAATATAATGGCATTTGGAGAACAGGAGATTCTGAGATCTCTCATTTTATAATCTAATTAGACTTTCTTTGGGGTATGCATTTACATTTAATAAGAAGTGAATGATTTCCTTTAAATAGAAACACAACACAGTTACTTTACCATATTACGATTTATCTCAGCCTGTTAATGTTTGTAGAGAACCATAGTAGATTATCATTCTAAAGGCCAGGATCTGCTTCAAACTCTTTTCAACATTGGTTACACAATCTCGAGTAAATAGTTTCTTTGTTGAATTTCAATTTTCTCATTCACAAATTCAATGAAAGTGTCATTTTTTAGAGCATCTGTGAGCCAGGCACTGAACAGCGTCAATCATCATATGATGATGAACAAGATACAGTTTGTGTCTCCAAGCATATTAGCTTGATGAAATGATCTCCATGGTATCACAATCTTGTCATTGTGTGAGTGTACAGAAGCTTAGCTACTAATGAAAGCATGCACTTGCACACACAACATCTACACACATAGATATACACAAAGGATATCAGTGTTTTTCACTTTAACAATGATAATTTTCATTGGTAGGACAGAATCATGTCTGTCCTAGATTACTTTCTATTGTTGTGATAAATCACCATGACCAAAAGCAGCTCTGAGAGGAAAGTGTTTGTTTAATCTCACCATTTCAGTCCATCACAGAGGGAGTCACAGGAGAAAATCAAGGTGGAACCTGAACTGAGAGACCTCAGAAGAGAGCTGCTTTACATGGATTGTCTATAGGCAATCTGATGAAAATATTTCTCATTTGAGATTCATCTACCCAATTACCTCAATTTTGTGTCAAGTTGAAGAAAAAATAACCTACAGCATATCCTTTCTGTAATCCAAAGATATTAATTTTGTTAGATTTGTAATCAAAATGTCACAAAATATCATTTCTTAAAAAATGTTTAAAACAGAAATAAATAATAATAACAAATAACAAAATATAAATCCTGGGTTCTAATTGTTTATTGTGAATTAAGATAGGACTGAGGAAATTTGCTGGAGACAAGAATGATTGTTTCAATTCTTGATGTACTCAGTTTTTTTTTTTTTTTTTGTTTTTTTTTTTTGGTTCATACCTCAACCTTAAAGATTAATGATTAGCTTCTTAGGACATGATTGTCTACATGTGAACACTGAGATATGTGTCATATTATATGTAGCAGGAATCTTAAAAGTTCTTATAAATAAAATCAAACCTGAGCCAGGTATTGGGGTGAACACTGGAAGGTCAGAGAGACAGAACAAGCCACAGCTAACTTCACCTGGCCAACTTCTCATCTGGTCTTGTTTCCTCAGATTGGAAGCCTCTGTGTCCTCATATCCAAATGGCTCTCAGCTGAACTATGCTGCTCAAAACCTAAAAGCTTAACCAGCCAAATGCTTAACCAGCCAAATGCTTCTAGTTTCTGGTCTTCATGCCTTATATACCTTTCTGCTTTCTTCCACCACTCCCTGGGATTAAAGGCTCACTTTCTGAGATTAAAGGCATGAGTCACCATGCTTGGTTGTATCCTTGAATACATGGATTTCTGCCTCTGGAATGCTAGGATTAAAGGCGTGTGCTACTACTGCCTATCCTAAATATCTAGTGGCTTTTCTGTTCTCTGACCCCAGATAAGTTTATTAGGGTACACAATATTTTGGGGAACACAATACCACCACAATTATATGTTGTTGTATGTCTGTTAAAAGCACTACAACTTCAAAAAAGAAAGAAATATATCAATGCACTGTGATGGTTCACAGTTTGTAACCCCAACACTAGGGTGCAAGATTGTCATGAGTTTGAGGCAATCTTCGGCTACACAGTGAGTTACTGGCCAGTTTAAAGTACAGAGGGATATGCTATTTTAAATACTAAATGTCAGCAGCAGCAACAACAAAGTCTAGGATTTAGAAATCCCTTTCATTTCCTTCTTATTAATATCAATATAGATTTCCACACAGGAAATATCTGGGTACTTTAGTCATTAAGAATATTTGGGCCAGGCAGTGATGGCGCACGCCTTTAATCCCAGCACTTGGGAGGCAGAGCCAGGCGGATCTCTGTGAGTTCAAGGCCAGCCTGGGCTACCAAGTGAGTTCCAGGAAAGGCGCAAAGCTACACAGTGAAACCCTGTCTCGAAAAACCAAAAAAAAAAAAAAAAAAAAATATTTGGAGAAAATGTTGCCTGGGGTACTAGATATGTTTCTGATTGTTTGACCCTTGTTACTAACATGGTCCATTTGCGGATAATGTCCACTTCCATATTTATCATACTTGGTTTTTATATAAGTATCCTGAAGGCTGGGTCACCAAAACCACGTAACTGAAGCAGCTATTTTTCCTGGAAGGATTTTAAAGTGTTCCCTAGATTTATTTGAAAATGCAGAATGAATTCTATGGTATTCCAAGTTGTAGCTTCCATGTTATCCTAAACACTTTGCAAGTTGTCCTTTGGCATTATCATTTAGCACCCATATCACTATTTTCTCAGTGTAACCTGTAATCAAATATGAAGCAATCACCACATCCATTATAATTTGCATTACACTTAATAGCAGCGGCAGTGAAGGACTAGGTTTAAGTCATAGACTTTCATTACTGTGTATTGCAGAAAGTGAGCCCAATGGAGCAAGCAGTCTGTGCTTGACTGTGGCAGCTTTCCTGTGAGAAATGCCTTGCATCTTGGTGAGATTTGACATGCAAAGTATTTGTTTTTTTTTTTTTTTTTTTTTATTTTTTTTCAGGAAGATTTTGTGGTAGGCCTAGTTTTATCATGTCTTCATCAGCAAATTCAGAAGTTATCAGTCACATCTTCAACAAATCTTTCTACATTTAAAATAATTTGAAAATAGTCAGCATCATTTTTCAGCCCTTTATTGGGTAAATAAAAGACAAATTTAAGTGTCAAATACACGATTTTAAGGATCACATTAACATTTAAAGTTAATTAGTCAAGTTTAAAGTGAAATATTCTTTGTGACATCACAGAAATGTGTATTTTATAATTACAAAAGAAAAAAAGATTAAAAACTCTCTACTCTTTTATTGTTGTTGTTTGTTTGTTTGAGACAGGGTTTCTCTATGTAGCTTTGCGCCTTTCCTGGAATGCCTCCGAAATGCTGGTATTAAAGGCGTGCACCACCACGGCCTGGACAAAACTCTCTACTCTTGACACATAATTGAAAGGAAGAAGGGAGTCTATTGTGGGGGTATCTTTGTGGATTTCTGTGGGCCTCTCTAGCACTTTGTTTCTTCCTTTTCTCATGTGGTCTTCATTTACCACGGTCTCCTATTCCTTGTTCTCCCTCTCTGTTCTTGATCCAGCTGGGACCTCCCACTCCCACGGGCTCTTTCCCTTGACCCCTGCCCTTCATTACTCTCACTCTTGTCCAGGTTCTTCATGTAGATCTCAGCCATTTCTCCATCATTGGGCGATCTCTGTGTCTTTCTTGGGGTCCTGTTTTCCAGGTAGCCTCCCTGGTGATGTGAGTAGCAGTCCAGTCATCCTTGTTCCACATCTAGTATCCTCCTATGAGTGAGTACATACCAGATTTGTCTTTCTGAGTCTGGGTTACATCACTCAGGATGATTTTTTCTAGATCCATCTATTTGCCTGCATACCTTATGATGTCATTGTTTTTCTCTGCTGAGTAGTATTCCATTGTGTATATGTGCCACAATTTATTTATCCATTCTTCAGTTGAAGGACATCTAGGTTGTTTCCAGGTTTTGGCTATTACAAACAATGCTGATATGAAGATAGCTGAGCAATGCCCTTATGGTATGATTGAGCATTTCTTGGGTATATGCCCAAGAGTGGTATAGCTGGATCTTGGGGGAGATTGATTCCCAATTTTCTAAGAAAGCACCATATTGATTTCCAAAGTGGTTGTACAAGCTTGCATTCCCACCAGCAGTGGAGGAGAGTTCCACATCCTCTCCAGCATAAGGTATCTTCAGTGTTTTTGATCTTAGCCATTCTGACAGGTGCAAGGTAGTATCTCAGTGTTGGCAATGGTCGAGAGACAGCTGGAACTGACCTACTCTGGTGATGGCATGGCCAAACACCCTAATAGTCATGCTAGAAACCCCATCCAACGACTGAGAGATCCACAGCTCGGCCCTGGGTGGAGCTCCAGGAGTCTAATTAGCGAGAAAGAGGAGGGTTTATATGAGCGAGAATTGTTGAAACCAAGGTTGGATAAAGCACAGGGACAAATAGCCAAATGAATGGAAACACATGAACTATGAGCCAAAGGCTGAGGGGCCCCCAACTGGATCAGGCCCTCTGAATAGTTGAGACAGTTGATTGGCTTGATCTGTTTGGGAGGCATCCAGGCAGTGGTACCGGGTCCTGTGCTCGGTGCATAAGTTGGCTGTTTGAAACCTGGAGCTTATGCAGGGAAGCTTGGTTCAATCTGGGAGGAGAGGACTGGACCTGTTTGGACTGAATCTATCAGGTTGATCTCAGTCCTCGGGGGAGGCTTTGCCCTGGAGGAGGTGAGAATGGGGGGTGGGCTGGAGGGAAGGGGAGGGGGACAGGAGGGGGGAGAACAAGGGAATCCGTGGCTTATATGTAGAACTGAATGGTATTGTAAAATAAAATAAAAGGAAAAAAATAAAGAAAGGAAAAAGGAAAAGGGTCCAAACGCACCCATCAGGGGGAACAGGAACAACAGCGATAATGCACTCCTTTAAGTAGGTCACTATGTATCCACACGTTTTCTTGTAAC
Organism: Peromyscus leucopus; assembly: GCF_004664715.2. Taxonomy (NCBI): domain Eukaryota; kingdom Metazoa; phylum Chordata; class Mammalia; order Rodentia; family Cricetidae; genus Peromyscus; species Peromyscus leucopus. Next base: position 39,029,512 of record NC_051070.1, on the reverse strand, counting down.
CAAAAAAGGATCTATCACATTGCCTGTGGTTTTTGTTCTTCAGGTAAAGATGTGTTTGTATTACCTTTATTGTTGATACTGCCTTCCTGAATTTTCTGTGTTTACAAATAAAAATAACCGTGCTATACTTCATGTTATTTATAGCTTAACTTAGATAAAGTATAACTATTTGTTATCTGTGTATGGGATTGTGAGAATTGAACGAATAACATTATAACTAGACAAACTTTTGTGAGAACTGTTTTCTTGCTTCCTTCCTTACTCCCAGCCTCCATTTTCTTTCTTCCTTTCTTTCCTCTCTTCTTTCCCTTCATTTGTTGAATGGCGGATCCTCATGCCTCAACTTCTCCTGAATACTAGGATTCCAATTGTTTACCCTGCCTGACTCTTAGAAAAAACAATCATATTTGAATGCCTATGTTTTTGTCAGATATTATGTTGTTGGATAACATTTCTTTTCACATTAGGTTATGTTATTTTAAAAGTAGAAATAATAGTACCTTGTGAGATGTATAAAGACAAATAATTGGCACTTAATATTTTTGTTATAATTTCATTTATGTGTATATGTGTCTATAAATGATAGAATTATTTACTTATTATTCCCTTGTCATCAAACTTTGGAACATTAGTAAATGTAATTCAAATTATTATTTTTACTTTTTTAAAATTATGTACAGGATTTTATAGTCTACAATAAAAAAAAACTTGCTACAAAATCCATCAAGTTCATGTGTCTTGGTTACATTTCTCATATAATTTAAAGTATCATATTCTGCCAATGTAAATATGGAAGAATTTGGTTTGATATTTCTCTTTATAGCCACAGAGACAGGAAAAGGGGGAAAGCAGGTCAATGATTTCACTTGTGCTTCAAACTCAATAGCAATACTTCTTCATATTCATATAATGCACTCATTCCAGTGGGTACTCCTATAGAGATTACTGTACATGTCTTATGTGAGAAAGATCATTGCACATAAACAAATAATTATTTCATTAGTTCCCAGATACATTTCAATTCTAATCCAGAATCAGGTTAGTCCCATCCTGTGGCTCTGATCTACATCTGGTCATCTTCCTTAGAAAATAAGTCACTTCTCTGTAAAATATACACATGTTCAGATTTAGTTCAAATTCTATCTTTGCAGAATTCCTCAGAGATGCTTCATTATATGCATTTCTCTTTCACTTGTATAGTTTTCAAACATAAATAAACCTTTAAGCCAGAAAAATTTTCTATATGTTATCTTCCTCCTTAGTTCTTGTGATCAGTATTTGTAACTCACATGTGAAGAAGTGGCAGGGTGTATTTAGTTTTGTGGGAATGAAGGTCTTCCATGTAAGTAATTACAATGCAACTTAGATTTTACAAGTAAAACCCACACTGCTATCTCAATACTGAAAGGGACACTGCCTTTATCAGATGATAATGTTGGAAATGTTCTTGAGCAGAAGCTGTATGAAGGAAGAATACTATTTATTTAAGGTAAAAATTAAAGAGGATAGTTCTCTGAAAGCAGAGTGATTGTGGCAAGAATTGAGAATTCCATTGAGGGCATGGATTAAGAGTTTCATCTATATCAATGCAAAATATACAAGTGTGAAGAGTATGAGTGAAACTTGGGGCAGGGTGAAAATCAATGGTAGAAATGGTAATTAAGGAGGTTTAAAGTCATCTGTGAAGTACTTATAGTTTTGTTATCTAAGACCCAGACAATGGGAATATAACATATTCAAATAATTTGATTAAAGTGAATTATTGAAGAATTCAATGATGGGGAAAGAGGCAGGAAAAAGCAATGTGTATGATTCCTAATCTCCTTAGATGGGATGCTTCTGTGTGTCATGCTAATGAGTGCCCCAGAGATGGACTTTTATTTTTTTATTATATTTAGAAAAATACTTCTAGACATTTTGAACTCAATGTGTGTCCACAAGTTCAGATGTCAGGCAGTTGCAGAAGATGTTAAACATATTCCTCTGTTGCTATTGAAGTGACAATTGACCCTGGAAGTCAATTCAGTATGTCAGGATTTGACAAGGTAATTGCTGAGAAGCAGTGCGCCTCTAGGATGTCAGATACACAATATCTGGAGAAATTTCCAGAGTTTGCTTGCTCCTTTACTTCTACTCTGAAACCTCATACCAGCAAAACCCTGCTGCCCTCCTCACAATCCCTTCTACCAGCAACTGTAAGGAGTATAGTAGAAAATGATGGTAAAACTGTCATGTCATTTAACCAAAGGGAAAACTGTGTTGAACTTTAATTAAAAGTATAGTATACAGAAGATCTTATCATTTTTATTTCTTCTTCTCACATACAGCAATTCCAACTGCACTTTCTCCTCCCTCTACTCCTCCCATCCTCCTCACCTTCCATCTCCCCAACATCCATGTACCTCCATCTCCTTTCAGAAAAGAGCAGACCTCCCATGGATATCAACTGAACACAGCATAACAAGATGCAATAATACTAGGCACAAAAGTCTCACACCAAGGCTTGATGAGGCAACCCAATAGGAGGAAAAGGGTCCCACGAGCACACAGAAAGAGTCAGAGACATCCCCACTGCAACATAAAAAACAACTAAACAACCATAACATATATGCAGGGGACTTAGAAGATGTCTTCTAATACTCTTTTTTTTTCTTTTTTCTTTTTTCTTTTTTTTTAGCCTGAGTTTCTTTACTCATCACATGGAAATAAAATTACCATCTTCATTAAGGAAATGTCACACCGATGAAATAAGATAATTTATGTAAAAGACTTGAAATGATGCCTATATGTACTTAAAATATTAAATATTATCTTCATTACCTGGGGAATACATCAACATTGATCAAATAAGTTTATATTAATAGCAGAAGAAGAGGAACGAATGAGGGAAGGAGACTACACAGCAGGGGGATGAGCTCTCATCACTGTAAAGAAGCTTTAAGGGGACACTAGGATGCAGACTTATATAGAGGATAAAGTGGGCACCTCCTAGGTGGCTCAGAGTAATTCTGTTGGAAAACAGCACAGCCTGATTTACATGGAAAAGCAAATAAGTCCTGAGTGAATACTTCCTGAATTCATCAACAACACGGTTAGTAAAAATTTGCCTTAAAAGGTACTATTGTGACAACATTACCCAGTAAATTGAACATACCAATTAGAAAGTTTGCAGTCGACACAGGTTTGTTGAAGCTTTGGATTCCTTTTGCTCCAAGTGTACAGATAAGAAAAATAAAGTCCATTTATTTAGAAACTCAGAATTTGATTTTTCCCACTTATGATGTACAATGAACAGATCCCACAGCTCAACAAGGTAGGATATGGCAATGTAAGAAAAATAGGACTTAAGTACAGATGCAAAAGTACCACAGAGCAACCACTGGAATCCAAAGGGAAATGGACATGTAAATCTTGTAACTCAACAAACCAGAAAAATTATATTTAAAAGACCACCAGAAACAATCATTGTCATTCTCCACTATAAGTCAAATTAAAATTGTGTTACTAATTGAGATTTCAAACATGATGATAAAATGCAATTTTTTTTAGGTAAAGTTATTTTTTTTCCTTGTAAAAGTTATTACTTCCAGACAGAATATGTGTTATGAGTTTTCCCTCAGTCAAAGCAAAGCTTAAAGGCAGATATTTATTCTGAATAAGAAAAATCACAGAAATTTCACCAACCAGACAGTTTGTTATTTCTCTAGGCTTTCATGAACAACCTAGACATGAGTGGGAGTAATGAAGGGCGAGGGTCGAGGGAAAGAGAGCCTGTGGGAGTGGGAGATCTCAGCTGCATCAAGAACAGAGAGGGAGAACAAGGAATAGGAGATCATGGTAAATGAAGACCACATGAGAAAAGGAAGAAACAAAGTGCTAGAGAGGCCCACAGAAATCCACAAAGATACCCCCACAATAGACTGCTGGCAATGGTCGAGAGACAGCCCGAACTGACCTACTCTGGTGATGGGATGGCCAAACACCCTAATAGTTGTGCCAGAAACCCCATCCAACAATTGAGGCATCTGGATGCAGAGATCCACAGCTAGGCCCTGGGTGGAGCTCCAGGAGTCTAATTAGCGAGAAAGAGGAGGGTTTATATGAGCGAGAATTGTTGAAACCAAGGTTGGATAAAGCACAGGGACAAATAGCCAAATGAATGGAAACACATGAACTATGAGCCAAAGGCTGAGGGGCCCCCAACTGGATCAGGCCCTCTGAATAGTTGAGACAGTTGATTGGCTTGATCTGTTTGGGAGGCATCTAGGCAGTGGTGCCGGGTCCTGTGCTCAGTGCATGAGTTGGCTGTTTGAAACCTGGAGCTTATGCAGGGAAGCTTGGCTCAGTCTGGGAGGAGGGGACTGGACCTGCCTGGACTGAGTCTACCTGGTTGATCTCAGTGCTCAGAGGAGGCTTTGCCCTGGAGGAGGTGGGAATGGGGGGTGGCTGGAGGGAAGGGGAGGGGGACAGAAGGGGGGAGAACAAGGGAATCCGTGGCTGATATGTAGAACTGAATGGTATTGTAAAATAAAATAAAAGGAAAAAAAAAAGTAAAATCACAGAAATTTCACCCACCAGTTTTTTATTTCTCTAGGCTTTGATATAGTAAGTACTACATTACACTTTGTCAAAACTAAACTTTACAAGGGTGAGTGAAATTGAAAAAAGTAACATTACAATAAGCTATATTCAAAAGTTGAATATAACAAATATATTAAGTATTTGTTAGCATAATATTGATTTTTGCAATACCTGATAATAATCTTGTTAAAGATAGCCTATATCTGTGTTGGTGTGAATTCTGTATTATTATTTAAGAAAAGTAGCATAGAAACTTCACTTTAAGATCTTGGGAATGAGACATGGGTGATTTCTTATACATCATTTGTATCATTTGAAATATCACACCCCCATTCCCATCTCCTCCAGGGCAAAGACTCCCCTGAGGATTGATTCCATGTTTTAGATTATTTGACAGTCTGAGTGATGCTTCAGTTTGGATTGGCTATATCTTTTGTGAGACTGAATCATTTCTTCAAGTAATTTCAATGTTTGATAACCCAGGGGACAAAACAAGTTTCATGAATCAGGTTCTTCAGAGTACAGTTTTTCTCTGTCTTCTGCTGCTATGATGTCACTCTTGGTAAAATTAAAAGCATGAGAGTCTGGGAAGTGGAAAACAGTTATGGCACTTTCCCATAGATATCTACCAGGATGGTGTTAAATATGCAAAGACCCTAAAAAAACCTTCAATAATCACAATTATTTAAGCATTCTGAGATAACAAAAGACAAATGATTTTTATATTCAATTAATTAATTCTATAATAAAACTTAGGGATATTTAAACATTTTTTTAGCAAGATTAAATCATAAAGTGTCATTTTTAAAGGTCTATGTTCAATTATTTACCAAACAAAATGTGATCTAATATCTTGATTATGTGTCTGAAAGAAAAATGAAAGAAATTTAAATGGGAGAAAGAAGTAGTGGAGGAGATCTGTAGGTTCAAACCTCTCTATGTACCCCCAAAATTTTCACTTACATTGTAGAGTTCCCATACTACATCACAGTTAAGCAGAAACTCCAGCAACTGGAGTGGATTTGTTCCAGTTAATTTGTTTTAAGGTTTTTATTTGTTATGGCAAGAGACAAAAAGCTCTTAACTAATTAAAGTAAAGCTTCTCTTTGTGCAATCATTGAAAAATCATTAAGCTGGGCTTAATACATAAAAGAAAGCCTGTGTGCCTGTCCAGTTCTAAATAGTGAAGGAGACAAATGAAAAGTTGATTTGAAATCGGAAGCTCTATCAAACACTCCCCCAGAGGAAGAAATAATAGAAATAATACCTTAAGCTTGTGGTCATAACATACCACATGTGTGCTAGCTCTTCCTGCCCAGGACTTTGGTTGGCCATGTTGTCTGCATTTAGCCTTTTCTGTTTACTTTACATCTACTCTGTCACAGTCATACAGCCTTCTGCAAAGAAAGCTTTATCTGTATGTAACCCAAGCTTCTAGAACATAATAAAGGAGCAAGCACTTCTGCACAAAAGCCTCCTTGAGCTCCTTAAATTGCTTTTTGCAAAGGGAGAATGACACTAAGCACTCTATAAAGAACAAAAAGCAATTTTTCATGCTGTGAAATTCAAATGTTAATTTACCCATTCCTAGAAATATCATCACTCTATATTCAGGAATATCCTGTACTAACTATTTTGGGTGTAGTCCAGTGTGCCTTGGCCACTAAATATCTTTAAACGATGATTTATAATTTCTTAGAACACATTAAAAATTAATATTTCACTTGGTAAACAGGAAAAGAAAAGAAAACAATCATAATCAAACTAAGAGTATAAGTTGATCTTCTGTCTCTATCCTGATCATTATATACTACTATTTGTTTTCTTAAGTTTTCTAAAGAAAAGAACATCTTTATTTAGGAGAGTTTTTAAATAATACTGCAAGTTAAAAAAAAAAAAAGACTTCAGCAGTTAATGAAATTGCCTTGTAGTTTGCAGTGATTACTCAAATTTCGCAGGTGCAACAGTAATTCTTAAAAACTGTATGGTGCATGGCATAATATTTGATATAACATACTTGAAATAAATGGTATCAAACAAAATAACTATATTTTATAATTTTGTTTTATATTTATGACTGCTTGAATTTTTTAATTCATTACTCATGTTTTTGAATAGTGGAAATTCTGAACTTAAGAACTAGTATTTGCTTGCCGAGTATCACCCTCCTGAGCTCTATCTCCAGAGATTTCTATAGTCTTTATTTTGAGAACAGTCCTCACTAATTGGTCAGACTGTTCTTAACTCACTGTGATGCCAGACAGTAATCAAATATCTGATCTCTGTGACCTAACAGGGTTTGTCTCCCAGAAGCCTTGTTGGCTGCTCACAACCACCTATAACTGCAGCTGCAGGAGGATCTGATACATGTAACCTACTAAGCCCCAACACATAAAAATAAATCTTAAATATCACATCATTAAATAGGCATACACTTATGGTATACAATGTGTTACTGTAAGCAGCCCATGGCTGATAAAAAAAAAGTTTACTACAGTGATGCAAATTAATACATCTATATGTCACATCATTTTACTCTTATTTAACACCTAAAATCTATTTATTTAGCACAAACCCCAAATGCTGTTTATGTCTTTCCCATCGACTTCACATTACAAATTAAATCTCTGGACAGACTTGTTCTGCATTATCTGCTTACTTGTTACCTCTTAGCTAAGTCTGTCTCTATCCTCCAGTATTCCAGCCCCTCTTAACCATTGCTTTATTGCTCATCGCTATACACGTGAGATTTTGTTGTTGTTTACACTCTACATGTGAGATCACATGATGTTTTTCTTTCTTTGTCTTCTGTATCACTGAGCATAATATCTTCCAGGCTCACTCATGTTGTGGTAAGAGATGAGATCTATTTCCCATTTAGGCCTGAGAAGGATTGTATAGTGTATACAAACATACTTTACCACTCTTCAATAGGATCCTTAGGTTGTTTCTATATATTGATTTTTGTGAACAATACTGAAATAAACAGGAGAATGTAGAAATCTCTATAAGGTAAGGATTTAATTTCCTCTCGATTTATGCCCAGGTGAGTCAATGCTGGATTTTATGGCAACTCTAATTCTTACCTTTTAAACACCACCATACTGTTTTCCATAGTGTTAATTTTAATCTATGCTCCCCAATAGCTTACAGAGTTCCCCTTCCTTTCTATCCCAGAACATGCTTATCTTTATATATTTTGATAATAACCATCCTAATGGCTGTGATTAGATAATCTCACAGGGATTTTTGTATGTGTTTCCTCATCAATTTATAAAGCTAAGCACCTCACGAAGAAACACACCATTGGTTTTCATTTCTATTTTGTATCAATATCTGTTCAGTTCTCTAGTCTATTTTTAACCATGTGACTTATTTTGCTAATATTTTGTTGTATAAATTCATCATAAAGCCTGGATGGTTAATCTTCACGGTCATCTGTAGAGTTTGTGAAAATTTCTCCCCAAGTCTGTATGCTGATATTTCATTATTTGAAACAAAACCTAGGCTTTTATTCTAATGTTCAATTCTTTATTTTTGTTTTTCTGTCTTGTTCTTTGGCATATTGTTCATAAAACATGCCTAAACCCAATGTCTGTTTGTCTTTCCTCCAAGAATTATATATTTCCATCTTAGATGTAAGTTGTTTTTTTTTTTTTAAAAAAAAAAAAAAAAAAAAAAAAAAAAACCTGTTTTTTATTTATTCATTATGTATACAGTATTCTGCCTGCATGTTTTGCCTGTAGGCTAGAAGAAGGCATCAGATCTCATTACAGATGGTTGTGAGCCACCATGTGGTTGCTGGGAATTGAACTCAGGACCTTTGGAAGAACAGCCAGTGCTCTTAACCACTGAGCCATCTCTCCAGCCCATGTTTTTTTTTTTTTTTTTTTTTTTTTTTTTTTTTTTTTTTTTTTTTTTTTCCTGTCTGGTCTAAAGAATTTCATTCTGTCACAAGGAGACATCTAGTTTTCTTAACAGCATGGAAGAGACCGCATTTTCTTTACTGTGTTCTTTATCGCTTGCCAAAGTTGTTTGTATTTTTTCTAAATTCCATTTTTCTCACAGAGACATTTTAACAAAAATCACATACAATGTCAAGGGATGCACAAAATCATGGATGATTTAGAATTCCAAAGTCTAGAAACATTCATGAATTAGAGAAATCTTCAACTTCAACAGTAAACAAATTTTGTCTCTGACCATCTTGCAAAAATGTATAATATGAAAGTAAGAATTTGAGGTTGATTCAGGAAGTAGATGGTTCTATCCTTATAAGTCTCTGCCTGCATAGACAACAGTGCTGCCATTTAACACCTGTGATTGTGAAAGTTCATAGAGATTTTCCCACACATCCTCATTTACCTTGAGATCAATGAAACAAATTAGTTTTCAAGTTACAAAACATGAGGGATAATTCTCTAAACCCACCTTCTCCATTTCTTACCTCACTTCCTTTCCTATCATGATCTTCTTATCTAGTTTAAAACTTAACCTTCTTTCTCTACATTGTAGTATCATACAATTCAATTCATTTAACCATTTCTCTGTTAAGTCAGTCAATGATATTCAGCAAGTCTTGAAATTAGGCATGTGATTTGTTCTACATCCTCAGTGTGAGCATTTGTCAAGCTCAGTTTGATCTATCTATATCCCATTTTAATCCAATTTTTATTGTTAACTGACCTTTATAGCAAGGATCACTTTTAAGACCTTATAACATTAGAATGTTTCGAGGAGTGATCATCAATTTAGTCATCCCATCTGACATACTCTATCAGCCTCTGAAATAAAAATTCTGCTTACAACTCATCCTTCTTGAAATGCTTCAAATATTTTTCTACAGCAATATTAAGACACTCATACCTCAAACACAAAATTTTTCAGAAAATATCTAATGAATTTAGTTTTCTGCATCACTACAAATGTAATTCCCATCAATTTGTTGTTTCTCAGTCAGTTGTGACATTTTCATTTTCCTTTCAATTTCATCTTAAAAAGGGATGTTTCATTGATAAGTATCCATCTTAGCTTTTTGCTTTTATTACTTATGAAACAATATGTTGCTAAGGTAGATTTGCAGATATTGAAGAATAACTAAGCCAAATTAATTAACACCTATCATTGTAAATAATTTTCCAACATCTTCCTACTCAACATTTTGTCGTCTTAAACCACTAACTCTCCATTGTCCCCGAATACCTTTTGCCTCTCTGCTGTAGCTTTCAAGGTCCACATGTAAGTAAACCATGTAATACCTCTCTTTTTTTGCTTGACTTTTTTCTCCTAATATCATGCTCTTTGGGTTTATTGATATTGTCTCAGTGACATTATTGCCTACTTTTCTCCAAAGAGTATTCTAGCATGTATATAAATCAGGATTTCTAAACACTGTTATCATGGATGAATACTTGGATTAATTATATAGTTTGGCTATTGTATACTAAGTACAGAAAAACAGTGATCTCTTTCACACTTGTTTTTTAAGTTTTTAAGGTAAATATGCAGAAATGAGATTACTGAATCACCTAATAATTCTATGTTTAGTGTTGTTTTTCACTTGCTTTATAAAACAGAGTGCCACTATATTATTGAGATTCATCTTGAAGTTGTGGCTTATGTGAGTTTCCTGTCCCAGCTTCTGAAACTCTGACTGTGGTTTCTGGATACTACACCTTTCTACACTGTGGTTTCAATTTATGTAACCCTCATTACTATTGATATTGAACCCTTGTTCATTACACAGTTGGTCCTTCTTGAAAGAAAAGTCTATTTGGATGATTTTATTATTCTTAGAATTCAGGTAATTTCAAGTTATTGAGATGGTTTTATTCTTTTCATTATCGGCATTAACATTTGAGATGTATAACTTGTATCTTTTCCTATTCTGTAGGCTTTTTCTTCATCTTGTTGCTTATTTCCTTTGTTCTGAAGAAGTTATTTAGGCAAACATAATACACTTCATCCATTTTGCCTAGTTGCTTAACTGGTTAAATATCTTCACCTCTTTGTAATTGTACCACACTAATTTCAACATTATACACTTTTAATGAAACTTTGTTAAAATTTACCTAAGTATTCTCAATTACAATAATGAGAGTTTCTCAGGAGATATTTTTTTTTAACCCATACACATAGTTGCGTCAGCATTGTGGCTCTGTAGTCTTTTTCCAACCTTAGTTCCAATATAGAATTTCTTAAAAAACTTGAGTCTTTCTTCTCATGATGTCTTCTACTCTTTAGTTCATCAGTACCTCCCCCGCTGTCCTAACTTCCCCACTTAGACCTCTGTCTTCACTTTTGCTTATTCCTATCATAGTCACCATTGATTGCTCCTGATAAAATTAAACCCATTGATTTCATGCTCTTGGTCAGAAGCTTCTAAATGTTGTCTTTTTCATTCACTGTAAAACACTTATACTCAGTGTAAATGGGGTTTAAAAGGATACACAAAGCTAGATAACCAGACATGCCAGCTCTCTGTCTCCATCACTTGTAGTATTCCCAAGTCACTAGAATGAACTTAACAAATGTGCTGCTCCTCTGACCAAAATTCTGCCTTCCTTTTCATGTTCCACAAAACCTACCTCATGTTCCCCTGATAATACACAACTTTTCTATGTTAAAGTTACTCATATGTCTCTTGTCCCTCTCAAGTTACATGATAAAACTTCTGAAAGGATATATATACTATACTATTTTTCTATGTGAGAAAATGACCAATCAGTATCTGAAACTTTAGACTAATGTGTGTGGATGGTGAAAATAATTGTATTTTCATCCATAATAAATGAAATTTGGAACATTCAATTTATTTTGAGCATGAAATAGTATTATACACAATTCTACCTCAATTACTGGATTTTGAAAATATAATTATACATTCCGATAGCTTTTTCCTGTAAGATTTTTTATGAAATAAATCATTTACAGATATACAGGCTACTTACTATAATGAGTGAGCACATTTCTATCTCTGTTCTCAGTCTATTAATTTACTGGCACTATGTGTTGCAGATTGTCTTAATATATAGGTAGTGTGCTTCCATATTACCTGAAATTATACCTTTTCTAAAATAATTATGCTTGAATCTCAGTTTGGCTATTTGGAGAGCAGGTACTTAAATCAGTTCTGCTAATACTGTCTGAAAACAAATTAAGGATGTTTTTATTATTGGATAGCAAAGTTCAAGTCTGCAGGTCTCTATGTGCCATTACTTTCATGCAGAGTGCACAGCATGATTCTTAGGAATGAGTATCTTTTTTTCTGAAAGATTGGTACAGGGTTATTATACTGGGGGATAGTCTGGTCACTTAGGATACTTTAGCAAATGTGTTTGGGGAAAATTTAATAAGACTTAAAAAATGTTTTTCAGAACATATACACTTTTTAGAGATGTTACAGAAGCCATGATTCATGAAGATGCTCTCAACTCGTCTTAACTATGTCGCCATTCCCGTTGTTCAGTTCCCAAAGGGGTCATGACCCACATGTTGAGAAACTCTGTACTAGGGGAATCACATATCAGATACCGTGCATATTAAATATTTGCATTACAATTCATAACAGTAGCAAAATCATAGCCATGAAATAACAATGAAAATAATTTTGTGGTCGTGGGTAACCACAACACAAGGAGACATATTAAAGGGTGGCAGAGATAGGAATGTTGAGAACCACTGTCCTAGTAGTGGCTGGTAGAGCCTAGTAGTTCTCTAGTAATCTCCAAAAGAAATATTCCTCTAGCTTTAAAGAGGATTATCTTTCATATTATGTACTTTAAAAACTGAGGAATTAGTTTTGACATGTTTCTTAAAGTAAAAAGAAAAAAAACCACAAAAACAAATATATTTTTCTTTGAACATCTTTTCTGATTGTGAAAGAACAGTGCAGAGACTTGCCTCCTGTTTGGTGGTTCTACCCTTTCTATGCAGAGAGAGGGGACAAGATTCTGAAATAGAGATCCATGGTCACCCCGCTCTGCTACCTGCAGTTACCAAACTGTTACCTTCTAGTCAGATTTTAAACTGTTAGAAAATTGCATCAGAGAAATCCATCATCGTTTGAAAATTACTTAAATTACAAGAGTAGTTTTTTAGAGTAAACACAATAGTACTGGTACATCTCTCAAAAAGACATTAAGAGAAATAATGCATTTAATCAGTTCATCACAGTGCCAGGCAGAAAGTGAGCAATTTGCAATTGTGTTGTCAAACCTTCTTGGCCTATTTTCTTTTTAATTTTGTCCCTCCTACTTTTCTGTTTTGTTTGTTTGGCTTTGTTTTTCATCTAATCCAGTGAGACTCAACCAGGGACAACATTGCCCCCTGGGAATGTTTCACAGTGTCTGAACAAAATTTAGGTTGTCATAAATATGAGAGAAAACTTCCTGGCAACTGATGAGCATGAGGCATCCTACAATGCACTGGATAGCTCCTACCACAGTGCTTACGTGAGCAAACCCACCACTGTATTCAGGTTCAAAATGAGAGGTTACATTATAACCTTGTCCTAACCTCTGGCCTTTTTCCTTTTATTCGTTCCCTTATGTTCATCTATTGCCACCTGCTTCTGCTTCCTATTTATCATTATTACATTTTTGTCTATTTCCCCTCATAAAGTTTAAGTAAGCATTAAGCCTTATGTTTTATTTCACTTTATATGTTCAAAATTTTCCCATGGAGAAAAAAAAAATGACCGTCATCATTTTAATGCTGCTGTGGAGAAAGGCGATCTGTCCGTCACAGGCCCTGAACATCTATGAACTTCCTAGTTGAATGTGCCAGATGGCAAGAGTTATCATCCCAAGACACCAGGCAGTTTTAAGAGCTAGTCAAGCAAATAACTACTTAGGTCAAAGTGATCAGAGCATGCCAACAGTGCAAACACTTGCTCCCCAGGAGAGGAAGACTGGCCAGTGGTTGCTGCAAACCAGAGCAGATGATAAGCCCTGGGACTGGCACTCCTCAGCAGTGCTGCAGTGTTGGTTGCACAGCCTTTTTGAGGATTCCTCTTGACACAAAGTGGGACTTGTGGGCAAGAGGACTTTTCTATGCTAGAGCCCATGCTGCTTCATTAACTCTGAGAAATAGTCCACCCTGCTCTGACCTACTGGGTCTTTTTGTCTGCATTTCCATCTAGTATGCAACGTTTCCTTGTAGCTGCTAGCTAACTGTTCTATTTGAGGTGGGGATTTTTACTACTACACAACTGGACAATCAGTGAAACTGAACAGGTCTTCTAGCACTCATCATGTAAGTACTTCTCTGCTTTGGCTTATTTCTGTTTCTGTGAGGCCAGAGTAGGACTCATCATGAGAAAGTGATTTCATCGCCATGATAGAATCATCACTGCCATTGCTGCCGCCATCATCAGCGACCATCACAAATGGAGGAGTTGGGATTTAGTACAGACTGCTTTGGCTCCGTATATCCCACAGGTACACTTCTCAACGTCTTAGGCAGTATTGCTTCGGTCCCATCAGATTCCCTTCTTTCTGTGTACAAAAATATTTCCTAACTTAAAATCTGCTGCTACCTCTGTCTTATTTTAGAATGATTCTTTCAATATGTGCGTGGTTGGAAATTTACTTGGCAACACTGTCAATTTCTTAATGTTTTTTAGCTAACTTTTTTTTGCATTGGCCTGTTACAAACTAGAATATTCCTCCAATGTAGTAGGTTCTGTGATTTTATTAATAGTGGAAAAGAAAATGTATCTTATTCTTTCAGTTATAAGTTTTGTTAGCTCTAAATATACTTTTGAGGCTGTATCATCTCTTCTTAGCCAATTCTAAATTTCTAGCATCAGACTTATGAAAATAGTACTGCTTGGGTCACTTATTTGTTGCCAAATGCCAGAGAACAGGCTATGACCCTCTCTCTGAGGACTTGTCCTGACACTCAAATCAGGAAATACACACACATAAACACACAACACACACACACACACACACACACACACACACACACACACACTAAAATAATTAGTTGTTGCAACTGCAATTTTTGTTTGTGATTATTTCACTGATGTAGCTGTTTTTTCATTCTTTGTTTGATTTTATTTTTCCTGCTCTTATATTTACCTCATTTAGTTATACAGAGTTCACTACTTAATCTAAATTTTACAGATCATTTGAATATTTAAATACATAAGCAGCAATACATCACAAATTGAAAGAAACAAATGTTTGCATATAAACCTATAGCAAAATTTCTTACTTCCTATTTGAAATTTAAATCCACCATTGTCCTTTACTCAGTGATAAGAAGGAAAAATGAAACATGACCCTTGACATGTTTCTTTCCTGATGGCTTTGTTCTTCAAAGCAGCTTGCCATAGACTCTTTTCCAGAATCAATGTTTTAGAGCAGTGGTTCTCTCCTTCTGAATGTTATGACACTTTAGTCCAATTCTTCATATTGTGGTGACCCCCCCAACCAAAAAATTATTAAATTGCTATGGTGTAACTGTATTTTGCTACTGTTATTAATTGCAATGCAAATATCTGTTATGTAACTCTCAAAGGAGGGTCATGATTGGTTGAGAACCACTGTTTTAGGGGAATCAACAGAATAATATTGTGTCTTTGGGGTAAGTGGACTGTTATTAAGCTTTGCAGGGGAAATGTTGAATCTTCTTTTCACCTCTGTTCAAAGAGTAGCATTTTCCTTCTCATATTTAAATAATTGTCAGTTCTAAGCTCACAGCTAATTAGATTATGTTAGCTAACTGATCTGACTTGTTAAGAACAAAGTAAAGTTTTAATAATTTCATATTGAAAAATCAACATTTCCAGTTTTTATGAGCTGAGCACTTAATGTATAGTTGTGGATGGAAATTTTAGAACATTCAAGGGCCTTTTCAAGAAGCACACATATGGTAAAAATGATTTCTGCATGTCTAGATTCCTGATATTTGATCAAATGAAAAGGATTGCCAATCTAGCTACAAGTATTCTACAAATGTTTTCAATAAATAGTAAATTAAATCAAATGCTTTAAACATGGAAAACAAGAAAACAGAACCAAAGAAGTGACTTCATAAATGTTACTTATCTGATTTTGGACATCATTGCTATATAAAAATTTCTTTGAAGTACCCTACACTGTGCGGAGCTGTTTCTGAGTATTGTAAGTTTTGTTGAACTCATGATATTTAAGAACTTGGAGTACTCCTATACATTTTGTTCATTTATGCATTGAATTATGGGCATTGGTTAAACGTGTGAATACACTTCTTAAACATCAGGAAACTTTAGATACATAGCTCCATACTACAGACAATTAAGTGCCCAAATAAGTTGGATAGAACACCATGGTTTACTGAAAAAAATCTTTAAGCCATACTTTTCTATCTGGCATATGGCTTCTAACTTCAAGTTCTCTGCTGTGTTTATTTGACTTGGATTTTGAACCATTTAAGTGACAGTATGCGTTCGGCCGTGTCTAGCACATTGGGGGATAAATGGCCTCTAATCAGTTGGATTATTCCACAGTGCTAATGACTTCCTGGGAATAAGCCAGCGCATGGGGTACTGTACTAGCTCTTTCTGATCACTAGAGTACCATTTAGCAAATAGCAGCTGCAATGGGCTGGATGGTACCCCAGTGTTCTGAGAAAGTTAATTGCAGATTCTTAGGTACCTAGCTTACTCCCATGACCTGAGTATGAATGGGAAGGCAGGCAATTCAGTTTGCTCAGAGCACTGACTTGATGATGTATTAACTGTTCTAAACTTCTGAACACTTGCCTGCAAGTGAAACAGTTTCCTCAATTTGACTTGCCTTTTAATTCTTGAAAAAACCCACTTTTCTAGGAATGGGGAATGAAAACAGTTCCTCTTCTTGCCTCAATTTTGTAGGCCTCTACCATTTCGGCTCTTAGAAAGAATTCCCCTTGCCCTATTTTACAAATGGAAGTATCTGTGTAAAGTTTGGGATATTACCATTGATATCAGTACTAAAGTTGAAATGAAAGCATGATGCAATGCTTTGATTTTTCCAAGTGTCCTGGGACATTTCAAGCACTTCAGTAAATAAAATCACAGAGTTCATGACCTATGTAGGAAGAGACAGGCAATTAATTGTATGGTTCCTCTTCAGATATTTAGATTAGAAGAATATTCAATAAGAGAAATGGGGCTTCTAGATTCATCAATAAATGAGAGTTGAAGTAGAGTCCAACCCAGAACTTCATCTCAGTGCCGTTCTCTGCAATAGAGAGGTTCCTGCAGGGGCAGTTATCACAGAGACCTTCAACTGATCAATGTGTCAAGAATAAAAGACTGTGGAGTTCTCAGCACTTAGTAGGACATACATATGATATCCTTCCCCACAAAGTTCAAGAATCTTAATAGAAGAGGGGGATAACTTCAAGGAAACAATGATTTCTAGGAACAACAATGTAAGTGTACATAAGAAGTCACAACAGCTGTAGCAGCACCTCAAGGTCAGTTCAAGATTAAGCCAGACGAAATCCTAGCGTGGGCTGGACAGGCGGGCAAGTTGAAGCTATTGACAGCTGATAGTCTCTGTGAGAGAGTCGGTTTTCTTGAATGATATGACACAAGGTAAGTATATCACACTCCAGGGAAGGCTCCACCCTCCAAGAGCAGCTAACCAACATGAATTTACTTGGTGGATTTTAAAAAAGAAGAAGAAAATTGAGACTTTGGACATGAAGGTAATGACAGTGTGTCTGGAACTGTTGGCATCTAAAAATGATAGAAATACATTCTATGAGATTTTCAAAGAATTAAAAGAACATTATTTTAAGAAATAAGCGTTTATATAAACCGAGAATTGTTGAAGCCAAGGTTGGATAAAGCACAGGGACAAATAACCAAATGAATGGAAGCACATGAACTATGAACCAAAGGCTGAGGGGCCCCCAACTGGATCAGACCCTCTGAATGGGTGAGACAATCATTTGGCTTGATCTGTTTGGGAGACAGCTGTGTGGTGGTGCCGGGTCCTGGGCTTGTTGCATGAGTTGGCTGTTTGAATCCTGGGACTTATGCAGGGATGCTTGGCTCGGTCTGGGAGGGGGGGACTGGACCTGCCTGGACTGAGTCTACCAGGTTGATCGCAGTCCTCAGGGGGAGACCTTGATCTGGAGGAGGTGGGAATGGGGGATGGGCTGGGGGGAGGGGGAGGGGGGGAGGGGGAGAACAGGGGAATCTGTGGCTATTATGTGGAACTGAATGGTGTTGTAAAATAAAAAATAATAATAATAATAATAAAAAGAAATAAGCGTTTATAAGCATCAAGGTCAAAGGAGACCAGAACACATAGGCTGCACGCTACTTTTCTTAAATGATATTTTGACTGCTTTGCAATATTACCATTGTATGCTTTCCTATGAATGAAGACTTTTATTCATCAGACAACATTTTAATTACAGACTCAAATTTAAAAGGTAAAATTTAGATGTTAGGACTTTTGAGAAAAACAACAACAACAACAACAACAACAACGAAACAAAACAAAATAAAGTCCACAGATTTTGAAGACAATCTGCCTGGGCTTAGAGCTGTCTAAAAAAGGAGGAGCTTGCAGGTACAGGGTGTCCTTTCAGATAACTGGGGAAAGTTACCTCGCATTCCGTTTAGAACATTTTCCGGCTTATGAGAAGTCAGAGGAAAATTATTAAACAGAAATGTATACATCAATCTTATAAAAATAATTGAAGGTATTATTGTTGAGGGACTCTAGTTTTTACACATAATATTTGCCATACTATTGAATATTCATGTTCGTTTTCATGTTCAGCCAGATATGTAAATTTCCAAGAAAGATGGCCTACCCATCAAAGAATATGAATTTCTAATGCTGTCAAAGTCAAAATGCCATAAAAATAGTCTTATCCTCTATATGCACTCAAGTTGAGAAATAATATTTAATGTATTCCTATGTGTATACATGGATTTGTCTCTAAACATTATATGTATATTCTTGCATGTGTATGTATGTACACTTAAAAACATATAATTATAAATGCATACAAAATGGGAAATAATTGCACAATAATAGCACATACATCTCACATAAATAATTCAGCTAAAGATGGAAGTAAGGTGCTTATGATATTTCAGAATCCACTCTTTTCCTTCTTTGCATGCATACCCTGTTTAAAAATACATGCTTCCTATTTTCTGACTATAAAAGATATATTGGGCAGCACTTTGAAAATAGGAAGAACTGCCATCACATTTTCTGGCAACTGTCAAGAGCCTATGTTTCCTTCCATAAGATCAATGCTTATAAATCACTTGCTTTTTAAGCACGTAGTTAGCAGACATCATATCTTAAAACATCACAATATCCCTGCAATAGGAAAAAAAGAAACTGACATTCTCTTTCTCGATAAAAATCTGAAGCCCTTGGTTGAATTACTGAAACATAGCAATACCTGACGAAAATCACCATGATGTTAGAACAACAATTATAACCTTGGGTGCAGTGTTCTCACTCCTGTGACTGCAACTGTTCTTTTAGTACAGTTAATGTCCTTTGCATTTTCTAATGGTGTTTGGACAAGGAACATTTATTAGGAAAAAAGTACATTTTTTCCCTCTAGTGATATACTTCCAATTAATGTGGCTTTCATTTACATGCTCAGCTTCCTTATATTTAAGCCCCAGACAGATCAAACACACAAAGTAACATTCACCCTATTCTTGAGTTGTCGTTCTCCAAAGCCCTTTCTTTTCCACTTTAGCCAACTGTGACAACACATGGCAAATGATTTTCCTTTTGTTTTGCACACCCTCGATATACATCTTTAATCACGTATAGTTTTTTTTTTTTTTTCCGGAAACATTTTGACATTTCCATGTGATTTTTTTCTGGGTACAAGGACTCTTTTATTACACACACACACACACACACACACACACACACACACACACACACACACACACGTTACCACTGATGTAGGCAATATTAATATAAAACGTCATGTGTCATTGCTTGGACATTACAGTGAGGCGCTTACAGCTGCCCCAAGTGTTTATCGTTAGCTGTGAATTAATCTGCTGCTCTAATGTGACATGTTCAGTTAAATGACATGGATCATTGGCTGGTTCAAGGTCTCTGCTGTAGCAATACGAGACAAATAAAAGAAATAATTCTTCTCAGTGTAAAATGTTCCCTAAACCTTTTCTGTAACTAAATAAAGTGAAGAGCTGACAAGAAAATACTACTAACACATCATCATGATCTTTAGCACACACTAAAGAGTATTGCTACTGTTTCTACACTGAAATGAATTACTAACTCATTAAGTTCAATAAACATCTGACTTCTCGGGATGAAATATAACCTTTTATTACTCTATTGAGATGAGGTTTTTTTTTCTCTTTCCAGAATTTATAAATATTTTCAAAGTATATGTAGGGTAAATTTAGAGCCTAAACAAAGACACGGATTGTTAAATATTAAAATTATTTGGAGCATTATGTCTGAATTTCTACCTAGAGGTTTTCCCATAGAAAGAAATATGAGGATTAGATATGGTTTGTGGTCTCCCTCCTGCCTTTAAGGACAGCTCTGCTCTTTACCTTTGTATAAATGTTGCTTAAAGTTTTTTTTAAAGGAAGACTTTTGTAAACTTGAGAAAAACTGTAAATCTACTACTATTATTAATCTTGGCTTAGTCTGCTTTCCTTTGTAGCTTTGGAACCCATATTGTCTCAACTTTGATTAAGAAAATATCCTATTCTTAGCAATCAGGTTTGGTGTTAATAGTACAGAGGATACCATGATACTAGTGGAGATAGTAGCACAGAACCTGGCCCAGCAAAAAAAAAAAAAAAAAAAAAAAGCCTAAATACTTGGTGAATCCTTTATATCATAGTTAACTTTCAATATTATTTTTATTCTCTTTGTAAACCTGACTGTAAATTCATCTCTGATTGTTTATTGTTTTCAGAAAATAAAATGTTTTGCATAGAGGCTGTATAAACACATGACTTTCAAAGAACACAGTCCGATGGGTGCATCTGCCTCTCCTCCTATTCAGCTTCAATTGAGGCAATAACAAAGCGATCTGTGTCATTATGATCTCATGAGAAGTATATGAGATGCTTCCATTGAAATTTCTCTGAAATCTTAATGCAACCATTATGGTTCATCCACTGAAATCATAATCATATGTTCTGAAGCCATCATGGTGTATCGTGTCAATGCATACTAAGGGAGTCCTCATGCACAGACCATTGACATGATGGACTATAATGGCTCTTTCAGAACTGCTATGGTCCGCTGTGCCAATGCATACTGAGGGAGCCTTTAACGCACTGATCCAAGCCTGCTGAGTATGTCTCTATTATGTGCAAGGAGTTATTCATATGACTCATTTGATGAAGAGCTAGTTACTTGATTCTTGTTGATTTTTAATGTCTCACAGTGACACAATAATCAGTACACTTCACAATGCTATAGAATAAAGCATTTATTTAAGAGTATGGAGCAGTCATAAATCTCTCATGGCACAGAACAACTGACTATGTCAATATCAAGGATGTTAACACCTTCTAGGGTTTACTGAAACAGGCTGTAGTATAGTCTCTCACTGTGACCACCCTGGAATTTTTGTTCATCAGCAGTGAAAGCTGTTGAAAGCCCTTTCTTTTCATAGCTAGGCAGCACAGCATATCTCTGCTTGTGATTTATTATTGAAAATTCAGAGCCATAAAATGAACTGTGTTATTAAAGTCATTTCTGAGTGAGGAGAGACTAAGATACATGTACAGAAAATAGTAAAAGTCCTAAAATACAAGAATAAAACATACTGATTTTATATTACTGTGGGAGGAACTAAATGTTGGAATATGGAGCTACTTAATAATTCTAAAGTTAAGTTTGTCTGCATAAATAAAAGCTACAAAGTCCTGTGTTTTGCAATTAATTAAAATAAAGTTAAGAAATCCAATATGTATATTAGTTCCAAAATTCAGTGTCTAATAAACATTTGAAAATTTAAAAATATTTTGCAAAGTTTTAAGCCTTGTCTTCTCTTTCATGTAAAAAAGTATCTGGTTTTCCCATAAGTTTCTTTGCCCCTCTCTTTTCATTTTTCTCATTCTCCCTTTTATTTTGATTTCCCAGCAAAAAAGAATACTTTTTAACTTGTTTTGCTCTCAGCAAAATATTCTTCTTAAAGTATTCAGTGATAACTACAGTTACATATGTATGACTTACTTTCTCATTAATGATTTAAGAACAATACAAAAACAACCGAGCAATATCATAGGAAATTAAAATCTAGTTTCTTACAACCAAAGAAAAGAAAGGTGCTTTATTTAGGTCAAGAAAGCTCATTATGTCTCATGGACAGAATTAGTGTTACTTTTTTTTGAAAGGCCAGTTAATCAGTGTCACAAAAACAGCAGAGAAAGACAAAGTCAGGCTAATAATGAAAGTAATGCTGTGGAATACACCCATGCCAAACAGTCTCCATCTTCTCTAGCCGACCCACCTCAGGGTTTTTCACTCCACATCGTTCTAGTTCCTTAAGGATTGAGAGCTTTGATAGTCTGTCCCCTCAGCTGTGGATTGTAGCTTCCAGTTGTCCCAGGTTAAGTCTAAAAGGCAGAGGGAAAGAGAATTATGTTACTTCTCCCTTTGCCCGTTGCACCGCAGCTGTGCAGTCTGGAAGTGACTAAGTCCTGAGATGCCAGAAGGGGAAGAAGCTTCAGCTCTTTGGTTCCAAGAAGTCAACCCTGTAGTTGATACAGTGATTTCCAGTTATTACTCTTTTGCTGGGCTTCTAGGCCCGTGTTCTTAATTTTATATGCAGGGATGCATAATTGTGCATGGTTCTATCACTAAAATGCTTACATTGAAATGTTTTCAGTGAAGTCATCTCTCTTATTGAAACTAAACAGAATCAATACACTAAACAGAATCAGGACTGGCTTCAGGAAAGACTGTTAAGGTGAGTATCTGGAATTGGGTTTCTCACCAATATAATGGACACAACCATCAATAGTTTGGGGATTTCATAAAATTTTCTAACTGCAGAGAATAAATTGCAGTACCCAAGTTTTATATAACCTAAAAATTATGCCATAGAATGGTGTAATGGAGCAGAACTAGCACTATTACAAAGACTGAGTATGAAAAGTTAGATAGATAGATAGATAGATAGATAGATAGATAGATAGATAGATAGATAGATTAGAGAAATGGTAGAGAGATGATAGATTGATAAATGATAGAAAGAAAGAAAAAAGAAAGACAGAGTTTAGAATATTAGTAACTTAAAATTTCAACTGTGGCATTTCCTCAGAATCCTAGAATTCCTATTGTAATTGACATACTATTTTCTTTTTAAGTTTTATACAAGAAGACCGGGTAAAGAAATTGGATTTAGGTAAATTCACTTGCTTGTGATCCTAGAAAGTCCCATGAAAAAATTATCAGTGACTATGGAAGTTATACAAAACTTATATATATCATACATGGCAACATGTAAAACACAACAATTACTTTGTACATAACTGAAAATAAGCATACATAGAAGTCTGTGGGAAACTACATAGAACATATATGTGATATATATATATATATATATATATATATATATACATATATATGTGTGTGTGTGTGTGTGTATAAAATCTACATATGAAGTCACGGTAGTCTTTGAAAGAATCTTTTAAGTGTAAGCTTCCTATAGTCATGAGTTAGAGAATGGTTAGAATTAGAAACACATCCCAATTTCATGGTTTGGAGAACTGAAACCCCAATTAGATGCTCATCTCACTAAGTGTTTTGTACCAAAGTGAATGCATCAGGAAGATACACAAGGAGCCTGAACCTATACATCCACAATCCCAATACTAGTAGAAGAAGCTGCCTTCCTCTTCGTCAACTCTTTTAAGGAAAAAAATCTTTCCTGAAAAAGTTTATCCAGGGATTGTTATTTTTCATACAGCCTGTAACCACTATTCTCAATTGCTTGTAAACCCATAAGGAGAGTTAAAGGTCAGCTCTTTTCAGAGAATTGCAGGATCATTTCTGGGAAAAGAGAGCCTATGCTGTAAAGAGATAGAAGATATTGCCAAATGTATGTCAGTAATGAAATGATCATGTTTCATTGAGACCTATGAAGAAGATTAAATATAACATTCATT
Organism: Peromyscus leucopus; assembly: GCF_004664715.2. Lineage (NCBI taxonomy): Eukaryota > Metazoa > Chordata > Mammalia > Rodentia > Cricetidae > Peromyscus > Peromyscus leucopus. The sequence goes on along the minus strand of NC_051070.1, from coordinate 39,005,790 downwards.
TAATAAATTAGTTCTATGTGGTTATCTCCAGTAGGGGACCTGACATTCCTCCTGTTTCCTTGGTGAACAACAAAATGGTGCTTATCATCTCCCTACCTTTATCTTGTTCACTTATTCCTTTGCTCCCAAGAGTATTTGATTAATTAATTGTATTCTGGGATCTTTCCCTTCAGCTCTGCTTTCAGATAATTTTCTTTCAATTTATTTACTGAAAAATATTTTTCCACAGAGAAGGGTTTTACCAGCAAATAGATAAAAAGCAGCTCAAGTTTATCTTCTACAAATAACTTTACTTGCCTACTTCATGGTGGTGGTCAGTATAACAATCAATGGTCTGGTAAGATATAATGTTAACTCTGAGCATAAATAACATTTTATGGTTAAAGTACAGCAATAGATTTATACTCACAGAAATTACCAATATTATGATAATTTTGTCACACAAAAGTAGCTAGCCTGCTGTAATTGCTAAGTGGTTAGTAAATGGTTAGTTATGGTATAAATTAAGGAAAAGCTGCTGTAAGAAAGGAATGTTGCCCTCAAAATTCATAATAAACTTTAAATTGAAATAAATAAAAGCTAAAATTAATATGTAGTGGTTTCTCTTTTTGGCCACAGAGTACAGAGGTCTGAGAAGCCAAGAGTGGTGGTAAATATTTTTTTCTCTGTATATGTAAATATTGCAAAAAAGAACTCTAACTTTCTTCTCCATAAAAGGTTGGGGTGGGAATCTAGTGAATATGCTAGACCTCCACCAAAAGCACCTTCAAAGAAAGGATAACTTCGAAGTTTAAACTACATCTGAACTTACAGCCTCTTTTTTAAAAATCTATTTATTTATTTAGGATACACAAGGGTTTTTTTTTTTTTGACAATTTGATTGAGATATAATTACATCACTTCCCTCCTTCCTGTCCTTCCTCCAGTCCCTCCTATGTCCCACACTTGCAATCCCTCCCATAACTTCAGCTCATAAATTAATAAGAAAAAGAATTGTTAGATTATTATTGTTACACACACATACACATGAACACACGGGCCTGTGGGCATGTGTGTGTGTGTGTGTGTGTGTGTGTGTGTGTGTGTGTGTGTGTGTGTGTGTGTGTGTGTGTGTGTGTGTGTGTGTGTATGTGTTCTACTGAGTCCAATACCACCACCAGATATGCAAACAGTTGTTTGGCTAGATGTTAGCAATTCAATTGTCACCCATGAAAGGAAGATGGGCCTTTGGGAATTATCCCTTAAATCCTTCACCTTCCACCACACTGAGGAATGCTTTCTTTCCCTTCCTTAATAGAATTCCTTAACCTCTAGTTCTATTGTTCTATTGACAGATTGAGAAATAAAGATTAGCTTTTCATGTTAAAAGCCATTCCAAGAAAAGAATGACAGTTTGCTGAATAGTTTCAAGAAAAACGATACAATACGTTGTTGCTCAGAGATTTGAAACCTGAGCAAATTCATATTCCGTAAATGCAGTTTTAATTAGTGAAGTCTCTCATACCAAAGAAAATCTGTTTTCATAGAAAATTAATGTGTACTGAACAATCATTTGAATTTTTTTTTTTTTTTTTTTTTTTTTTTTTTTTTTTTTTTTTGCTTTTTCGAGACAGGGTTTCTCTGTGTAGCTTTGTGTCTTTCCTGGAACTCACTTGGTAGCCCAGGCTGGCCTCAAACTCACAGAGATCCACCTGGCTCTGCCTCCCAAGTGCTGGGATTAAAGGCGTGCGCCACCACCGCCTGGCCAATCATTTGAATTTTGAAAAAAATATTTCTACTGTGCTTAAAATTTCCTTCCATATAACACTGGGAACCTTTCTAATATCAATTGAGAATAAATTAAGATGGTGATCTCCAAAATATATAAAGAATTCAAGAAACTAGACATCAAAATACTGAACAATCCAATTAAAAAATGAGTTACAGAGCTAAACAGAGAATTCTCAACAGAAGAATCTCAAATGGCCGAAAGACATCTAAGGAATTAGTCATCAGGGAAATGCAAATCAAAACAACTCTGAGATATCAGCTTATACCTGTCAGAATGGCTAAGATCAAAAACATTGATAACAGTTTATGTTGGAGATGATGTGGAGAAAGGGGAACACTCCTCCACTGCAAGTGGGAGTGTGAGCTTGTACAGCCACTTTGGAAATCATAATGGTGGTTTCTCAGAAAATTGGGAATCTATCTTCCTCAAGACCAATCAAGACCAATCTATGCTACTCTTAGGTATATACCCAAAGAATGCTTAATCATACCACAAGGACGCATGCTCAACTATGTTCATAGCAGCATTATTCATAATAGCCAGAAGCTGTAAACAATCTAGATGCCCCTCAACCAAAGAATGGATAAAGAAAATGTGGTACATATACACAATGGAGTACTACTCAGCAGTAAAAAACAATGATATCATGAAATTTTCAGGCAAATGGATGGAATTAGAAAATATCATCCTGAGTGAGGTAACCCAGACTCAGAAGGACAAACATGGTATGTACTCACTCATAAGTGGATACTAGATGTAAAGCAAAGGATTACCAGAGTACAACCCACAGCTCCAAAGAAGCTAGCTAACAAGCAGGACCCAAAGAGACATGCATGGATAGTCCTGGGAAAGGGAAATAGCTTAGATCTCCATGAATAAACTGAGGATGAGGGGGGACAATGGAGGGTAGGGAGTAAGAGATGAGACCATAAGGGAACAGGAAGTTCGAGCTGGAACAGGGATGGAGTGGGAGAGCAATGAAAGAGATACCATGATAGAGGGAGACACCATGGGATAAAGAGAAACCAGGTGCCAGGAAAGTTTCCAAGAATCCACAGGGATGACCCCATCTTAGACTACTAGCAATAGTGGAGAGAGTGCCTGAACTGGCCTACCCCAGTAATCAGATTGGTGAGTACCCTAGCTGTCATCATAGAGCCTTCATCTAGTAACTGATGGAAGCAGATGCAGAGATCCACAGCCAAACACCAGGCTGAGCTCCAGGAGTCCAGTCAAATAAAGAAAAGAGGGATTCTGTGAGCAAGGAACATCAAGATCATGATGGGGAAACCTACAGAGACAACGAAACCAAACTAGTAGGAACTCATGAACTTTAGACCAACACCCGTGGAGCCTCCATGGGACTGCATAGCAAGACAGTTGTGTATCTTGATCTGCTTTAGGGGCCCCTGGCAGTAGGATCAGGATCCATCCCTGGTGCATGAGCTGGCTTTTTGGAGCCCACTACCTGTGATGGGATACCTCACACAGCCTTGATGCAGGAGGAGGGGCTTGGACTTGCCTCAACTGAATGTACCAGGCTCTGCTAACTCTGCATGGGAGGCCTTACCTTCTTGTAGGAAGGAATGGTAGCGGGGGGGGGGAGGCTGGAGGGGTTGGAGGAGGGAAGAGGGGGATCTGTGATTTGTGTGTAAAATCAATAATAAAATTTCTTAATAAAAAATTTAAGAAGCATAATCTCACAAATATATAGATTATATAGTTTAATATTACATCTATTGTTGAAATAAATCCACATCATTCAGAATCCATGTCTTTGGATAATTATGAAAAAATCATAAAGGCTAGTAGTACTGTGTTGCCTCTTTTAATGATGAAAATGAATTATGTAACTAAAGAGATCAGTTGTGTGACATAAACAAAGAGTGTACTTTCCATCATGTACAAAGGACTATCTATGCAGCTAGTGGGAGACTGATAGTATTCCAGAGAAAACAGTTGAATCACAACAGTGGAGTTGAAGACTCCATGATTCAACTGATAGCTGAAAGTAGATATCCCCCCAAGTAGCCCATGAAGTGATCCTCTGTTAAACAATAGCTCACTGACATTTCTGGTACAGTATGCTTAATCATTATGGTGTTATACAATTGGTTCTTATTAAAAGTGAAGCTTTGAATAACCAATGTTTTGTGATTATTAGCATAAAAAACCATTATGGAGAGATATTTTTTTCAGAAAACTAAATGATGACTCATTCAGGATGTCCCCCAGGATGACCAGTGGAGGAAAGATTAAGCTGCAGGGATACATTCAACCCTTGAGACATTTATTATTTTCTTCTCTCCACACCGTTTTTTTTTTTTTTTTTTTTTTTTTTTGGTTTTTCTCTCTCATCATATTCTACCTTTAATACCATTCCTTTTTATTTCTTCCCTTCTCAATCTTTTCTCTTGTACATTCCCATAAACATTGTTTATCTTCTTTCCTCTTTCTCTCTTTCATTAATCTTCTTCTTCAATTTTCTTAGTCAACTTCATCTTATTTATTTCAAATTTAACCTTTGTTTTGATTGTTGATTGAAAAAAGAGAAGAGAATAAAGTTAATGTGATTTTCTACTAGGGAAATACATTTTCTTATCACAAATTTAAGTGATAAATATTAATGCTAGCAGTGTGATTGTACATTCTTGGTATTTATTCAACTCTAGTAAAGTTATATTCAACATTCTATTATATAACTCATCTTCTCAAATAATAGCTTAGAATCTGGCTAAACTACAGTACTGAGCTTGCTAAGAGACCAGAATATGGAAGTTCTAGCTGGCCTGCTTCTCAGTATTATATTGCCTGAACAAACTAGCGGATCCTAAGTTTTTTGGTGTGATGATACACATAGAAACACACATGTGCAGGGCCAGTTGGCCTGCTACTGTGTGTAGCCAAAAAAGTCATCTTGCCAGCTGCTGAGCCCAGAGTTGTTCCTGGCAGACTGAGCCTTCCCTGGAGCAGAAGATATTGAAAGACTTCTCCGTGCATATGGACAGAGTGCTGATAGAGATCATACCATGAGGTGAAGAGAGAAAGTGTTTCCAATTAATTTCCTACTCCAAACCATCACTGAAGAGAGGAACACTTAGACTTATGTCAAGACTTAAGGCATATTTCACTAAGTTTACTTTTCTATAAAAAGAGAGTTAAAATGTTTAATAAGAGAAGGCTAAATACAAGTCCAGTGAGATGGCTTAGTGGATAAAAGCTGCTTGCTGTCAGTCCTGACAACCTGAGGGAAATGCAGGATGAACACAGTAATGGTGGGCAGAAAGACCTGAGTCGACAAAGTTGTTCTCTGATCAGCTGTACATGCATGCCAGGCACTTTGCTCCTATACCTCTTAGCACCCACATCATGCCTGATATAAAAGTAAACTGTTTCTTAAAACAGAGAAGACTAATCACAGGAAGGGAAGTTCAGTTGTAAAAGTAATAAGCAATATATTGTATACACAGGGAAAATCAAAGTAAATATACTACCATATTTATGGCAATGCTGACTTGAATTTGTGGCACATTGTGGGAATTTTTGGTTTAATTTATGAATGAGAAGTACAACCTGATGAACTAGAACAGCATTCCTCAACCTGTGGGTCTCAACCCCTTTAGAGGTTGGACAGTACTTTCACAGGGGTTATATAAGACTATCAGAAAACTATCAGGTATTTACATTATGATTCATAACAGTAGCAAAATTGCAGTTATGAAGTAAAACAAAAATAATCTTATAATTGTGGATCACCACAACATGAGGAACTATGTTAAAGGGTTGCAGCATTTGAAATCTGAGAACCATTGAACTAGGAAGTCATGGCCATGGTCTGAATCTAAATTACCTTCCCCCATGTCCAGGCTCATTTGAACATTTGGTTCTTGACTATGCTGCCATTTTGAAGGATATTCAATATCTATAAAACAAGGTCTTGCTGAGACTTGAAGTTTGTAGCTGGCCCTTGTCCAAGACTGCTAAGTCAACTATATGTGACCAGCCATTATTGCACATGCCAGCTGACAAGGATAGACCTCTTTTATGTTGTTCTTTCCACCCAGATATGAGAATCTGAAATAATGAGCCAAAACCAACCCCTCCTCCATTCTGCTGTTTCTGTGAGTATTTTGTCACAGTAATGTAAAGTAGCACATTTTCCCTTCCATTCATCTGCTCCAGATATGAAGTTGTCCCTCCTTGTCATCGCTTCCTCACATTTTGCATCTCTGTTCCTTGCCTAGAGGAGTCAAACCACAACTGCACCAAAAATACTGAGAGCTGAGAGCGGGTGAAGCAAGTTGCTTCAGTTAATTACTTAATTGCAGAAAGAGCAAGGTGGCTAAAGACCATGTGACAGAGGCACCACGGTGGGGAGAGAGAAAGCTGCACCAGCAGCTCCATCATCACGATGAAACCCAAATCCTCGCATCATCACATGGAAAACAATGACCTCCCTGTTATCTTATAGGGAGTACTTAGTAACACTCTTCTGATTTCCCCCTCAAATAACTCTTCTAAAGCCAGGTCCTGCAAAGGTCCAAATAAATATTTTGCACTCTATTTGCTTATTAAGTTGCTTGTCTGGTCATTCAAATATACACCATGAGCTAGATGCTTCCAAAAGAAACCTAATTTTATCTTGTAGATTTTAATATTTATGACGTGTATGCTATACATTATGTGAATTAGAACAAACATATTGTTGTCTATGTCCTAGGAGATTGTGCTTTTGCTCAAAACCCGCTGTGAAAAAATGAAGAAATTACTTGTAATAAATTTTCAGGAGAAAAAAAATTGTATCTTGAAGTAAAATGTGAATTTTTTTATGAGAATCACCAATTTTGATGTGTAGCCACAAGGTAGCCAGTCACTTTCATTTTATGTCGAAAAAAATACTCGCATTATCTAAAAAGAAAGAATCAAATATTCAAAGAGGAGAGATGAATGAAGCAAAGGAAATAACTTTTTTTTTTTACAATCAGTTTATAATTGAAATAGAATAACATCACTTTCTCCTTTTCTCCCTTCCAGGCCCTCTCAGCCATATGTGTGTGTATAGCTGTGTGTACATACATGTATATATGTACACATACATATATTACACACACACACACACACACACATATATATATATATATATATATATATATATACATATATTACACATATATATTGGGGTTTCAAGTCACCATCCTTTCTCCCTGGGCTGTCTGCAATCCCCCTTGAGTTATAGACTTGTGATGTCTTTCCTAACTATAAGCTTTGTCAGAATGAGCATATCTTCTAAGCAGAAAACAGATTATGTGGTGTTACAATTTTTTAATCAGTTTGTTAATGTCAGTTTTATTTCCCTTTCTTTCAAGATTATAGTATAACTTTTCAGTTTTATTTTTATGAACAAGACTCCAAGTTTTAAATAAATTTTCTTAAGTGTTTTAGTTGCATTTATGCTTGTAAAATATTTCACCTACAATTGTGGATTGTAAGTCCTAAAAATCAAATATTTAAAATCCAAATATGATGAATTCACTCATTCTCCCATTGTTCATAGTATGAAGATAACTCTCACTTTAAAAAAAATTAAGATCACAGAAATAAATCACTCACCTGATTAACATAAGTTTTCAAAGCTAGTAAACTTATTAGATTTATAACACATCAAAATACCTTGAACATTAAATATTTTAAAATGTGTAATACACAAGCCTTTCCCACACTTATGCAGAGATATAACCGCCATTTTTTTTTACTAAACTTCTCTAAGAGAAAGATTAAAATTCTTGAACATTAGGTGAACTAAGTTTCTCAATCAAAAGATAATGTATCGGACTGGATTTAAAGCAAAATATCCAATCCAACTATATATTGTCTTCAAAGGTCACACTAAATCTAAGAACATTCATTGGAAACTGAGGACAGTGTTATTCAATGAAGTAGGTAATCCCCTGCCCCCAAAAAACAATTAATGTAGTTATATAGAAATCAGAATTTCCATAAATTATTTTTAGTATTTTGTTAACAACAATGTTGATTTTTAAAAAAGAATGTAGAAGTAACATAAATATATCCACAGATGCATGAATTGACAAAAAAAAGGCTCTTATATACATGTATACAATGGAACATTCTTTCTTTAAAACAATAAAGTCTTATCACATGGGACATGGAGCAATGTCTTTGAAGGCCTTAAACTAAGTGAAATAAATCGGTTTCACAATAATGAATACAACATGATCCTATTTATACCACACACAGGGAGGAAACAAACACTTATAAACAGAAAACTGGGATGGTAGTTGCCAAGTATCGAATGAGGGACCTCAAAGAGCTGCTGTATAAAAGGTATCAACTTTCAATGATTATATTACAGGACTTCCTTGTAAAATCACCAGCTTTAACTGAACAAAAGTGCTTAGTGAGTGTGCTTTAAACAATGCTGTAAGAACAGTTTTAATGCTAAGTGTACTAGGTAGGTAGATGATAGATAGATAGATAGATAGATAGATAGATAGATAGATAGATAGATAGATAGATAGATACATAGATACATACATACATACAGACATACATACAGACATACATGCATACATACATAGATGATAGATAGTAAAACTATTTTCAAATGAATACAGAAGTTTAACACCAAGAAAACAACCACATTACACTAACAGAATTTGAAATATTGTCTCAGTTGAGTTTGGTATTACCTGCTTTGGTACCTGAGCTTAAATGCTGACATTTAGATTTGGAATTGAGAGCAGCCAAAAAAATTTTCCTCATGCCTCCATTAAAATTCTTGAGAACACTAGTTATTAAAATGCAGCTAATTCTCAACTTTGAAGAATATATTTGACAAATCAATAACTTCTTTCTAATTTGTTGTCAACATCTTGGATGACAAAATTGGTGAGACCTCAGCCAGGCCACTTTCAACAGAAGGTTCCAACCAACCCACTTGCTTTCTGTTTTGTGTTTGAATCTATTTCATGTTCTTTTCCTCTTGGAGGCAAACAAGACAATGATGTCAGAGATACTTGGTTGGGTTCTTTAGTTAACTGCATGACTCTGTAAATTCCTTCCTTTTCATAAGCCAGTCTACAGAGTTTCTGCAATTTGAAACTGAAAGAACCCTCACTCAGGAGATAAAGAAACCAATGAAGTGAGTTTATAAGGAAAGGGCTTAGCTGGAAAATGAGACACAGGAAATTACAGTGTTTGTGGAGCCAAGAATGTTAAAACCCTTTCTCAACATCTGAAATTTTTATTGGTTCCCATAATCAAATATACCATAAGAGGAAAAGAATTTAGGGGAAACCTGATTTTTTCGAATTTTTATGTATTTCAGAATATTAAATGTTATGATAAAACTTAATTGCCTGTTTTCAAGTAAGTTTTTTAAAAACATGATTAAATTGTTTCCAAGTTTTGTCATGTATTTTTTTCTTTATTAAGAAATTTTCTACTCACTCCAAATGCTATCCACAGACCAACCCTCCTCCCTCCTCCCACCCCGCCCCCAGCCCTCTCTCCCAAGCCACCCGGCATCCCCACATCCCCCAAACTAAGGTCTCCCATGGGGAGTCAGCAGAGCCCAGCACACTGAGCCTAGGCAGGTCCAAGCCCCTTCCCACTGCATCAAGGATGTGCAAGGTGTAAAACACCACAGGCACCAGGTTCCCAGAAGCCTGCCCATGCACCAGGACAGATCCCGATCCCACTGCCTGGGTGCCCCCCAAACAGTTCGAGCCAAACAACTGTCTTCCGTATCCAGAGGGCCTAGTCCAGTCCCATGGGGGCTCCACAGCCACCAGTATTTCTTAATCCTATATATATATAATATATACATATATTATATATGTTCATCACAAAGATTTAAAAAAGATTTTATATTTATTTTCTTGTGTATGCATATAGGTGTGTGTCTCTGTGGGTTTATGCATGTGAGTATAGTCTTAGAGAGGCCACAGGACAATGTCAGACCTCCTGAAGGTAAAATTACAATGCTTGTGGTCTGCTTCATGTGAACTGGACCTGTGTGTACTCTTAGAGATAAAGTAAATATTGAAAAAAGAAATTAAGTATTTTTTGTTTTAATTTTAACAAACTATTCTTTGGCTAATAATATTAAATTTATACTAAGTTCTTAACTTTCCATTATCAGTATTTGTAATTACAACCACAATAATATTAAGTTAATGTATTCTATCAATGTAAATACAGACACAGAATTGCTAAAGTATTTCTTACATTTTAATTGCATTTGACTTTATCCCACTTCTTAAAAAATGTATAACCATTGCTGTGGATTTTTAATTTTATTCCTGCTATAATTTTATCTAGAAATCCACCAAAGCCAGGTATTAATGGTTTTGTCTATAGGGTGCCACTTGTGGGGAATAGTTTTGGTGTCACACATTTCCACCATGACATGTGGCCTTGCCACAGGCTTAAAGCATTAGAATCTACAGTCATAGGCCAGAACCTCCAAAGTTATCAGCCAAAATGATCATTCTTTCATTAAAGAATAAATCAACTATCTGAAATAATTTCATATGGCATAATGAGAAATATTTGGAAGATTTTAAGGTTGGGCTTAAAAGAAGCATTCTAAAGTGAAATTTAAGGTGAATATGATTGCTTGTGCTGGTAAGGAGTTTAATTCTTTGTACTGGGAAAATGATAAAAGTGCCTAGAGGATTTTACAGATAACAGCAAGGTCTCCATAGATCCCATGGGCTATTCAGAAATGCAAATTCACAAAGACATTTTAAAACTTTGCAAGGCAGACTTTTGAGGAAAGGGTCCACCGTATCCTGCTTACACACATCTGCCTCAGGAATCCTTTCGCTAGGATTTATTTTCTGTCATTCAGAGCTGCTGCAGCTGTGGTTGAAATGGCCCAGGTACAGCTCATGCTGGTAGCAAACACTGGCATGTTCCAGGTGATGCTGGTTTGGCTGGCATGGAGAATCCAAGAATTATGATATCATGAGGGCTTCCACTGAGTTTTTAAATGTAAGCCTAGGAGACCAGATAAGTTCTCTTTTGGAGACCAGATAAGTTGTCTTTTGGAGTTCCTGCAAGCAGTCGAGAACGGGGCAACATGTGGTGCTGTAGAAGTAAAGCTGAGGCTGCAGTGGAGACATCCAGGATGTAGAGGTGTTAGCAACACAGACTGCTCATCAGGATTCACTGTGACTAGTTGAGCCAGCCCTGGAGCATTGCCACATAGGATACAATCAACATGATCGTCAAGGCAAGGTTGCTTAAGATCCTGGGAGTCCATTTCTCCTCAAAATGTGCCCCACGTGGTGGCCATGAAAACCTTGCTGGGTCTAGTTCTTATCTGGGTTTAATAAGTCCAATCTCTCTTTTCTTTGTCTGTGAGTCCCTTCAACAGTGGTTGACTTTAGTTCATGTTTATTCTGCCATTATCATTTTGTATGTTTTTTTTTTTTTTACATTTAAATGCAATTAAAATGTAAGAAATACTCTGGCAACTCTGTGTCTGTATTTGCACTGATAGAATATGTTAATTTAATATTATTGTGGTTATAATTACAAATATTGATAATGGAGAGTTAAGAACTTAGTATAAAAAGAAAACAGTTTATTAAAATTAAAAACAACAAAATACTTCTTGATTTGTATGTATGTATATATGTATATTTCTTGTTTTATAGAAATCCACAAATGGATACTGGAGGATCTTCAGATTTGGATTTTTAAAGCTACTGGAACAATTGAGACTACAGAAACACTTAGGGTTGGACCAAATATTTTTGATGGTGGAATGGGCATGGGATTTTGGAGGTTATGTATAGAATGATGTAGCTCAGATGTTGATATTAGCCCCAAGCTTATGTGTTTAAAAAGCTCTGAACTGTGGTAGCGCTATTGGCAAATGGTAAAACTAGTGAGAGGCAGGTGTTTGTGCAGTCTTTATTTTATATGAGCTTTGTCCTTGAAGGGACAGTTCTAGAGGGAACTCCACATGTTCCTGTTTCTCCCAATTTGCTTTCTGGCTCTCTCATTCTTTAGCTATGATTGTTGCATTGACAAAGCCCCAAAGAAGTGAAATCAACTGTTCATGAATTGGGAAGTCCAAAACTGTGAGCCAAAACATGTTTTGTATATTATTATCACAAGTTATACTTATGGAAAGCTAACTATGACAATTCTTATTACATTCATTTGAAAATATTGGTTGTCTTTCCTTTTAATTTTTATTATATTGGCGTATGAACTAATGGATATTTTCTTAGAACGTAAAGTAGAAACCTAGCTCAATTTTCCTCTCTAACAAGTAACATTTTCTTTTTAATCTCAGATACTTAAGACCTCCAGAAAAGTTTACGCATTTACCTTACACATTTTATAGCACATTTCACAAATTCATACCTTATATCCTTAACCTGGCTGATTTATACCTATTATTGTACTAAAGTTTCTGCATGGTTCAGCAAAATTAAATACCTATGGAATTTTCAAAATTATGTGTTTTTCATTATAAAGTATAATTCATAATGCATTAGTTCAAAAACAGTATGTTTTATACCTTTTAACTGAAGTGGAATAAAATCAAAATCCTTTATTGTTCAAGACATTAAATATGTTCTTACTGTGAAAAAGTATATAGCATTAGATGGTTTTCTTGGTGGTAGAATTTGGACCCTACTTTTAGATTTGCTTAAAGTTTATTCCAGCATCCCATATCGTCAAAATGTAACACCAAAATGAGCATTAGCACATTCAGTCTAGATTTCATAAAGATTTATCCTTTAATGAACGTTTGAGATTTTAGTGTAGTGTCTTTCATTTTTTATCAGTGATTCTGTTATCTTTCCTATTTAATATCATGTTATGATTTTCCCTTTGATGGTGATCTGAGAGGACAGTTAGGAGCACTTTGCAGGTAAACCATGGGGCATTATTGAAGTAAAGTTTAAGCAGATGTATTTCTGACTTATTACATCAAATTCAGTCTCACCTTTAGCAGTTGTTATGAATTGATTAGTGATAACCATAGGTTAAAGATACTTCTTCTTTGAGTATCCTTATATAGCAGATGTCTAATTCCCAATAGCACAGTGAATTGACAGGAGGTGAATTGAAGGAAGAGCAACAGCAATCACAGTGATGTTCTGTGAGTATTGCCCTAGTCCTCTTCTTTCTGGGTCATACCTGTGATACAGACCACTGCAGATAATCTCTCAAAAGAGATAAACAAAGAGACGCAGGATTGGCAGATAAACTTGAAGCTAATAAGAGGGGAAGGCCAAGCTCAGCATAAAACTTAAAGCCCAGATGGATGGAGATAATGCCTGTCCTTTCACTATCCAACTACAAGCATTTTATAAACTATCAGTAGAAGAGATCACAAGTGAGAACTGATGAGTCAGTATTAAGTCGCAGTATGCATCATGGAGGAGGGTTCCTGACAAAATATGATACTCACAAATGCCCAGTCCAATAGAGATAGATGTTTTAAAGATTGTAAGTTGGAAGAAAAAAATCAGCAGTAACCTAGGGTTTGTTGTACAAACTAATGTCTCTTGCTTAACAAATCAATAAGAATTCATCTTTAGCAGAATTTGCTACAATATATTGAATATCACTGGATTATTAATTTTAAAAAAGCAACTTCCTCCCTCTTCATTTCCTATACTTATAAATTGCAGACTTTCTGTTTTGTAAAGTATAATTTAAAATAAACTTTTATATTAGAAAAAACTACAGAGCGACTGGAGAGATAGCTAGTCATTGAGAGTTTTTGCTGTTCTCGCAGGGGCCAGAGTTCAGTTTAGTTCCCAATATCCACATCAGGGTGAGGATGCTTACCATCAACTATTACTCTAACTCCAGGGGATTTGACTCTATTTTCTGCACATTAGTGTATGCACACACTATAATTTGGGGAGATGTTGAATTAGCATCTCCCATGGATGAGCCCTCTTATAGAGTGGTAAACACTGAACAAACAACATAAATGAACTCAGCAGGTTTTATATATATATATATATATATATATATATATATATATATATATTATAAATACATTTTATAATCACTAATAATCAAAGGAGAACAACTTGGTATTGTGAAGGGCATGACAGGGAGTTCCAGAGATCGTAGCTGGGGAGGCAAGAGGGAGGGAAGGGGGAGTGATGTAATGTTATTTCAATTAAAAGCATGTTTTGAGAGATAGAGAAAGTTACTTGGGGTAGAGAATATAATATTAGTCTAAACAATCCATAGAAATACTCCTGATGCCTAGAGGGAAAAGTCTCTTGCTAATTGTGGCATTTTATAAGACATTCCACTTGGCAGATTCATATATTCAATTAAGAATCTGTATAGGCAGATATTTCTTGATTTGGTTTGGTTTGTTTATTTTGTTTGTTTGTTGGGAGGGTGGATTGTTGTTTTTTTTTTTTTTTTCCTTTAACTGGAATAAGGAGAGCAGAGGTTACAAGCCCCTTCCTAATAGGGGTTATTGAAATTGGGGCAACACTATTCTTGTAATCATGCTGCTCATTGTTTCTTTTTATTTTTGTAATGACCTTAAATTTCACAGAAAATTCTGTTAACACAATTTTTTCTTAGGATGTTGTACCTTTTAACATATATCTGTTTCTTTCAAACTAGTGGATGCTGTTCCAGGAAAAGTTTAGGAGCCCAGCATTATTCCTGTTTCTATAATTAAGGTATAATGCTTATACCTAAACCATAAAAACATTCACTCCAGAGTCTCATCTCATGGCCACATTTTTAGCATACAGCTATCCAAAAAAGCTTTTGGGCATATTTTATTTATATACCTATGCATACAGAAATGTGTTCAACATATTTTTTAAAACATCTTACTGGAAGTCATAGGGCATTTTTTTCAAGTTGTTTTTCAGTCAAATATTTAAATGAACAATATCAGAGAGCTTTAAATGCATGTGGTTCATGGATCATTTTAAATATTTTATATTATTTTTATATTTGTAAAAACCTTCCTACTTTCTATGGTTGGAATTTCTCAATAAATGTATTAAATAATAACAAAAGATAAATATACAGTAGACCGCTCCATAGCGTGACAATAGGGCCTGGACTTACACATCAAAATTAACAAATGAAGGACACAATTTTTAGGACAAGATTGCAAGCCATTCTTCCCCCTGAGAATCCTGTAAGGAACAGAGCATACAAGGGAAAAACCAGGAACATATATAAACTTGAAGAGGCAGGTGCTTTGTAAATGTCCTCTAAAGGGGCATTGCCTCTTGGATCAGTTGGCCCAGTGGTTTTGGGGGGGGCTCTTTCTCAAACTCTGTTGCACTCTCTCATTTTTGGAAGAGTTTCTCTATTCATAACAAGCTGTCTTTATGTCCGTGACTAAATCCTTTACCATAAGACACGAGAGCCTTCACTTGGGTGATCTCAAACATCTCATCTTCTGGTTGGCATTCCCAAGTGCGCTTTCTCTATCGCTCTGGACTTTCTCACCATTTCCCTGGTTTTTAGGCCTACTATAACAGACATGAGTTTTCTTCTATCTTCCTTTCCTCCTGGCAATTCCTTGTACTCTCAGCTTGCCTGTACTACATTTTAAAAACAATAAGTCTTTATTTTGAAACTACCTTTATATCTTTCCCCCACTTCCCTTCTTTCTCTCTTAGCATTCCCATGCATTCTCCCTTACTTTTTCTCAAATTCATGGCTTCTTTTCCTCTAGTTATTGTTGCATTCCATTGTTCTATTGCTTATCTCCAAATCTTGATAAGATTGTCCTCAAGCTTCCTTCTCAGTCTATCTTAAATTTATTTTATTAATGATACTAAGAACTCAAAAAAAGGAACCACAGTTTCTCTAATAACAATTATATTCATTTCCCTCTCTTTTTCCCTAAATATGGTGGATATATATGTCATTGACTTAAGCAAAGTGCTATTAAGTATAATGCTCCTATTTGTTGATCATTTATAAAATCCCAGGCATTAATTTTGTTAATTGAGAATTAACAAGTTTTATTATAATACTAATAATATAAAATATGGTTTATTTATTATAATATATTGTTATTTCCATGGTATACAAAGAAAAGTGATGAAAGACAGCACTTAATTCAAAACATACAGCATACTAGTGATGTAGCTTACTGGTAGAGGGCTTGTCTACAAGGAACTATGTCCTGCTTCAATCCCAGTATGCTTGCACACACACACACACACACACACACACACACACACACACACACACTCACTCACCCAGTCACTCACAACTATACACCTAGGAAGTAGTAGGATTGTTATTGGGGCTGTGGAAGTCCAACACTTACAATTCTGTTGTCTCATTACTGATATGGTTACTTTTTCAAAGATTGTTTTTTGTTTTTCCAAACACAAGTCTCTCCTTCTTAAAAAGGAAACTATTAGTTTCGAATCAACTGTGAGTGGTCAATTTCTATCTTCCTAATATATTTGTCATTGCTATTTATAACAATGCTAACACTAACTCAAAGTGTTAAGTCTTCCAATGTCTCTATCTTTATACTGTTGCAATAATAGGGAATGGTTATGATCCCATTATTGAGGGAACTAAAATATGCAAAAATAACATTTTAACTCATCCAAAAGAGAGAGTTTTGGAGTCTACTAGCACATACTGAGAAGAGGAGGAATTATTTTACAAGCCTTGTTTCCAGATACATATGAGCGAAACACATGAAGTTTAGTTCATGACTACCGTTGTTTTTTTCTATCCAAGAAGGAAGAATGTAATAATACAACTGGCACAGAAAGGAAGACATCCAAGGAAAGACAGCCTAACAGTTATCTTTTTGTTTATAGGTTGGAAGACCTTAGTTTATTTATATCGTAAATATTTCTTATGGAATGTTCAACTGTGGGCCTGTCTATTAACGTCACAGTCCAGCTTGTGGACTAATATTGCTTAAAGGAATGTAATAATTGTACACTATTTAAGTGCAGTTCAAACTGAGTACCATTGTCTTGCTGTTTTCCTATAGATTCCTATTGCCAGAACCTGTAGAGAAAGCAGGAGACAGCAATAGTCTAGTGTTCTTGGAAATCTGCATGTAGGAAAGCAAGTAAATGCATATTCACTGTGTGCATAGTTCATGAAGTGCTGAGGACAATACGAGCCTCAGAGGAAATGATTGTTTCACAACAAGGAACTCATGCATTTCAAATTGCTCGACACCTGGGCTTGAAATAGGTCCATACTCCTGTTGGTTAATGCTACTGCTGTAGTACTGGCAAGAAGACTGACAGCTTGCAGGGGCATTCACAAAGTCATACAGCACGTTAATTCTGGTAATGTGTCCTTTTTTTCTCATTGGCATGAGTACAAGAAAGAAATTGGCCATATCTTCCTGATTCTGCATCTGGTTACATGGCACAAAGAGGAAGTAACAACTCCACACTGAGTTTATAGATTTTAAATTCCCATTATTTTTCCCATACAAGTATTTTTGGGGGCATGTATATATAAAGGACAGATATTATGTGACATGTTATTTAGTTTTCATTTTCCCCATTAAACTTTAGGAGTATTCATATGCTTGTTTTTATTTTGTTGCTTTTCCTTTAATACTATTCTATTTAATCTATAAGATTATAAGTGGTACTGCAGAAAGGTTAAAAATCTGATACTATTACATTGCTACCCATAGTCTTGCAAAGAATGTTGAAAACTTCCCCAAATCTGGTAATCACTCTATTTCACCTCTTCTGTGTTCAATGAAAAGTTTAATTTTAAAAAAACAAAATCACTTTAATAGACAAATAAAAATTATATGTATTCATGGTGTAAAAAGAAACCCATTACTCTTACCTGTTCAGTGTTTTCAAACAATGTTTTACTACATTGAGTAAAACTACTCAAAGCTATATTAATACATATTCTTTTTCTCACATTATAATTGATGTGATAAAATACATATATATTTCTTATTGAAATATATAGTTCTACCAGGTGGTGGTGGTGCATGCCTTTAATCCCAGCACTTGGGAGGCAGAGCCAGGCGGATCTCTGTGAGTTCGAGGCCAGCCTGGTCTACAGAATGAGATCCAGGACAGGCACCAAAATTACATAAAGAAACTCTGTTTTGAAAAAAGCCAAAAAAATAAAAAGAAAGAAAGAAATATATAATTATAAGTCTCTTTGTTTCCACCTTCTGCTTCAATTATCTTTCTGAACTTATAGCCTTACCTAAGCTGTATTGAAGATTTATTTTGTTACAGATCAATAAATTTCCACTGTATATAAGTAAATGGATGAAGCTGGTAAACATGCTGAGTAAAGAAACATGGACCCCAAAGGACTAATGTCATATATTCTCATTCATATATGGATCTTAGAGTCTAATGTTTAGACTTGTGTATTTAACTTGGAGCATGTAGGAAATCTAGGAAAAGGGACCATTAGTGGATGGGGAAGAAAGATTTTAATGGAAGGGGAATAGTAGAACACAGGTGATTTGAAGGGGAAATGAAGAGTAAATGGGAAAGATATTTAAGTGGAGAGAGAGCTACAAAGAGAAAGTAGAGTTAGCAGAATGATAACTAACAATAAGGGTGTTTAGAAAAGCCACATGGAAACCTACTACTTTACAGAGAAGAATTTAATTGAATTTCTCTACACAGTAGGTTATACTCATACTAGTAGTCACAAGTTCCTAAACAAAACCCTAGTATCAAGTATCAGATGCATTCCTTGAGTTGCTACTTAGAACAGCCCCCAAGGACCATCAAAAAACACAGGCTATCGTCATTTTTCTTTCTGTCCCACCAGAACATGATGCTAAGATTTCACTGCCAAAGATACTACACACATTGATCTCAGGACATGGAAAAACCAATTTGATACTAACCAGAAAGTTTCCTCCCTTTTCTGGTACTACTGGGTGTAGCAGGAATCTTAAAAGTTATTACTAATAAAATCAAGCCTGAGGCCAGTCATTGGGGTGAATACTGGAAGGTCAGAGAGACAGAACAAGCCACAGCTATCTCACCTTACCAGTTCCTCAGCTGGTCCTGTTTCCTCAGATTGGAAGCCTCTGAGTCCTCATCCAGAATGAATCCTAGCTGAACTGTGCTGCTTCAAAGCCTGAAAGCTTAACCAGCCAAATGCTTAACCAGCCAAATGCTTAACCAGCCAAATGCTTCTAGTTTCTGGTCCTCAAACCTTATATACCTTTCTGCTTTCTACCATCACTCCCTAGGATTAAAGGCTCGCTTTCTGGGATTAAAGGCGTGAGTCACCATGCCTGGCTGTTTCCAATGTGGCCTTGAACTCACAGAGATCCCAGAGGGATTTCTGCCTCTGGAATGCTAGGACTAAAGGCGTGTGCTATCACTGCCTAACTAGTGGCTTTTCTGTTCTCTGACCCCAGATAAGTTTATTAAGGTACACAATATTTTGGGGAACATAATACCACCACAACTGGGAATTGCTATGTAGCCTACTTGGGGAAATAAATCATCAACAATATTGTGCAGCTCTGAATATTTTGAACTGTAATTAATGACCAGAATGACAATATATGTCCATGGGTTCAATAGTGGCATGAATATTATGGGGTAACTAGGTACATTGTAAATTGGATTTAAGGGGTACTCCACATAGAGAGAACACATGCTTGATAGTGCAGCTCTAGCCAACAACTCATGCCTGGGGAGCTCAAAGACCCGAGGTGTGAACTTACTAATATTATTTACTGAATTGACAGAGTATCAAACTACATCTTAAATTCACATCGCTAATTGTAGTGTAGTGCAATTCTCAGACATCATTAGAGGAGTTTCTTTGTATAGTGGAAGATAGTGAATATAGAATTTCATGACTGGTCAAAGTGGAGAGGACAAATGTCAGGGAAGTACTCAGCGATGAAGAAGACATTGATATCATACCTCCTCCCTAAGGTTCAGAGACTATTATGTAAGTGGGGCAGAAAAATTGTAAGAGTAAAGAGGTCAGAAGAACAAGAGTAAAACAGTGTCTTCTGGGAACTATCTGACTAGCAAATTCCTGAACTCACAGCAGCTATGGTTGTCTGCATGAGACCTGCACAAGATCAGGCCAGTTAATCACTTAACATGGAGTAGGAAGAGCTTTATAAGCTCTAGCTTATAACTAATGAGCTATGGATAATTGATGGCTTTTGGAGGAGAGAGTCAGTTTTAAGGGTATAGCTCCCAGTATGTCAACCACAAACCAGAGGACTGGCCCCCAACCAGAGTATATGGACTTTACAAATTGGAGTTAATGGGTTATCAAAAAGAAAAAAGAAAACGTGACATTGGGGGAGATAGGGAGGTCAGCATTGATCTAAAAGGAGCAAGGGGGAAGTGTTAGGCGTGAAAATGGTTAAAATACATTGTATAAAATTCTCAAAGAATTAATAAATGAATTTTTAGTAGAGGGTTAATTTTGGATGCTATGCACATTATCTTTGTTATTACTGGGCAAGAAAAAAATTGAATCAGCTAACTACATGCCAGAGAATTAAAAAAAAAAAAAAAGGAAAGGAAAACAACCAATGATTATTCATCTGAAACCTTAGAGAAAATCTGACAGCGTACTCTCTATAGCCATTCATCTGATATTTTTTGAAAACAAGCCCTGTGTTTAATCTGTTATTTGGTTTCAAACCTGCTTTTGATCCATTATTCACTTTGAAATTCAACCTTTGTTCAGGCATTCGCTTTAGCTGTATATTCTAAAATTACACCCACTGCTCAGAAAGATGAAACCTTGCAGATGTAGCTTTTTCTTAATTTCCCACATCACAGAAATACATAAAAGCTCATAAGCTAACAAAATCAGCTGATTTTTTTTTAGCTCAAAGCACAGAAATTTACACCACAGATGATTGAAAGTTACTTGTGTGTTTAACCTATTTATAGCAATAACATAGACTAATAATTAAACAATATTATACCATTTTAAAATACTTCCTCAGTGAGCAGTAAATAATGGTAAACAGCCATTGTTGATATGTCCTGCGCAGTCTCACATAAGAAACACCTAACTGCTTGGCAATAGTATTATGAAGACAATAATGGTAAAGCTGACCACAGTGTGACCGCTGGGACTGAAATGCCTAAGTTTATTATGTGTGTCTCACTACGTGACAGCTAGTCAGGTTTTCAAAACCATGAGAATTGCTCAGCTTTGGAAATCCAATGGATGGGGTCCTCTCAGATGAGCCACAGCCCTAGGGCAGCTCTAGTTTAGGTAATCCTTGAAGCTGGTTTTCAACTCTTCCTAAATTTTACAAGGAATAAATTAGCTTACTTCTTTCTTAAAAGTAAAATGAGTGAAAAGAAACAAAATTATGAGAATAACACTGGGAAGAATTACTCCTTAAAGTAACCGAGTGTAGAAATGAAGTATTCAAATTCTAACTATACAAGAGCCACAGTTTGGAAAAATATTTCAGTCTTACAGTAATTTAATCTACCCTAATAATCTTATTTAAATGATTTTGCAGTATTTCTCTTTTCATGAAACATTAAATATTAAATTATAATTTTAAAGAATATTTAAATAGTCTCAGTGTTATTAAAAACCACATGGTGTTGATCTGCAAAGCACTTGTGGCTTCAGCATCTTTTCCTAAGAAGTTCTCTAAAAATCTCTGGACTATTTTCCTTTAATCATGGAGGAACACTGGCTACAAAGGCATTTCAGAATGTGAATTAGGATATCTCACTCACAAATGGTTAATAGTCCCGAATCATATAAGATATTAATCCATTTTGCCAACAATTCTGCTTTTATAAAAGCCACAATTGTTAATATTACTTTATTGCACAACAAAACTTATTTATTCTGTGAATAATAAAATTTATTATCTGTGAATGCACATGCACATTCACTCATGTGTTGATGAAACTTCAAAGAATATGGGTCATTTTAATTTAAAGCTCCAGTTTTAAAAATTAATAATAAATTTGAAACATTTGTTTTTTATAGTATTGTGGCAATCTTACTAAATATCTGAATCTAATTATTCTATGCTACATATTTTATTTATTCATGGTGACTGGGTAAAATATCTATTAAAATCCTCCACCATTTTTTATGTGTGTGTGTGTGTGTGTGTGTGTGTGTGTGTGTGTGTGTGTTACTCTAACAGTGCTTTGGTGGGTGAATGCAATGATGAATATATCATTTAATGTTTGGGGAACAATCCAATAAATGAGACATAATTTTATGACAATTAACAAGTGATTACTAAACTTTTGACCATTGTTCTTATTGTATAACCCCTCATTTTTTGCACACAGCCCCCACGTAGACTAAGATATTAACCACCCCAGCATCTTTAATGCCGTATCTTCAGGTTTCTCCAAGACTGTCTTCTACCCAGGCTATCTCTTATATTAATCCCAGTACTTTCTTACAGTTTGCATTCTGTATTTTAGCCACTGTGTTAATAAATTCAATAAAACTTACTTTTTGTTTGTTGAGAAGATAGTTTTCAGCCAGCCACCTCATTTGATATAACTAAACTCTATGATCATCACTGAATATCATATTTTTCTTTTGTGTTTTCAAGTTTTACACGCTTTTGTGTTGTCTTTGATATTTGGACTTTTTCTGCTTTTGTTTTTATTAGAACATGGAATTTGAATAAATATGTACTTTACTGAATCAGGTGTTGTTCTTTTTTTCCAGAAAATTTTTGGAATATTTTCAATTTTTTTTTACATCACTTTCATCTTTTTTTTTTTTTTTTTTGGTTTTTCGAGACAGGGTTTCTCTGTGTAGCTTTGCGCCTCTCCTGGGACTCACTTGGTAGCCAGGCTGGCTCAAACTCACAGAGATCCGCCTGGCTCTGCCTTCCGAGTGCTGGGATTAAAGGCGTGTGCCACCACCGCCCGGCTTCATCTTTTTATCTATTATCTCTCCTAATAAATCTTCCTCATATTTTCTAAGATTATCTCACTTCATTTTATAGGATTGTAACTTTTCCATTTTCTATTTAACTCTCTGCATTGTATTTGGGTATTTGCTTCTGATACACTTTTGATTTAGTTAATTTTTTACTCAACCGTGTCTAATCTGTAGTCCACTGAGTTTTATATCAGTTATTGTTTGCTTGAATTTCTAGCGTAATTTTTTTGATTATTGTCATTTTCGTGTAGACCAGTGATCACATGTTAAAAATTACAGAGATAGTGGCATTGCAGTTCCCTGAAATCTTAATCTATGCATTCGAATAAAATAAACAAGCTTTTCATCAACTCATTGAATGTGATGCAATTTTTCTTCTGTAACCAAGCTGGCCAAAACAAGTGACGTGTGCCTCCTAGTATCATGTAATCGTGATTTCTAAATGGAAACATCGATGTCGTAACGGTGTGCTACCTACTAGGCTTTTATTAGGCTTTTTATTAAATATCTAAGATTACTATAAAATAAATTCTAAATAAAGATTCTCTTTCCTCTTGTTTATTTTATTAAAAAAAAAAAAATCCCACAGGACAGATGCAATTTCCAGTCAAGTTCTATGACTGGTCTTTGATTTTTTTCTAGATTAACACAATGTTGTGCTACAATTCATCTTCACCTATCTCATACATTTTTTGCCTTGATATTCCTTTTATTGTTGACTGGTGTTACACAGATTATTACCAAAACAAATTAAATGAAGATCCTGCAAAAACTCACACAACTTTTTGTTCTCCCTAATTCTGTTTGAATTTCTTCTAATCTTTCTCAAGTGTGCTTCTAGAGCAGAAGTTCTCAACCTGAGGGTTTGGCAACCATTTTTTGGGTCAAATGATCCTTTCACAGCAGTTTCTCAAGGCAATTGGAAATATCAGATATTTATATTATGATTCATAACAGAGGCAAAGTATAGTTATGAAGTAGAATAAAAATAATTTTACAGGTGGTGGTCACAACATGAGAAAGTGTGTTAAAGGGTCACAGCATTAAAAAGGTTGAGAACCACTGGTCTAGAGCAATCATTTGAAGTGAAATCAGATTATGGGTCTTTCTTGCTATATACTCTCTTCTTTTCCCATTTTACATTTATTTCTTTGCATGTGGTGGTTAGACGGAAACATAGAGGAGTTGGTTCCCTCCATCCACCATGGGGGGCCCCTGTGATCAAACTTGACAGTAGGTGACTTTATCCTCTGATTCTTCATGCCAGCCTGTTTGTAAATTTCTGGCTCAAATTCTAAATTTAGTCATGGGAAAACTAATTTCTACATGTTTGGCCTCATGTTTTCTGATTATGTTTTATGTTTTTGTCATTTTACTCTTTTTTTTCTAACAAATTTATTCCATGTTCAAGTGTGCTAAACTTTATTTCAGTTTCTCCAGAATAGCACATTTCACATTTTTGCAAGAACTGTCTCCCTGATATTTTCCTATTTATTGTTTTCAACATTGATGTGCAGATGCTGTCCCTCTTTGATGACTTTGTTGTTACCCCAACATAATGTTCATTTTCTTCTTAATTTGCTCATATTCTTTACCTTTCCCCATGATTTCTTCTAGCACTCAAAAAAAAAAAAAAAACACAGTTTTCCCAGAGAAAACTAAATCTTAAGAAAGAGCATAACATTTAATTTAATTTTCTGCTCTTTCCAGAAACTTAGCATATTATCTGACATATTCTACATAAGCAAAGAATATTTTTTCATTGCTATGGAAGCCATCCCAAGCTTATCTTTGCTGCAACATGAAATGCCAGTTTTCAACTTGACTGTAGTTAGAATCATTTGGGTATTAGAGTTATGATCATAAAAGATATATATGAAGTGTTTTTATTAGGCTAAATTATGTAAAAGATATACCCACTGTAGGTGGCAAAATTTCCTAGGCAGAGAACCCTGGGTTATATAAGAATGGAAAAATTGAACTAAGTAGCAGCATGCATGCATTGTTTTCTTCTGACTGTAGAGTAATATAAAAGATGTTTCAAGTTCTTGGTTCCCTGACTGCTCCTCAATAATGGACTGTAGTGGGCAACTGAGAGATACAATAAACCTTTTTTCCCTTCAATTTTTTTTTTATCAGTACATTTCATCACAACCACATTAAAAAATTTTTCCCTAACAACTTCAATCTAATTCTTATCTGTCCTTTGTGTTTAAAACTGTACACTTCATCTCTCCCAGAATGCATGTGTCTACAATATGGAGATACAATGCTCCATTTCTCCTAAATTACATCCATCATGATAATTCTCTTTATACTTACATTAGTATACAGAAATGTAAATTATTTCCTCTTGGTCCAATCTGTGTGTATTCCTAATGTCTTATAATAGCATATAAGATCAGAGAGGAGGCATCATATTAGTCCAATTTTACATTGTGTCCTATACTTTTCTTTTGTGATTTCTTAGTAACTTATTCTTGGATAGTGACAATTTGATTATTTTGAAAATAATAATAGAAAAAATTGTCTAATTTAAAAAATAATTGTTATGGTTACAGTTCAAAATACCATTTGCAACTTAGAATTTCAAAGTCTAACACATTCTTTAAACATATTTTGCCCTGATGAGTAATGAGCAACAGCATTTATAAAATTATATCAGCATTTTTATTGTTGTATTACAGAGTCTCCAAAAGTCTGTTCCTTGAAATACCAGTAACCTACTATCCTTTAATTTCTTTACTTAATATGTGTATTAATTCCTTGAAAGTTTTATATAATGTATTTTAACATATTCATCTCTCTCTCCCAGCTCCTAACAAAACTATACCACTATCATTTCTTCTTACTCAGCCTATCTTTTATGACTTCTTATTTCTCCTCTTCCTCCTTCTCCTCTCTTCTTCCTTTCCTTCTTCTTTTTTCCTTTTTCCAGTTTGTATCTTGGACCTGACCTATCATAATTGTTGGCATACTAGTGGTCAAATAATTAAAAAGAAAAATCTCTCTCTCTCTCTCTCTCTCTCTCTCTCTCTCTCTCTCTCTCTCTCTCTCTCTCTCTCTCTCTCTCTCTCTCCAGTAGCAGTGCACGCCTTCAACCACAGCACTGGGGAGGCAGAGGCAGGTGAATCTTTGTGAGTTCGAGGTCAGCCTGGTCTACAGAGCAAGATCCAGGAAAGGCACAAAGCTACACAATAAACCCTGTCTCGAAGAAAAAAAAAGCTACTGGCTCATTGGCTAATGTTGTGATTTCCAGCCTTTCTCTCTTGGCCTTTTTCTGGCATTTTGTGTGCCTGGATTTTCTGCAGATCTTGTACCTGATGTCAAGTTCATACATATATTTGCCCTCTAATGTCTGGAAAACATGTTTTTTATTGTTGTTGGGTTTTTTGGTTTTTTGTTTGTTTGTTTGTTTTTTGTATGTTATCAGCAACCTCTGGTTCTTACAATGCTGCTAAAACCTCTAACTTGAAGACTCTTGAGTCTTTGGGAAAGAGGTGTAATATGTATATCTCAAAATCTCATTTCTGTGGCTCATTAATGTCACAATTTCACTGGTTCTTCTAATCAACTGTTTCTTTGGCTAAAATCAAATTGTTGGTCAGCTGCAATTCCATTCTACAGTTTATGTATGTCTTCTACACTCACAGATTTGTTAGAATTCCATTTCTTGACCCTTTGACTGAGGATATAGTTTATTAGTCATTGTTCACCTGATCCTACCATTCATTTTGTTTGTTTTATTTGTTTGTGGGTTTTGTTGTTGTTATTATTGTTTTGTTTTTTTTTCCCAGATAGGATTTCGTCTGTCTAGCCCTAGCTGTCCTGGAACTCTCTCTGTTTAGAGTAGGCTGGTCTAGAACTCAGAGATCTGCCTGCCTATGCTTCCTGAGTGCTGGGATTAAAGGCATGTGTGACCACCACCTGGCACATTCTCAGTTCTTAAAGGCAACATAACATTCATTGCTGCACAGCATTTTCCATTATTTTCTGTGTATACCTTGAAGATTAGCAAAAGCCAGAATTAGTTGATAATATCAAAACTGGCTGTTGCTGGAATTTTGTAATCATGGAACTCATAATTCACTAAATTTACAGTTATTTCCAGGCTGAGAAGGAACTATTTTCACATTTAACTCAAGCTGTTTACATCAGGGGTATTAAATTATACCTGAGAAATACTATTTACTGAACAATACTATTTAAATATTAGTTCCCTAAATGAAAAACTGACAGTGAAATGAACTATAATACCTATCACTCTGAGACTTAAAGTAAGTTAATTTTGGAATCCACAAATGCCTATTCATTTTTACTTTATTTTATTTTTCATTCATAAGACTTAATATGTATTTTTTCCTCAAAAAGAGCATTTGTTAATTAAACTTACTCTACTTCCATAAGTGGTATGTTCATCATACATTTTAGGACTAAAGAAATTATTTCATTACTGATTAATAAAGAGAAATTTAGAACATTGTAGCATTTTTAAATGCAACACACAAAGAAAACTTGGTCACTAAATACAGAATTGTGTTTAAATGACAAGTAATCATATTTGCAATTTTAAATTTCTACTTTGACTATTTTATCAAAATGAATAAGAGAACACAACAGCTTATGGAAAGTTTATAGAAATCAGTGAAGGAAGGGGTTTCAAAGGTCATACGTCATGTGAGAAGTGTACAACATTCTGTCTAACCATCATGGGGCGTGTGAGAAGTGTACAACATCCTGTCTAATCATCATGGGGTGTGTGAGAAGTGTACAACATCCTGTCTAATCATCATGGGGTGTGTGAGAAGTGTACAGCATCCTAACCATCATGGGTCATGTGAGAAGTGTACAACATCCTATCTAACCATCATGGGGTGTGTGAGAAGTGTACAACATCCTGTCTAACCATCATAGGGCATGTGAGAAGTGTACAGCATCCTTACCATCATGGGGCATGTGAGAAGTGTACAGCATCCTATCTAAACATCATGTGGCATGTGATCAGTGTACAGCATCCTGACTTCACCTTAACAGGTCATCACTTGCAGGAGAAAGGTATTTTGTTGACATAACTTGTTGCACATTCTGCAGCTCATAATAATGTGAGCCAAAAGCATCTGTGTAAAAGCAGGATGAAGATGACTGTTAGTTAATCACCCGAGAACTTGAATCTCGATGTGAAAGGAACACATCAGCTATCATGACTTTGTGAAAAGTAGAACGCTCCCTTGGAAGACTCCCTCAGTTATCAATAATCTGGTTTACTAAGCACACCTTTACTACGTGATTAGTTTAGAATGAAAGAATGTTTTAAATTTAAGGTTTTTTGTTCATAGATTCTATGCTTACTAGCATTCTTGACAGCTTGAAAATAAGTGATTTAAGGACTTAATGAAGAAATAATTGATTTATTATTTCAGTTTCTATGATATTTGCTAATTAAATGCTCCAGTATTTATAATATAAAAAACTATTATTTCAAAAATGTACATATTTCTATTACATAGTTTATGTTTAAGAATATAATAATCCTTGTGGACATAAGGATCTCTTACGTCTTAATTGAATTTGTCATAATGTGCTATACAAATAAAGGCTCATTTATTATTTTTTATATCTGGTAATGCAGGTTAGAAGATTGGGGATACAGATCTTCATGAGAATACTAACATCAAGACAAAATGCTTTAGTAATTTTTTCTTAAGAATACAAAGAACAAGAAAGTGAAGGAATTTCGCAAGAAAAAGAAATTCAGAGAATTAAATGAATTCTAAATCTAGTTTTGCCCTGAAGGCATTTAAAAGTTTTAGAAGAAAGCGCCATATTGATTTTCAAAGTGGTTGTACAAGCTTGCGTTCCCACTAGCAGTGGAGGAGAGTTTCCCTAGCTCCATATCCTCTCCAGCATAAGGTGTCTTCAGTGTTTTTGATCTTAGCCATTCTGACAGGCGTAAGGTGGTATCTCAGAGTTGTTTTGATTTGCATTTTCCTGATATTTAGGAATGTTGAGCAATTCCTTAAATATCTTTTAGCCATTTGAGTTTCCTCTGTTGAGAATTCTGTTTAGTTCTATAGCCCATTTCTTAATTGGACTGTTGAGCATTTTGATGTCTAATTTCTTGAGTTCCTTATATATTCTGGACATCAGTCCTCTGTCAGATGTGGGGATGGTGAAGACCTTTTCCCATTCTGTAGGCAGTCGCTTTGCCTTGTTGACCTTATCCTTTGCTCTACAAAAGCTTCTCAATTTCAAGAGGTCCCATTGATTGATTATTTCTCTCAGTGACTGTGCTACTGGTGTTATATTTAGGAAGTGATCTCCTATGCCAATGCGTTCAAGACTACTTCCTACTTTCTCTTTTAGCAAGTTCAGAGTAGCTGGATTTATGTTGAGGTCCTTGATCCACTTGGACTTAAGCTTTGTACACGGTCATAGATATGGATCTATGCCTATGTAGAAGGATTTGCAGCCTTCTACATGTTGATATCCAGTTATGCCAGCACCATTTGTTGAAGATGCTTTCTTTTTTCCATTGTACACTTTTGGCTTCTTTGTCAAAAATTACATGTTCATAGGTGTGTGGGTTAATGTCAGGATCTTCAATTCCATTCCATTGGTGCACATGTTGTTGTTGTTTTTTTTTTTTTTTTTTTTTTTTTCAGACGGTTTTCTGTGTATTTGCCTTTCTGGATCACTTGTAGCCAGGCTGGCCTCAAACTAAGAGATCCGCTGCTCTGCTCCGAGTGCTGGGATTAAAGGCGTGCGCCACCACCGCCCGGCACACATGTTGGTTTTTATGCCAGTACCAAGCAGTTTTTATTACTGTAGCTCTATAGTAGAACTTGAAGTCAGGGATCGTGATGCCTCCAGAGGTTGTTTTATTGTACAGGATTCTTTTGGCTATCCTGGGCTTTTTGTTTTTACATATGAAGTTGAGTATTATTCTTTGCAGTTCTGTGAAGAATTGTGTTGGTATTTTGATGGGGATTGCATTGAATTTGTAGATTGCTTTTAGTAAAATTGCCATTTTGCTATGTTGGTCCTGCCTATCCATGAGCATGGGAGATCTTTCCATTTTCTGATATCTTCTTCAATTTCTTTATTCTGGGACTTAAAGTTCTTGTCATATAGGTCCTTCACTTGCTTGGTTAGTGTTACCCCAACTTAATTAGTCTACTCAATAAGACTGACTGAATGCAGTCCTTGGACTAAGTGGAAGTTGAAAAACAAAAGAAAACAAACAAACAAACCAATAATAATAACAACAACAATAATATTAATAATAGTAAAATAACCCATCTCCCTAGTGGATTGAAATTCCAACAAATTGCCTCATAAGGATTCTGAGAAGTAGTGTATCTCATCCACAAAATTTTCTTGACAATAATTTCCGAAACTGTATACTGTTAAAGTAGTTTAAACTGGTCCTAAATTAGTATTGCTTACAGATTCTTGGCAAAAATACCTATACCTTTTAAAGGGAAATAAACTTTAACTTGAGTATCAAATTACTGCTACATACAATATTTAACTTTCAAGTGTCATCACATAGTCAAAGATAATTGAATACAAAAAATACACAAGACACTAAGAATATAAACTTTGGGAGAAATTAAAACAAAATAGAAATAAACTCCAGATTATAAAAGGTTTCAGATATTAATATAACAACAAAGCTACTTACACAAACAAAATAATTAATTAATAATTAATTAATTAATTAAAAGCCCACCAAGACTAAAATTCACAAGATAAATTGCTAAATAGTCTTATTAATAAAAAACCTGGAGCCAGATATTTGGGTAAAAGCTGAAAGATCAGAAAAACATAAAGAAGCCAGGCATGTTCTTACCCATTGGAAATCCTCAGCCAAAGAGACCTATATGCCTTTCTGTTCTGCATCTCACTTCCTCTCTCTGCCCAACTACATCACTTCCTCGGTCTACCCAGCTTGGTCACTTCCTGTCTGTCTGTACAGATTTCCAGACCTTTATAGTTAACTAGTGTCAGAATTCAAGGTGTCGGCCACAACACCTACTCTGTTCCCAGGATGGCCTTGAACTGACAGAGATCTGAATGTGTCTCTGCCTCCCAAATGCTAGGATAAAATGTGTGTGCTACCATTGTCTGACTCCTATGTTTAGTATAGTAGTTGGCTTTTCCCTCTGATCCTCAGATAAGCTTCATTAGGGTGCACAATATATTGGGAGACACAATGTATCGCAACAAAAAGCTACATAATCTATCAGAACATGAATGGAGAAAACTAAGAATTTTCTTGAAGAACAGCTTAAAACATAATAACCTAGTAACAGAACATTTTCAGATCATGGGTAGAAAATTCTAAAGAAATTATTTATAAAATAATAACAGTGCCATCTAGCCACAGATGTGCTTAAAGAGAAGACCATCTTCCTAGCATCTTCTCAGGATTAAGATTCTGTTAATTTATTGGTATAGAATAAAAAAATTTATTTTTCATGTCTATATTTCATTACCATTATATATCAAACTCTATAGTAATGCTTTTATGACATGGAGCCACTGTATTATGAGAAGAATGTAAGGTTTTTATTTCTATTGGTGAAGTAAGAGCAACATGAAATATCAGTAGTGAAAATATTTCTACTGTAAGAAAAATACACTTCCATATGGATGCCATGGGGAGATGTAATTTTCTTTTTTAAAAAAGATAAACAGTTGCTCTTTAGGTAAGCTCAATAATGGACTATAGCAGAAACAGTGAAATGTGTATGTTTGAGTGTTGGGTATTGTTTAAGGTGTGATTAGCTCTTTTCTTTTAATACTGCAATTCTTTCACTTTCTTGTTGGGGCTTGAAAAGGTCAAAGAACAAATTAGAGGTGTGGCAGAATTTGATTCCAATTCTATTTTGTAAATATTGTACAATAAATAGATTAATGTGAACATAAAACTCCACTGAAGTCAATGCTATTAGCTCATGGAGGGCATAATTATAACCAGGTCGATTCTCACACAGGGGTATCATTCGTTTTACCATATAAAAGAAATGTAAGACAATTAAGAGTTTCCAGATTGGCTTGATGGGAGAAAACATACAATGGAGCAATCTATTACTTACTAATGAAGTTACATTCCATAAAGGAGTTCCTCCAAGGAATTTCCTTTTGAAATAATATTTATGTACAGTTTAGCAGAGGTGAGCATTGATTGCTTATCTCAATTGCAAATTTTGCAAGTTCCCCAGAGGAAAAAGCACATAGATTCTTTGAATTGTTGTGGGTTGTTTAAAATTATCATGAAAAGTAATGTAAAAATAGAAGCCACATGGCTTTCTTTGATTTGCTTGAAGAAAATATTACTAATTTATTTTTCTTCTAAAAAGTCAATTAAATTAGTTTACATTTTGCTTCCAAATTGGCAATGACAAAGGAGGAATTAAATTAATCAGTATGTTGTATTTGTTAGTTCTTTAGTACATTTGAACCCAGACACTGAACATGAGTACAGACTACATAGACAGGAATTCTTGACAAGGAGCATTGAATAAGATAAAGCTGTGCACAAAATAGTAGGGGCAGTTAACTCTGTGTTGTGTGTGAATTCAGAACAAAAAATAAAGATTTATGTACAATGTGTATAACACAATTAAAAGTCTTTTGCTGTTCAGAGTAGAAAACAATGTCATGTAAGACTTCAGAAACTAACAAAAAATTAGTTGTTGAAGTATCGTAGATGAAAATAGCTTGTCATTCACTCTTGTAAATAAACTCTAGTATGAACTTAATTCTTAGCAAAAGATAATTTCAGTTATCATAGCATTTACAGCATATTAATGGAACAAAACCATGTAAACAAATAACCAGAGGACTTCTCAATAATAAATAAATTCTCTGAAATAAAATGGAGAAATTTAGGGTGGTGAATAGACCATGAGTCAGATGAATAGATGGAGAATAAAATACATGCTATTTCAGATGAGATGTGGGATTTAGGACAAGGCAACTGTGAAAATAATCCAAGTCTGTTAGCTCATGATTTTGTAGGTCTAGTCCAGAATTGGGTGGACACATTACTTTATGCCTATGGAGGGAGAATAAACTTCCTGCCTAGTGGTCAGGAAGCAAAGAGTGGAAGAAGAAACCAAGGCCTCACAATTTCTGCAAGGGTCCTTTCTCACTGACCTAAAGCACCTAAGACAAAAACCATTAATAGCTAGTTTCCAACACCTCTGAATTCATACCTTCCAGTGGACTTTGGACACAGAAGCTGGGATCAGGTGGGGTTGGTTACTCTACAGCTACCACAGCACTTGGAACCTCAGAGTGTCTCCTAGATATAGCATCTGGGATGGGTTTAGCTAATCTTGCTAGGGAGATCTCTATAAGCAAGCGGTCTTAGGCTGGGGTGTAAATATCAGGGAGGACACCCACCAATGCTCCTAGTATTTACATACATTAATCACCCATAAACACTCATTCTTGGTCTCCATAGAAAAGCTTTGCCATTTCTCTTGAGCTTGGCCCATATGTGGAATGACTTTGTCAATTTCCCATGAGTCAATTGGTTTTGGAATCCTCAACAGGCTGTGCCCAAGTCAAAAAACATTCTTTCAGGACTTCACTCATTCAGGCCTCCCACTAGTCCCTACAAGGGTTGGGTGATGTAGGCCATGTGAAGGATATGGAATTTATTCAAAGTGCCATAAGACGTCAACAGGAGAGGTTTATGAGGTTTGGCAATGTCTAATTTATAGTTTTAGTAAAAGAGATGCCCCAGTTACATTGTGTTTTATAGATTGCTGTTATCTGAGAAGGTAGTGTACAAGAATTGAAATGAGGAGACCAGGAAAAGGACATGGCAATATTTCAGACAAGTGGCCTGAATAATTATAGTAGAACCAAAGATACAGACAAGGAGACAATTAGAATTATTCTGGCAGGAAAACAACAACAACTTTGCCTCCACTTTCCCCAAAACAATAGCAATAGCAACAACAAAATAATGTGCTGCTGTATTGAGGAGAGGCAGATAAAGGTGATGGATGACTAAAAAAAGCTTACCAGAGTTTTGGTGTGAAGCTGTGTGAGTGATTGCATCATTAACAAGTTTAAGAAACACATTTGCAATGCTGTATATAAAAAGGAGTTTTCATATCCACTCTGAGTTACTTTTGAGATTTATATGAAGAAAGAAGGCCTTAAAAATAGAATAAAATGTTCCAAGAAGAAACTTGAGGGTCATCAGCATCCATATGTATAGAAAATAGAAAAAGAAGGGTCAAGAATCAAAAAACAGGACTTAGAGATTTCGACATAAAGCTGCCAAGGTCATTAGAAAAGCTACTTAGAAACACAGTATAAGAATGGTGTTCTTGAAATTGAGAGATCTGATGGCTTTCAGAGGCAGAGATCACTTAGTTCTGATTTTTTTAAAAAGTGGCAGGAAAGCAAATAGGGAGACAACATGGTTATGAAACATGATTACTTTCAATTTGCTGCAAATAATGACTGGGAAAAAAAACCCACCTTTTCTTATAGTAGTGAAAAAGAAGCTAAATCATAGAACAGTGAAGAAAGGCTAGAAGGTGAGAAAGAAATGTATGAGGTCTTTTTACTCTCTTATAGATATTATATTTTGACACAGGTGAATAAAAATATGGAGTCAGAAATGTGGGATAAAGAAATTTGTGTTTTAAAGCATTAAAAAAATCAAGGCAAATTTTGTACCGTAAGACTATTCTAAAGGAAGAAGAGAATATTAGTTTAGGGGGGGAAAGGAATGGCAACAATGAGTGAGATATCTTGATATTAAAGCAGTTGGGATTCATGGTAACTTTTATGAAATAAAAAGGTGGTACAAAACTTGAAGACAGCATGAGAGAAATTTAACAACAAGGTTGCAGGTGCAAGAAGGTTATAAATGAAGGATACTAGAGAATTCTCAAGGAGCTGGAAGCAAGTTCATCATCTGGAAAGGATTCAGCATATTGATTGGCAAAGGAGGGCTGTGGCAGGCAAGGAAAAGGAATTTATGAGTTTATCATTTTAGAATAAAATCATAAGCTTTCCACAGAAATGTTTTCAGATTGACAGAGGTTGATTATCTACTTAGCTTTGCTATCATGCATTTAATTTAAGATTTCATCTTAAGTGATCTTAACTGCTTATGTGGCTTTCATTTACATCTATCCACACTTGTCTGCAGTAGTCTTTGTTGGGTCTTTATCTTATTGAAATTCCTCTAGCTGAGCAAGATAGAAGCTCAGTGGCATGTAAGTTAAATATTGTTTCAAGGAAACATTTAGTCTGAAGGATAAGAAAACCTAATTGAGACAGAACAGAAGACAGAAGAGTTTTGGTGCACTGTGAACAAATGTAAGGATTAACACCTTGAAGATTGTAGACATGGATAACACTTGGAAATATGAGCAGTATTAGTTTTGTTTGAATTAGTGGAAACTGGTTGTTTTGGGAGTGCATGACAAAGAAGGTAGTGAGGTCAGCTGAGAAACAGGTGAAGAAACCAGTGAGATGGTGTATTTGCAAAAATATTGTTACAGAATATGGTAGAACTCCAGGGCCCATCTTTAGCATGAAAATTGATTGTAGTATTAAGTAGTCTCCATTTTGAAACTCAAAATAAAATATTAGTAATAATAAGCTTAACCCTCAGTTCACTTTGTTGAACTTGGAAATGTCATTTTTTTTTTGCTACAATACATATAGTATATATTATCTACCCTTCAATTTCCACACAGTCTTCTTTAGATGTTGAATTTAGCATGAAAATTGTTAGATGTTGAAAAATATCTGGAAAATGAGGTCAAAGCAGCTTCTCAAGGCCATCAATAGGCTCCTCCTGGTGGCATCCCCACATCACCCAGGGATACAGGTTGTTTGCAGCTTTCTGTTTTTCTGTGGAGGGGAGCCCTTTGTGTGGATGCATTCTTACTGACATAGCACTTAAGTATCACCACTGGTTAGATCTTTTTCCAGTCCTCCTTGGTAGATCACGATCCCAATAACAAACAATATAGTAAAGTTCTTTTTTTCTGGTTTGTTTTTATTTCTGTATTTTGTCTCATTCTTAACAATTGTGCACTAATGTCCCTATTCTTCAATCCACCCATATTTCTTTTTTCTTTCTTTCTTTCTTTCTTTTTTTTGTTTTTTCAAGACACGATTTCTCTACGTAGCTTTGGAGCCTGTCCTGGAACTCACTCTGTAGCCCAAGCTGGCTTCAAACTCACAGAGATGTGCCTGCCTCTGCCTCCCAAGTACTGGGATTAAAGACGTGCGCCACCACCGCCTGGCAATTCACCCATATTTCTTTGCCTCTATGTTTTCCTGTGTAGGTCTAACTGTATTAAGATTGATAATACATGGATTAAATTCTCTTTATATTTAACTCGGTAATATTAGTAAAAACACACATTGTCTCATAATTTTGAACTGCCAAACTATCTCACATCTAAGTATGACAATAAAAGTGTCTATAGCTACTTTTTAACACTTGCTTTGGCAGGATGGTGAGAAGGATATTTTCTGATGAAATAGACATGTGTAACATGTCGCCATTTGAAAATACCTTTGTGGTATATTCATTATCAAAATTCACAATTTTGCACGATTGTACTGATAGTAATTGAATGAGTAAACTATGGGGATATTTTGTTTGTGGTCTAACAAATAAGGCTTGCCTGAAGATCAGAGTGAGGAGCTAAGCCCCTAGTTAGCCATGGAGGCCAGGCAGTAGTGGGGACACACCTTTAATTCCAGCACTCGGGAGGCAGATGCAGAAGGACCTCTGTGAGTTCAAGGTCACATTGGTTTACACAAGTTTGATCCAGTCTACAAGAAAAACAGCTAGACAGTGGTGGCACACACCTTTGATCCCAGCCCTTGGGATCTCATGCCTTTTATCCCTACACTAGGGAGTTGGAGACAGGAAGTGATATGGCTAGGCAGAGAGAGGAAAATAAGGCGGTAGGAGATGGGAGCTCATCTCCCTTTCAGTCTGAGGATTCCTAGAGGTAAGAAGTCTTTGTAGTGGCTGGCTGCTCTTCCTTTCTGATCTTTCAGCTTTCACCCTGATATCTGACTCTGGCTTTTTATTGTTAAGACCAATTAAAATTTGTACTATAGGAAACATAATTTAAATCACTAGGAAAGTCATCCCAGTCTTTTAAGAGTTCTCTACTTCCTATTCAAATGTGGCCGTTTCTTTGTTATGGTTCAATTCTATTCTGAGTGACTCTCTTTGCAATTTCAGCCCTTTTTGTCCTCGTCATGATGTTTTCTTCTTTCCTAATAATACTGCATGGCATCTGCCATCTCCTCCTCTCCCAAAGGGTGCCCCTTTGAAACCACTTTTATAATGTTAGAAAAAATGATCTAGCTAATAGCAGATTTCCACTAGTCAGTTTTTGAAATAGAAAAAAAAAAGAGAGAGAGAGAGAGTAGAAAAACTGGATTTTTTTTGGTCTGTAAACTTTGTACTTCTGTCTGCCACTAGACAAAGGCAAGTTTTGTTCTGAATATATTCTTATGTACCTGCACTATAACTGCATTAGTAAACAGCATAGATCATGCCTTTATGCACTGAAAGCCAATGTGGTCCTGTATTATCCAGCAGTTTGCTTTTCTATCTGCGTTACATTTTCAGAGTAGTCATGGATACTGCATAGTATGCTAGTCGTCCATGAATTTACAAGTCTTGGGTGCATTATAAAGTTCTTTAGATGTTAACTCTCTTCTTTTGCTCTTATTAACAGTTTTACAACAGAGGGTTGTATATCTACATATGTGACTTCAAGGAAAGATTTCTCGTGTGTGTATATGAGTTTGTATGTTTGTTTGTGCACACGTTTGTGTGTTGGACTACCAAATGAAGTCCATAAGTACCAAAATGTGTGTCAAATAGATTAATAATTTCTAAATTAATTTCAGCAATTTGTATTCACAATGTTATAGTTTGAATGCCCCTCCTCACAAAAAACTGCATGTTGACATTTCACGCCATTGTTCTGCCTTGAATCTGATACATCTTCTACAAACTGTTTTTTAGGCTTCATTTCCAGATTATGGGGCTTTTATGAAAGCTATGGACTTCAGCGGGTGGATCCTAGATTCAAGAAATAGGTCACGAGCCACTAAAGGTCATATACCCTAGTTCTAGTTGGCATCTCCATGAACAAGTCACTTCCACAATTTCTGACTCTCGAATGCAGCAGCTTTGACCACACCTTCTGTGCTATGATAGACTTAAATGTCTGAAACTAGGAACCAAAATATAACTTTGACCCTTCACATATTTCTACCAGTTTTGGTAGTCACAGTGATGAAAACTCATTAGTAAATCAATGTACCAATATTAAGAAATGTTACTTAAAAGGGGATACTTAACCCTGAAGGATCTCATACTATGATGATGTTAATAGAATAGGTTAGTTACAATGGGAGTCAATCCCTGAAAAAAGAAAAGTATCTAGACTGGTTTTCTGTCTGTCTTGAAAGTGCTCACTAGTCCATATATGATATTTTGTCCCAGTACACAGACCCTCACCGAAATTCATTCTTGTAGGCTTCCTTGTAAGCCAAATAAACTTCCATCGTGAATAAATTACTTAACCTATGATATTGTCCTGGAAGATAAGAAGATGAACTACAGCTCCCAAATGACTTCATCATTGCTCCAAAGTGCTGGAAACAGTGAACACTCTCAGATACACAGCATTTTTTAAACTCCTAGTTTTAATTATTTTACTAGTTAATTTGTACATTTTTATCACTATTGTTTAGGTTTTCTTTTTTTATAATTCTATATTCTATTTAGTAATGTTTGTAATCAGTATAGTCACATGTTATAGATACTTACTTGGTTTTTCTACAATCTCAGTAAATGACTTGAATTAGAGATTATTTAAAGATTATTTTCACCAACTCTAAACATTCAATAGTCCTATATTTAAATTAAGTATTTCAGGGCTGTAAAATATTTTTTGATATTTAATGTCATTTCCCTTAAAGATCTATGATTCCTTTCATTTATGCTTCAGAAAGTTCTAAACATGGATGCTTCAAAGCAACATTTTTCTTCTAAAATTATGGGAAATTTAATTTTAATTTTAATCAATTAGGGTAAATTCTTGTGACTGAATTAAACAAAGCATTTTATCTGCTCTCAGGAAAATGCTTGCTAAATAACCATGTGATCCAGAGTTTGAATTCTCATTTCCTATATGAATGCCAGGTGGACATGATGGCCCACCTGTAATTCCAGGACACAGGAGGCAGAAACGAATAAGCCTGATCAGATCAGCCTAATTGGTGCATCTGACTACTGGTGAGAGATTATTTCTCAAGGTGTAAAGTGGAGCAATTAAGTAAGACAATTGACATAACCTCTGAGCTACACACACAGACATATACCACACACCACACATACCACACACACACACACACACACACACACAACACACACACATACACACACACATACTCACACACACACATAAACATGCACAAATGCATGTCAAATACACATTCAAAAATATGGTCTGATATGTCATTTTTTAAATTATTTTACGAGTAGGAGACCAGAAATATTTTATGAGCATATATGTTCAAGATCATGATGTCCAAAACACATATAGAAAACTTGAGATATTGCCAACTTGGCCAGGCAAACCCTCTTTGAGAAAATAAGACTTAAGAGAAGATGGCATAGTTTTTTGCTAATTCCTTACAAAGACACTCAAATGAAGTTGAATGGCTATTTTAAGAAGCTAGAAAAAAATTGAATATAGGGCTTCTGAGGTGCCTTTTAAAATTTGTTAAGAACACATTCCAAACTCATACTCTAGATTAATCCCCTCAGAGTAATCCCTCAACACACTGAACACTTAGGAGAATACACTGCAGGAATAATGGACCTAGAAGGCACGGGACACTCTCTTTGTCAATCAAGGTTCCGACAGAAAACAGATGTTGTATTCAAATCGGAGACAGAAGAGAATTTAATGCAGAGATACTTGACAATCGGTAGCCAAGGTTAAGGGAGCAAGAAATGATGAAGTAGCAACGTGGGAAGGGTCAGCCAGCCACAGTGTGTACCAGAGTCCACAGGGAGAACTGTAGGTAGAAAAGAGGGGTTGTCTTTCAACAATTACCGTTTTAGGCAGAAACACACAGTCAAGGTTAAGCCACAGTCAACACTGATAAAAACAGAAAATAAATACGAGAATCCCACTCCTTCTTTCTCTAATCTCTTGTCACTGTCCTTACGATCTGAGCCAAGTTGAAATCAGGGAATGAGGGATCCTGGTAATATGGTCTGGCAGGATCAGCCCCTTTAGGTGACTGCTGGCTGAATAAATAAATGTACAGTGGGAGAAAAGAGAAGAAATACAGCATGCTTCCTAAAAATAGCCATGACTCTATTTTCAGTGAATTAGAAGTTTGTCAAAATCTAGATGATCCTCCTACATTGCTCATACTATCGACACAGTTGATATTATTTAGCATTCAAAATGTTATATGTGAGTGGGAAGAGATGATAAGAAAATGACAGATTTTATTTATTTATTTATTTTTATGACACATTTTAAACATACATGCTTATCAATAAGTCCATGTTGGCAAGAATTCCTGGTTTTGTAGATGAATAAATTTTTCATGCAGAAACTTATTGAAATAAAAATGTGCCAAATACCCACTTATAAATTTCATTTAATCAAAAGCAATGTTCAGGGCTGGGGAGAAAGCTCAGAGGGGAAAGGGTTTTCCTTGTGAGCAGGAGGGTCTGAATTCAATCCCGAGAGCTCAGGGGGGAAGCCAGGTGTGGTGGAACACGATTCCAACCCCAGCACTGGAATGGCAGAGGCAGACTGACACACTGCATGCTGGCCTGCCAGCCTGACTTACTCGCCCATCTCTGAGCCAGTAAAAGACATTATCATCAAAAAAATTGCAGACAGTGCTTGAAGAACAATACTTGCTTCTCTCTCTCTCTCTCTCTCTCTCTCTCTCTCTCTCTCTCTCTCTCTCTCTCTCTCTCTCTCTCTCACACACACACACACACACACACACACACACACACACACACACATCATGAAATGAAATGTTATGGCGTAGCCTGCAAATAATAACTGTCTGATTTTGATTTTTTTTTCCTACCCTCAGACTGTGAGCTTAATTAAATCTTTCTTCATACAATACAGTGACTCATGCATTTTGAGGTAGTGCTACACATAGACTACAATTATTAAAGAATGAAATCCTAATAAGGAGCTAGTGAGACCAAAGTAGATGAAGGTACTTGATGCTCAAGCCTGATTGACTTGCATTTGATCCCAGGAAACCATAGTGAGAGGGAGCAACACATTTCTGAAAGTTGTGCTCGGATCCAACCCCCATACACACAACATATGAACTATAGTGCATACATGCCATCCCTGAAATTAAAACATGTAACTTCTATAAAAGTATGATGAATTTGTTCTGTGAGTTAGTCAGGGATTCTTAAATTTTTAAGTGGAATGTGTTCTTGTATAGGCACCAAATTCAGGAACACTACTGAAGCTTTAATCCTCTCTAATGCACCTATATTACAGTGAGAGGTGCCTGGGATCCTGACGTTAAGAGTTTATTCGTTTAGATTAAGATTCTCTTGCAGTTACGATTGGCAGTGTAAACTAATGTTTAATTTTAATGTAGTCTTAAAATATTTTATAGTAGATGTTGCTTGTTGCAGACAGCGATAATGAAGAAACAAGTGATCTCATGCCAGTGAGGCAGACCCTGACTGAAGGACAAAGACAATAGCCCGAGCAACACGGGATGTGTGATGAATGGTAATGGACAACAGACTTCCTCTCCAATACAGTTCTCAACAAAATCAATTCTTGTTGGAGCAATGAGTGAAATGATGACACTTTGAAATCCATGGCTTGCCAAGTACTGTCAAGTGTATTATTACCGCAAGCCTAATATCTGAGCATATTCACCCCCAGGCATCAACTAATCTCTGCTTAAATGTACCGTAGTCAATTCTGGCTATGCAAAAGGGAATGAAGAGACACAGGAAATGGTCTCAGTAAATTAAACTGAATTGTCATCCACACTTAGCCTCTGCCATGGCATCATGATTCATATTGTCATGGTAACAAATATTTTAAAAAGAGCAAGGATCAAACCAATATTCTTCTTTATTGTGGTTAACCAGGAGACACTATAGAAAGAAAAATGTGGAATTTGATAGTTTTAATTTCCATGCTAGGATTTAATTTCTTAATTAATTTATTTTCATAGAGATTTGCATTTTTATGAAGTAAATATCAGTCATTTTTACCAACAGTAAAACTTTTTTTATTTTAATAAATACTGTAATAGGGAAACAATTTGTCCAGACTTAAAGAAACAAAAATATCTGATCAATTTTTCTGACCTCATAAAATTCACTATTATGAGGAACTTATATTTATTTCTAAGGTGATTATGATACAATACTTATTCTATAATCTATACACAAATTTCTAAGACACTATATTAGGGCATGCTGTTAATCTTATTTGTAAAGTTGGACAGGCTGAGAAAAGACAAGAGCTTTTTAAACTGATTTTCTATATACTTTATAATAATTTGAGATCTGCTTTTACACTGTTTCATTCAAATATTTTTAGTAGAATATCCATGAAACTTTATGTTTTTTTATAAATAAAGAGTTACCGAGAAGCTAAGTGAATTGTATCATTAACAACAACAAAAACAAAACTCAGCATCATGTGCTTTTTTATACACCATGAGTAAACTAAACAGTGAGGTGTGTGGCAAGTTTCAGATATAAATTTAATTATTTTTCTGCTTGTATTATAAACAAACTTCAAAATTAATGTACTTGAACAAAAAACAATTTCATTTTTCTTCCCTGAAAATCTCAGAGGTACCTTAAAAAATCAACAGTGAAAAAGAAGAAAATTTAGCCTAATTAAGCATATACCAACACAATACCTTACTAA
Organism: Peromyscus leucopus; assembly: GCF_004664715.2. Classification (NCBI taxonomy): domain Eukaryota; kingdom Metazoa; phylum Chordata; class Mammalia; order Rodentia; family Cricetidae; genus Peromyscus; species Peromyscus leucopus. The sequence goes on along the minus strand of NC_051070.1, from coordinate 38,963,100 downwards.
AAAAATAAACTACAAAAAGTAGTCAGATGTTTATATCAATAATCTATCAACTAGCTAGCTAGCTAGCTATCATCTATCTATCTATCTATCTATCTATCTATCTATCTATCTATCTATCATCTATCTATCTACACATACATGCATACATAAAGTATCTGATGCAAAGTTCATTTTTTCACCCTAAGACCATCGCATCTCTGGCTATAAGCAAGAAAATAATAATGACTTGGATTTCTGGGAGTAAATTGTAGTATTGGAAAGGTGCAGTAGATATGCCCTAAATTCGTAAGCACAAGTAAATTTATGTTCACTACAGAAATTATCTGATTTCTGGACTGCTGTGGAATTTTAACAAACTGTAAAGACAGTTTATGGCGAGATTTTTAGAAGACAGATGAAGAGAGTTTCAAATTTACGTGATGGAATTTGGACACTGGCAACGTTATTCTAGTTGGTATGACAGAAGAGAGTAGAAATGAGTGTGTTCTTGCAAGCGTTCAGATAAAAGAGCACCTGTAATGCGCTGCCAACCAAAGCAAAAAAGCAAAGCCTGATGACTTCCTGTTTGGTAAGCCTTGGAAGTAAGTCAAAGACTGTTTTTATTGGCATAAGACTTTTTGACTAAGAAAACTGCCTGTAAGGACGTCACCCTAAAGCATACAAGCTTCTAATTCCACCTTCAGTAACACATTTCTGTCATTAACACAAAACAAACAAAAGTGATTGTTTCCCATAGTCTTCTTAATGACAAACATTTGCTTATTTAAATGGAAGACTTCCCTATATGAAAAACTTTGTGACTGGAAATCAGACGGCTGAAATATGAGTACATCATACCTCAGGTTAGAAAACTGACAGATGTCAGCCAATGCAGTAGTTCAAAACAGGTGTTTGTTCAGTGAATTCTCTGAAGGTCTTTTGGAGTTTTTTCTAATATCAGAAAAAAAAAATCCAATTTGGTTGACAATGTTATGAGCTGCACAAAATGCATACTTTACTCAAATTCCACAAAGGTTTTGAGAATTGCTTTTTTTAACTAAGCTCAACACAATGTTGGCTTCATTTCTCTCCCTTTATCTCTCTGAAATTCAGGTATGCAGTACTTTTTCTTGTTTATAATTTCCTTAATGCATACACCCTCCCATCCCACATTCACACAGTCTTAACTTTATCTTTGTTGCTGAGTTTCATTACTAGTTCTTATGATACCACAAGACTACATTATTTGGTATATTGTTTCTTTCTGAGGTTTCACGTGGTAAATTTTTGGGGGGCAGGATACTCAGAGGAGGATGTTGATCAAAGATTAGAAACTTCTACTTATGTACGTTCAAGTCCAGATAATCTAAATACAATTAATGATATGATGGCTGTATCAATTATCTTTATTTTAACACTGTATATATAAGTCAAACACCATTTTGTACACCTTGAGTATATAAGGTCTTTATTTCACAAAGTATTTAAAATTAAGAAGTCTCTTCTCCTTCTAGTCACAGAAGCATAATATCATGTAGTTACATAATATGGTCCTTCTTGAGACAGGATTTTAATGGTGAAATTTGGAACAAATAAATGTGGCCATTTTGTATACTTGATCTGAAGATTGTTTTCAAGGCTGTAAAAATGGATATTCCCACCATCCTTCATCCAGTTTAGCTATATTTTTAGCCATTGGAAGGCTAATGTTACAATCAAAGCAGTCCCTATTCATATTGAAGGAACAAGATCCCACTTAAGTACAATGAGTTGATGCTGATGTTGAAATCTAAAACTTCTTGTATCTTTTAGTCAAGATCACCCATGAAAGCTTTGACATTGTGAAGCAACTCTTATCAATAGTCCATGCCATCAGTGTCACCCAGAAGAACTGAATAAACTTTCTGGGATATTATAATGTGATGATTACTGATCTTCCAGAACATCATTCATGTACCCTTTATTGCTTCTATGGTCATAAAGGAGAAGATCAGTGGTACAGTTTTCTGTGTGCTTCCTCCACATGTCAATTATGGATATGACCTAGGAAAAGATGTAGAACTTGATGGCTGACATTGTGCGGAAGCACCCATAAGAGAATCATATGAGAGGAATCTTGGAATATGCTAAAAGCCTGTATGCTCCTGTGACTTTAAAAGTGATGCTCTCCCTTGTTGTGAGATAATCTTTTTGCACACTGTGAAGATGTGTCTGTGCCAAGATACCTTCTGATTGGCTTAATAAAGAACAGAACAGCCAGTAGGTAAGCAAGAAAGGATAAATGTGACTTTCAGTGAGAGAGAGGAAGTTGGGGAAACAGCTGTGAGACTGGATGAGAAATGATAAATCTTCTTGGCTACAGAGACCTCATGACTTATTATTACATGGCATCCTTTTATATGGTATGGATGGAGATTTATAATACAGTTTGGTTATGTAGTCAAAATGGACTTAGAAAGTTGACAGATGTATTTTACCTGCTCAAATATGGAACAGAGAATCATGTTTAGCTGAATTGTGCATACCTCACATTTCATACTTTAAAAGTTTGTATGTTTTAAGAACAAAAGGACTAGACATCACTGAACAAAAGACACATAGCCCAGGTGATCCAGCTTCTCAGAATACCTCTGATGAAGTTTCCTCCAAATTCTGCATCCAGAACAACTTCAAAGTGGTTATCTGATATGGTCAAGCCTCATAGAATACTCTAGCCAGGACTTCAGATAAGCTCTTCACTTTCCCATCACACAGATACTGGACAACAAGTGATACAGCAAGCTTTCACAGGACTCGATCATTATTTCAATTTTCTTTAGACCACCTAAAGATGCTGTCACACCCAGACAACATTAAGCAATTGTAAGAACATGATGCCCACATTCCTGAGAGATGGGGTAGGTGGTTTTGGTTATTTGATGGGTTATGGATATTTGTAATTATTTAGGGGGTTGGTTACAATTTGTTATTAGTCATGATCAGAAAGGAAACTATGCAAATCAGGTTAGATTCAGGGATGTTTTTCTGAAAAGAAAAAGGGGGATATAGGAATGATAGAATAAAAGGGTAGATATTGAATCTGCTAAAAAGCAACTACTAATCTCAAATATTTTACATTGGTGTGCATTTTTGTATATTGATGTAAATTTAGGTTATTTTTGTTATTACATACTGTATATATGTTTCTACTCTTGATTAAGATATTGTACTTACGCAGCTCACTTTAAAATATAATGTAAAGTTCTAGTCTTTGATAGTTATTGTTACAAATGGTTCAGGATAATTAAGAAATGCAGGATAGTAGTTTGTCATCTATAACAATCAAACTTGTAGTCACGTTAGGTATGTTTTCAAGGTTAAACAGATATATTTTAAATAGATAGGTGGTCTCCAAACACTTCAGAGTTCTACAGAATATGGCATTTTAAATGTTTTGATAATGTAAAGTTTTTCAGGACAGTGAAATACATCTGTTTATGGCAGTACCAATCTATTTCAGAGAAGATGGTTGGCATCAAAGAACCTCCAAACAGAGTTTGCTTTATATGTGACAAAGCTAGCCACTGGGCAAGCAATTGCCCTTGCCTCGACTGCTGACAGGATGCTATTCAAACTGAACAAGCAGGACACAAAGGAAGTCAACTGCCAAACTTTGCCAAGAAAACGTAGGCCATTCCTTCAAAATCCTGCTTCACAGAAAAGTCTATCAAATATTTTAGGTCTGTAGGCCAAAGATGGATGCCCTAACATTGCAGAGGAAACGAGTGACTGTTCAGGCAGCCAGCTGTCTCTCTCATTTCTATAGTTTTGGAAGTTGCTTGCTTTGCACTTCCTACTTACTCAAGTGGTATTTTCTCCTTCTCGAGTCTCAGATGATGTTGAAGACTAGATAGTTATATTTGTACAGTTTTAATTATTTTTTTTACCGAATTCATAAAAAGAAACTCACAAAAGAGATGTAAAGTTTATAAAGTTTGAGAGACATAAAAGCTTAAGTTTTATATCTAAGAAAATATTTTAAGGTCTAAAATGATATTTTTAGGCTGGTAACACGAGTTATGATAGAAAGTGGTTTGGTATAAAAATTTGGACTCACCAAGACAAGATAGAAAATAGAGTACATTGTCTGAATTTGCCAAATACAAATGGACTAGATATCATATAATTCTTACCTGACAATTGTTCTTATTGTGTATAGTTTTAATATGTTAGAGTTAAAAATCTTTCCTTTTTAGTTAGACAAAATGAGTGAAATGATGTGGGATATATTTTTTTTTTTTTACACTGTGAATATGTGTCTCTGCCAAGGCACCTTCTAACTCATTTAATAGAGAGCCGAACGGATAATAGCTAGTCTGGAGAAGATAGGTGTAACTTCCAGGGAGAAAGAGCAGCTCAGGGGAAGAATCTGAACAGTGGGAAATTCACCAGCAAAACATGGAGGAAGTAGGATGCATAGTATGGAGGAGAGGTAACAGGCCACCTGGCAAAATGCACACTGATATAAATGGGTTAATTTAAGTTATAAGAGCTAGTTGGGAAAAAGCCTAAGCTAAGGCCAAGCTTTTATAGCTAATAAGAAGTCTCCATGTCATTATTTGGGAGCTGGCAGCCTAAAGAAATTCCTATTGTACTCTATTCTTTGCTATCAAGGCTTATATGATCTTCAGTGACCACTTTATCAGGCTCATTGGCTGCCATGATGGAAAACTTGTCATAAAAGTATGGATATGTGTCTCCTGGATCATAAAACTTCTTTTTTTTTATTAAGAGATTTTCTATTAATTTTACATACCAACCACAGATTTTCCTGTCCTCCATCATCCTGCCCCCGAGCCTTCCCCCACAACCAACCCCTTATTCCTATCTCCTCCAAGGCAAGGTCTCCCATGGGGAGTCAGCAGAGCCTGGTACTTTCAGCTGAGGCAGGTCCAAGGCCCTCCTCCCTGCACCAAGGCTGCTCAAAGTGTCTCACCATAGGCACTAGGCTCCAAAAAGCTGGCTCATGCACTAGGGACAGGTCCCGATCCCACTGCCTGGAGCCTCCTATACAGTTCAAGCTAAACAGCTGTCTCACTAATCCAGAGGGACTAGTCCAGTACCATGAGGGCTTATAAAATTTCTAAAGTGTTATAGCATTACTAAGCTACCAGCTACAAGAAAAACATGAGTGAAAAAGAGAGACTCTTTGATCCTGAAATGACTCTTCCTGATTCAGTTCCGGTATAGTAAGAACTTCCTCACAGTTTCCATCTCAGGCCTCTGGAAGAACTGGAGAGGTTTTTAGATCTCTATGTCTGACATCACATCAATCAAGTCCACTGTACCCAGACAAGAAAAATAGTAACATAAAATGAAAAGAATATACAAAGACATAAATGGAAAATTATAAACAATTAAAAACCTAAAAAAAAAAATACAAGGAAAAACAGAATCTTTAGGAGTCAAAATGAGGAGATGGTTTTTCTTGATCTAATTCTAAAAGATACATAAAGAAAAACTTTCTAAGATTTATAATGCTGAGTAACCTTTTTTCATGCATCCAATTTACAATATGTTCAGGCATTGCTAAATTTTGCAGACTCCACAAGAAGCTTTTCAGAATTTCAGTAAATATGTCACTTAAATAATTACTTCATGTATAGTACACACGTCATCATATTCATTTGCCATTTTCATGGTGGCTTGTCTTTTCTACATTTTATTATTCATTTATGATAGCTATTACAGGCCTTTCAGCTTCTATCTTGCTCTCTGGAGGAGTATTTATGACTGTTATAGGGCTCTTATGAGAAGACCCAAAGATAGTTAGTGCAGAAACTCTGTGAAATACTATATTAATACAGGGATAGGCTGGCACTAAAAAGTCTCAAGTTGTTTCAGAGTCCCCCTTGATGAAGATTAAAAGGGAAGCTGCTCCTTGTGAGGTTTCCTTTTCACCCAAGTGAGCTGAGTTATTTTTGACATGGAAGTTTGAAAGCATAAATTATCACATTTCTGCTCATAGAGCTCTTTTAGAAAGGTCACCAGAAGGAAGTAAGAAAAGGTTTAGAATGCACAGTCTATACAAACAGGTTTGTGAACACAGTTTACAAGTCTATCGCAGATGTGCTTGCAGAATGTACCAATGTAGAAATGTGAAAAGCCAGTGTCTCTCCCTAGTCAAACCAAAGAACAAAGTTACTATCCAACCTCAACGTAGGTTCACCACAGTTCATTTACCTCTGCACCCTCAGCAGCTAGTAGAGTGCCTGGTATATATCAAGCCTTCAATCAATACTTGATGAATGACTACATGAAATTTATTAAAGTTCTTTATTGATTTACAAGTAATTACCATTCTTTTCTCTACAAAGGATAATTTTTTTGGTTAAAAAAATACAATACTCTTGTATGAAATTCTCAAAATTTTTTAAAAGAGTATTTTTTCCTTCAGAATATAATGGTATATATTTTAATCTCCAGAAATAATTTACAGTAACTTCTGATAATTAAATTTGTATTGCTTGGCTTTTCCTGGGCACACTCAAAGAAATGTCTATTTACTCCAGATAGAGAGAGCAACTGCAAGCCAAAATTAGAAGTACTCTTTGCAAGCCCAGTTGAATCAACTAGGAAGTTTACCAGAGTTAATTTTAGAATCATGGACAACTCAAAAACCGTAAATGACATATATGAAGCTACACCAGCAGACTCTCACTTGGTTGATTATTTACCTCCTTTATAATCTTGGGGAGCATCTGCTGAAATATCTTTATTTTGTAATTTATTTCATTTTATTTTATGTATGAATGTTTTGCTTTCATGTACGTATGTACAATGTATGCTTGACTGGTGCCCAAGAAGGTCAAAGTGAAAGACCCTAGCCCTTCAGGCTTACACCCCCAAGCCTCAGGAAAAGAGAAACTTCAAGCACTGGGAAATGAGAAACTAAAAATCTAGTTCCAAGGGCAACCTGACTCAGCCACTACTCAATCACCCCTGCCACAATGTAACAACGTAAAGAGATTTCTCTGTTAAGAGATGTGCTCGACTGTGACTGGGATAGTTGCAGGTGTTCCAGGAAGGACCACTGTGACCTTTGTGTAAACTCCACTCCTGCCCTGATAACCCCCCTTGGGTTTCAGGAAGAATGTACCTGTTGACATAACTGTACCCCCTGTGATCACTCTGTAACCAGACCATGATCTTGTGAAACAAAATTGTATGGGAATTGTAATCTTATGACTTTGTGGTTTTTTCCTTTAAAAGGCCCCAATGGGGCTGCAGTAACATGTGGCTCTTGCTCTTTGGAGCAGAGTTTGCCCTTCTGTACAGTCGCCAATAAACCTCTTGCTATTGCATCACCTGGACTGGAGTCTGGGTTCTTGGGGCGCCCACTCGAGAAGATAGTACCCTGGGTCTGGGGTCTATCAAAAGAAGGCTTTGAATCCCCTGTAACTGAAATTGCAGACAGTTGTGAGCTGCTGTTTAGGTGCTGGGAATTGAATGTGAGTCCTCTAGAACAGCAGAGAGTACTCAACCTCTGGGCCATCTCTCTTGCCCCTACTCTAGGATGTTTGAATCTTTTGAACCCCAAGAGCCTTCTGAATCTCCCGAATCCTTTGACTCTCTTGTCTCCTGGATTGTATCATGCAGGAACGTTAACAGACCTGATATCACTAGAGCTCCTGTAGATGGTCATAACAGCTGAGCTTCAAAAGAGTAGTGTCCATGTTCAACCTGAAGGAAACAGGCTAACCACACTTTTAATTAAACCTTTTATTATATTCACACATTACCAAAGTTATACTTTTAAAGTAATGTATTCTACTAATGCTAGCAACTGCTTATGAAGCTGAATTTAGAAAAGAACTTAATTCTAGAACTTTTTTGCAGAATCATTAATAACAAATAGAATGCATATTTTATCCAACAACAAACTGAAGCAATCTATAGGGAATATCAGTAAATATAGGAGATAAGTTTCAGTTTTCACTAAAGTAGCAACATTTACCTACTATTTTCTAATCTGACATTTTTGTTTTGAACAATTACAAATGTGGAATCAGGATTTTTGGTGCTAAAGTGACATAGATCACATTGTCACCAAAAGAATGGCAACAGTCACTACTGATTACTTCACAAACAGCTCTTGGATTATATCAATATAATATATATAATAACAAGCAAACAAGGAGAAAAGCACATTGTATGTAGAAAAGAGATAGACTCTTAGAAAAAAAAAAAAAAAAAAAAAAAAAAAAAAAACTATTGTGCCTACTTACAAGAAATGTTACCTGAGTCAGGCTGGAGAAGCACATAGGCTAAGAGCAGAATTCCAACCTCTTCTTCCTCTCTTCCAAATCCATCATCTCAGTCTCATTCCCAGCTTGGTATCAGACAATCTGCTGCAGCCTCCTCTGCTCAGCCATTCCCACATCTCCAGTGGATCACACAGATATTCTTCTCCAAATGTCCTTCCCTCTACTCATCACTTTCTCCCAGGCCAGAATTCCAAAAGAAATTACCTGAAAACTAGCATACTATTCTGGTCTGAGAAGTAGATAGCCTTACTGTGGAAGACATTCTTCCCTCCCTCCTCTCCTCCCAAAGCAATCCACCAGGTTCACTGCAGCTCTGTAGCAGACCACCTACTGTGGCCTCCTCTGCCTCTCTACCTCCATCTCCAGGGGATGTAAATCTTTCTTTCCAACATTCCTTCTCACTCATTCTGTTATCACAGCCCCATCTCCAGCAGGAGTTCCCTGGGAACCTACTATCCAAGCTTGAAGGAGAAACAAATAAACCAGCTTTGCAAGTAGCAGAGCTTTCCTTTCCCTCTCTCCCTCCCTCCCTCCTCCATATCCAATCTCCCATGCTTAGCTCTGTAGCAGGCTACCTGTTGTGGCATCTTCTCACCCTCTGCCTGAATTCCCAGTGAATTACATACAGCCTGGGGGAACACTCTGGTTTCTTCCCTCCTGTAGACTTGATCAGCATCCTTCCCCTAGCCTGTACACATTGCTAATTGTCAGCTCCCAATACCTAGAAATACATTTTACCTGGGAAGTGCAGAGGCTTCACCTATTAAGATCTCAAAAGAAATGCCAGGCAACAAAAGACTGCCACTTCCTCCTAAGAACCAGAGAGGGCAACATAAACCCAGGCACAAAACACACAACCAATAAAGATAAGACCAGATGGCAGGACCTAGAATTATAACCCTCCCAAACCAGATGCCTAGATGCAAGTGGGGGGTGGGGCTTAGAAGCCCAGACACAGTTTCTGGCAGGCAACACCTGGACCCAGGAAAATCCATAAGTTGACCCCACCAAGGGAGGTCTGCATCTAAGAGGAAATACCTGACATTCCAAACATTCCCTATACCCCTAGACAAATGCCAGCTAATCAGGGTCCTGAACCCTGGAAATCCCCTCATTCTAACCTCTGCTATGATGAAATCCTCACCCTGCCTGGGTTCTCTGTTCTCACCACTGCATCAGACAGAGTCCAAGCTCTGAGCTTGAAAATAAAGGCTCTTTGCTTTTACACATGGGATTCGGTCTCTGTGATGTTCTTTTGTTGGTCCCCATGATCTGGGCATAACACAAGTGTGAAAACAAAATCAGTAATAGCCAGGACAATATGCCTCCACTAAAACACAGCAACTATGACAGTAAGGCCTGAGAATTGCAACATACTGAAGCATAAGACAAAATCTTCACTGAGCCTTCATGAATATGACAGAGGTCCTTAAAGAGGGAATGAATAAGTCTCTTAAAGACATCTATGAAAACACAAATAAACACTGGAAGGAAATGAATAAGATGGTACAAAACCTGAAACTGGAAATAGAAGCAATAAAGGAAACCCAAACTGAGAATAAACTTGAAATAATAATTTAGAATTTATACAGAAACTTGAGAGGTAAGCCTTGCCAACAGAATACACAAGATGGAAGACAGAATCTCAGGTATTGAAGACAAGACAGCAGAAACTGATACCTTGATCAAAGAAAATTTTATATATATATATATATATATATATATATATATATATATATATATATAATCCTGGCACAAAACATCCAATAAATCTGTGACACAAACCTAAAAATCTAAAAATGATAGGAATAAATGAATGAGAAGAAATTAAGGAAATACTTTTAATAAAGATCAAAGGAGAAAATTCCCTTACGCTAAAGAAGAGGTACCTATAAAGAGTAAAAGAAGCATACAGAACACCAAATAGATTGGACAATCTAAGAAAGTCCCCTTGGTACATATTAATCAAAACATTAAAAATGCAGAAAAAAAGAATATTAAAAGCTACAAAGGAAAAAGACTAAGTAACATATATTATTACATAACACCTGACTTCTTAATGAACACTCTAAAAGTCTGGACATATGTTCTACAAACTATAAAAGACCACAGGTGCCAGAGAGGAGGACTATACCTAGCAAAATTTTCAGAGTAGTTAGAGAAAAAAAAGACATTTCATGATAAAAAGAAATTTAAGTAGTATCTATCTAAAATCCAGCCTAACACAAGATGCTGAAAAAAAAAAAAAAGGAAAGTTCAACTTGAAGATGGTGAATACACTCAAGATAACAAAAGGAATATATAATCTCAGTTCATCAAAACAAAAGAGTAAGGGAAAAACAACCACAACCAAATAACATGAGTCAACAAATATTGCTCGTTGATGTCTCTCAACATCAGTGGTCTCAATTTCCAAATAAAAAGACACAGACTAACAAAATGGATGCAAAAACAGGAACCATCTCTCTGCAGCATCCATTACTTCAAACCAAAACTAATCAGAAGAGATAGAGAAATACACTATATACTTATTAAAGGAAAAAAATCTGCCAAAAGGACCTTACAATTTTTAAAATCTATGCACCAAACATAAGGCATCCAAGTTCAAAAAGGAAGCACTACTATTTTTGTTGAACATCACACACTGATAGTGGGTGACTTCAGTTCCCCATCTATAATAAACACAGAACCTAAGAAATAAATGCTGGATCAAACTGATTCCATAAACCAAATGGACATAACACATATGTATGGACCATTTCACCCAAACACAAAAGAATATACCTTCTTCTCAGCACCTCATGGGACTTTCTCCAAAACTGACCACATACTCAGACACAAAGCAAGTCTCATCAGATAAGAATATTTAAATAACAGCACAATACCTGAGCACCATGTATTAAATCTGTATATCAACAGCAATAGAAACAACAAATAGCTTATAAACTCATGGAAAATGAACAACTCACTAATAAATAAAAAGTGGATCAATAAAGAAATAAAGAAAGAATTTAAAGATTTTCTACAGTTGCATAAAAAAGAATTCACAACATATCCAAAATGATGGGACATACCAAAGAGGGTTCTAAGAGGTAAGTTCAGAGCATTAAGTGCCTACATTTAAAAATAAATGCTCCAGGAGTCCAAATGGCAAGAAAGAGGAGGGGTTGTATGAGCAAGAATTGTTGAGACCAAGATTGGAAAAAGCACAGGGACAAATAGCCAAACAAATGGAAACACATGAACTATGAACCAGTAGCTGAGGAGCTCCCAACTGGATCAAGCCCTCTGGATAAGTGAGACAGTTGATCTGTTTGGGAGGCATCCAGGCAGTGGGACTGGGACCTGTCCTCAGTGCATGAGCTGGCTGTTTGGAACCTTGGGCTTATACAGGGACACTTGGCTCAGCCTGGGAGGAGGGGACTGGACCTGCCTGGACTGAATCTCCCAGGTTGAACTCAATCCCCAGGGGAGTCTTTGCCCTAGAGGAAATGGGAATGAGGGGTGGGCTGGGGGGAAAGGGGGGAGAACAAGGGAATCCATGGCTGATATGTAAAATTAAATTAAATTATAAAATAAAATAAAAATTAAAAATAAATAAATAAATAAGAGAGAGATCTCAAACTAGTAACTTAACAGCATGCCTAAAAACTCTAGAACAAAAAGAAGAAATCACACCCAGGAAGGGTAGGTAGACAGCAAGAAATAATCAAACCCCGGCTGAAACCAATAAAATAGAAAGAAACAAATGAACAAAATACAAAGAATCAGTGAAACACAAGGTTGGTTCTTGGAGAAAATAAAGAAGTTTGACAAACCCTTATCCAAATTAACTAAAAGAGAGACTATATAAATTATCAAAATTAGAGATGAAAATGAGAACATAACAACAAACACAAAAGAAATCCAGAGAATCCTAAAACATTCTTTAAAAACATGTATTCCAAAAATTGAAAATACCCGAGAAATAGCCCAGGCTGTTGGCAAGATTATAGTTTACTTTCTGAAAACAAACCCCCATTGATGAAGACAAAATCTACAAATCATTGAACATGAAGAAATCAAGCTGGTACCTAATAGAGCCTTACCCTTCCTTTCTACCATCTTTGCCACAGGAAGGAACTCTGAATGCTACCAAAAGAGAAATATAAATATTAACCCCAAAACACTTTGATGTATAATGGTATTCTACCTACAAAATATACTAGGAAAATGTTGCCACAAATCTCATGGAAATAGCTAACCAATAACAGATTTGACTTAAGGCTCATCCCATGAGAAAGAACTCCTACCCAATAATGCATGGGTAACCATGAATATGAGACCAGATATCCCAGAGACCTAGGATGAAACCAAATCTTATTGGGGGGAAAAGTAACAATAAAATGGCTCTTAATGACACTCTCCTATTTTCACAGATCAGTATCTTGCTCAGCCATCATCAGAGAAGCTTTCTTCTGCAGCAGATGGGAACAAATACAGAAACCAACAGCCAAATACTGTGCAAAGAATGAGAGGCCTTGAAACATTCAACTCTAATAAGATTTCTCCATCAAATCCCTCCCCTGAAGGCACATGAAACACTTCAGAAGAAGAGGCAGAAAAGTATCCTTTGTGTATGAATTACCGCCCTCATTTTCACATTTTTATGTAATTCCTCAGTGAATGAATGAGGGAGGTCTCTGGTTCTATATCTATTTCCTGTGCTGTTTCTTGGGCTCTTTTCCTTCTGTTTGTTTTGTCCTAATCTGACATGGTAGTTTTCATTTTATCTTTATTATACTATTTTATATTACATTAAATTGTACTACATTGTATTATATTTATTATATTATATTGTATTATATTTATTATATTATTATCCCCTTGAAGCCTGTTTGTATACTAATTAGAGAGAAATGAGGTGAATCTTGTTGGAAGTTAAGATGTGGAGGAACTTTGGAATAGGAAGGAAGGGGAAATTGTAACCAGAATATAATATGTGCGAAACATGTTATTTACAAAAAAGTGGGGGACAAAAAACATCCTCCCTTTGTATTAAGGCTGATCAAGGCAACTTCGTATAAGGAATAGGTTGCTGGAAGCCAGCCAAAGCATTAGGTACAGGCTCTGCTTCCACAATTAGGGGTCCCACAAGTTGACCTAGCTACACAACCGTCACATTTATGCAGAGGGCCTGGGCTAGTTCCATGCAGGCTCCCTAACTGTAGGTCCAGAGTCTGTGAGCTCCCAGGAGCTCAGGTTAGTTGATTCTGTGCTGTTCCTTTGATGATTTTAACACTCCTGCCTCATACAGTCCTTCCTCCTTCTCTTAGCAGGATTCCCTGACTTCAGCCCAGTGCTTGGCTGTGAATATCTACATATGTTTCCATCGGTCAGTCACTGGATGAAGGCTCTTTCATGAGAATTGGGGTAGTTACCAATCTGTTTACAGGAGACTAGTTCAGGCTACTTATCCACTATTACTAGGACTCCTAGCTGGGGTCAGATTTGGGACTTTTTTTAAAGAGAAAGAAAGAACGTGAAGTTGAATATTAAGGCTAACATCTGGAAGGGGTTGAGGAGTAGAAAGATTATGATCAAGATATGTATTATATAGGAATTTTAAAGGCTGAAAGAAAAAAGGAAATAGAGCAATGTGTTGTCTAAGTGTAAAAAGATGTGATGTAGTTATGAGATATGAGGGCTGCTGACTTATTCCAGCCCTTCAATCGTTGGCTATGATATCTTAGATATGCCCCTTTTTATACAAATAACTTTCAAATATTGGTAATAATTAAACAGAATGTTTAAAATTATTGTAGCTTTATTTAAGTTCGTCATACATATAAAACATTCTCTCAGCGTGGGTGGGGGTGGAAGACAGCCAAGCAGCAGTGGGAGCCACTACAATGGTACGTGATAGAGAGATGGGAAAGATAGAAAAATGGAACAGTGTGTATGCGGTGGAGAGAGGCAGAACTGGAGACCGATGGTAGTGGTAACTGATGAGAGACAAGGCTGAAATCCACACGTTGTCACTGCCTAGTAGGGTTGGCGGGAGGGTGTACAACAGCCTGGAGCTTATGCAGAGGCAGTCTCAGCCCCTGAACCTGCTGCCCAGCTATGGAATGTCCCTGGCTCTGGGCAAGGATGAAGGACAGAGATGAAGAAAGGTTCGCTTTCTGGATTGGACCTCCTTAAATGACCACTGTGGTCTGTGATGCCACTAGAAGCCATGTTGGTATAGTGTCCACGTTGCTGCCCCAGGCTGTGATGAAGCCTAATATCCATGTGGACGCATGGAGTCTGTGCCATTGCCTGATGTTTTGGTGATGTCCTTGGGCTTTTCTGCCTCAGGGTGCCATGCTGATGTGAATGGCACATGTAACCACCTGAAGCCATGTGGAAGGTTGTGTGGTCTGCTGAAGGCCATGAGTATGTCAGTGATCCTGATAGAGCCAAGAGTGATATTGATGTCTACAGCCCATGTTAACATCAAAACCCATGTGGACGAACAGCTGCCTGAAGCCTTGTTAAGATTTACGTTCCCAGGAGAACTGGTTGCGTCTCTCGATGTCCCACAGCACTGGGTTGCAGGCTGTGGTGCAGTGCAGGAGAGCAGTCTCCGGCTACCCTTGCCAATCCGCAGTTGGTGGCTTTTGGCACACACACGGGTAAGTAAAGACATACTCCCTTGGGGGCCACTAGGAATTTGACCATGCTCCAGTGAATAAAGACAACAGAAGTGGACTTTTTTGTAGAGGGCACAGGGGAGGAGATTGACATTGGAAGACTGAAGTGAGTGAGATCAGGGTGCATGATGTGAGATTCCCAAATAATCAATTAAAAAATTTTAAAAATAAAATAAAACATTGTCTCAAAGAGCCAAAACTATGCAGTTACACGAAATATAATTGGTCTTATAATAAAAAACCCGGAGCCAGATATTGGGGTAAATGCTGAAAGATCAGAGAGACAAAGGAGCAAGCCACAGCCACTTCTCATCTCACCAACTCCATGAATCCTCTGACTGAATGCCTCCGAGTCCTCAGCTGAAAGGCTTCTGTCAAAAAAAGCTTCAGCTGAAAAAGGACTTTAGTTCCTCTCTCCTCAGGCCTTATATACCATTCTCCGTCCAGCCATATTACTTCCTTCCTAGTGCTGGGATTAAAGGCCTGTGTGCTTCCCAAAAAGTGGTAGCAGAGGCATGAGGTCTCAAGTGCTAGGGTTAAAGGCATGTGATTCCCAAGTATTGGGATTAAAGGTGTGTGCCACCACTGCCTGGCTCTGTTTCTCTCCTAGACTGAGTCCATCTCATGTAGTCGAGGTTGGCTTTGAACTTGCAGAGATCTAGATGGATCTCTGCATCCTGGGTGCTAGGATTAAAGGTGTGTGCCACCACTGCCTGGTCTCTGTGTTTAATCTAGTGGTTTGTTCTGTTCTCTGATCTTCAGGCAAATTACATTAGAGTAAACAGTATATCATCACAATGCACAGCATTTCCTTATAACATGGAAGGCAGGAAGTTTTTGCTTTGCATTCTTCCATGTTCTTACATCTTACTTTCTCATATATTTATCCTCTGATCATTGATATATAACAACTTTATCAAGACCAGTGAGGGAACAAACAGAATCACACCCTCAAGGACCATGTCCCTCTGAAAGTTAAAAGAGCAAAAGCAAAATCCGAATGAGACCTAGAGACTTCTAGTGTGATGATGTCTGAACCAACCCAATGTGTTGTGTTGTTCTCTATCACATTTCTCAAATTCAATTACTGTCAGAATGTTGACAGAGAGGGTGGTTGTCTAGGGTCAAGAATGTAGAAACCTGCAAAAGTAGTTGGGATCTAGCAGCACTTTTGTTTTCCTCTTTGTGCCAGTTTGACAATGTAAGCAAGTCAACGCATTGGGATTTCATTTCAGCTCAGCACAACACTCTTCAACAGAGCATGATCATTCTTGGAATGTTCTCACTGGCCAGGTATCCCGCCAATATGTCAGTCTCCTCAGTTGTATTAGATACCTGTAAGTGCAACTCCCAGCAAGATGAAGTGACCTGGGACCAATTAATTGAAAAAGAAAAAAAAATGTGGTAAATGCCTTTGGGAGTGATTAGCAAAACTAGCTCTGCATCAATTACAGATGGCTGGAGATGCTGCTTGCCAAACAGAGTTGGCTACATACAAAGGAGAACATATTGTTCAAGCAGCAGGACTTGTGAAGGATATAGAAATTCCAACAAAATGGGCATGAGTAGGCACATTACCTAAGTGCATCAAAGGGGAAGTGTGGTCTTGTAACTTTCTGTGGCTGCTGCTGCTATGGTATATATGCAAGGAGTCATCCCAGACATATTAAAGCACACATGTACTTTAATTTGGGCTTTTAAATTTTGATTTAGTACTGTGTATGTTTAAGCATGATGTGTGCATGTGGCTATGTGCTCTCTCTCTCTCTCTCTCTCTCTCTCTCTCTCTCTCTCTCTCTCTCTCTCTCCCCCCCCCCGTGTGTGTGTGTGTGTGTGTGTGTGTGTGTGTGTGTGTGTGTGTGTGTGTTTATATCAGAGGACAACTTTGAGGAGTCACTTCTCTCCTCCCACCTTTACTTCACCTCCCTGGATCAAGGTCAAGTTATTAATCTTTCCTGGCAAGCATTTTACCCATTGAACCATCTTGATGGCCAATGCAGACGTTTTTGTTTGTATGTTTTGATGATTTTCTTTCACTTTTTGGCATTCTAATATGAAATATCTCTAACTGTTGTTTTAACAACTTCACTTGTTCTATACTTGAACATTGATTTAATGATCTCCTCTAAGAAGCTGGGTAGAATCAGCTGCAAATAATGTTAGGAAAGGCTACTAAATACTATACACTATTAAACTACTATACACTACAGCTTGCTCCTGTTGATCACTTAGGACCTATCTGAAATCTCTCAAGGACAATTAGCCACTAGGTTTCTGTTATAAGACCTACTTGTTCCCTACAGTTTTTCATGCCCTCTATTAATAAGTAAAATTGTTACTTTAGGCCATTTGATATTATCAACTCATTATCACCATGGTGGTAGACAGCCAGTATTAAATGACTTCAAGATTGGGAAATAACACAGAGATACATTTCTCAAGTGAGTGTCATGGTTACATACCTTTAATAAGATGAGAAATTCACAGCCCACTTCTGTTAGCATAGTGAGTCTGAGATTAGTCTGGACTAAATGAGCTCCACTGTCAAAAGAAGAAAAAAAGAGAGAGAGAGACAGAGACAGAAACAAACAAACAGAGGAGAGGTGGGGAGGGAAAATGATGGAATGAGAGAGGCAGGACAAAAGAAACAGAGATGGATGAAAAAAATACATATTTACCAACTTACCCTGATTAGGATTTCTAAAATTTTCTAAAACACATATAAATAATAGTATCAAAAGGATGAAAAATGATGATTTTCTGTATTAATTTAATGCCCAATTAACATTTTCAACCAGGTGAGTGGGACATTCACTAGTTACAGCATAAAGAAAAATCTTTTTAATTTTTTTTTATTTTTAATTGTATACATGTATGTGTGTTTATGTAGGGTTATGTGCAGGTATAAGGACAAGTGTCCATGGAATTTAGAGAAAGACGTAAGATCTCGTGGAGCTGGAGTTGAAGGCAGTTTTGAGCCATCTAACCAATGCACTGTGAGTCAGACTTGGGTCCTCTGCAAGATTAGGATGTGCTCTTAACTCTTGAGCCATCTTTGCAGTTCTAGAAGGATCTTCCAGTGATTAAAATGGACAACTGATATGTGTATGTTAGAGTGGTAACAAATAGGATTCTGTTTACTGTCTAGAACTCTGAAATATTAGATAAGTGAATATAATTCCCCTCAAACTCAGAAATAATCCTGGAGCATGGCTTACAAAGTAAGTATTAGTAGCTAGTGTATTCTCGAATATTATTAAGGACTGGCCTTAATAATCTTCTTTCCAGGGTCCCAGAAGAGAAGCTATAAATGGCAAGAATTATTTTCAGGAAATGAATCTAAGTACACCAAGCTCTTTGTCTGTTCTTCTCTCTTTCTTCTCTCGTTCTTTCCCATCTCGTTCTTCCTCATCTTCCGTCTCATTTTTCTAGTTCTCCATCTAGTTCCTCAGTCAAAATCCTCTCCAGTCAAATTCTCAAAAATCCTCTTGTAAGTCTCTGAGGTTTATATACCCGTGTAATAGCAATGCTCTAGCTAAAGCAAGGTCACCAGGCTTAAATTCTCAATTCTCATTCTCTCTCTCTCTCTCTCTCTCTCTCTCTCTCTCTCTCTCTCTCTCTCTCTCTCTCTCTCTCTCTCTCTCTTTGTTTTTTTCAAGAAAAGGTTTCTCTGTGTTGTTTTGTTGCCTTTCCTGGATCTCGCTCAGTAGGCCAGGCTGGCCTTGAACTCACAGAGATCCACCTGGCTCTGCCTCCTGAGTGCTGGGATTAAAGGCGGGCACCACCACCACCTGGCACCAGGCTTGAATTCTTACAGGGTCATAAAAGCAGACAAGAAGTTTCCTCAGGCGGTGACTGTAAAGGCTTTCTTTTACAACCCAAAAAGGGAGTGATAAAGGAGGAGGTCAACTGAGAGCTGAGATTGGTTAATATATCAAAAAGGGAGTTTGTGTGCACAATCTACATTCCTAGAAGTGGTTAGGTAAAATGTTAGAAGTCTCTAAGGTTAGTAAGGCGGTAAGAGAAAGGAGGGTCTCAGTTTAAATTACACAAGAAATAAAGCTATCTGCCTGACCTAGGAGACAGGCATTTTTTCCATAGGGTGCTGCCTTAGTTCAGGACATCATTTAGCCTTGGATGCTTGATAGGTATCTTAGATAAATACACTGTTAGGAGTTCTTGGAAGCACACATAGCATACAAGAAAATCATTGTAAGGACCAGTTAATATGTATACAAAAGCTCAAATATCACCAAGACTTAAGTCATGGCTTGACCTTTGGAAAAGTCCTTGACCTTTCCAAATAGCTTTTGTCATAGTAGATGGATTCCACTACATTTTCCCACGGCTTGCAGCAGTGTATCATACTGAACAGAGTATTCACCTTAGCTTATTCTAATCGGTAGGATATCACAACATATGTGGAAAATGAGTTTGTTATCTACATAATGACTTGTTTTCTGTTTCAACACCCTATCCTGCTAAGTTGGTGGAAATATTTAAACTGTTTCATGACTTTCTGTACTAAGGAGCTTATATCATTATTCTAGGACAGTGATTTATTTCAAAGGATTTGGTCAAAAGCTGTTTGTCTCAGGTAAAGTGTCCATGAATATTTCTAGAATAGTTCAATATGATATCATATCATTTGTATCTACTAGTTTTCTGTGTTTCTTTGGTCCTCTTGGAATTTCAGAATCTTTGTGAGAATGAGTCTATGTTCCACACAGCCATCCTACTGAATGTTCTTTTTTTATAGTTATTCCACAGACATATCTGTGGTTTGCATCCAACACTATTTAGTTTCTTTCCTTTATCTCTAAGTTTTTTCATTGGGGAGACTTTCTTCTCATCCTTTTGAGGTTTCAGGAATGATGTAGAAACATAATTGTATTTATTTTCTCACTGAATACAGGTGTGGTGGCAAAGGTGGTGGTGGTGGTGGTGGTGGTGGTGTGTGTGTGTGTGTGTGTGTGTGTGTGTGTGTGTGTATGTGTGTGTGTGTGTGTGTGTGTGTGTGTGTGTGCGTGTGTGTGTCTGTGTGTTTGTCTGTATGTCTGTGCAGATACATGTGGTTCTCAGAGAACAACTTTAAGGAATCAGTGCTCTCCTTCTGCTGTGGGTTCCAGGGATAGAACTTGATTTCCAAGCTTGCACAAGAAATGCTTTGATCTGCTGAACCATTATTCTGGGCCCACAGTTTGTTCATTTCTGGTTCTGTGTTTGTTTTGTTTTCTTAATCATTCTGAACAGGGTGTTTCACAATATATGCTGATGTTTTTTATACCCCCTGAGAGATACTTTCATGTTGTATCTTCTTTCTAACTTTACACATCCTTTTCCAGAAACAGTGAAGACAGCTAACGCAGACTTGGAAATTAGCTTAATATTAGGAAAAAAGAAAGTGAAATAGAAGCAGAAAAGTAAGATTGGAAAATATTTCAAGTTTTAGTTTATCATGTTGATGCATTCAATACAGAATAATACATTCTTGTTACATATCAATGAAGTGACTGGTCTTGATTTAAATGCAAGATAAAAAGTGAAAATTGCACTTGGGGTGGTAGCACACCATCAGGAAGGTGTAGGGTTCATGGCCAGCCTGGGCTGCAAAGTATGTTCCAGGTCAGACTGGGGCACAGAAACCTGTCTTCAAAAACTAAGCAAGCAAGCAAGCAAACAAACAAAATACCCCAGTAAAAATTTAACAAGGGAAACTCTCTGTTCCTTGAATTTCAGATATAACAAGAAACACCGAAGACTAATTATTTAGTGATATGTGACATAAAAATAAAGTTCTGGGAAGACATGTGGAGAGTATCCCAGTGTGGGTGGGAATGGATTGGGATGGAGGGAGGAAATTTTAGAAACCTGGTAATACTAAGCTATGAATGAGTTAGTCTTGGAGAAGTGAAGGGAATTCCAGTGAGAAAAAAAAATATGACTAAATCGATATTTGTTTTCCTTTATGTCATAGATGAGTGCATTTATCATAAACTTTCATATAAAATGTTTTGTGTAGCCATTTTTTGAATGATAAATGCATCATGAGTAGGGTTATAGGGTGATGCAATAAATAATTTTACATTTTACAAGAATTATTGAGCAGCTACCCATGTCAACTTTAGGACAAATGGCTAGACTAAGACACAATGTGTGAAAGACAGTCACTTCATGTCCATTCTAACAACTGGTTTTTCTCTTTCCAAATTCCTACCTTTGAAAAAAAAGAAATACCTGTTGACTGTGTGTGTATGTCTCTGTCTAGTTATACACAGCTGAAAAGTCATATACTTATATTGTAATGTGCATCTTGAAGTCTGAATTACAGCTGCTTTAAAATAACTCTGAAACTCTAAATGTGTTCCTTTTTATCAAAATTGTTTCAACTGCTCTGAGTTCTTTATATTTTCAAGTATCTTTTAAATTTATGTTGTCAATGTATCTGAAGGAGGTTATTAAATTTTCACTGGGATTGCTTTGAATTTGTAAATTAACTTAAGTAAAATCAACAACTTTACAGGATCAAAACTTGTAATCAGAGAACATTTATTTAATCCTTATTATTGATTTTCTTTGTCTCCACTACACTGCTTTAATGTATTTGGTATTATTTAAGAATTTCATATTATGATAATTTTGAAGATAATGTGAGCTATTTGGCTTCCCAGTTATATGCCATTATATAGAAAGATAATTAAATTTGAGAATGAAGCTTATAACTTATGATCTTGCTAATTGATTATTAGACTTAGTAGGTTCTTTTATACATTTCTACTGATTTCCTATAATCACAAAAATCTTGTCATCAAAATAACAAAACTTTTATTCCCAACCTGAATTATTTAAATCACAATATCACAATGGGCAGCTGTTTCTGTGTACTGGTGAATAACAGTTATTTGTACCTCATAATTTAGTGTCTTTATTTTTGAGGAACATGCTCAGTCTTTCATCATTAAAATCATATTAGCTGCAGACATTGTCATTTGAAGTTGAAGAATTATGTATTGTTCCCAGTATATTATTAAACTCCAGCATGTAATGTTGAAATTTTAAAGTTTTCAACTATTAACACAATAATTTTGTTTCTCTAGCTTATATCTGTGCCAATTTTAAACTTGTTATAGTAATAACTGGTTATGAATCCCATTTTTTATCTTTAGAATTTGTTATTATTATTTTGTTAGCATGGCACATGGTGTGTGTGTGTGTGTGTGTGTGTGTGTGTGTGTGTGTGTGTGTAAATTCCATGGCACAGTCACAGATTTCAGAGGAGAATTTTGACAAGCTATCCCTCTCTTTAAAACTCAGGTCACCAAGTTTGTATAGAAAGAAACTACATGCTGAGTCAACTCTCTGGTTTAGTTTTATCATTTCTTAATTTTAGGCTGGATTATTGACATTCTCAGAATATAGTTATTGAGCACCATGATTTGTTACTTTTAAATTTGGGATGTATTACTTTTGACTGATGGTTAATTTCTTGCAGGCAGAATCTGTAAAACCTTATTTGCAAACATTGTTGATACAATTTAAAAGTATTGAGCATGCTCAGGCAGGCATGTTGGTGCACTTGAAAAAAAAAAGTAGAGATACAGAACAACCATTAATGTAAGTTCAAGGCCCAGGTGGTCTCTGTGGTGATTTCTAAGCCACAGAAGGTTTCCTAGAAAGATTCTGTCCAAAAGAAAATGAGAGTGTTTCATACTCTAGATGGCTGTATAGAACTGTAGTAGAGTAACACCCCAATCACACACACACACACACACACACACACACACACACACACAAAATCTTTATTTTAGAATATTTGCATGCTTATTTTAAAGATTATATATATGATCACTCAACCATTTATTCTATCATGATTTCAAAGAAATCTAAAAGATGTTTTAAAATAATGATCCAAAGATTTTTAATCAATGATGCTAGAGCAACAGAACTGTTGAAAACATACAAACCATGCAAGCACACACAGGGGTACACACACATACACACAGAAAGGAGGTGAGACTATAATAACACAGTCTACCAAAATAAAAGATATGAAATCCAAATAATAGGTATTCAGGTATAGAGAAAGATATTTTCAAAATTCTCCAAAGTCAAATTTTTCTCTTAGCTATGACACGGTGCTAAAGATAAGAAAAAATATAATTGATTATATTAAATTAAAGAGAATATAAACTTACTTTGCAAAGATGCTTTCAGAAATTAAAAGATATATGCAATGTAATGAGAAGAATCCCTTACAATTATGTAAATTAAAATAATATTTATTAAAGCATATAAAATACTACTGCAAATATAATGCCAAAACCAAATTTTTGAAATGCATGAAATTTTAGCATAAAGCACATAAGTGGCAAATAAGAATATGACAAAAGAGTCAATTTATTTGGTAGCATTCAATTCCCTAAGTGTTCTCTATAGTAGCTAGATTCTAGACTTGGAAACGGAAAACCTGGCCAGTTTACAGAAGCTGAAGAAACAAAAGACAATTCTCCTTCTCCTCATAGCACATGCTTGCTTCTCTAAAGCTCACAGCAAATAGAGTCTTGAGAAGTCTTGTTTTTTCCTTGCTTTAGAGTATTTGTTGTTTCCTTTTTGCTTTTTTAGAGTAGACCCACTTGTAGCATGAATCTTAAAAAGTTCTTATTAATGAGACAAACCCGGGGCCAGTTATTGGGGTGAAATGATGGATGGTCAGAGAGACAGAACAAGCCACAGCTAGCCTCACCTGGCCAACTTCTCAGCTGGTCTTGTTTCCTCAGACTGGAAGCTTCTGTGTCCTCATCCCAATGTCTCTCAGCTGAACTGTGCTGCTTGAAAGCCTGAAGCTTAACCAGCTAAAAGCTTAACCAGCCAAATGCTTCTAGTTCGCGGTCCTCACACCTTATAAACCTTTCTGCTTTCTACCACCACTCCCTGGGATTAAAGGCTCGCTTTCTGAGATTAAAAGTGTGATGAGTCACCATGCCTGCCTGTATCCTTGAATACATGGATCTCTGCCTCTGGAATGCTAGGATTAAAGGTGTGTGCTACCACTGCCTATCCTCTATGTTTAATATTGTGGCTGTTCAGTCTCTGACCCCAGATAAGTTTATTAGCATGCACAATATTTTGGGGAACACAATACCACACCCACTGTTTTACAATGTATTTAGTACATTAAATATTATTATTTAATATATTAAATATATATATATTTAATATATTAAAATGTATTTAGTACTATATTAATGAATAATATCACATTTTTCTAATACCATCAGAGTCAATATTAATCTCTAATATCACTTTATCCCTACTACATAACTGTGATGAGAATGTTATCTGTATTATGTGTGTGCATGGGAAACAACCTAACATGCTATTTCAGTGCTCTGTGAGATAAAGGTTTAGAACATATATTGTATACATTGACCATGGATGGAGACAACAAAAAACAACATTAAGTTTAGATAATTATAGCACTCATAGTTATTCTCATATTACATTAGAGACACACTGAGAATATATAAAGGAAAATCTGTGTACTTTACTTTATGAAATTTATTTCATGGCAAATAGCAGCAATATTTTAGATATTACCGAATAAATAACACATAAATTGCCATCTATCAAAAGCTTAGGTCTATTATAATATGGATTATAGTATGTGTCACTTTCTTGAATACACAGCACATATGAAAAGCAATTCTTTCCCAACTTCAAGTCAAAAGATGTAATATGAAACAAGTTTCCAATAGAAGTGCATCAAGTTCAGCTTGAAACTTGTAAAAGTTTTGAGTCTACTTGAGAGCAACTGTGAGCCACAGTCACCCAAGATTACAGAAGTTTTCAAAATGTATCACAGCTTGGATGATGTCTGATTAATCTGTGAAGATATTTTGGAAATCTGAAATCTCTCCAACAAGTACTAGTTTACAAATATACCTAATTCATTGCCTTTTGAGCAACATCTGAATAAAGGAGAAAGAAATTACAATTTTTTGTTTTGTTTTGTTTTGTTTTGTTTGTTTTTAGAGACAGGGTTTCTCTGTGTAGCTTTGCACCTTTCCTGGAACTCACTTGGTAGCCCAGGCTGGCTTCAAACTCACAGAGATCCGCCTGCCTCTGCCTCCCGAGTGATGGGATTGAAGGCGTGCACCACCACCGCCCGGCTGAAATTACAATTTTCAAAAGCACCTAAAACAGAAAAAAAAAAAAAAATTATGCACAATCCCTACCAAAATAATGGAAAGAAGTATTGTTGATTCTAGGTTGTAAAAAATAAACTGCAATTGACTCATGAGGGTTCATATAAATTCCTAGAAGGAATAGATGAGCTGTCAATAAAACAATTTCATGGGAATGGAATAGAGAAAAATAGTCATACACATCTACTGAAAATGAGAGTTTCTTCTCATGAAAGGCAGGGGAGAAAGCATACAGGGGTGTCAAACACATATGCAGACTTGTTTCATAGCTGCCTATGCTAGAAGTATCCGGATAGATGTTAAAGCAGAACACCCCATGTTCAAATGTATGAATAATTTTCAAATAACTTTGTCAGTAACCTGGTATAGGTTTAAAAAATAATCTCTTCTGAGAAAAGAAATTGCTATTTGCTATTAGTGGTAGATGTTTGCAGTCATTCTCTATTGTGTCCTTTTAAAATAAGGTATGCTGTGCTTTCTTTGGTAGTACATACACCAAAACATGAACAATATCAAAGAGATTAGTATGCCATCTGTAGATGGATGACACTCAAATTTGTAAAGGGTTCTCTATTTTAAAATAAAATAAGAGAATTGATCCTATGTAAAACTGAAGACATTGTATACATATTGTACATCAGTTTTATCATGGACTAAATAACACACCACATAACAAAAATATCATGTTTTCAGTATGGTTCCTCACATCAGAAGTACAGACCTGAATAAACCATGCTCTTTGCTTTCAAGAAGTTTTCACTGCAGTGCAGAAATTGAGGAGAAAATAGAAAATTGCAATGCAATATTCATGCTAAAGTGTGGGTGGGTGAAACTCCAAGACTAGTGTCTGAGTCCAGACTTGAGGATAAAATAAAAATTTCTCAGTGGAAATGGCATTTGAGATGAGAGGTAATGATAGCTCTTCGGTGAGCTAGCCCTGGAATCCCATTCTACAGTGAGTGAGAAGAATATTTAGCGGAATATAGCTAAACCAAAGGTATGATAAAGTCTACAAAACTTCTATGAAACTCATAAGTGGGAAGGTAGAGGAGCTGGGTATTTGTTGGAAAAAAAAAATAGAAACTGAAGCTTTCCAGTCAATCAAGTGATTATTACTTGCAAATAGAGTCCCAATGCACTCATGAATATGGTAATAGTAATAACAATGATCATCTCCATTTTGCCTTCATCAAATGGTTACTGAATGTCAGCTATTTGAATCCTCATGATCATCCTTCAGTTATTGCTGAGAAAACCTCAGCTCCAAGACATTCCTCAGCTTAGCAGTTCAGTAAATTGTATAAAATGTTTATATTCATGTCCTATTTGTGACTCTATCACTGAGTGGAGAGTAAGCAAATCAATTATTTGGTATACTTGATTTCTTCTCCTCAGTGTTGGTAATTATAATAAAACCCAAGTCCCAAGGTTATTATGATCTAATAAGAGAATGTAGTGGAAAAGGCCTTGTAAGTAGCAATATGAGATATCTCTTTTTAGTGATAAAGATAAAGGCATTCTAAATTTTCAGCCTATTTTGAATGTCAATGATGACTCGATCAGGAAAATTCAAACAGTCCAACTTTGTATTTCTAAAACAGTTCATTGATTTGTACTCACCACTCTTGGTCCACAGAACAATGTATTCATGGCAGAGGTTTCCAGAATTCATTTTCAGGAACTCAATTTTCTATGTGCGTATAGATTGGATTGCATATAGATTTGATTGTGGAGAATTCAAAGAAGTGGGTAAGGTAGAGCCTGGGTCCTAACAATATTGTTTGAAAGTATTTTAATTTTGAACTGTTGTTATTTTTACTCAGTTGTTATATTATTTAAAATGTAATCAATTTCAGGTAATTTTTATTGATAATCCAATGCCTTCTTGATGATAGAACCACTTCTGTAAGCAGTACAGAAAGGCTCTTCGTGTGTTCTGGGGAGCCTCCAACCACTGAGTATTGCTCAGTCTCAGATAACATTCAATAGTAAATATTTTTGCTCTGTTAGTCAATTCGGTCCTTCTGTCTGTTTGTAACCTAATATGGCAAAAGGCATGTATTCTCTCTGGATATAGTTGTTTTAGAGCAATAAGAATAAAACCATCATTGCAATAAAAGCTTTTAAAAGTTAACATGCTTTTTTACTAGTATAAACACAGAGGAAACATATTTTTTCAGACACTATTGCTACATAATTTTTAAGAGGATTATAAAGAATACTAAAATAAGTAAAAGGTCTCTGAACGTCAGATACGAGTGGGTACAGAAGCAAAAGTACTTGGTTTACAGGGTATGGAAGAGTTGAATTTCTTTTGTTATTTGATTTACTTTATATATGCCAAGAATAAAGGAAATGAAGCTGACCACACAGATTTAGAAATGAGGTAAATTCTATGATGTCTACAATAATTTTATTTCAAATATGACAAAATACAAGGTAAGAGTAAATTGATATGTAAATGCATCATGTAAACCATAACTAACTCCTAGAAAAAATGCTAAACTACTAGAAGAAACAAACTTTGGAGGGAATAAAATGATCAGTGACAGAAATCTACAGTGGTGAAGTATTCAACACATGAAGAACATTTAGAAATCCTATTTGTCTTTCCTCTTTAATAAAGGAAGGAGAGGGACTTTTTACTGACTCATGCTGCTATGGATTAAGCCCAACCAAGGCAACATGCTTTGATGGCAATTGACCTCTAAGCTATCCTATATGCTCTCATTTATTTTTTTTGTGCATGAACCATGATAACATAAACATATAAACAAATACCAACACAACTGAAAGCATGGAGAAACAAATACAAAAGGGGAAGTCTTCAATAGATTTCTCTCAACAATGCATACATAGCTACAGAACCAGTCAACAAGAAAGAACGAACAACGATGTCATTTTGAGATGCTAAACAGAAGGTTAACAAATGTACAGTAAGATTTGTATTAATTATGTTACAACTATCATGCATGAATTCATAACATGGACGTCATTCTTCTTTTTCTTGACTCTTAAATTCAGGGTGCACAGAGTCTTCTGCAAAGTTCCTCAGTGAGGGTTGATTATCAAAAGGGTTCATGGTAGTATTATGGATGACTTTTATGTAAAACCAAATCAAGGTTTTGGAGAGTGACCTCAAGGACATCCATAGCGTGCGCACGCACACACACACACACACACACACACACACAGAATAGCTGGATGAATGTCCCAGCTCTTCTGAACTACTCAAGTAGAGGGGATATAAATCAAACTCAAGTGGTAATTAAGTAATTGCTTTCACAGGACTTAGACAACTCATCAATAATTTTCCTTTTGTAATTATTACTTTTAGTTTTTGAGACTATATTTTGATTACATAATTTCCCCCTTCCCCTTCCTCCTTCTACTTTTTCTCAAATTTGTCTTATTTTCATTATGTACATACGTAAGTTTATGTATATGTAGATATACATTTCTAAATATATAAGGACAATGTTCTTTGTATGATGTTCCTTGTACATGTTTTTTGGGATGATGCTTTGATAGTGGATAACCAATTAGTGTTCTCTTTCTGGGGAAGAATATCTTTCCCACTATCAATATTCCTTAATTGCATGTAGTACTTTGTTAGGATCAAGGAAAGAGAAGTGATGAGTGATATAATTATATTATATTTTCAAAAATAAAAGAAATATTTTTAAAATGATGATAGTAGATTGCTAAGAATGCATCGTTGAAAGTGATACCAAGCTACTGAATCCCATTGTGCTCTCTGGTCCAGATCAATTCAAGTATGAACAACTCTGCCACACTTTCATATTTGCCATGCCTTTGTTATCATGACATGTCCATCGTATGTATGAAAATTTCCTATCTTGACTAACAATGCTTCCTCCAAAAACAAAAGACCGTCTAACAAAATGACACAACAACAGGAATAAGAAGCCATCTTTTGAGTTGTTGGTCAGGGTTGTCAAAGAGACTCCAAAAACATTCCAGGGTATTTCTCTTTCCCTTGTTTGCCCTGAGAGGTAAAAGATTTGTATGTGTGTGCATTAATACAGAAAAAGACACAGAAATATATATGTATATACTAGTTCTGTGTGTGTGTGTGTGTGTGTGTGTGTATGTATGCATGAGATAATATGTATACATTTAGCACCTGACTAAAATATTTGGAAAGCAGGGCTACTAAAGATCTATTGTTCTCTGAAGAACTGAGGGTTCGGTATCAATGATTGCAGTATGAGGGAAATAAGAGTAGAATGGAAGCATAATAGCAAATTAAACAACAGAATAGGATTAGTGTTGGATTATTACTGTAGTGAAGGACATGTAAACTTGGCCGTGTTGATGAAAAACACAATTTTCAGCTTGATTTCCTTTATAACTTTGCTTTTTGTTTAGAGTGTAATTCATATACTATTTAAACATGTAAATCAAGAATAGAGAGTTTGCAGCAAGGATGGATGGATGTATGAGAAGCCTAAATTTAAAAATTCTTTTGGACTGTGCTGTACCAAGTCTGAAATATTTCAGATAATTGAAAAGTAGAAAATAGAACATTCATGCATAGTTTAAATAAAGTCTCATATAATGATCTAATTTAAATTTAATAAACCATTATTGCAGGTTAATTAAATGCCATTTGATGATTAAAGCATATTTATTTAGATTAACAGGTTTTAGATTATTTTATCACACTTTATGGCTAATTTAAGTATAATGTCAAGTATTAATATTTCATTTTATGTCCACTTTTGAATGACATAATGCATTTAAATTTTAAGATTCAAATTTTTCCTCTTTTAAATAGTGTCTTTAATCATTGGGATCCATTGTATTATTGCTAAATAAACAGAAAACATTAACTATGAGGAACTGTTAAGAAGACAGTAAAAAGGATCAGCAGACAATTAAATTAATGTGAAATGTAAGTAGGTAGGTTAATTAAAAAATTAATTTTTCACTGAATCTTCCTATCTTATAATTAACATTTTAATTACAAAATACCCCTCATAAACCTCATATATTAGTTTATTTTAAAATAATAATAGCTAGCATTGACTAAACACATTTAGTTTAAGCAGTTTTTAAAGTGTATTACTTTGAAAACCATTTAATCTTTAGCATACTACCAATGATACAGCTATTACTCTGACTTTTCTTACAAAAGATGACCGAGTTTTTCAAAGAAAATTAACTGAAAGTTGATAGTCTCAATATTGTTTGCTGCTACATTATATTTTTTAAACCAGTACCTCCTAAATGATTATTAAAATATTTTTATGGAAAAAATGCTATTTGCAAATCTATAAATTGAAGTTATATATATTTATGGACTACAAAGTATGAAGTACATAATTTTCTCCTTACCTTTTCTTCTCCAACCTCTTTACTTTTTCTTAAATTTATATTTTTTTCATTATTTTCATTATGTACATATATAAGTTTATGTATATGTAGATATATATTTCTAAATACATAATGACAGTGTTCTTTGTATGATGTTCCTTGTACATATGTTTTCAGGGATGATGCTGAACATGGATAAATAATTAAAGCATGCTAGTTAGCATATTTATCACTTCAAACATTCATCAGTAATTATGATATGAATATTTGAAATTTACTACTTTAACAATTTTAAAATGTGCACATTATTACAGACTATATCAAGCATACTGGGAAATAGATACAAATGAAAAATACATATTCTTCACTTTTAACTAAGGTTTCATGTCCTTTAGACATCATTCTCTCTATTTTTCCTGTCTTCTTCACCCCCTGGTAACCACCATTCTGCCCTGTGCGTCTATGCCCCCAACTGTATTAGATTCCACATGTATATTATAACTTACCTGCTTGCCTTTTTCTGCCTAGTTTATTTTGCTTAGCATCATATTTTCCAATTCTGTCAATCTTATAAAAAGTAAAACTTCTCTTTAGGCCTTAATAACACTTCATTATGTATAAACATTAAAGCTCTTTGTCCATTTCACTGTTGGTGGACATTTAGATTAATGCCCCCCCCCACAAAAAAGCCACTATATTATGGTGTTGTATTGTCCATATGGAAGCAGATGCCTCCTCAGTCTCTTGGTCTCTAGTATACATGGTAAATGTACATAGTTAGTCTGCCTGACCATGTAGTAGAATTCTTTTTTAATGATCTCTTCTTTTCTTCCAACACAATCTTAATACTGTTTTCCATATAGGCTGTAGATTTTCATTCCCAGCAAGTGTCTTTGTCTATAACCTCACGAATAGTTACCTCTCACATTCATAATAACAGCCTTTGCCTTTCTCACAGGTAGGAGGTGAGAGCTTATTACAGCTATACTTTGCATTTTCTTAGTGATTTGTACATGTAATATGTCTTCTCATGTTATTTTCCTTTTGATGCCTTTTTTTTTTTTTTTTTTTTTTTTTTTTTTTTTTTTTTTTTTTTTAGAAATGACTATCTTGTTCAGTGATCCAAGTTTTAGGCAGGTTATTTATTATCTTGCTTTTGAGTTGTTTGAGCTCTTATAGTTGGTAGTAATCTGATATATAACTAGCATTATTTCTTCTCATTCTATAGTTGTCTCATGACAGTAAAATTTATTTCTTTATTTTTATTTGATGAAATGTCATTTTCCTACTTTTACTTTTGTTGCCTGAATATTTAGCAGCTTATCTTTAAAACAGCAAACACTACACAACAACAACTATAACGACAAGAAGAACCTAAATGAATATTAGAAATCCTTCCCCATGTTTTCCTAGTTTAATATGTCAAGGTCTTATCTTTAAATCTTTAGTCCATTGCTAGTTGATTTTTGTATATATGGTGGGTGAGTGAGCATGCAGCTTCACACCTTCAGATCCACAAATAGTGTTTGTTGAACTGTTGTCTACTAGTAGGAAGCAGTGTTTAAGAACATAAAGAAATCAGAATCTGATATTGTTTTTTGCAGAAAATAAAATGACTCTACACAGCATAACACTAAGTGAGGTGACCCAAACTGAAAGATGAATACAGTGTTTTGTTTCTCATGTGTAGATCCTTGTTTAAATTGATACTTTTCTAGATTTAGGCTTGAATAACCACAGGAAACATGGTAAACTAGGATAAGATCCATGAGAGGGTCAAAACAAGGTTTGAAGACAAGGGTACAATTGAACCTTGAGCTATAAATTTGAAAGCACAATAGTGGGTATTAAAAGGTACAACTAATAAGGGTGAGGCAGGGAACTGGGGAAAGGAGTGGGGGACATTTACTAAAATGAAGTTTCATAAAAATGACTTAAGGAAGCCTGTTACTTTGTAAGCTAACTTAAAATAATAATAACAATTGTAATTGAGGAAAGCAGGGAATTGGAACAATGGTTTTCCCCAGGAAAGAACACACCAATTGGCTGGTTGACCAGTGTCACATGGTCAGCCCTAAAAACTACATACAAATAACGCTATACAGACTGAGCTAGATATGTTTATGAGAGAGGAAGGGGAAGGGAGAAGTTATTTATAATCTCAAAACATAAAAATAATAAGGGTAATTAAAAACTAAATCCCCAAACCCTGTTGCTGAGGACACCAGACACTTTGGACACAGAACTTGGAAGAATCCAGCAGGATCTGCTGTGGAAGCTGCCTACCAAAGGACTTATTCCCATAATACCTAAAGGGTCTAGGCAAACTGTCAAGAGAGAAAAGCAACTCAAAGTCATATCCAGCTATAAAGCCTACGAACCACAACAATGACAGGCATGACAAAGGCCTTAGAGACATCACATCTAAAATTGCAAAGTGGGCACTTAGAGCTTGGGGAAGATCAACAGCCACCTAGTTGTACTTCAGGACTACTCATTAGGAGAGAATACTTACCTACCCATACATTTGTGGTTAATGAGGTTATTAGCCCTGGATAAAAACCTACAATTGCCACTTTTCTACATCTGTATAATTTGTAAATATACCAAATACTTATCCTGACAGGCACAGATAAGTTAGCTCTTATTCTTTATCAAAGAAGTTTTGTAGCTTGAAGTTTTCCTGTGTCCCACCTGGTCTCGTGTTCTTGCAGTACTGTAGTCAGTGAGACCCAAATGAACACACAGAGGCTTATATTAATAAAAACTGCTTGGCCATTAGCTCAGGCTTACTACTTATTAGCTCTTACACTTAAACTCAGCCGTTTCTATTAATCTATATGTTGCCACGTTGTCCGTAGCTTTACCTGTGTGTCATTACATGATGCTCCCTGGACAGTGGGCTGATGTCTCCTGACTCAGTCTTCCTCTTCCCAGGATTCTCCCTGTCTGCTTGTCCTGCCTATACTTCCTGCCTGGCTACTGGCCAATCAGCATTTTATTTATCAACCAATCAGAGTAACACATATTCACAGCATACAGAGCGACATCACCTATCAAAGTTTCATTTTGGAATAGACAGAAACCATCAGAGAAATGGCCAAAACACTGAGAAGAACTGACCAGGGGGAGCTCATTCCTAATTGATACATACATAACATAATCCCTACACCTAAAGCTCAGGGGCATCTTGGACAGGAGCTGGGTTAAGAAGTTATGTCTGCACACACACACACACACACACACACACACACACACACACACACACACAGAGAGAGAGAGAGAGAGAGAGAGAGAGAGAGAGAGAGAGAGAGAGAGAGAGAGAGAGAATATGGAATTACACACATGAAATACTAACAATATGGTCATCTAAGCAAGTCCTGAACAACTAACTATACCACCAGTGGATTTCCAAAGTAGATTAAGTAAATTTATCTCATAAGGCTCTACTCCTAGATAAAGAGCTGTAAGTATATAATGCCTACTAAGAGGGGTAATCTGTTTTCTTCATGGAAAATTCCCCCTATAGTTAGGTTATCCAATCCCAAATGGTCAGTCTAAAACACATATGTGCTACACTAAACGAACTCATTGTGTGTGTGTTTCTCTGTGTGTGTGTGTTTGTATGTATGAACAAAAACAATTACTGAAGAAGTCACAATGTTGATAAAGTTGAGAGGCAGTGGAGGGGCATTTGAGGAGTTAGTTGAGGGAGAATGTGGGGTGGAAAGTGATATCAATCCAGTACTCATGCATGATATTGTCAAAAAGCTAAAATTCAGAACCTCAGATAAGAAACAGAAAAAAGAATTTAATATATAACAGAATTATTTGAGATAGGCAAGGAAAAGTCTTCTACCTATTTTTTTTATTTGTGATAACTTAGAAATGTTGAAAGTTTTGTCAAAAAAAAAAAAGGAAAGAGAAAAAGAAAAGAAGATACCTTGCAAGCTCCCGGGGACAGTGATAACAGGAAAATTGCTCCTCCAAAGCTGAATGTATCTGACCTAAGAGTTGGAGTAATTTTCACTGATGAGGTGAAGCAGAGATTGATTGTGAAATGGGCTGTGATGGAGATGGAGAGGAAACGAGGAGGGGAGTCTATGGATTGTGAAAAGGAAAGCCTTTCAGTCCTTCTTTTTCCTTTTCTGTGATTATGTGCAAAGAGGTTTAGATCCACTCCAGATCTGCATCGATTTTATGAACTTTTACTCCATTTAGAGGCCAGTGACGATTGTCTCATCATTTCTCTGAATAATATAGACAGCAATTTTAAACCATGGATGGTATACAAGTTGGCATCTGACCCCAGCTCTGCCATTGATCAGCAGCATGGCTCTGCAGTGTATACTCTCTGTTCTCAGCTTGCTTACTAGGAAAAGGGGCCAACAATAGTCACTCCCTAGAGGAGATTTTATGAGGCCACAACATGATACAAATTTTAAAACACAGTACAGACTTGTAAAGTGGTTATGAAATAAAGTTTAGGATTTCAAGTGATTTTAAAATGATTTTTCTATTTAACTGATTATAGTTTCATACTAAGAACTGAATTGTGGAAATTCAGGTTAGCATGGCCATCATTGCCGTCAAATTGCATATTAAAATAAAAAATGCCATACTGAGTCCACGAAATTCCATGAAAATAATTTTGGTGGCCAGGACTTACTCTGATTTAAGAAACCATTCCTCTGGTATAAGGGAAGATGAATCTCTTGCACTAAGCTCAGATCTTCAGAACCCATGTAAATCTAGGTGTAGAAGAATGTCTATAAGGCACGTCAGCATGCCTACACATTGGAAAGTAGACAAAAGAAAACTTGGATGCTCTCCAGCCATGTAACCTAGCTTAAGCAATGGCTGACAACAAGACATGCTGTCTCCAAAACATAGTGAAAGGCTTGGACTGATACCTAAGGTTTTCTTTTTACATCAATTCATAGGCTGTGACATCCATGCATACTCACTCCTCCCTCCACACACATAAAAAAAAATCATAACGCACACACACACACACACACACACACACACACACAGAGAGAGAGAGAGAGAGAGAGAGAGAGAGAGAGAGAGAGAGAGAGAGAGAGAGAGAGAGATTTAAATAAAAAATGAAGCTTCACCTTAATATGGACAATAGTCTAGTCATCACATATTCAAAGTAATGTTATAATCATTTGCTATTACTTTTACTTTGTGTGTGTGTGTGTGTGTGTGTGTGTGTGTGTGTGTGTGTGTGTGTGTGTGTGTGT
This sequence comes from Peromyscus leucopus, assembly GCF_004664715.2. NCBI lineage: Eukaryota > Metazoa > Chordata > Mammalia > Rodentia > Cricetidae > Peromyscus > Peromyscus leucopus. The sequence goes on along the minus strand of NC_051070.1, from coordinate 38,927,347 downwards.
GTGTGTGTGTGTGTGTGTGTTTGCCATAATGGACATGTAGAGGTCAGAGGAATGACTGCTGTTTCTCTTTCAATCCTGTGAGTTCCAGGAATTGAACTCAGGTCTCCAGTCTTGACAGAAAAACTTTTTATCATGAACTCACCTCACTGACCCATAATATTTTCTGTTAAACTTGTACTGTTATTTAGTCTTGAAAAAATAACCAGCTCTAAGGCTGTGTTTACCATTTTGATTATACTGATTCAATTTCATGTAAATTCTTTGGTTCTATTCAATGAGAATAATTCATGACTATTAGTGAAACCAGCTTTATTTCTTCTGTTTCTACCCAGTGTAATAGAAGCAAATTTAAGATTTGCTTAAATGAGAAATAAATAATGCAAAAATTAAGATAGCTAGTATAAAAGTAACATCAAAAAGCACCGGATGTGAACTTACATCAGTTTGAAACTTCAGCTCCCAATATCGTTCTTATTGTAAGAACAGATGAACAGTTCTTATTCTACAGGGGTTGGTCTGTCTCATAGTACATGTCACATCCTGCTGTTCACTACCCAAATTCTGGCTTTAAATCCCTTGAGCTTAGTAACCATGAATCAACTTCATTGTACTTTGCAAGTGTGCTGATAGCTTGCTTTTTGTGTTGTAAACAGAATCTTGGTTACGGAAAAACAAACAAAAAGTTAACAACTGTATTTTACTTCTCTTCCACAGTATGAAAGAGTGCTGTCTTCCTGTCCTGAATTTAGTTTTCTAAATTATACAGCATCTCCTCCCTCCACCTTGTTTTTTCACCTGAATGAACAGCATTGTTTAGCTTAATCGTGTTTTTCTACTTTGGTATTGTGGTGTAGTGTGTTGATAAAATGTTACTGAAGATAAGGATGTGTGGGAAAATGAACTCTTGGGTACTATGCGTGCACTTTTGGCTGAGAACCTAACCAGGGATGAATCACAGGAGCCACAGGATACCTATCCCAGATATGGTAGAAATCAATATTGTGAAACAAAGATTGAAATCCATTCCCACGTTAATCCCTTAACCTTCCAACCATATGCCCAAACAATGATTCATTGTCTCTCAAAATTTTTGGAACTGGAAAATGCAAAGCAATGCCTAAATGCATCAGTTCTCATAGTGTGAGAGGGAACACTTTTTAAACTGGATTCCAGTATTAGATTAAGAAAATTTATGTAAATGTTGATTACTTAGCATGGAAATTCTAATTGCTTTGGTACAAATATTCTCAATATATATAAATTTTGGGGCTTACAATAAAGACCAGATGTTTACCTTAAAGTAGATGTGAGTCTGAATCTCCCTTGCCCCTAACTCTTGCACTCCCTCCTTTCACACTGCACCCCATTTCCCTACTTCTCTTCTATTTCTCTTTTCTATTCTTTCCCTTATGGGATTAAACACAGGTCCTCTAATGAACTAATCACATATTACATGATTGTGCTGAACCACATGAATCGCCATTTTATTATTTCATTATAGAGAAATGGATACTGATTATTAGATATGGAAACAGAAATTTACATGACTGATACATTTCCTAATCAATGTTAAGACATATCAAATCTTATCTTTAAATTCCCATGACTATTCAAAGGTTACCTTCTTGAATGTAATAGTAGTATACCAAACCAAAGTATATAAAGTCACCGGGAAGAAATCTGCCAAAAAAAGCTGTCCTTTTATGATAGAGCATAAATATATGTATATATACATGTATATATATACACTCATATTTAATGTATATATAGGATACTTAAGTGATGCATTACTAGATATTGCAAACTAATTAAAATGTTTATACATCTTTACTTCAGGTGGGAAGAAAAAGGGAAAAATAGTGAAAGGACTTTTTAAAGTGTGGTTCACCCATCTTAAATAGGATAGGAGCAAATGTGTGTGTGTGTGTGTGTGTGTGTGTGTGTGTGTGTGTATACATACAAATATATATATATTCATGATTGATGGAGTTTTTGCACATCAGCACTGTGTGAAAAAATCAAATAAGAAGTAATACCACACCTCTATAGATATAAATATTACACATCTTATAGAAATAAACAAAATAACAGAGAATGGAAGGGAGGAAATAAAGAAACAAATGATATCTTGCTATGAGGTAAGTCCTCTTCCTATGACATGGAAGCAATACTATAAAAATTGATTGGAAATAAAGTCTCTCATTATAAGGATACTGATTCTCTCAGGAAAACCTGACTGAAATATGAATAACAGATAATAAATTTCATAGGACTTAGAACAAGTTTTAAGAAATGTACAGAATATTTAAAAAAAATTCATAGAGTTCATTAAAAATTTCAGTAACATCTTATTGAGCTGCTGCAGTATTTGGAGGGAAATAGAAATTAATGGCAATGATAAAATTATTCTCATAATGGTTAATTAGGCATATAGCAAATTACCGTATAACACTATACTAATAATGAAAATCCTGAATACCTCAGAAGAAAACTCTCAGAAAAATACATAAAGTATAGAAAGTTTTGACTTTTAATATTGTTTTGAAGAGATTATATTGTAATATTTACAAAAATAAGTTCTTATTAATTTGGAATTAGTAAAATATTAACAATGATAAAAATTCTGAGGATGATGTGCATATAGGAAAAACAAAATTATAAAGTGAATACGGACCTCAGAAAATCAAAATAAATATACTTCTTTAAACACATATTAAAGTAATTACATATTTAAACATCTAGTTAACTGTTAAATAATATTTTTAAAAGTGGCGAAATTATTTATCAGTTAGTAGAATGCTGTAAAGTGGACCATATTTCATATTCATTAAAGAGGTGAATTAGAATTAACCACCTGAGTTCAAATACCAGTTTTGACGTTTAGCTATTTATATAAGTTGAGAAGTTTGATTTTTCTCAGTGAATTTCAAATGGGTAATTGGAAATCAGAAATTATGATGCTACCTATTCTTAGCATGGTCAAAAGTGGTAAATAAAATAAAATATATGCAGTACTTTAAATGATAATTTCTAGTAGTTCTCAATATGTATCAGTTGTTATTACTACCTTACAAAATTTTACACATGGGATGCTGCAGTATAATTATATAATTCATATAAAAACAGAAACATGAAATTAATTTTGCTCATAAAATTATATGTCAATTCAATATGACATCAAAAAGAATATTTACATGATAATCTTAATTTAGTGGGAAATTTCTCAATATTTTGTATATTTTACTTCCTCTGAATTAAGCAACGTTTTTTTCTTCTCTCTGTTGTCTTGGAGGGCATACATGACACACAGCTTTGATTCCTTCAGGTATGTTTGTTCTCTTCAGAGAACATCTTACAGAAGCTTATCCGCAGATTTTCATGCTATTTATTTAGGGAAACAAAAGTTTCATTAACTTTAACTTGTATAATCTTGGTCTCGTTTAATCTATGGTATTCTGTTTTCAGGATAATTTTGGAAGACAATGGATGACATCAACCGATGAAACCCCCGTGAAAAAGTGGAGTCAGCCTAAGGACGGATCCAGAATGTGACCTTGGCTGCATCTCCAATGTGGGATTTTCTGTGAGGGTTTAACTTAATATCTCAGGGGTTATTTTCAGATGCTTAAGAATAAAGACTACCTAGAAGCAAAGTCTCGGAATTTGGTTGTATAACTGGCCTCTTTTATTGGAATACTTAGTGAATGTTCATGAGCATATTTAAGAATCTTTAAAACTTGTGTTAATTCTTCTGTTCTTCCTTTTTAAATACTCGATGAAGGAATTTCTACAGGAAAATGCTAAATGTATTTAATACTTCCTATTAGAATGCGAAAGTCACTGATAATATTGACATCTGGTTAAACAGACACTTTTTTTTTTTTTTGAGACAGTCTCACAATAACCTTGTCTTGCTTCCAGCTCATAGAGGTCTCCCTGCCTGTGCCTACTATGTGCTACGATTAAAGGTGCGCTAAAGCGGGGATTTAACACAGTAGTTAAAAGGAAGTTTATTTCGGCGTAACTCACTACCAGTAAAGGGGTTGGTTACAGGATCCAGGAGAGGTGAGGTGCAGTCCACCGTGGCTCTCTGGAGAATTCTGACTTGGTTTCCAATCCAGCATCCATGATCAGAGAAGCCAAGAGAGCCAGCACAAATGCATCTTGGGTCTTAAGAGCTCCTGTCTTGGCTATGCCCCAGAGGTAGGTCATAGGTAGGTGTGGCAATTACCAGCTGCCTCGCTAGTGGCAGTGTTTCAAGGTCAAAGCTGGAAGAGCTACCCACTACAGTGTGCCCCCATGCCTACCTCAATAATACTTTTGGGAAGCAATAGAAATTTCATTTTCTGGAAAACTAATACTAGCTAAAAATCTGTTATTATTAAGTCAATTTGCAAACCTGTGACATTTAAGAGGACTGAATCACAAAAGGAGTTAAGGAACCAACGATGAACAATGGCACTGCTAGACAAGACAAGCAAGGCCCGAGTGTCATCAGCAAAGGAGCTTAGTGGCACTGCAGAGAAAGCCCATGAACATAAATTCCTACATATTCTGAATGCAATCTTGGATGAAGACTACTCTGAAGCAAATAGGTTTTGTCCAAGTTCTGGGACAGTCAGAAGACTTCTTGAGGGACCTCACCTACCATCTTATTTGAGACAAAGTTTCTTTTTTGTTCTTAGTGACTGCCTATGCCAAGCTAGAAGGCCCAAGAGCTTGTGAGAATTCTCCTACCTCCATCTCCCATCTCTTCTTGTGAGCTCTGTGGTTACAGGTGTGTGCTGTTGTACCTTCCTTTACACGGGTTATGAATGTCTTAACTGAGATTATCATGCTTCCACAGAAAGTGCTCTATACATTAAGACACCTCCCAGACTTAAAGAATAGCTTGTATTGATGTTTAGGATTGAGTGGCATATTTTTAAAGACAATTCTAGCATTAGAATCATTGATACATGTTTTTGTTTTACATTCCCTTAAAGTAAAAGCAGTTAGCAAGAAATAAAGCAAGTAATATCTATAACAAAGTTGAATCCATGACTATTTAAGTCTTTGGCAAAGATTCTTTGAGTAATTTTATTTTGCTGAATTTTAGACTCTCTTGCAGTTTATGTTTCTAAGCCAAATTATAAGACAAAGACTATGTCCATGGCATTTAGGAGTCTCCAAAGTTTAACACAAAAGGTACAACTTCTTATTTCATACTTTTGAAATTTAAATTAGTCAGTGAAAAAAGTCTCCATCCCAAACATATAACTAGATATTTAATATCTTCCAAGTCACTTGACATGTAAAAGGTTCATCACCAAACACTGGATGCAGGTAGAAGTAAAGAGAGAGAAAAGGAAAGGTAGAGGGAAGGAAAAGAAGAGAGCTGGGTGTTTTCCTTTGACTTGATACCTCCCTTGACAGGAAGTCATCTCTTTTTATGCTCTATCAAACGAAAAATATTTCCTTTCCTTCTCATAGTTCCTGCCCCTATGTGACATCCCTCTGAGCTGTCATGACCTTCAGCGGGAGCATGCCCACTTTGCTGGGTTCTGCCTCAGCAAGGACTAACACCTTTCACTTCTCTTCTCTTCTCTTCATTCTGAGGCTGACCAGAGCCAATTTATGCTTACTCTGGACCATCAGGCTTTTCACTCTTTCTCTGAAGTTCCCCTCCCCTCATTTGGCTGACTTCCAACAGGGCTTAACTCAAATGGCACAGCATTGTCTCTTTTTCTTCTCTGGCTCCTCCTCTGGGGAGCTGCCAAGACTTGCAGCTTTCCTGCCCTGGGATTTTTTTTTTTTTTTTTTAACCATTAATAAAATTGTGCTTGGACTTAACAACAAAACAGTCCGATTTAATGAATATAAATATGTCTTTAATTGCTTAATTTTATACAACTGTCTCTTCATTCCTCATATATTGTTTTAGATTACAGAGAACAAAAAGAAAATGTCCTTAGTGACTGCATTTATGTAATATTAGGCTGGGAACAAAGGGGAGAAAATTTCAGATCTCAGTCCATAGTGTGTGGTCTGACTAATAATAGTATTTTCAGTGAAATAAATCATTTTTGAATGTCGTGTTTAAAATGTTTTTAAAAGCACACCAAATTACTTTTAATAATAAGTAGTTACTCAAAAAATGTATCATGACTTAAACTGACTACATTAAAATGTAAATGAATTTAGCTAATTGTGACGACTGTGGGGGATATATTGTAACAAATATGTTGCAAAATACATAAAGTGTAAAAAAAAAATAAAAGCATCTGATTATGTCATTGCAATTTTGAAGATAATTGTACATGGATACAGAATACTAATAGAAACCCTGAACTCAGCTACTTTTTTATATAATTTAGAAAGACAATAGAGACAGATACTGTGAACCTATCTTGTTAACAGCAGTCTGTGTCCTCAGTTTGACCCCCACCCCTCCAGTGCTCTGCCAACACAGTATCTTGTTCTGTTATTGTCATGTTGTAAAACTAAAGTTTTTAGCTACAAATGGGGTGGCTGGCAGAGTTAAAACTGTGACAGTTCAAAGACCCACATCTGGCATTCAACTCTAAAAACAAAACTGAGCCTTTTTCCATCTCACAGAAGTCTGAAGATAGAGACAGAGATAGAGACAGAAAGAGACAGAGACGCAGAGACAGACACACAGAGAGATTAATTAAAGTCAACAGAGAAAATGTCCTTAGTGACTGCATTTATGTAACATTAAAAAAATCTGCACTTGGCAATATTGTTTTGTGGCAAGTTTTTTCACCCTTTGAGCACAGAATACTTTGACTTCATGCTGTGTTGCTTGACAAAACAGTAGCTCAAGTACAGTTCAAAGCAGTTCAAGGTTCATAAAAAAATGTCCACATACTTTAGTTCTAAAAGAGCTGACCACTCATTTTGTATATTTTGTACATTATGTTCTTTATACTTACCTGGTTTTTACAGTCATTAATCTTTGAGGTTAAGTTTATTTTTGTGGAAGGTTTAACATGCTGCCTTTTCTCTTGACGTGGTGTGCCATCTGCTTAGAACATTGCCCTCCTTGAACTCCTGAAGTAGATGGTTAAATGGTGCAGACACTAGCTTTTTGCTCATGGAATGTGGTCATTTACATAAGGATCCTCAGGAGGCCCCGAGTTTCCTGGTGAATATACATTGCTCAGGATAATAGGTTGTCTACATTGCATTTTCTTACTTTGGATTCTGACATTTAGTTTTGGTTTCAGGATTGTTTTAGAAGACTGTGCACTCTCTTTGGGGTTTTGTTTTCTGTGAGGAGGAAAAAGATACCCGCAAAGATCAAAGCTCTTCAGTGTGCTTTCTAGTCTACATTTAAACAGATGCTACAAGCTGAAGAAGTGAGCTTCTGTGGAGTCTTGTGCAGGAAGGTTAGGGAGGAGGGACAGGGGCTCCTCTGTGGTGGAACAGAGGCAAGATATGCAGTGCATGCATTCCAAAGTAAGGGACAAAATGCTTTTTTTTTTTTATCTCTCCCTCTATTTCCCACTTTATGGTACTGTCTCATTTACTCTGTGAGAAAGAATTCCTTTGTACAAACCATATGCAATACGAGAATGGAATCCTAAGGCTATACTGTAATTTGTAGGATGGTTTTATGATATTAAACAAGGCATAATGATAAAAATTCTGCTTTTACCCTTTGTGGATTATTAAACTTATTTATTTATTTATATTGAGATACCCATCTCACTACGTAGTCTTGGTTGTTCTGGAACTTACTTTGTCAATGTGTCTATCTGTGAATTAACAGATTAATCTGCTTTTGCTGTCAGAGTGCTATGATTAAAGGTATTTGTTGACATTCACGTATGATTTAGTCTATTGATTGATATCATTTGTTCTTCTCAAATAAGGTTTTAGTTTGAGAATACTGCTTGATTCTTATTAAACTGAAAAATAATGAGCCAAAATGAATCCTTTCTCTTTTGAGTGTCCCCACTTCAGGTATTTTACCACAGAAATGAAAAGTTCACAACATAATTTCAGGCAAATATATAATGATATTATATACCTCTGTGTGTGTGTGTGTGTGTGTGTGTGTGTGTGTGTGTGTGTCTCCTGTAATAGTGCAGAAAAGAAATGAGCTACTAGCATCTCTAGTTGGCTTGATTATTTCCTTGCTGTTTAATTTAATTGGATCTCCACATATTTCCCTACTTACTAGTCATTAATAGTCCCTCAATATTGGCATACACATGGGCCCATGAATATTTCCCTCCTTTTATGTTTTCTCTCCCTGACTAATTCAATAATTTCCTTTTATTGAGTCTTTACCACATGAACAACATTATCTTATTTATATCTACAAATATAAAGCTCAATAGGATATGTTGGAGGTTCCAAGGAAATTGAAGACTACAGGTTAGATAAAAAACATAATGCAATATGACATCAAATGAAAAGGTGATTGCTAAAATCACATAAAGGTTGAATTGAGTAGATGCAGTGGATAAGAGGAAAAGGAAAGTAGACAGAGCAGAATATTTGAGCTAGGTTTAAAAGGATAAATCTAGTTTCAGTTCTCAGGGAAATGAAAGCATGTATTTTATGGTGAATTTCATAATTATTACCTAAAAGGAAAGAGACAAACTATTTGTTGGGGGTACAATTAATGCTACTGAGAAGGACTTAATGTAAAACAATAATTATAGATAAGATCTAAAAAGTATTCTGTTTCAGGGTCTGAAAAGTTGGGTCAGGATGTGTTACTCAAGCACGTATCCACTTACCATGAGAGCTAGACCAAGTGTCCATCAGTGTCATGTTTAATTAAACTCCATTTTAATGAAACTAATCCAGCAGAATACTGAAGATACGATTTTTTAAAAAGTGGATAAATTAGAGTTTAACTAAGTAGTTCAGAGTTTATAATGATAATAGCAAGGAAATAACATTTAAAATAGTGGTAATTAGAAAAATTAGTGAAGTATAGCTACAAAATCTGACTAGCATGGAGAACTGAAGAGTAGGGAAGACTTACAGGAAAGAAATGATGAATCTGAGTTATTCATTTGCATGTGGACACAATAAATTTTGCTAAGTAAACATGCACCAGTTGGATAAGAACAAAGTAAGATGGAGATTTGAGGGGGCATATAATTTAGTATAATAAAGCTGGCTGAGTCTGAGCATTGGAAACAGAATAGCATGCAGCATTCTTCCATGGTTTCTGTTTCAGATTCTGCTGCTATGAGATTCTGCCCTGACTGCTTCCTGTGATGGACTGACCTGGATGCGTAAGATGAAATAAGCTCTCTCTCAAATGGTTTTTGGTCACAGCATTCTTCTCAGCAACAGAAAGCATACAAGAACTCTGATCTGGCAAAGGGCCTGACCAGTTCCAACCCACATGGTGACCCACAAATACCTGCGAATTACAGTTCCAGAAGATCCAATGGCCTCTTCTGGCTTCCACTGATACCAATTGTCTACAAGACAAAAGGCATGTAGGAAACACTTATACACATCAAATTAAAATTATTTTTTAAATAGGGTAGGAATAGAGACTTAAATATTGCTTTTTATGAAGAATTAAGCTCATTCTATTTTTCAAATTCATCCAATGGAAATTTTTTAGAGCAAGAATTATATGTTTGCAATTGTTTTATGAAGTAGTAGTCACTTTAGAAATTTATCATAGTTAGATAGTTAAGAGCCAATAGAAGCCTACAAATATTTGAGATGTACATAGATACGAAAAATGTCTGCCTTATTCAATGTTCTACTGCTATGAAGAGACACCTTGACCACAGCAACTCTTTTAAAGGAAAGCATTTCATTGGGGGTTGCTTACAGGAAGAGAAGTTTAGTGTATTATAGTCATAATGGGGACATTGTGGCACACAGAGACACTGTGCTGGAGAAGTTAAAAGTCCCACATGTGACTCTACAGGCAGCAGGAAGAGAGAGACGGAACCTGGCTTAGGCTCTTGAAACCACAAAGCCCATCCCCTGTGACACATTACCTCCAATAAAGTCATACCTACTCCAATAAGGCCACACCTCTTAATCTCCAAAAGGACCTCCACTCCGTAATGAACAACAATTCAAATGTATGAGCTTATGGGGTCCTTTATTATTTAAAGTACCAAATTCCACTCCCTGATCCCCATAGGCTTGTAGCCATATCATAATGAAAAATGCATTTAGTTCAACATCAAAAGACCTCATAGTCTATCACAGTTCCAACAATGCCTAAAGTTCAAAGTCTCTTCTGAGACTCATCATAATCTCTTAACTGAAACCCCTTGTAATATAAAAATCAAAAAACATATCACATATTTCAAACATAAAATGTCACAGAATATACAGCAACATTGCAAAATGCAGAGAGAGAGCATATGGAGGAAATACTGGATGAAAGCAAGACCAAAACCAGCAGGGCAAACTCCAAATTCTGCATCTCCATGTCTCTTGTCAAGGTGCTTTTCAGACCTCCAAATCCTTTCAGCTTTGTTGACTGCAATATTCACTCTCTATTAATCTTTTCTTTAAACCTTTTATCTCCTTGAGCACTTGGTTTAGCTCCATTTCACATCTTGGTACTCCTTTTCTTCTCAAATTGTACATTTTATATTTTTTCTTCCTTAGCTTACTCCTTTCCATTTATAGATCTGCATAAGAGTGGCCACTAAGAACCAAGCAACACAATCAATACTAGGCTGTCTTGAAATCTCCTATGCCAATGTTATTAATCCCAAACTCTTCAATTTAGTTTTAAGCAGATTTGTTTTTTTTAACAAGGTCAGAAAGCAGCCATATTCTTTGTCAAAATATTACAAGAACATTATCTAGGCCACTTATCAATACTCTTCTCCTCTGAAACTTCTTGAGTCAAGCCCTCATAATCTACAATGCTCTCAGCACCACTGTCTTCCATGTGCCTACTACTATGGCCCATTAAGTCCTGGTTAATGTATTTAACTGCTTTCCTATCCCCATGTCCCAAAGTCTACATTCTGCCAACAAGAAGCAGGGTCAGGTTGTCACAGCAATACCCTACTCCTTGTACCAGCTTCTGTCTTAGTCACTCTTCTACTGCTGTCAAGAGACACCATGGTCACGGAAACTCTTAAAAAGCAAAGCATTCACCTGAGCCTTGCTTTTAGTTTCAGGGGTTTAGTTCATTATCAGCATGACAGAAAGCATGGTGGGAAGGAGGCAGACATGGTGCTGGAGGAGGTGAGAGTCCTACGTACATATCTACAGGAAGCAGGAAGAAGAAGAAAGACACTGGGCCTGGCTTGAACATTTGAAACCCAAAAGCCCATCTGTAATGATTCATTTCCTCCAACGAGACCACGTCTCCTAATCCCTGTCAAGTAGCTCCACTCCCTAACGACCAAGCATTAAAACATATGAGTCTATAAGGGCCCTCCTATTCATACTATCACAATGTCCAATAAAATGAAGAAATGGTTTATAATTAGTGTTTTAATCACATTATTCTAATTATTCTAAAATTATTTCACGAGAATATATGATAATACTATAATAGTTATATTATCATTATAACAAAAATCTGCTTATTGCTAAATTTAATTCTGAGGTCCTAGAATTTATTTTCGTGTGAAGCATTTGCCTACCTTACTGGAAACTATGAATTTGATCCCAGTTCTTCAAAACCCAACTAACACAAACCAAACAAAATAGCTTATATCTTAAAAGAAAAGACAATCATACTCATGAACTCACGGTGCTGCTAGGAACCCACAAGAGATGACTGCTCAGACAGAGTTTATAGCTAATTCAAAGTCTTTATTCTAGCCAGCTCAGACTACACTCAGGGATTCAGCACTTATTTATAGCTCTGAGTACTTAGAGTAAGGCACTTTTAAACATGAAATGGCCTCAGTAAAAATACAAGATGAATGATGTCTTTCCACAGTTGTTACAACAGCAGTTGTTGCTGCTTGTACAAGATGAACACCCGACGAAGTTAGTCAACATTCCAGCTTGAAGGAGGTAGGACTCACAAGCTGCTTCCACAAGCTAAGAAGTTATATGTCAATTATGACTTCTGTGGTAGAGTCGGTTTTCTTTATAATTTTAGCCCCTGTTAAATTTACCACAGACCCATTGGTGTACAGGCAACACAAATTTTACTCTATAGAAAAATAAAAACAAAAGAAAAACTAAGTGAGTTGGTTTGAATGAAAATGTCCCCAATAAGCTCATAGGGAGTGGCATTATTTGAAATGATTAGGACATGTGGCCTAGTTGGAATAGGTGTGGCCTTATTGGAGAAAGTATGTCCCTGGGGGTGAGATTTCAGGTTTCAGAAGCTAAAGCCAGGCCCAGTGGCTCATTCTTTCTGCCTGTGGTCTGTGGATCCAGATGAAGAGCTCTAAACTACTTCTTCAGGACCATGCCTGCCTGTGTACCACCATGCTTCCTGCCTTGATGACAGTGGACTAAACCTCTGAGCTGCAAGCCAGCTCTGGTTCAATGTTTTCTTTTATAAGAGTGTCCATGGTCATGATGTCTCATCCCAGCAATAAAAGCTAAGGAGCGAAAGAATAAACATTTGGGAAAAGGATTTAGAAGGAGTTAGCGGGGAAGTAGATATGATCAAAACATATTGTAAGCATATATATACTTCTCAAAGAATTGAGGAGAATATTATAGAAAAGAAAGATGTGAATGTATAATTTTATGCATCTACAGATTAGGTGTAGCCTAGTTAATGCGTTGTATGTAGTCTTCATTTACCCTCCTCACTGGTTCTTATCTGCTTTGTTTAGATGGTAGTGACAGAAGGAAGCCATAAAGGTGGTTTATGTTCTCATTCCTGCTGAAATGCTGCCTTCCATTTTGACAGCAAAGCCCTTTTTCTCTCTCTCTCTCTTTTTTTTTTTCCTTTCCCTTACTCTATTACAACCAATTGCAACTTTCCAGAAAGGCACTGTTTTTTAGTTTGTTTTTTAGTTTGTCCTCCAGCTAGGAAAACTATTTAGAAAATTGGTTTCTTTTAGTTTGGCCCCATGCAGGCTTGACCTATTTTGCCTTATTACAGTGATGAAGGGCTCCATTCCTGCTGAAATTTAGCTTCAAAGAAATCTCTTAATGGAAGAGATACAGACACCTCCCCGCCAGCAGGTCTAAACAAAACTTCTCTCTTTAAAACTTGTAATATTTACCAAGTGAATATTAAAATATGTTGCAAATAAAATGAATGAAGCCTAATGAACTATGCAGATATGTCATTAAAACATATTTGTTCTTACTATCATATTATTTCATATCAATAAAAAACTCTGAAGTCAGTGAAATTTGAATGAGGTCTGATGCTAAAGCTGATAATTCAAAAATATGCAATTGAAGAATATTTCTTCCTTACACTGTTTAATATAACTCATAGACTAAACTACAAACTCTAGCAAATGAAGTCTTTTTATGCGGAAGTAGATAACTGTCAGAATGGGTACTTTAGTTAATTTTAGATGATTCCATTAAATATAAATACAGTTTAAAGCATGTCGAGTGAGGTTGTTTTTGTTCTTGTTTAAGGGAAGAACAGTGTTGGTAGTCACTAGAGGCCACATCCTTACCTGAGTCAGCATCATGAGTCTGTCAGTCACTTCTCCAATTCACAAGGCAGACAATGAGTGAATCAGCATAACTATCGCCACAGTTGGGAACAAACACCAATTGCATATTCTACTGGAGTCTTCCACTGGTGGCAGGATGCCATTTATTTGAATGTAATTAGTAAATTTCAGCCCAAGTGCTTATTTTGCTTTCTCAATATATTAATGTCCCTTTGGCCAGAGCAACTCAAGGTAGCTGAGTTTGCAGTAATGTTTCACAAAGTCTTCCAGGGGTTCTATGTATTATTTTTCCATCTTTCTTCCTTTCTTTCTTCCTTTCTTTTTTCCTTTCTTCCTTTCTTCCCTTCCTTCCTTCCTCCTTCCTTCCTTCTTTCTTTCTTTTATTCTTTTGTTCTTTAATTTAATTTGTAGTTTCTGGAGTCAGGAATAATTATAGAAAAAGGTTAGAATTTTCTTAAATAAAGAAGATTTAATTTTGTTTATGACACAGACTAAAGATCAGTTTCAGTGTTTCAATGTTAGTTCAGATTTTAAATAGTGATGGCTCGATAGCTCCAAAACTTATTCCTACTTCACTGAACGTTATTATAATGATAATCATACATATCTAGTACAGGACAATACAGCGATTAAAACCTCATGATTGTACTTGAACAAAAAGCTTCTTGTAGGATATAGGAATTATCAATTAAATATTGTTTTTCTTTTTCCTTATTTTTTTCTCTTTAAAATTTTTATTCATGTATATAATGAAATATTGTGAAGGCAATACAGACTCCATCTTAGGGAAGGGCCACCTGTGGAGGGCCCCAAAACAGCTTGACCACACAGTAGCCATGACAGGCTTAGGGGCCTAGGCGCAGCTTCTGTGACAGGCTTACTGGCTGGCAACACCCAGATCCAGGAAAAGCCTTAAGCTGATAAGACACAGGGATCCACCTAGGGATGAGGAAGTACCTAACATCCCAAACATTCCAGCCATTATATAATGTGGCCAGATGTCCTAAAGTCTAGCACACACCTATTTTTTGTTTTACAGATACCCCTAGACAATTGTCAGCCAATCAGGGTCCTGAACTCTGAAAATCCCCTCACCCCAACCTCTGCTATGATTAAAAACCCCACCCAACCTGAGCTCAGGGCTCCCTGCTCTCACCCCTGCATCAGACAGACAGAGAGACCAGAGCTTGAAATAAAGGCTTTTTGCTTTTACATGTGGGATTCAGTCTCCATGATGGTCTTTTGGAGGTTCCCATGATCTGGGCATAACACCACCATCTTAGACCACTTGCTGTGCTCAGTTCCACAAAGGACTTCAGGAATGTGCCATGACAACTTGAACAGATACAGAGCAGTATGCCCCTGCAGACCTTCTGTCTGCACTTATGGCCCTTGAAGCTATCTAGATAATCCTGCTGAGCAGCCCAGATAATCCTGTCCAACAAGTTGTAGTTCCCTGCTCAAAAGCTCAACCCAATAGTTTCAAATGTGGTTTCATGCTGAAAGTCTAGCCCAATAGTTTCAAAAAAATCACCTTGCCTCATGTCCCTTCTACCGAATCCCAAATTGCTAAAGCATGTAATTCCCGGCTTGTGGTTTTTCCTTATAAAAACTCTCTACCCCTGGGCCTCTCTCCATCTGCCGAGTGATAGCCCAGGTTTGAACTTGACAATAAAAGGACCCTTATGTGCTTGCATCGGAAACCAGCTCCTTGGTGGTCTCTGGGTTTTTCCCGAAACAGGTGTAATAAAATAATGATATGTAATCCCATGTTCTCACTTCATCACCCCTTCATGTGCCCCCCCCAACATAAGCCCTTCCCTAGTTTAGTACAACAGTAAAGTAATTGTTGTTTAGTTCATGTTTTCATTTATCTAAAAGAGCAAAATAAAAATAAATATTCTTTAATAGGAGTCTCAGATTTGTTTGTAGTACCACAGAAACACATTTTGGTAAACACATGTTTGAAACATCTGTTTAATGTCTTCAATTGTTTTTCTCTTACAGTAGGCTTGTCATTCAGAGAAATCATTCAGAGAAAACACAACATAATTTTATGTGTAAATATATTTGGAAATGATTCAATATATCTGGTTGAAAAAGCTTTCCAATAAAAACATTTATACTTGTATATATGCCTAACAGAAAAAACAATGGGAGGATATTTTTCATGAGGCTTGATTTTCACAGTTGAAACATGAAAGTGTATTAACTGTAATTATCTTGGTAGTCCAGTCTTGGAACATTTATCTTGTTGACAAAATCTTGATACAAAATTTTCTCTCTTTCAGTCATCTTCATCCTTGCAATCTTTTTTTTATGTCAGTTTTTGCCTGATCTTTCACATTTCAGCTTCTGATTTATGCATTTCTTAAAGTTTCCTTAGCATATTAATAATTGTTGCTTTATGAAACTATCCTCTCAGAATTTGGGAAGCTGAGGTAGGAAGACCACAAGGTAGAGAGAGAGAGAAGCTCGGACTATGTATGATGCATGGTCTCAGCTAGCCTTTAAATTAATCTAAGAATATAAAAAATATTGAAACATCAACTATGGGTCCTACCTCATGAGCTGGGATTGCTCTTTCACTTCATCTGACCTAGCTTTCTTTCCGGTATGTCCTAGCAGTTTATTACTTAATATAGAAACCCAGAGTAGGAAAGAAAAGAGTGGATTTTGTTTTGAGTAAATTGTTTGATGTGAAATTCCTTGCTCTTCTGTTTTTTTTTGTTTGTTTGTTTGTTTGTTTTGTTTTGTTTTTCTTTCGTTTGTTGATGCAAAACCATTGCTCTCATTCAAAAGGAAGTAAAAGATAGTTCATTCTGGAGACATTCTGAGTGATCATAGCCAGAGAATAGATTCAGATTACCTCATATTCCATGTTCCAACACTGAAGCAGCTTCACACGGTTTTTAAAGTTTTACAGAACAGAGAAAATTTTAAGTCAAGGCGACTTTAAAATACATCAGAGAGACAGATGCATTGAGTTATGGGAAACTTTCCTATAGGCACAAGATGCTAACTGATGGTATCCCTTGCTTTGTGGTTGGTGGAAGCTAGTTGCCTGTTGTTGCTGGAATGGCTGTTACAAAGGGGTAGAACTTAGTTCAAGATAAAGTAATTAGTCTCTGGACCTAAGCATTCCAGTGTCTGCCTTACTGAAATTCTAACCAGACATTCAGTCTCTGCAGACAGGTTCCTTTCAGGATTTTTTATTTATACTTTCTTTCTTTCCTTTCCTCCCCTTCTTCCTCCTCCCCCTTCTGCTCATCCTCCCTCTTCTTCTTCTCCTCCTCCCCCACTTCTGCTCCTCTTCCTTCCCCTTCTCATTCTTTTAAGAACTAAAGGTTCTCACAATGAAGACTCAGGTAGCTTGAAACTCCTTAAGTCTCTATGTATACCAAACTGGCTATAAATTCAGAGTTCTGCCTGCTTGCCCAACTCTGCCTCTTTAGTGTTGGGATTACAGGTATGTACCACCATGACTGGCTTCCTTATGTCAATGAGACCAGATTGAATATATAGATTTAAACTATAGCTTCACAGGATTTCACTTGATAAACTGATGATGAAAAACATTTAAAGGGAAATAAAAATAAATTTCCTTAAGTTCCTTATTTTATAATAATGGAAGCTTCAAAAGTGGTAAAAAGAGTGTCTAAAGCTGATTTCAATTTTTCAAGTTAAAGCTTGAATGAAGTAAATATATATAATATTTAAATATTATATATGTCACATTTTATAAATTGCTTTTTCACTTAATTGATGATTTCTTTTACCAAACAATATCAGTGTGTCCATAAATGGATGAATGAACAAGTCAAATGTGTTGTAAAGACACCATAGAATAATGTAAAGACAAAAATCATTATCATTTGTAACAATATAGGTGGAGTTAGTGAAGAATTATTATTAAATTATTATAAATGTAAAAAGCTATGCACAAATAAATACTTTGTATTCTAACATATGAGAAATCTAAATCTAAACTTCAAATCTTGTAAGGATGGTATAGACTGGTAATTATAGAAGCTAGAGATAATGGGAAATTGAGAGATGATGGCCAGCAGATGCAAAATTCTCAGTAAAAGAAAGAAATTTTTTGAAATATATTATGTATGTAGATATAGCTGATAATAGATTGCACTTCAAAACTGACATTAGAGCAAATTTCAAATGCTCTTACTGCAAAATATTAAAGATTAGAAAGTATATATTATTTTTATTTAATTAGTCAGTATATAATAGTCAAAAATAATATCAAGATTTTATCTTATAATAAAACTAGAGAATTTCCGTTTTTTTTGTTGTTTTTTTTTTTTAACACTATAGAGGAAGCACATCAAGATGCACAGTTTGGAAATCAGTGTGACGATTTCTCAGAAAACTGGGAATCAATCTTCATTGAGACTGAGCTATACCACTCTTGGGAATACATCCAAGAATGTTCAATCATACCATAAGAACACATGCTCAATTATATTCATAGCAGCATTATTTGTAATGGCCAGACCTGGAAACAACTTAGATGCCCCTCAACCACAGAATGGATAAAGAAAATATAGTGTATATACACAATGGAGTACTACTCAGCAGTAAAAGGAAAAAAAAAACAAAACAAAAAAAACAAAAAAACAAAAAAAAAAAAAAAATGACATCCTGAAATTTGCAGGCAAATGGATGGAACTAGAAAATAACATCCTGAGTGAGGTAACCCAGACTCAGAAGGATAGACATGGTATGTACTCACTCATAAGTGGATGCTAGATGGGGGGGTAGAGGATGGCTTGACTGCAGCCCACAGCTCCAGAGAGGCTGGCTAACAAGGAGGACCCTGGGAGGGACACATGGATGGCACAGTGAAGAAGAGGTAGATGGGATCTACATAAGCTTAAATGTTTGTGTGACAAATTATATATGGTAAATATTATGTTGATATCTAAATGTGTATAATTAATCCTAGTTATCAAAAAATACTGACAATTATATGTTCCTCTCACAAAGCAGGTTTGGATGCTTTTCTTTTATTGCATGTGATAAAATTATGTCATTGTTATAATTGTTGCTTTTAATTTTCACAATGACACAGTTTATAGTATTATGTTAAAGGCAGGCAGTGGTGGTGCTCGCCTTTAATCCCAGCACTCAGGAGGCAGAGGCAGGCAGATCTCTATGTATTTATATACACTTTTGATCCAAACTATGCCATGCAATAAGGAAATAATTATAAAGGACATATGGTGGTGCCTATGGGCATAGTGGTTCAGCACAGGTACTGCTTTTCCAGAGAACCCAGGTTTAATTTCTAGCACCCACGTAGCAGCTCCTAATCATCTATATATACCTCAGTCTCCGGATCCAATATCCTCTTCTGGCTTCCTTGGGTACGAGGCATGCATGTGGTGCTAAATACACATAGCATACACATAAAATAAAATAATAAAAATAATTTTTTTTTTGGTTGTGAGCCTAGGCTTTAATGGCTGAGCCATCTCTCCAGCCAAGCCGGGCTGTGGTGGCACACGCCTTTAATCCCAGCACTTGGGAGGCAGAAGCGAGTTCCAGGAAAGGCACAAAACTACACAGAGAAACCATGTCTTGACAAACCAAAAAAATAAAAAAATAAAAAAAATAAAAATAAAAATAATATTTTAAAAGAAGCCATAGTAACTAAGATACAAAGTTTAAAATAACAAAGTTACTAACATTTATCAGTGATTTGAGTATATGTCATACACATTGTTGGTGCGTATTTGTGTGTGTGTCTGTGTGTCTGTGTGTGCAACCTCAGAGTTGTGCTCGTGTGTGGGACTCCAGTCCTTTGTGGAGCAGGTATTGTTGGACTATTACGCACTAGCCCAACCCTAGTGGGGACTGGGAGCAAGGCCAGGCATGGCCTGCCCATGAGTATGTCAGGAGAGAACACCCAAGAGACTGTGTTAGAGTACAGCTCAATTATACCCCAGGAAGAAGGGCTGTTGAATCCATACCTTGGTTGAGGCAAGAACATCAAGGGCGCTTTATTTGTATACTCAGGAGCATCAGGGGAAGGAACCTGCTGGTTCATATACAAAAGTAAGGAAGTCCAGCCCAGGATGTTACAGAGGTCAGATAACCAGCAACCATTCCTCGTAGCCCGAGTTTATCAATTGCTACATGCACCGGTTAAAATCAGTCTGTGGAAGCGTATAGGCTGGGGTCTGTTGGTGGTTAAGCAAGGTCGGGGAACAGCCAAACAAACTCCTGCTGCGTTGACTGGACTCCTAGAGCTTGGCCTGGTGTTTGACTGTGGATATTTGCATCTGCTTCCATCAGTTACTGAATGAAGGATCTATATGACAGGGTATTCATCGATCTGATTACTGGGGTAGGCCAGTTTAGGCACCCTCTCCACTACTGCTGGTAGTCTAAGCTTGGGTCATGCTTGTGGATTCCTGGGAACTTTCTAGCAATCTGTTTCTCCCTATCCCCATGATGTCTCCCTCCATCATGGTATCTCTTTCTTAGCTCTCCCACTCCATCCCTGTTCCAGTCAAAGAGACAGAAGGATTCTATGAGCAAGAAGCATCAAGATCATGACAGGGAAACCGACAAAGACAACCAAACCAAACTAGTGGGAACTCATGAAACTTAGTTCAACACCTGTAAGCAAGACAGTTGTGCTGTGGGATGTTCTGTATGTCCTGTGGGAGCCTGTTCTCAGGTTCCTCGTGGCTTTACCCAGCAGGTCTGCATAGAGGATGATTAGGACCACAGGCCCGAGTGCAGGTGTCTGAGATGGTCTGCACTTGGCTGTGCTGTAGGATGGTCTGTATGTCAAATTGCTCTGATTGGTCAATAAATAAAACACTAAGTGGCCAGTGGCTAGGCAGGAAGTATAGGCAGGACTAACAAAGAGGAGAAAAGAAGAACAGGAAGGCAGAAGGAGTCACTGCCAGCCATCGCCAGGAAAAGCAGCATGAAAAGATGCTGGTAAACCATGAGCAGCGTGGCAAGGTATAGATTTGTGGAAATGGATTAATTTAAGATATAAGAACAGTTAGCAAGAAGCCTGCCACGGCCATACAGTTTGTAAAGCAATATAGGTCTCTGTGTTTACTTGGTTGGGTTTGAGCAGCTGTGGGACTGGCGGGTGACAGAGATTTGTCCTGACTGTGGGCAAGGCAGGAAAACTCTAGCTACACAGTTGTGTAGCTTGATCTGCTTAAGGGGCCCCTAGCAGTAGGATCAGGATCCATTCCTGGTGCATGAACTGCTTTTTGGAACCCACTACCTATGGTGGGACACCTCCTACAGCCTTGAGGCAGGGAGAGGGGCTTGGACCTGCCTCTGCTGAATGTACCAGGCTGTGCTGACTCCCCATGGGAGGCCTTATCTTCTTATAGGAGGGAATGGGGGGTGTAGTTTTGGGGGGAGGGCAAGGCTGGAGGGGCAGGAGGAGGGAAGAAGGGGATCTGTGATTGGTATGTAAAATGAATAAAAACTTTCTTTAAAAACAAGAAGCAAAAACTTCTGCCACTTTAAGCATGAGGAAATCAGGGGTTTTAGGCATGCTTCAAACTCTTCTTAGCTTCAGCCCAGTCCCACATTTTTGCACTGGATTATGAATTTAGGTTTTTGGGAAGATTTGGGTAAACACAAAACATCAGTGAAAATTACAAAATTGTTATAACTTCAAAAAATAGCTTATTGCAATATAAAAGATGATAATTTGTGATCAATTAAATGATTTTAAAAGTTTACATTGAATCCTTTGTAGTTTATAGAGGGCCAATCAAACTTGGCAAGAAAGCAGAGAGAAGCATTTAGCCAGTAATAATATGATGAGATGTTACACATAAATTAAGAATAATCAATATTGGAAGTGTTGAGCTTGACAAATGTAATAAACTTAATTGGCATGTCTCTAGCTAAAATGGAAAATATAGCTGTGGACATTTTGTTCAACTTTCTTCTTGGTTTTACTATATATAATTACCTAAATATATATTTCATTCATCTCAGAATTGGGAGTAAAATAGAGATTTTCAAATGAGAGAAACAAACTGAAACACAGTTTAATTTACCCATGCTTCAAGTGTCAAAACCTTCTGAGAGACATTTGAAATACTCTGACTTTAACCTGCCAATAGAAAATAATAAAGAATATACTATAAAGCTGTTACTGAGAATATAGGGAGTGATTTCACATGCATTCATCATACAAGTTTTTAAAGAGATGTTCTGCATCAAGCAAAACACTCTGTCTATCATTAGAGTAGTAATTGCTACTGACCAAGATAGCCAAATGCAGAGATGCAAAGCACTATATAATTAACCAACCATGAAATAATTTGGCTGGCAGCATGCAATCTACTTTGCTGACGAATGATAATGCCAATATCCAGCTTCAAAATGGAGAATGTTGATTAAATTTCAATTCTAAGAAATTACATTTCCAATGCCCTTATGGATAATAGTATCATAGAGGGGGAGGCCAATTTTGTAGACTTCCTGGAAGTCTCAAGGAATATAGAATTAGTATTCATGGAAAAATTTGGATGTGCAAGTGTGGAAGTCATGTATTTCTATGTGTGCATGTGTATAGATACTCAGAATCTTCCTAGAAACAAGGGCAAAAAAATTCAACTAAAAAAAAAAGTTCAACCAAATGAAATGTTGAAATAATAGAAATGTTGGCCAAATAATCCCAATTCCCTTTGGAAGATTGAAGAAATGACTTAGTTGGTTACATGCATACTTAATAAACATGAGGATGGGAATTCCAATCCCTAGCACCCACTACATGCTAGGCTTATGGTGCATGACTTAATTCTGACCCTGAAGAGACAGAAATAGAGGGCTACTGAAGCTCTGTCAGTCTAGCCAGATGGTCAACTCCGGGTTCAGTGAGAGACTCTGTATCAAAAAAAAAAAAAAAAAAAAAAAAAAATTAACCTCTGGTTTCCACATACATGTGCACACACATGAAAACACACACACACATGCACACACACACACACACACACACACGCACACACACACCACACGCACGCACGCATGCACGCACGCATGCACGCACACACGCACAGAGAGACAGAGACCAGGAGAGAAAGGTTAACGTTCCATTATTTTATGATGATTATATCCACTAGTTATTCTTTGGACTTTTTAATGAAATGCTGAATTTGAACCTGAAGGACTTTATATATGCTATGAAGATTGCATTAAAAGTTTGAATAGGTCATTAATTATGGGAAACACTTGCTGGGATTTCCTGTGTATGCAAGAGTCTTGGAAAGCTCCCATTTCCAAAGAAAAGAAATTGCTCAGTGTTACTTTAACAGGCTTTTTTTTTTTTTTTTTTTTTTTTTAAGATTTATTTATTTATTTATTATTATGTATACAGTGTTCTGTCTGCACACACCCCTGCAGGCCAGAAGAGGGCACCAGATCTCACTTCAGATAGTTGTGAGCCACCATGTGGTTGCTGGGAATTTAACTCAGGACCTTTGGAAGAAGAAGCAGTGCTCTTAACCTCTGAGCCATCTCTCCAGCCCTCTTAACAGGCTTTTTATGTGAAAATTTATTCATTTGATGGCTCTATCATTTCAAATTATTAAGAAATGCCAAATTAAGTGTAATAAACTGAGATATCTTAGTGTTTTACTTGCCAGTTCAAATTTGTCACTGTTATTAATACTGCAATTATCTATTGTTTATAATTACAATTTTACAGTTTTTTTGTTTTTGTGAATTTTCAGATTGAATATTTTAACATTCTAATTTCACCACATTTGCCTAAAGTCTTTAAAAAATCATTTTTAAAGAAGAATTCAAATTTTAAAGAATATATATGAATTTTTAAAACAATTTAATAATGCTCATTTTACAGTCATTTTAGTACATGTCTGCTTGTGCCACATGTAATAATAATATACACAAATGAACAACAGTTATAATTTCGTGGGACTCAATAGCATAGAATTTGACATAAATATTTTTTAAATTACTGTATTATAACATTATATTGTGTAAATAATCATGCATACAGATTACATGTGAATAAACATCTAATACATTTTAGCCAATTTTCTTTAGCATCAGTGAGATGTAATAGTGAAATTATCCTATACTTTTATGTTTATATATCAAGTCTTAGAAAAAAATGGTAAAATAAAAGTTAATATTTTAGATATCTATATATTTACACATGAGCAGCTTGAATCCTTAACAAGTAGAACTTCCCCAAGTCCTGCATAAAATATTCCATCATCTATTGAAGTTAAGTCTTATGTGTTTTACTAGGAACTCTACATTTAAGTTGCTTTAAGGCAGAACCCAGGGAACTCAATAATTCATGATCTACAAAGACTTAATTCATTCATTTTTACCATTCCCGATAGGATGGTATACTCTATTTATTATGAAATATTTCTTCCTCTGTAATGTACTACAAAATCTTCTTTCCTTCTTTGCAAATTCCCAGAATATATCCTCAGTAGGTTAGCAACAATTAATGCTTAGGATTAGGATGGGGGTCCTGAGCTTGCTTTCTCAAACTATTTTAATAGGGTAAATACAAAGACAGACGGAGGAAGGTTGTGGACTTTTCCATGTTGATTTTTCTAATCAATAACTTTCAGTATGGAGAAGAAAATATTAGAATTATGCATATTCTTAGACTGAGGTAGGTCTATATTTGCAGAGAAATTAACACAAGGAGTGGATAAAATATTTTTAAAATTTTAGTCAAGATATAAAGATAATGGGCTAGAGAAAAGCTCTACAGTTCAGAGCATTTGTTGTCTTGCAGAGAATACAGATTCGACTCCTATCAGTCACATGGTAGTTTATTGTAACCTCAGTTCCAGGGGATATGAATTTCTTTCTGGCCTCCATGGGCACCACATACGCACATGTCTCTGTCGTCTCTCCCCCTCTTATTCTCTCTCTTCCTTTCTTCTTTTCTTCCTTCCCTTTTGGCCTTTCTTCTTTCCCTCCCTTCTTTTCTTTCTTCCCTCCTTTCTTTTTTTCTTTACTAGTTAATCGATTGTTTCTTGATTGCTGCATTTTAAGAGTTCTTTGTGTAATTTGAATAATGGTCCTTTCTAACTCGTCTTTTCCAAATATATTCCTCAAACCTGTGGAATACATTGTTATTATCTCACTATTATACTTCTCAGGAAGAACTTTTAATTTTAATTCACAAAAGCTTTTCAAGAATTATTTTGTAGATTATTCCTTTGATATATCTAAACTAAAATTCACTGTCAAACTGCAGGTTATCTAGTCTTCCTGCTTTTACCTTCTAGCAACTTTATAGTTTTGAGATTTGTATTTAGGACTTTGATTCATTTGGGGTTAACCTCTGGAATAATTATTGAAATAATTCCAATAATAATAATGGAATAAATATTCATTTTTTTTTGGTACTTGGTTGCGCAGTTGCTTAAACATGATCTATACATTAGGCTATCTTTACTTATGCTTTTTATCACAGATGAATGCAGTACATTTACATTTTTTGGTTATCTTGCCTAACTGTTCAATTGACTTACTCTTTTTACCTGCTCTCATGAGTACATTAGAATTATGAAAAGTGCTTTAGTCAGGTAATCTGTCCTTGAACTTTGTTTTTCTTTTGTAACGTGTTGGCTATTTATTCATTTATTCATCTCTATATAACTTATAATGAGTTTGGTAATACTGACAAAAAAATAGGTTTTGAAAATTTGATTAATATTGCAATTTTTGTGTATACCAAAATGAAAAGATTTTTTTCCAATATGTCTATGGAATTTCCTTTTATTTAATTTTTCTTTTGACATGATCTTAGTCGTGTGGTTTTAAATATATATGTTTTCCTATACATCTAACAAGGCACTTTAGTAAAATTACATTTAATTTCAAATTTCACTTGTTATTGCTCGTAGAAAAGTGATTGAGATTTATTTATTAACATTTGATCTCACATAGCAGATGCTTTTGTGGTCTAGGGAGGACTTGTCTACTTTGGGTGTGGAGACCAACAGTTGCAATTCTAGTCCTAAATCCTACCCCTGAGTTATCATTCCACCTGTCCTCCTACATTTCAGATTTGGAGAGAGGATCTTGCTAAGTTACCCAGGCTGTTCTGAAACTCACTTGTAGCCAAGGTACCTTTCTGAGTTGTGACTCAGTTTTTTCAGCCAGCCGAGCAGCTAAGGTCACAAGTGTCAGCCCTGAGATGTGTCAGCTACAAGTGTGAGCACTGAGATGTGTCAGCATCTTATATTTTCCTTTTAAATTACTCTTCCTGAATTTTGAGTTTTCTATGTGAATGATAATTCCAACTTCTTTATTTTCTTCTATCTTATATACTCATAATTCTCTAATCCTATTTGCTTATTCCATTAGGTATGGCTGCCTTAGCTGCTGAAAAGCAGCAGAAATTGAGCATTTCTTATTGAGAAACTTTGAGTTTCTCACCATTTAGCATTTAGTGTACACATAGGTGTTAGATTTTGCTACATATTCATTATCAAACCTAAAATATCTATGGTTGTTTGAATTTGATTGGGTCCCATAAACTCTTAGAGAGTGGCACTGTGAGGAGACACAGCCACATTGAAGTAGGTGTGGCCTTGTTGGAGTAAGTGTGTTACTCTGGGGGCAGGCTTTGAGGGCTCCTATGCTCAAGTTACTGCTAGTGTCACAGACTACTTCCTGTTCCCTGCACAAGAAGTAGAACTCTCATCAGCCTCTCTAGCACCATATCTGCTTGCCCACCACCATGTCCCATCATGATGATAATGAACTAAACCTGTAAAACTGTAAACGACCTGATTATGTTTTCCTTTATAAGAGTTTCTGTGTTCATGGTATCTCTTCACAGCAATAGAAACCCTAAGACAACATCCCTTTATTTGTTTCCTGGTAGTTTATATATTTTTAAAATTATGATAGCTGATGGAATCTGGTAAATATTTGTTCCATGTCTCTTCATTTTAGTCTGTTAATCTCAGCATCTATTATCAATATTGAACTAGACCAAAATAAAAAGTCTATTTAATGGTCTTATATAACACTGTTAGACCCTTTGGAGTTTGAATAGTAAATGCTTTGATAAATTAAAGGTCTATATATGTAAGAGAGAATGGGTTTTAGTTTTCTCCCCCAAAGCATCATTGACTAGTTTTGTTCTGGCATAACACTTGCTTCATGAACAGAATTAGGAATTATTCTTCATGATCTTTTAGAAAATATTATTGTAAATTGATATGGACTTTTCTTTAAATATTTGGAAAAAACTCACCAGGGAAACTGTATTGGTCTAGCATTTTTAAGTTGGAAAATTATTATGCTTTGAATCTTTAAAAGGCAAATAAACATATTATATTTATTTCTTATCGTATTTTTTGCAGATTTCATTTTTTAAAGTATTAGTATAGTTTATCTAATATTTATTTTTTAGAATTCTTTAGATTGACAAATTTGTGGCATAAACATGCACATAATAATCCTTGACAATGCTTGCATTTCCATAGAATTTATAATGTCCTTCAATTCTGAAATTAGTGATTTGTGTTATATTTTTAATAATCTGCTTAACTTGTGTAAAGATTTGTTGATATTATTGATCCATTCAACACCTGAATTTCAGGTTTCATCTACTTGTTAAATTCCTGTTTTCAATTCAATTGATTTCTGCTCAGATTTTTATTATTTACTTCCTCTGACTCTAGGTTTAATTTGCTTCCCTACATATTTTTTTTTAGGTCAAAGCTTTTAGATTATTGACTTTAGATAATTCATTATTATAAATTTTCCCTAAAATTATTTTCCTGTATCCAATGTATTTTGAATTTATATTCTCATTTATAATTACTCAAAATAATTTAAATTTTCTTGGATGCCCTTCTTTTCAAAGTAGTGTCAAAATTTGGGAATCATCTTATTTGAGCACCACACCAGCATCATTTATGCCAGTCTCTCACCTACTTGACAATCTTTCCATATTCCCTTTCTCAAATTTATGATCTCTTCTTCAATTATTATTGCTACATTTATATACACATGGATATATATGTATATATTCACAGACATAAATATTACCCAATCAGTCATTTTAACTATGCTCGCATGTACCTATGTCTAGGGCTGACCACTTGGGGCTAAACAACCTACGAGGGAGCTAAACTTGCATGTAAACTGCTTTTTCTACTTCAGCATCCATTCACCGCCTAGAGCTCTTCTTCTAGTTTGAACCATGTGAAATTCCCTGTTTTCATTGCATTTCTTACAAAGAAAACATTTAATTGTGGTGGCTCTCTTGTAGTTCGGAGTTCAGTACGCTATCATCATGGAAGGATACAGAGGCATGTAGCTGGAGAGGTAGCTGCTCTATGTTGGTATGCAGGCAACAAGAAGTAGACTGTCTCACTGGGCATAGTTTGAGCATATATGAGTCCACAAACACTGCCCCCACAGTGACATAATTCCTCCAACAAGACCACACCCACTCTAATAAAGCCACACTTCCTAATAGTGCCACTCCCCTTGAGGGGCCATTTTCTTTCAAACCACCACACCAGCCAAGGGCAACAGCAATATTTTCTTTTGGAGGGTATGGCTCTTGAACTTCCCTGATCAACAACTCTAAAGTTAGTTTGTCCTGCCTCGTACTAGAGGTTTATCAGAGATTGTAAAATTCTTGGGGAGAATATTATTAGCTCAAGTGATATAACTGCATTTCCATACATACACATGTATATTTACATTTTATATATAATTTTAGGTGTATTTGCATATATAATATAATGTAATTTTAAGTAAACATAAAACAATATAATTACCTATGGCGTTTTCTAACATTCATAATGTTATTTATCCCTCCTTGCTCCTACTTCCTCTGCATGGCTGCCCTGCTGCCCTTCCTCGTTAGAGCCATTCTCCATGTGTTTCTCATCTCTCCCTTCAGAGTATCTGCTTTCTGCTCTTCCTTTCTCGAGAGCGCCTTCTTTCCTGACCCTGCTTTGTCACTTCTTTTTTTTCCCCCTAGTTTACTTATTTTTTACTTTCCTAGTTTCTGTTTTCCTATCCAAAGGATTGCTGGTAGCAACCACAAATAAGAGGGGTGATATGTGATGTTTTTCTTTCTGAATCTGGGTTACATCACTTGGTTTATTTTCTCTTTCAATCCTTTTACCTGCAAATTTCATGATTTTGTGATTTTGTTACACCTAAGTAGTATTACATTCACCCGCAACATTCTCATTTTCCAGTCATCAGTTGAAAGGCATGTAGGTAGCTTCCATTTCCCATCTACTGACAAGAGAATGAAAATGAACACGTCCTTTGTGCTTTTGCTAATGTGTAGTACGGCTGTTTCATGTGGTAGATTTTATTTTTTATTTTTTATTTTTTCAGAATTCTTCACACTGATTTGCAGAGATGCTCTAACAGTTTGAAATACCAACAAAGTGAATGATGGTTCATAGTCTCTCCAAAATTTGTTGTCAGTTGTTTTCTTGATCTTGGGCATTGCAAAATCTCAAAATAGTTGAATTTCCCTAATTGTTATGGATTTTGAATGGATTTTTTAAAAAGATATTTGTTGGCCAATTTTATTTTTATTTTGAGGACTTTATCTTCGAAGCCATAGTCCTTTCTTTTCTTTTCTTTCATTTTTTTCTTGTCATTAGTTTCTGGACTCTTTGCTTTTTAAAAGGTTTCTTTATATATTCTATATAATTATCTTTTATTAGACACCTGGCAAAGATTCTCTCACTTTGGGGACTTCCTCTTCACTTGGTTAATTGTTTCCTTTGTTGCACAAAAGCTTTTCGGTTTTATGAGGTCCCATTTGTCAATTCTTGGTCTTAATTCCTGAGTGAATGAAGTCTTATTCAAAAGGTTCTCTTTTAGGGAACTTCATATGTTTTCCTCTAGAAGTTTCAGAGTTTGGAAATTTAACATTCAGCAATCTGGATCATTAGGAGCTGATTAGCACAGGGTGATAGATAGGGGTCTGATTTCTTCTACTACATGGGTACCTGCTTTTCCCAGCTCAAGGTGTTATCTTTCCCCAATGTATTGTTTTTCATCTTTATGGTTGTAGCTACTTGCAGTCATGTTTGGATCTTTTGTTCCAATGGCATATGTGCCTGTTTTTGTGGCAACAGCATGCTGCTTTATCGCTACAATTCTGCAATACATCTTGAACTCTTAAATTGAAATAACCCTTCCAGCTCAGGACTGCTTTGTCAGGATATTGGTCTTTAGTGTTAACAATATAAATTTTAGGTTTTTTTTTTTTTTCTGTTTCTGAAAAGAATGCATTGAGATTTTGGGTGGGATTGCATTTTATCTACATATTGCTTTATATATAGTAGAATGGCCATTTTCATAATATTGTTTCTACAAATCCATGAGTAGTGAAGGGTCTTTCAATTTTCAGTGTATTTCTCTATGTCTTTCTTTAGAAATCTATATTTTTCATTAGAGAAGTGTTTCATCTCCTTGTCTAGGTTTCTCCTAATTTTTTTGAGCCAATTGTAAATGGAAGTGTTTCCATAATCTCTTTCCCTGCATGCTTAGTGGTGTAAAAGAAAAATGACTGGTTTTGCTAAAGCAATTTTGTTTCCTGAAACTTTGATGAAAAGTGTAAATCATTTCTTCAAGTTTCTGGTAGATTGTGTGTGTGTGTGTGTGTGTGTGTGTGTGTGTGTGTGTGTGATGGGGAGAATCTTTTTGGTAAAATATCATACCATCTTTAAATAGGAATAATTTGAATTATTTTGTAATTGTATCTTTTTGTTTCTTATTTTATTTATCCTATTGCCCTAGTAGTGATTCAAGCAGTATATTGAAAAGAAGTGGGGATATTTGACATATTGTATTTTGTATTTGTTATGCATTTCTCCTTTACTTACATTGTGATATTAAACACAGCATTGTATGATTTCAGTTTTCAGTGGGTTGTGTTCATCTATTTTAGAGATTGTTCCATGTGATCTCCAGAAAAGTGTGTAATCTCTTCCCATTTGACACAATAAAGTACAGATGTCAGTTTTAATCCAGTTGGCTTATGGGGCCAGAGAGTTTAATTCTGTTCTTATTAACTGATAACTTGCTGAATTTGTTCATTTATTCTCAAGTGAAGTGAATTTTTTCTAATTACAGTATGAAAATATGTATTTCTTGTTGCATTTCCATCTGTTTCTACCTCATGAATGTTTGTTGCTAGATGCATGCACCTAAGGTTTATTACTTCTCATGAGACTGTTAACCATCTCATTACCAAGCGTTACCTCTGTTCATCACTAAGAATGTTCCTTGTTCTGAAATCTATTCTCTTGGAAATTAATATATTTAAGCTATTTTCTTTTGTTCTATTGGTATATGCCTTATTAATTTATACTTTATTTACATTAATTCACAGAGAACACATACATGGCCTTTATCCACCTTGACAGTCTCTGTGATTAAATTTGTTTATCTATATCTTTGATATTTAAAGTGTTTAGTAACATAATAGGATTTATATTCACTGTATTTGTTGTCATTTTTCTTTGTTCCTATTTTTTTCTCTGACATTTATTCAGGTGTTTTATGGTTCTAGTTGAGGATTTCATGGATTTGTAGTAATTATATTTTCTATGCTGTTAGGCTATACAGTATACGTTTTCTTTGTTAAATGTTTTCTCAGGGTAGTTTTCCAAGTATTTGCAAATATGCTTTACTAATTCTAAGTGCACATTTAAATAAGTAGTTCACAAAGTAGTAAAAATATCTTATGGTAACAAAAAATATTTCCTCCTCATATCTCATATTATTGCTGTCATTCCTATAACTTATAGAAAAATATGCAGTAAGACATAAGTACACATATGTAAGGAACAGTCAAATATGCACTTGCTAGTACATTTGTAATACTTTAAAAAAACATTGAAATTAAAAAAAAATGTTCAGAGTTTGGGATTTTGCTCAGTGGTAGAGTGCTTGCCTAGTAAGCACGAGGCCCTGGTTTCAGTCCTCAGCTCAGGAAAAAGAAAAAGAAAAAAGGAAAATAACTTTCTACATCTACTCATTTATTCATAATCTTAGAAAGTTTTGAGACTTTGGCCTCTACATCTTCCACTCTACCCACAGGACTTATATTAACATTCTTCCAAGAATAATTTATAGCCAAAAATTCCCATTTATTTATTCTTCCATTTTGAAGAATTACTTCACAAGGTAAAGAAAATACTGATTTGTGTAGTTTCTTTAACAATTCAAAATATTTCCACCTACTGTTTTCTTATGGTCCTTCTTCTGGTTGTTTAAAATAATCATCTTTATAGTATAAAATATAATTTTTATAATTTTATAAACTTTAATAATAGGCCTAGCTATTGTTTTGTCATTTCGTTTTTTGTTGACATTTATTATATTTAGGAATTTCTGAGATTTCTGGATTTATAGTCTAACATTAATTTGGGGACTTTTTTTTAGTCACTATTGCTTCTAATACTGACTTAAACAACAGCCAGTAGCCGGTTGGTGGTGGTGCACGCCTTTAAACCCAGCACTTGGGAGGCAGAGCCAGGCGGATCTCTGAGTTCGAGGCCAGCCTGGGCTACCAAGTGAGTCCCAGGAAAAGTGCAAAGCTACGCAGAGAAACCCTGTCTCGAAAAAACAAAAACAAAAAACAAACAAACAAACAAACAAAAAAAACCAAAAATCAAAAAACAAAAAATCAAAAAGCAAACAAACAGGCAGTCAATATTATTGAAAAAGAAAATTGTACATCTATATTACACAGACAGTTTTCTTATCCTAATTTTACAAACAAGATAGCTTGAAATTATTTGTATAACAATGTACATTGACTTGGGCTCTATGAATAATACATATATGTGTGTACACATGGATAAATACATATCTATATGTATATATGTATGTAAACACAATAAATATCTAAATACATACAAAATGCTATGTCATTTTATAAGAGACTAGAATGCATATAAATTTTGTCATTCTTAGAAGGTTTTAGACTCATTCATCTTTGGATATCATGGAGTAACTGTCCATGAATGTTTCTCCTTTTTTTAGTTTATAGTTGTTCCACAGTTCTTGAATACTCATACAGTTTACTTTTCTATTCTTGGTTTTTCAGTTGGGAATTTATTTCCTGCTGCTTGCTCAAGACTTAGAATTTTTTTTCCTACGCCAAAGCCAGACTATGAATGAGACCCTCAAAGAATTCTTAATTTCTGTAGCAGTGTTTATAATGTCTAGAATTTGTCATTTAACTTTTTGCTGCAGAATTTCTTTATCTGGTTGCATTATCCATCTTTTCTTGCATTTGATAACTTTTAAAATATTAATTATACTTAAAAAAATCCTAGTATGATAATTATAGCATCTGTACAATATTTGGCATTTTTTGTAGTTTGTTGAACATCTACAAATTGTGTGTATGTGTGAATTTTTTTAATATTGTGGTTAAGAGGTTACTTTATTGTGCAAAAGGAAGTACAACAAGTAATACTATATTATGTTGGGGTAAGGTACATGGAAACATGAAGCACTTTGTCACTCTAGGAGCAGGTCTGGTACTTGGTGAGTTGTATTTTGTTGCAGGGAGCTTCTGTAATGCTTTTGACTTTAGTTCATCTACCACTTAAGATAAATAGGGTGGTTAGGGGAAACTAGAGATGAATGTTTCATTCTTCCAGATAGGTCAAGCTGTGACACAAATCCTAGTAAATTTACCTCTATTAAGACATTTTCTCCTAAAAACTAGGTAGTAAATAGAATATTATAGTAAATTCAAAGTAGTTATGTTTCTCTTTTCCTCTGTAAGAACAAACAGGGGCATTACTTTGAGGATCTGGTATACTCCAAAAACTTAAACACAAAATGTATGAAAATTATTTAGTCAGTAGAATTTTTCTGCTTACCTGTGCCTTTATTTTCATTTTATTGAAAATAGATTATTTTCTCATGTAATGTATCTTGATTATGGCTTTTCCCTCATCTATATCTCCTAGTTCCTTTCCGTCTTCCCTCCCATTCAGATTCACTCCTTTTCTATCTCTCATTAAAAAAAAAAAAGCTTCTAAGAGATAATAATAAAATATAACAAGATAAAATAAAAATTATCATATTGGAGTTGAAAAAGACAAACAAAAAGAAGAAAAAGTGTGTAAGAAAAGGCACAAGAATCAGAGACCCACCCCTTCTCATACTCAGGAATTCTGTAAGAACACCACACTGGCTCCATAATGTATACGGAATGGACTTGGTGCAGACCCTTGCAGGCCCTGTGCATGCTGCCTCACTCTGTGAGTTCATATGAGCTCATTGATCATGTTGATTTAAATGGCCTTGTTTTCTCAGTATCCTCCAAAGTGTCTGACGCTCATATTCTTTCTACCTGCAATTAGGTGAGTTCCATGAGCTCTGAAGGGAGGGATTTGATGGAGACATACCATTTACAGTTGAGTATTCTAATGTCTCTGGCTGTCTGGATAATGTCTATGTGTGGGTGTGGATCTCTGTATTTGTTCCCATCCACTGCAGGAGGAAGCTTTTTTGATGATGGATGTTCAGAGTGCTAGTCTATGAATACAGCAAAATGAAATTAGGAGAGGTAGTATTGCTTCACTGTTTGCAAACACACCAACCACAAACCCTTTGATTTATAATGGTGTTTGGTTGGTGTTATTTATTTTATTTTTTTTTTAACCAGCAGTATTTGGTTTTACCCTAGGTCCTGGACTATCTAGTCTCTGGTTCTTGTTCAGTTAACTAGTGTCTAGTATGGGTTCCATCCTGGAGTGGTTCTTACTTAGGTCAAATTAGATAGTGGTTGTTTATTCCAACGAGCTGTGTGTCACCATTGCCTTAGCATACCTTACAGGCAGGCAGGATGCCATTATAAATCAAAGGGTTTGTGGTTGGTGATGTACATGTATCTCTTTGGTAGCATGCAGAGTACCTTCCTCTACCAAAAGTGCTAGAACTTAGGGGTGAAGGAAGGTTCTATGGAGGCACCAGCTCAACTTCTTCGATGAGTTATGAAAGTATAATTTTTGTCAGTGGGGTTTTGCTGTCAATTTTTAGAAGGCAACCTATAGTTTTCACAACAGCATGTTTTGTTTGGGGATTCCCAGGGGACCCTTTTCACAAACAATTCAATTTTATATAACTCAGTATAGGTCCTGATATTTGCCAATTTCATTTAGAATACATTCTTATATGCATATATCTTAGCAAGCTTCTACTGTGTTAGTTTTCCAAATAGTCCTTAATTTTAGCTATCCTTCCCTTTATCCTCCTCTCTGCAAACCCTCCCCACTTGATCCTCTCATTCTAGTACCCCCCACTCCATCCATAACTTCATATTCTGTTTTCCTTTCCTGTACTTCTTATTCCCTTACTCTATACGGAACCTCTGTGGTCTATGGATTGTAGCTTGTCTTTCATTGACTTAATAGCTAATCTCCCCATATAAATGAATACATACCATGTTTTTTTTTTCCTATGGTTCACCTTACTGATCCATGAACAGTGAGATTTTTCCATCGTCTGATATCTTCTTCATTTTTTTCAATTTCTTACAATTTTTATCATGCGAATCTTTAACTTGCATGGTTACTATTAGCACTAAATATTTTATATTATTTGAGGCTATTGTGAAAGGTGTTGTTTCCTTCATGTCTTTATCAGTTCATTTGTCCATTTTCTACAGGATGGCTACTGATTTTTGTGAGGTGATTTTGTTACCAGGTACTTTGCTGAATGTGTTTATCAGCTGGAGGAGTTTCCTGTGGAATTTTTAGAGTCCCTTATTTATATTATCATATCCTTTGCAAATAAAGACATTTTGACTTCCTCCTTTCCAATTTCTATCTCTTTGATCTCCTTCAGTTGTTTTATTGCTCTAGCTAGAACTTCTACTGTATTGAGTAGGTGTGGAGAGAGGGAACAGCCTTGCCTTGTTCCCGATTTTAGTTGCAATTCTTTGAGTCTCTCTCCATTTATAGTAATGGTCACATGGACTTACTGTAATTTGCCTTTATTATGTGAGGCATGTCCCTTGTGAGTATCGGTGTGTAAGAATCAATATGAATATGTGATTAAAGCTGTAGTAGTGTTTCCTTTTGTGTGTTATTAACCACTTGAGTTTGGAGTTTTCTTTCTAATGTCCTCTATGGGGCTGAATTTGTAGGTAGATATTGGCTAAATTTGGTTTTTATCACAGATTATCTTATTTTTTCCATCTATGTCAATTAAAGTTTTGCTGTGTATAGCAGTCTGAACTGACATCTGTGATCCCTTAGAGTCTGCAGCACATCTGTCCGGGACCTTCTGGTTCTTAAGAGCTCCATTGAGAAGGCAGCTGTAATTCTCATATGCCTGCCTTTATATGCTACTTTGTGTTCTTTCATTGCAGCTTTTAATATTCTTTGATTTGTACATTTGGAGTTTGATTATTACGTGCCAGGGAACCTTCTTTTCTTCCAGGCTCTTTGGTGTGCTGTAAGCCTCCTTTTTCCTTGATAGGCTTCTTCTTCTTTCGCTAGGGAAATTTTCTTTTATGATTTTGTTGAAGAATATTTTCTGTCTTTGACCTGGGTCTTTTCTCTTTCCTCTACTCCTATTATTTTTAGAGTTGGTCTTTTTGTAGTGTCCCAGATTTCATGGATGTTTTTGCCAGGTGTTTTTTAGACTTAGCAATTGCTTTGACCAAAGCACCCATTTATTCTACTTTATTTTCAATGCCTCAGATGCTCTATTCCATTCTTTGTATTCTGTTGGTAAAGATTGCCTTTGTAGTTCTTCTTGCAGTTCCTAAATTTCCTAACCAGATTTCCCTCTGTTTGGGTTTTCTTTGTTGCATCTATTTCTACTTTCAGGTCTTGAACTGTTTTATTCATTTCCTTACATGGTATGTTTGTGTTTTTTTTCATACATTTCTTTAAAGGATTTCTTCATTTCTCCTTTAAGGACTTCAGTCATATTCATAAATTCTGTTGTAAGGTCCTTTTCTTGTGCTTCAGCTCTGCTGCAGTATTTGCCACCTGCTGTGATAAGGTTGCTGGGCTCTAGTGGAGACATATTGTCCTGGTTGTCCTTGACGGTGCTTTGTACTGGTGTCTAGGCATCTAGGTTTGGGAAGATTGTTTTTCTAGGTGCTGATATCTGATCTTATCTTTGTTGGGTAGGTGTTTTGTTCCCTAGTTTCTGTTTCTTCTCTGTTTCTTAAGAGTGTGTTGCCTGGTAGGAAATTTTTGGTGTGCCTGATAGATGTGGCTGGCCATTGTTGTTTCCAGGCACAATGTATTTCTGTGTATTGGGAGCTGATACTTAGGAATGGGGATGGGCTGGGGGATGTGAAGAATCCATGGGAAGAAAGAAAACAGGGTGTTCCATGATGCTTAGTCTCCTGGGAGTGGGACTAGAGAGTAAGTATAGGCCCAAGCAGATAGCATGCCACAGGTCTGATTATGAGACTCAGAGATCCATCTTGGAGGAATGGAGGAAGATGTGATCTCCAGTTACCCTACTTGCTTCCATGGTCAGAGTGCCCTATTCTTCCCAGGTATTGCCTGCTGGGTGTTGGGGCTGGGGCAAAATAATAGTTGAAGGGATAGAAGTTTAGAGGGGAAGATATGTGTGATACACCGGAGATGGGGTATTCGGGAAGGGAGACTGCATCAAGTGTTTTGCTTCAGAACTGAAGAAGGAACTGGGGTATTGGATTTGGAGATATACAGATGACACCTGTAGTTAACCTACCCCATTCCCTCAATGGAGTGCATCTCTAATTTCTCATTCAGAATTGTTTTCATTAAGCTGAAAGCCATTTTTTTTTTCAGTAACAGTTTATGTTTTCATTTCCCAACATTGTAACTACTATTTGGTTTCTATTCCCATGAGTTGAGATTCTAAATCAGAGATTGTAGGAGAATCTCAGGGAAAAGCATCTTCCTTACACAACAGAGTCAAAGCACATATGAGCTCACAGAGACTGAGACAGCATATAACGACCTGCATAATTCATGCAAGACAAATTCTCATCATGGAAAAGGGGAGTAAGCACAAATTCCCAACAGTATACAAGAAACTGTTTGCAACTGATAACTGCTTGGGAGAGAGAAATTCATTCTTCTTCAGTGAAATAAAACTGGATGTATCAACAGCTATCCAGGATAGACCCCATGTTCAAGAGCATTTGGCCAACACAAAAGGGGAGTTTATAGGCAATTGTGGTTTGTTTTATTTTAATTCATTTTGGCTCTGTGTGTGCTTTATTTAATTTTGTTTTTTAAAAAAGCAAAAGGACTTTAGTTCAGTGGGTAAGGAGTGGAGGATGATTGGAATGAATTGGAAATTGGGAAAATGGGAAATGATCAAAATGTACTTTATGAAAAATTATAAAAATAAAACTTAATTGGAAAAACTGAGATTCAGAAATTTGCTGGTTGACTTACTTCCCTCACAGATCTAAGAATCGTTGAATTTTTTGGGGGGACAGGCATTGGTGAGTATTTTCTGTTTTTAATAGTAAGCCCCTTATAAGAGGACAAGTACCTGAAAAGCTCAGGCTGTGTGTACGTGATGAAAAATTAGGGGATGTAGAGGGAATGTACTGTAACTCAAGAGTACCAAAGTTTGGTTTCTAGCAACCATGTCAGGTATCTCATAACTTCCTGCAACTCCAGCTCCATAGAAGGAAACATACTCATCTGACCTCTGCAGGCACCTGCACTCACATGCCCAGGCCCCAGAATGGATGAACACACATACATGTAATTAAAATAAAGCACTTTTTAAAAAGAAGATAGGGAATCTCTGTTAAACCAACCATGATTCCTCGGCCTGCCCTGCGAATGGAGATAGGCTTGTAATGCTCTGGCCTTTCTGCATATAATCAGTCAGTACAAAAGCAGGCTCCTAACAGCAGTTGGAAGAATTTGAGAGAATTTTACAAAAGAGAGTCTAGCGGTTGATTAATTATGTTTAAGAGTCATTATGCCATGGTCTCAGTGGCAATGTTTCTAGTCAGTTCTGAAACATCTGCAGGGAATTTTCCCAGACTGATGGCTAAGCTTTTCTGTGTGTGTTTTCGAGAGCACAGTAACACAATAGCTGTGGCAGAGCCTATACTCTAACAGCCTTGATCATATGCCAGAAGGATTCTTTTTGCCACAGTCCATATCGATCCACTTCATCTGGCTTGCCTGTATAGAGTGTTTCACATTTTTGTGGATAGCGCTAACTGAATTGCTGCAAGACCGGAAGATTGTTCCCAGTATATTGCCATGGAGCTTGTAAAGTAAATACAGGATGCAGCGAAGTTGACAAGAAGAGCTTATGACTCTGAACACATTGACAATAAGCCCATAAGATGATTATCTGAAATGTATATTTAGTCGGAAACCAGTCTGAACACTTCCCAAGTACTTGTCTCAGCCACACTGCTGATGTGTTTTCTCTAATAAAGATGTGCTGTACTACTTTTTGTTGCTATGTGTAATAAAATTTGATTTTTGTCAGGTGATATTCTCCTCTTTTCCTAGATGGACTGTAGATTTTCTCTCTACCTGGGCTTCAAATGCTGAATTTGTCAGTTTGTTTGGCTGCTCTTTCCAAGCACATTACTTCTAGTTATATTTTCAAGTGTCAAGTTATTTATTTATTCAAGTACTAATTTGTTTCTTTGGTTATGGTGTATGGAAATTTTTGACCACTTCCCTAAAAAGATTGATATTCGGGTGGGTGAAATAGCTCAGTGAATAAAGGTGCTTACCACTGAGCCTGACTGCCTAAGTTTGTCCCTGGAAAATCATATGGTATAAAGAAAGAGCAATTACTACAAGTTGTTCTTTGACATACACATATTCACCAAGTACACACACAGATAAATAAAGGTCATAAAACATTTAATTTAAAATAGTCTATCTTCAATTATTTTATTCTGTTGTTTTTATATGATTATTAATATATGCTGTTTCAAAAATTATCATAGAGGTGCATATAATTTTGAGTAATATAAATATACAGAACTTATTCTCATCTATACTATATACATGTGTTTTCACTACTTACTTTGGGACACCATACCATATTGCAAAATGTGTTAGATGGTTTCCCACCAGTATGATAAAAAGATTAAAAGTAGTATAGATTTATTTTGGCTTGAACTTTTGAAAATTTGGGTATCTGGTTGATCAGGCCCTATTTTTTTTTAATGTGTGTGAAATGGTGTATTGAGCTGGAAGAAGCTGCTCACCTTTGGGCAGTCAGAAGGCAGGGAGGAAAAGGAGGGCATAACTCTTTGGAGAGTAACATTGGTTCTCCTGGGAGAACAGGAATGAAAGGAGTACTTCCTAGCAAGTGAATTAAAAGTTAAAAGACCAAATAAATAAGTGCATCTAATACTGACCTTGTCCATGTGGTGACTTAGTGGCATAGTGTGCTGAAGAGCACCAATTATCATCTGCGTGACTGTGACTCACTTGTAGTTCATTTATACTGCCACTCCGCCTTGCAGTATAGCATCAGACTTTGTATTGTTAGCTGAGAGAAATATCAAGGTTCAATATTTGGATTCATATTGCTTTCATATAATCCTAAATTCAAAACATTCATAAGTCTAACATTATAAGTCAAAGATCAACTATAGAATATTCACTTTGCATTCTGTGTGTTTAGCATTAATTCAACTAAAAATTGTCATCCCATATTTCTCCTATTCAACTTTTTTCATTTTCTAATGTCCTATTGTAGACTAGGCGGTGGTAGCCATATGCCATGCCTTTAATGCCAATACTCAGCAGGCAGAGGCAGGCAGATCTTTGTGAGTTCAAGGCCAGTCTAGTCTACAGAAAGTTCCAGAACAGGCTCCAAAGCTACACAGAGAAACTCTGTCTTGTAAAACAAAAGAAAATAAAAATGTCTTGTGTAGATTGTATTCTTGTTGACTCATCCTCAAATTGTTTTTTCATTCCAATTATTCATTTATTTTTAGTTTTTGTATATTCTCATTTTCTTTCATAATCACTATGAAGATGTCTGATTTCTGATCATGTCCCTGTTTTTAAAAAGCTTTTTCATTTTCATATTATTTTGATGTCATTATATGCTTATTGATGTGTTGTCAGTTCATATCACTTCTAAGTGAGTATCTCCTTTCAAATTATTATTTTTCACTGTAGTATCAGATTTCTCTAAATTGCTTTATTCCTAGAGAATGGTTTTATTACATTTCTTTTTTTATCATGTATTTCCCCCTTATAACTGGCACTCATATTTAAATGCAGTCCATAGAAGACAGACTGAGGGTTCCTTATAGACAAGAAGTCATGCCGTTTGTGGTTTTATCTTTGAAACAGATTATTTGTTTGGGGTTTCCAAGTGTGAGCATGCATAGACATCTTAGTCTTTTGATGCTCCAGAGAAGTCTCTTCCAGACAAATGGACTTAGGGTAAGAAGTTGGCTGAAAATGCTGGAGAGAATGGTGGGGGCAGAAGTTACTGTGAAAGCATTGTCTTAAGCTTTGATTCTGTATAGTCCTCTCAACCCTCCTGATGTAAACAAAAACAACAAAACTCATATCCAGCCCATCAGTGACTTTCATCTGGAAGGAAGAACCAGTCAACATGCTGAACAAATGATTTAGGGATTCTTGCACACATGCCATGCTTTCATGTACTCCCATTATTTCTTTCAGAGGAGCTGGTAGGGTTCATTACTAATTTGTTGTTGTAGGAGATATCACTTATGATCTGACTTATTTTGTTTTCTTTCTTTTGTTTTTTGGTTTTTCTTTTCTTTTCTCCCCTAGAGAAAAGAATCCCTGGTTTATTTTACTATATTGATATCACCCCCATACCCCTCCTCTATCTTTTCCTTGCATTTTTAACAATGTAATTATATTATAATTTCAAAAATAAAAAAATATATTTCAAAAGACATAGTAATTTTTTTTTGTTTTTCATAACATAATTTCTTTATTGATTGTTTGGGAATTCACATCATGCAACTTAATGCTGCTCACTTTCTAGTCCTCCCATATGTACCCTTCATCCTCGCACTGTCCCTTCAAAAGAAAATTAAACAAATAAAATAAAACCAAACTGACCAATCCGCCTAACAAATGAACAAAAGAAACCTCTCCATTACTCTGTCTTTCATATTTCTTCGTTCAGTGGCATTGGGAACCCTGCTGTGCCACACAGTATACCCTTTAGTCTAATCAGCTGTAGCTCGTGTTACCATGGGGATGGCGCCACGGGGCGGGGGATGTAGGGATGACATGTGATGAAATCACAGGGCCATGCTAAGCCGGCCCTTCCATTTATTGGCCCTGGGAAAAACTGACAGTAGATCAACCAAAACTTTGGTGAGATGGCCCCACTCCTCACCATGGGTGTGAGAGAAATGGCTCTACTCCTAACCTGAGGGGGCAGTCCCAGTGCCCTGGGCTGACCGGCTCAGCTACCACTTAGACCTACATCCAGTGCCTTGGGTTGGCCCACTTTAACATCTACCCCATCTATGCCCCACTAGAGCAGGTGAAGGGACTGGTCCTGTGGAATGATACCCTCAGGATATCCATGACACCTGTGCAGTGCAGTATCTCAGAGGAGTTTTCATGAGGGTCCAATGATGATGGTGTACCAGAAACCAGAGGACTTGAGCTGACAAATGACTCTTCATTACACTTTTAAGCATGTTTGTTTTTTAAAAAATATATTTATTACATTGTAGAGAAATTTTATTTAGCAAGGAAAATAAATTTTTTTTTGTTCAATCTGCCATGTTTAACAATATATCTTCAAATGATTTCTTTCATGTTTAGTCTTTGTTCAATCTATATATTTTACATATTCTTTTGCTGCATAGAAAATTCAATAGATGATATAAACATTTAACTTTTTTAAGGTCGGATATGGTGGTACACACCTTTGATCCCTGCACTCAGGAGGCAGAGGCAGACAGATCTCTGTGAGTTCCTGGCCCGCCTGGTCTACAAAGCAAGTTCTAGGACCACCAGGGTTATTACACAGAGAAACGCTGCCTTGAAAAAACAAAGTGATGTAAAACAAAACAAAATACCCCCCCACAAAAAAAAAAACCAAACCAAAACAACAGCAACAATCCCCCCTTTTTGTTTAAGTAAAAGAATGTATTTAATTAGAATTATGAAGTTTGAGTCCATGATGGCAGAACAATGGCTTGGTGGCACTAACAGCTACAAGATCTTATCTTGAACCACAAGCAGGAAGTAGAGAGCTCATTGGGAATGGGATAGTCCTTTGAAACCTCAAGATTTCCCTCAGGGACACATGTCCTCCAACAGGGCAGCACATCCTAATTATTCCCAAACAGTTCCACCAATTGCGGACAAAGTATTCAAATCCATGTCTATGGAGGGCATTTTAATAAAGCTACCCCAGATCATTTCATTCTGCATGTTGACTGAAGAAAGACCATCTGCTTTCTGGGCAGAACCTTTGGATGTAAGTCCAGGTGTCAACTGTTTTCTCTACTTTTGAAATCTTATCTAGGAAACCTACCTGTGTCAATATCCAAAAGTGTTTTCCCTATGTCTTATTGTGGCTCCAATATTGCTTTACTTAGGTTTTGTTGGCTAATTGAAGTCTCTCGTGCTTTCACAAGAATTTTGGAATACATTATTCAGTTATTCTTCCTACTAAAATTCACCCACTGTTACATTGTGGTCTAAATATCCTTTTCTAAATATGTAGTACTGTTTTCTTCTGTTTTATAAAATTAGGTGTTGTTCCAACACTTGGCATATATATATTATATATCATTTTGATTTCTTCAAGTAGCTTTGAATATAATTTGCTTATTTTTCATATTTATCTTGATAATTTAGTAATT
Organism: Peromyscus leucopus; assembly: GCF_004664715.2. Taxonomy (NCBI): domain Eukaryota; kingdom Metazoa; phylum Chordata; class Mammalia; order Rodentia; family Cricetidae; genus Peromyscus; species Peromyscus leucopus. The sequence continues at coordinate 38,883,898 of NC_051070.1, read as the reverse complement.
TACTATATTAGTAGTATTTCTTTCTTATTTCTGATTAGTATATCTCTTTCTTTACTGGGATTTATTCACATTCTCAATGATGATATTTACTTTTTTATCTTCTGGATATAAGATTCCACGAAGTATCTTTTCTAATTCTGGTCTAGTGGTCATGAATTCCCTTAATTTGTCCATATCGTGGAAGCTCTTTACTTCTCCTTTAACTGTGAAGCACAACCTTGATGGATACAATAATCTTGGTTAGTAGTTATTTTCTTTCAGGATCTAAAATAGACCTCCTTATTCCATCCCTCCTTTAGAGTTACTTCTGAGAAATCTGCTCTTAGTCTAATGTGTTTACCTTCAAGTGTTACTTGACATTTATGTCATAGATTATTTAGATTATAATATTCTTTTTTGCCCTGTGTTTTTAACAGTTTAATCATAATACGTTGTGGTGCCATACTTCTATAGTCATGTGTGCTTGAGGTGCTAAATGACTCTTTTACCTGGTGTTCATGTCTTTCATAAGATTTGGGAAAATTTCTAATATTATTTTACTGAAGAGGGTTTTTTTTTATGCCCTGAATGTGTATGCAGCTATTCTCTCTCAGGTATGCCAATGATCAACATTTAATTATTGTTTAATGATATCCCAGAGTTCTTGTATTTTTTCTTTATGCTCTTTTTACCTCTCTTTTGTTGATTCTGCTGACTGTAAGAATTCAAAAGACATATCTTCAAACTGTGTTATTTTTCCTTTTGCTTCATCTAATCTGTTCTCCAGGCTGCCAACTCAGTTTTCTGATCCTTAGAGCTTCTCCTTCCTTCCAGGATTTCTGTTCAGTTCTTTTTCAGATCACATGTTGCCTTCCTTAATTCAATTAACTGGCTTTTTTCCCCCTTGTATTTCCATGATGATGACTGTGTGTTTGTTGGGACAGGAATATTTTATGATACTATGTGATGGCCTACTTAGTGACTTTCTCTTGGTAATGTGTCTTGGTAGGTGTCAGTCCTGGGTTTGTCTAAACAGCACATAATCTTTCATTTTTGACATAATCTCCAAGATGACTATTCCATCATGAGATAAATTAGAAAGCCATAGGCTTTGTTCCTGTGCACACAGCTGAGCCATTTCAGAAATTATTTTAAATGAGGTATTTAACACTGACTCTAATAATTTGTACTTCTTTGAACTATGTAATTTTTTTATTTGATGCTGAGCATTTTTGAAAGTAAATAATACAGAAAAGAAGTAAAACTATTTTTAATCACCCAAATTAACCACACTTTACAGGTATCCAGAAATATGAAGCATTATATTTTTCAATATAACTTTTTAGGCTAATGGAATATCAAGAGATTAAAATTCATATAGTCAGCACTTTCAACTGACAATGTACAATAAAAACATTTCCAACATTTTCCAAGAAATGCAAGTTATCAAAAACATCTTAATTATGTATTATCCTCCCATACTGATATGTCAGCAGTAATATATATTCATATAATATGTATAACATCTATTGCAATGAAAATTTCAGAATGTTTTCAAAGCCATTTTGTGAAGATTATTATTATTATTGCTAGGAATGTACATTCATTTGTCTTGGATAAATTTTACTAATCTTTAAAACATTTTTTATGATATGGTATTTACCCCAGTACACAATTAACACTAGAAACACATTCTTTCAGAAAGATTAATTGCAAAAATGAAGTCAAGTTATATTTGGCAACTGTCTCTGGTTGGATTTCTTTAGTTGAAACACTTACATATAGCTGAAAAATCAAAATAGTCATGTATGTTATTTCATCTCATTGGCATGAGAAAGACACTTTATTAAAATCCAGGGCTCAAAGGGATCTCTATAATATTTCTCTAAAGCTCCTATAGACAATTTCTTAGACAATAAACTGGGCCTAAGTCATTTTCATTTTTGTTATAACATTTTAAAGACTCCACGGGAAATGTATTCATGTGTTCTACAAAATTTAATATTACTTCCAAAGAAAATTGTGGCTTTGTCTTCTGTATTAGTGAGGGTTTTCTGGAGTAAAAGATCTTACAGAATGAATCTCTCTGAAAATTTCCCTATCTATCTATCTATCTATCTATCTATCTATCTATCTATCTGTCTGTCTGGTTCAGCAAAACCATCAATGGATGCCTATAAATGGAAGGTCCAAGAATCCACTAGTTGTTCAGTCCATGAGACTGGATATCTCAGCTGGTCTTCAGTCTATGTCTGAATCTTGAAGAAATAGGTTTAATGACAGTAAAGGAAGGGACTTGCTAATTAGGTGAGAGCCAACAGACAAAGAGAAAAAGCTTCTTTTTTCTTTGTCATTATATAGGCTTCCAGCTAAAGGTGTGGCCCAGATTAGAGGTTGGTTTTCCATGCTCATGTACAAGTATATTGTCTACTGAGTCATCTCCACAAGAAACATAGTTTTTTGCAAAGTTGGACATCCAAATCAGCCTTCCATGTTTCTTTTTAAAACTACAGATTATTATAAAGCAAAATCTTTTTTCTACAGATGTTTTATGTATGATATTTTTTTCAAACCACAATATTAAGTGCAACACATACTTTACTGAAAACCCAAAGAAAAAAAGTACTAAAGAACCAAGGGTTTAGCTCTATCAGAAATTTGGATGATGATTTGTATAAAAATTTTCAGCCATACATGCTGTCTATGCTTTGTAATCTAAATAATATTATTTTCATCTCACTCTGTTCACATTAACAGATTTGCCTTTTGGAAGAAATGCATTAACGTTCAACATTGGCAAGAAAAATGCCATCTGAAATAATATCAGGATTAGAAAATAAAACTAATTCACCACCAAAAGGCTTATTTAATATACATAAGGTTTTAAAAATACTCTATGAAGATCTATTACAAATATCATAAGTGTCACAAGCTTTCTGTTTAATGTTTCATCTCTAATGCCACCATAATATATCATATATATTAGAATACAAAGTATGAATGGTTTGGGTTCCATGTATTCTTGTTTGTATAGTTTCCAGTCTTTTTTTTTTTTTTTCTTTTTTTGGTTTTTCAAGACAGGGTTTCTCTGTGAGTTTTGTGTCTTTCCTGGAACTCACTTTGTAGACCAGGCTGGCCTCGAACTCACAGAGATCCACCTGCCTCTGCCTCCCAAGTGCTGGGATTAAAGGCATGCGCCACCACTGCCCAGCAGTTTCCAGTCTTAATGTCAAGGGTAGATTTACAAATGAGTAAACTTTCCATTCTACTGAAGGAGAGGAGTTTAGGGAAGAGAAAAAAATAGAAAGATATCTTCAATAATGTACTGTGCTTGAGAGATGACTCAATTGGTAAAGTCCTTGCTAGACATGACATTGGGAGGACCTGAGTTTGAGAGCCTAGCACCCATATACAAATCTGGGCATGCTGATGTGCATCTCTTACCCTAGCACTGCAAACACAGAGGAAAGAGGATCATGGCAGATCACTGGTTGACAAATCATGTTGAATCAATGAGTTCAAGGTGGAGCCTTTTTTAAAAAAAAAAAAAAAAAGGAAAAACTCATCAAGGAAGACACTCAGTTTTCACCACTTTCCTCCACATACATGAATAAGCACACATGTATAAACCCCACAAACTATACACACACACAGAAGGGATATTTTTCACAAGTTTAACAATTACACTGCATTGAAGATCTTTATTTTAACCTTCTAACTCTGAAAAGCTTCCTATAATTTTTTACTTCCCATTACTTCTCACTCTGAGTAGTATTATAAGTTATGTGACATCTTATAGATTTGGATGATTTTCATTATAGGAATTACTTATGTTATTTGATAATACTTTATAACATGTTCTAGTTTGAAGCTTGTTTGTGCAATCTCTTGAAAGTCTCTTCTGTACTAAATCCTGTAAAACGACACATTTTTTGCCCGTTCATCATTTATTGCTAAGCTTGGTATCCTTTTGCAAAAGATAAAATTGAAAATAAGGAACAATGAGAAAAGTAGACATTGAGTTAACAAATTTACCCTTGGTTCCCATTTGGAAAAAAAAAAGGAATAAGAAACAGATAAAGGTGTATCTGAATAGATGGTGTCATTGCAGTCAGTCAGCTGCTTGCTCTGCTCAGTATTACCATTCAAAACTGGATAATACTTTCAAAACTGGAAGTGGAAGAGAATTAGAAATACTTTAATTATGATACCCTTATCAGTGTTTGTAACCAGTCTTTGCCATTTTGTATTTTCACTGATGATGCAGCATTGACTGGAATAGGCAGTCCCATATATGATTGCTGGCGGGACATGGTGAGTGTCTCTTAGAAGACCCTGACTGCAGGAGAGCTGTGGAGAAATGCCTTATCTGAAACATTCGTCCCTCTGTTCAAATACAGCCAGTATATGTCTCAAAAAAGACGCTACAATGAATAAAAATGGACAATGTGTCTCTTCTGCTATTGCTGTAGCTACTCTTTCTGCTCCTCTCCTCACACCTTTTCTTTTCCTCTTCTTCCTTCCTCATATCCTGAAAGGCTTCAGCACTAAATGCTGAATAACTTGAGATTTTTTTTTTTTAAAAAAAAAGTCCAGAAAAAACAGACCCAAATTATTTTAATATTACATTATTTTATAAAATGGACCATAAACTATAAAACAACATATTCTTTAACATGTGTTACAAAAATCTTAGAAGTTAGCAACAACACACATCACATCTGTTTCTACACAGAGAGGGAGCAGAGCATTTGGCTCGCATGAACAGAACAGCTGCTAGAAGAAGGAGCATGTGTATAATCCTGCTGTTCTTTTCTGTTATTCCAGGTCACTAAGACAAACATAGTCATTGTCTAATATGGCAGTTTCCTATAAAGGAGGCTTCAAGGCTGGAGAGATGGCTCAGCCGTTATTGGCTAGGTTCACAACCAAAATAAAGTAAGCTTCAAGTAATGAAGTCATACATTAATGTTAACTTGCAAACATGAAAGAATTTTAAGTAGTTATGTTGCACACATAATACATTTAATATTTCCCTCAAATTTAAAGATAAAAATTTAGAAAGCAGTTTAACCATAGAGAGTGTTTAAAATTTATTGACTCTTTAAAATCACCTTCAAACATGGAATAAGTTATAAATCAAAGGCTAAGATTTTTACAGAACTTTCCTGATTGAGAACCTATGCTCTTATTTTCATCCTTTTCTTCTGACAAATAAAATGTTTCATATCGCCTATACTTCTTACTTTCCCTGTCCATGTTATCCTGTTTCCCTTATAAATGGTACCCTCGTTATCCATTACACCTTTCCCATACCTCTCTCTGTCTCTCCATATATATATATATATGTACATATATATATATGTACATATGTGTACGTGTGTGTGTGTGTGTGTGTGAGAGAGAGAGAGAGAGAGAGAGAGAGAGAGAGAGAGAGAGAGAGAGAGAGAGAGAGAGAGAGAGAGAACTAACTAAGCTTTTATCTCTGGCCTTGATTTTTTCTCTTGTCTCTGATATTTATGTGTATGCAGAATATAAATGTGTATTTTGTAGGCAGGTCATTGTAGCTTGGAGATACTGATGATCATCTCCGGTAGTATGAAGGTTATCTTCCCGTGCAGTATCATGAATGCTAGTTAGTAGGGGTAAAGCTGTTAGTTAAACCCCAAAATGACTTCTCCATGTTCAATTGTATTTCTATCAGTTGTATTTAGCAATAGGGTCTTGCCATCTGGTTGTATGGAGTAACCAATAGTCTTTACAATAGCTAGTGGTATTTGGGGTTTTCCATGGAACCCATTAGCTAACTAATTACCAAAATGTAACTCAGTCTTCTCACTACAGGTTTTACTTGGTGGCATAAGATATCTAGTTGGGGCATTGTATTCTCTTTATATTTGTTGACTTCATTTAGATTCTTTTCAGACACATGTAGTTTAGAAGATCCTATAGTAGTAGCTTTCCATATGGTTTTTCAAGTGGCCTTCAGTGTTCTTTGTCTGTCCCATATTCCCTCCCTTAATATTCTCTTCCAAACTACTCAATGTTTAACCCTGCTGTTCTAGTTTCTGCTTTGTCTTTCCACAATAATATATTCTATCTTCCCTTCCTCTCCTTCCCTAAGTCCTGTACTAGGTGTCTAACCTTTATAGTTATTCATATTATAATAAAAACCAAGGAATTAAAAGTTAACACCTATATATATGATGATACATACAATATTTGTATTTTTGAGTCTGGGTTTACTCACCTGGGACAATTTTTTTCTAGCCCCAAACATTTACATTTGAATTTCATAATTTCACATTTGTCAACAGCTGAATAATATCTCATTATATAATTGGACCACATTTCCATTATTCATTCATCAGCTGATGGACATCTAGACCCTTCCCAGTTTCTCAAATCAGTGAACATGAATGACCAAGTGTATCTGTAGTAGGTTGTAGAGTCCTTTCACTATAGCTAGATCTTGAGGTAAATCTATTTCCAGATTCCAGAGGATCTCCCACATTGATTTCAATAATGGCTCTACAAGTTTTCACTCCCATCAGCAAGGAATAAGTGTTCCACATTCCACATATCCTTCCCAGAGTGTGCTATAGTTTCAACATCTCTTGAAGAAGTCTCTGATTTCATTTTCTCTTAGTCCTTCTAGTTAGCCTTTATTATTATTATATTATTATTATCATTATTGTTGTTGTTTCTTGTTAATACAGCTCTTGGGAACTTCCTTGTCTTTTTTCTTCAAGGCACATGTAATATTTTTATGAGAAATGTTATGAAAACAGAAAAGATACTATCACTTTTCAGTTTTACTTTTTTTTTTTTTTTTTTTTTTTTTTTGCCTAAAATGGTAGCCTAAATTGTTGATTTTTAATTTCTTTGTCTTCTCCTCAGGACCTCTAATTATACTAAATTAAGAGTAGTTTTTCTCACATGTGCTGATTCCTGTCTCTTTCAAACTCTGTCTCCTTTGGATGTATTTCTTTAAATTTCTTAAATCTAATTGCCATACTGTACCTGATAAACATCTCCTGAAGACTTAAGTGTAGATATCCTTGGCCAGACTAACCAGTCCCAAGTCTCAGAGCTGACTATAATTGCATCTTCTATTGCAGCAAAACTGACTTGACAATGAGCAGCTGCAGAACGAGATCCATTTAAAATCACAGTGCATGTCCTGTGTGCCCACTGTTGGCGCTTAATACATATTAGTCATTTGAAAAACTCCGCTTATGACTTCCCATTTGAAATGGAAAAATAAAACCAAAAATCTTTCCAGAAATGGGAAAGAGTGTCCTTGGGGTCCTACGAATGTTCTACCCATCAACACAATGGGCCCTAATGTCCCAAGGCAAACTCTACTAGAGCACTCACCTAAGAGCTTTGAATTACTCAGACTGATATTTACTTCCATTATGGGGCACTTTGGGGGGTCCTGTAGCAGGAAATATACACTATAAAACCAAATTCCCATCCATTCACTGTGAGTAACTCTGTGGTAACTGGGCCGTTAGAAATAGAACATATTTTTGTGTGTGTGGTTTGTAACTAAGCTCTCAGAGTGGGTTTTGTGCTGTTCCAAAATAATTTAACTCTGGGGAGGAGCAACAATCTTCAGGCTAGGATCAAAATTAATAGGCTCTGCATTGATCAGTCTCAGCTCTTAACTCCGAGTTCTTGCTACAGTCAAATGTAACATTGTCCGCTTCTGCCTTTCATTGTATTATAGCCTATCATCGAAAGGTGTGTGAGTGCAGATTGTTACTTATCTCATTCAGCCCATCACAAAAGGGCGCAGCGGTGTGTTAGCTCACTGGAAACAGGGTGGAATGCTTCCATTTTGTTTCTGAACTAGAAATAAGAGTATTTGAAGAATAATAGGGAAATCAGTGAAACAGAAAAGGAGTCAAATATGAAGGTAAACGTGCTATATATTACAGATCAGTTTTTATTAATTATTATATTTATAATTCTTAAAAATATAAAGGTAATAAGTGAACTTTTTAGTTATAAGTCTACAGTTTTGATAAATGTAGGATATTCAAGATGGTTTATTGCATTTTCCATTTCCTTCTTAAACAGAAACATTGATATATGTGATTTTATAATGCTGTTTACATATATTTGTGGATAAGTATATTACATATTTGACATTAAAACTGTTTTTTCATTATATATAATTTTTATTTGTATGTTCAGTGCTCAAAAGGAACAAAAACATAAAGTATTTGTCACTTACTTTCATATTTCTCTCTTAAGCTTTTGATTTTCTCACAAGATCTTTGAGAAAGACTCCATTTTCAATATTAAATTTAAATTAATAATCTCAATTCAACACCAAGTAATTTTATCTAATGTAGAACAAAGGATAAACAAAGATGAAAACTATGTAGAATAAGTCGCTCCAACTACCCAGAGTTAGTGAGATCATGAATCTTAGAAAAGAACCTAATATTGACACTTTACTAGTCCAACATAATTCCTATGTTCTAAATCTTATGTTTATAGTCATAGAAAAGTGTAACTCTCACCCCACATCGATGAAGCTTCTCTCTATAGCAGACAGAGTATTACACAAATGACTACTGGGTCACAGTACACACAGCAGTGGATCATGTGGAGCCTAGCTACAACAGATACATTGACCCTGCAACTCTTGTATCTAAAGCTCAGGAAACAGCTAGGAAGAGGTGAGTAGAAAAATTGCAAGTCCCAAAAAACCAGGAAGTCTTCTATGATATTGTGTAGCATGAATCTTAAAAGTTCTTATTAATAAAATCAAACCCGAGGCCAGTTATTGGGCTCAATGCTGGTAGATCAGAGAGACAGAACAAGTCACAGCTACCTCACTTCGCCGGATCCTCAGCTGATCTTGTCTCCTCAGACTGGAGGACTCTGAGTCCTCATCCAGAATGGGTCTCAGCTGAATTACTGCTCAAAAGCCTGAATGCTTAACCATCCAAATGCTTAGCCAGCCAAATGCTTAACCAGGCCAAATGCTTCTAGATTCTGGTCCTCACGCCTTATATACCTTTCTGCTTTCTACCACCACTCCCTGGGATTAAAGGCTTGCTTTCTGGGATTAAAGGCGTAATGAGTCACCATGCCTGTCTGTATCCTTGAACACGTGGATTTCTGCCTCTGGAATGCTAGGATTAAAGGCGTGTGCTACCACTGGCTATCCTTTATGTTTAATATTGTGGCTGCTCTGTCTCTGACCCCAGATAAGTTTATTAGCATGCACAATATTTGGGGGGAATACAATACCACAATATTGTGTCTTTGAAAAAAATGACAAGAAAGGTGTACCCATGTTACCTCAACAATGTAGTTATCTAAACAAGACAGCACCAAAAGACATGCTAAAACAGAAAGAGGAAATATCAGAGGTCCCACCACCAGACAAAGAACTATAGGCAACTAATGACTGCTGATAGAGGGAAAATTAGCCTCTTCCAAAGATGAGCCCCCTAGTTAGTTATCCAATACAAAGTGATCAGCCCCAAAATCATATACACCCAAGCCACACTAAACAGAATAAAAGGCTGTATTTATAAGTTTAAGAATATATTCTGTATATTAATAAATATTACTGTTACATTCACATATATATGTAAAAATAACAATCAAAGAGAAGGAGGTCATCAATTTGAGAGGGAGTGGGAGGGCAGGGGAAGGCTTGGAGGAAGGAAAAGGAAGGAGAGAAGCAATTTGGTCTAGCAATCCAACCATATGTATATGTATATATGTATGTATGTATATATATGCATGGAATTTACCATTTAGTGTAATTTAGATTTTCTGTATTTGACAACATATGAAGAACACTGAGTCATTGTTGAAGTTTTCATGGCTAAGTGCTATAACAGAAATATTATACAGGTATGCTTTGGAATGAGGAGGAAGTATGGCAGTTTGAATAAGAATGGCCCCCAGAGGCTCATATATTTGAATGCTTAGTCACAAGTTCTGCTGGATAATTTTGTGCCAACTTCATACAGGCTGGAGTCATCTGATAGGAGGGAAACTCAACTGAGAAAATGCCTCCATGATATCAGGTTGTGGGCAGGCCTATAAGGCATTTTCTTAACTGGTGATTGATGGGGAAGGACCCAGCCCATTGTGAATGGGGTCATCCATGGATTGGTGGGCCACCTTTCTATAAGAAAGAAAGTTGAGTAATCTGTGATGAACAAGCCAGTAAGCTACACCCCTCCATGGCCTCTGCATTGGCTCCTACCTTAAGCTTCCTGCCCTGTTTGATTTCCTGTCCTGACTCCCTTCAATGGTAAACAGTGGTATGGAAGTATAATCCAAATAAAACTTTTCCTCCCTTAAAACAAAAAACAATACAAAATAGACAAGCAAAAAAAGAATAAATAGCTCACCTTGGGAGTGAAAGACAGAAATTCTATTCAAGACTTACTCTTCATTAACAAATTGTGAAATTAATATTATCTTGTTCCTAGATGCATACAGGAAATACAAAATGACAGAAGGGCATATTAATTTAATATATAAACTTGATATTATTTTACATAATGTGTAATATGTTTATTGTAGAATATATAAAACACAAATAGAACATTACTAAATATTAATATAATTTTTATGTAATGTCCAAAGGGTTGCTTGGGAAACTTACTTTGTATTCTAAGGATGGTACAGTCATTTCTTTCTCCTTTTCTCTTATGGAGGGAAAATAATATCTATATTTCATTTGCAACAAGTAGAACCTTTTTCTGTATTTCAAGTATTCAATATATATACATCGCTCTTCAGAAATGGTAGCAAATGCAATGAGGAAGTAAAGAAAATAGGGGTATCTGGAGAATGATAACAGAAGAGTTCGCCCTACTTTATGTTTTAGAAAAGACTTAAGTGGTTTAATTTGAAAATCAGTTTAAAACTACTAGTGTAAGAAGAGAAAAGGACACATGGTTTGAATGGGAGTGGATGGATGAAGAATTTGTTATCTAATAAAACATCACATAAATTACTGTGAACTGTGGAAACCTAAAGCTCAAGTCTGCTGGAAATTCACAAGTTTCTCACATGCAAAGTATGCACACCAATGTGATCTAAACTGGAAAGGAAGGAAGCTGCGGTATTTATAGATCACAGATCTACAGTATTTATAGAAGAACAGTTTCCCCTGGAGATGTTGGTTCCTTTCCACTTTTGGCTTGTATGCAGGTGAGAAAGTATATTTGAAATACTGGACAAAGCCTTGGTTTGGAAGTTGGAATGGGATCTTCAGTGAACTGAAGTGGAAGGGGAAGAAGTTACTTACGGGTCAATGACAGTGTTTATCAAAAAAAGTATAAAAAAGAACATAAGTAAGTTGAATTTTAGAAGGCACTTTAGAAAACCACAAAAAGAAAGATTCAATGAAATTGAAAGTCTACTACTGAAGTCCTAGACTGGAGAAAAAAAAAAGACTCAAAAGTTTCTGGGAACATACTGCAAAACACATTTGCTATCTACCACTGTACATGAAAAATGTCTGAATTATAGCACAGACTTCTAATTTTGTCCCCTAGTTATGGATTATTTATTCAGCCATTTACTTATTTATTTCCAATTGATGCCTTAATTGCTACCACAGCTAACATAGGTCCAATTGGCCTCTATTTTTGAACACATGAGAGGATTGTGTTTCCTATGCCTTATATAATTTCTGAGTGCATGAGATGGTTAGATAAATGTGAAGAAAATGGGAGACATAGGAAAGCATTGAATCTGTTGTAATAGAAAATGGTCCTCTCTTCGCACCTCAAATTTTCTCGTTGGAACCAGCACAAGTCCCTGGAATCAAGTCAGCAGATTCCATATATAGCATCTCAGAGTTTAAACATGCTCATTTGGTGAGGCTCCTTTATTTGTCACCATTTTCATTTTAAAAAGTATTTTTTCTCTTGAACTTTATTTTCTCTTTCTGGTCATTTTAACATATGTTTGGGTGGTTACTTTATTGCTCTTTCAAACTCTTATGCTGGTATTTTTACTTTTTTTTCTCACTAACCTAGAAGTGAAATTATTTACTGAAAAAAAAAAGAGATGTTTATTTTGTTTATGGATCTAGAGGTTCCATGGCACAACTGAATGGCCTACTTCTTTGAGTCTTTGGTTGGGGACAGCAGAGCAAGGGCAGGGAAAACTGCTTTGCAGAAAAAGCAAGGCAAGAGCAACGGGGTGATGCAATCCTCTACTGTTACTGCTCTGCGCCCCAGAATATAAAGAACTCTCAGAAAGCCCAATCTCTTTTATCTAATTATTCACTTAGTGTGTGTGTGTGTGTGTGTGTGTGTGTGTGTGTGTGTGTGTGTGTGTGTGTGTGATGTGTATATGTGGCTGCAGGCCAGTCTGACTCAGGCAATTCCTCCATTGGGGTCCTTCTTCCCAGGTAACACTAGTTTGTTTGACAAAACCTAGAAAATGAACTTGTTAATAAACTTTTCTTTGCCCATATAAAAGATACAGCTAGTGGTGAGATTTTCCTGTAAATCCCATCAAGGGAAAAGGAACGGCAGGGAAAACCATGGGTTTCATTGACTGTATAACCTAGCCTAATTGTTGAGTTCCAGGTCAGTGAGAGACACTGTCTCAGAAAAAAATAAACAAAAACAAATAAACAAACAATGAAACAAATCAAAACAAAATAAATTATATAGTATGCTTAAGCAAAAATATGCAGGTTCTTCTCTGGATACCACACACGTATACAGAATTGTTCATGGATCTTACACACACACACACACAAAAAAAAAAAAAACACAAACACACAAACATATCAGTGATAGACATATAAGATATCATTTTTAAAGTCATTTTAGAATACTTAAGTGTTTTCTAAGTCAATGAAGACACAAATAGACATATCTTTTTTTCCTTCAAATTCTATTCATGGTTTTATAAAATACTAAATTTGTGTGCATACTTAATTGTGATTAACAGAATATAAATAAAATTCCTGGGTTCTCATCTTTGAATATTCATTTGGCATCTAATTTAAAACTGATTATTTGACATCAACATATCAATTGATATTATAAATATAGTAGTTATTATATCAATATAAAATAATTTTCTCTCTTGAAATCCATTCCAGTGACTCCTTTCTAGTAAATTAAAGGAATGGAAATCAAACATTATATTTCACAAGTATATTTAATGACTGTTTCTCAAATTCTTCAGCACAGAGAGAAAAAATGAAGGAGGAAATAGAGATTAAGAGGTGCATAGCAATAAAGATATTCAGCATGGACAAACTTTAGTTAGGGTTCTGACCATCTCTGTTCTGTATATTGGTGCTTTCTCTGTACATGTTCATTTTAGCATAGTAAACCCACTAAATCAGTAAAGTCAGAAACGTCCATGCTGTCAATGTGACCCTCATCCTTTCCAGGGCAGGTTACTCATCATCCTTCTTCCACTGGTGATGCCTAATTTCATCAGAGTAGTTAATCCAAATCCCCCTTCCCTTTTATGTTCCCTGTTAGTACTCTTCGATCCACTCTCCCTGATACTCATTCTTGGCTATAAATTCCCACTTGCATGGGTCATTGTCAGAGTTGAGCCCTATTTCCTTCCTCTAGTGCAGGAGTCCTTCTCAGTAGCTCCTCTCCCAGTCCTGGATACTCCTTCATACGCTTCAGCTAAGAGCATGGTTTACTGTTTCTTCAGCAGTTCTGGGGTGACGACTCACACAGTGTCAGAACATCCCTGGATGTCAGTTTCTGGACATTCTTTATGGAAACCAAGTTCTGTCAATAAAGCCCCGTTGCTTTATATTACACAGGAGGTATCCTGAACCACCAGTATCAGCTATGATTCAGAGCATCCTTACTAAATAAAAGGGAACCAATCAAGAAATTTCACTTGTTTTATTCAAAGGCATGAAGAGTATATCCTTTCCTCTTTAAAAGGTGAAATTCTGAGTCATTTTGTGAAGCAAGAATTGTAGTGGACATTTGGGAATCAACAAAGAACTAAAGGAAAATGACTTGGATAAAACATGAGGCAATTTAAATGTTGTCACATATGAGAGGTTGTGAAGAGATGCCACATCCAGAGTATGAAGGCCAGGAGAGCTACCAAATGAAGCACCGGGGCCTAAGCCCACTGATACACATTGATAAGTGAGAATACTGGTGATTATTTAGTTGATCTGAGAAGCAAATTGGCACTGGCATTTTTACATGTCCTTTGTCAAAAATAAGAATCTAATCACCTTAAGAGATCAGTGACAATCCTGGAGGCAACATTTGATACTAATTAATAGCACACATCAAATAACTTTTACTGATTATACAGATGTTAAACATATTACCCTTTCTTCAGTAAAACATGATGAAATGTTCCTGCCCAAGGGTGATCTGAGACTTACTGCTGAGGCCGAGCTATTTGCCAGGCTATTTGTAGGGAAGTAGTACAACACAACATCTCTCTGCCTTTTGATTGATTTAAGGTTGTAAGAACATTCTATTTACCTAATATATGAGGAAAAAACATGAAAGGGAAAACCTGTTATAAATTGAAAAGAATCTGTATAAATCAGAGTCCGAGCCAAGGTGTAGCTGTCAATTATAATAAGGCTGCAAGTGTTATATGACCTTACCTTGCAGCGATGCACAGGTTTACAGTGATTCCAGAAGAAAGACAAAAAACAAATCATTATCTATCACAGATATCAGCTCACGGTATTAGTGCAGATGAAGATTTATGAATAGCTCACGGACAAAGGTGAATTTTAATAACTATTACACTGCAATGACCTTTGTAGGCATCAGTGTTGATTGACAACTAAATTGCAAGTGTGTTTTGTGTTGCCTTACTTACCATAACTGTGGAAGATAGAATATGATCTTAATTCTGTTCAAAAATAGGAACAATAAAAGGGGAGAATCATTTAAACAGTTAGACTTTGCAGTTAAACAGCAAAGTAAAACTCATCTTTTCTTTCTCCCTTTTATTCCTTTTTCCTCTAAGCCCCCCACCCAAAGACCATGCTCACTTTACTAAGTCTAGCATAATTGGCTTTGAGTTTTATTCCTAACATAAAATGAAGGACTCCAAAGTTGCCACCCAGCAAGGCTGGTGAGACATTGAATGTAGTGTTGGTTGCACTAAGATGAAGGTGTCCTGTTCAGAGTTACGGAGACATCACCTTATTTCTGACAGAAGACAGGGACTTATGGTAAATGTTGGCTTTTACTTCTGAACAGATTGACACATCTAAATTGGTCCCTCCACCAAATAGAAGAAAGCTGATTGGTTAAACTTGAATAATATCATGCTTTTTATATAAAAAGTTTAACATGTTTTGGAGTAATAGTACCAACAGATAATTATGGTTTTTTAAGTGTTGAGAAGCAAAACCAATGTGTGTGTGTGTGTGTGTGTGTGTGTGTGTGTGTGTGTGTGTACAAATCAACAAAAATTTCAACATGAAGTTTCCATTAAAAGTCATAAACTTAAAAAAAGTCTATGAATTTGTGAATCACATTGAAATTGCATAGATTTGATATTTTCAAATGATTCAACATTGCAAAATATAAGAAAAAACGTCATTACAAATTTTATTGATTTTTTTCTACTTTTAGGAATTTTACAAAACACTTCTCCAACATTTCTTAGAAACAGCTAAAAATGTGACCCCATATGTAGAAACTTGTTCAAGGAATGAATAGTACACCTTATAATACAGTGTTTAAACCATTATGGACTTTGTTTAAATTGTTCACGGGGACAGTCTATCACAGGAATACATATTTAACATGACTCATTTTTGTAGGCTATTAAGAAAACCACATAAACAAAGAGTACAAGGCAACTATATACAATTAATTAAAAATAAATACATTTCTAATTCTCAACTGGAATCTGATTAATCAAAAAGATGTAATTTCAAATTAAAAAATGTGGTATTTTCAGACTCTCATATCAGGATACATTTCATATTCCTATAAATCCCAACAGTTACTATGAAGGCAAAAGAATTGCAATGATATAAATAACTTGGATCTAAAAAAATATACACCTTTGATGCATTTTCACAGTAACCTGCACAGAATATTTTTAACGTCAGTTCAATAAAATCTCCACTTGAAACACAAACTTCATTTCAAGGTTGTTAGTTTTATATTTAAAAAAATGATAAGCAAAAATTATATTTTATTGATGTATTTTTTATCTTAAAATTCTTTGATGAATGTTAGGTGAATGAATTCTCTGTCAGAGATTATATACCTGTTTCAGATAACAGACCATCTCTTGACATTTTGACCTTGTGTTTCTTGAAACTTATTTAATACTGTGTTGATTACTTTAGTTTTCAGGGGGAAAAAAGAAATCCAAATATTTGACAATAGTAGTTATAGAAATAGTACAGCTGTCTGTGTAGGAAATACCAGTGCACAAGGCTTCAAATACTGCCAGAGGATATTGATAATATATTTTCTCCACTGTTGGAGCTTATTTGAATTGAGAAATATTTTCTGAGAGACTATATCTCCTAAAAATGGCTGCCTGAACATAAATATAAGCAATGGCAATGTCAATAGACAGACTAAGACAGAAAGTTTAGAGTGTAATGTTGAGACAGAGAAGTCTCAACACTAGACAACATTAGATATAGAATATATGTATATGTATATATAAATATATATATGAAAGATGAAATTAATTTGCAAGAAAGTGAGGGGATGAATGAGAAAGTTTTGAGTAAAGCAACATAAGCAACATAGGAGAGGCCAGGAGAAAAGGACAAGGGATGAGTGATGTAATTATATTTTAATTATAATATATATTTAAATAAAGAACCACAGGTAACTAAGGAATATACTCTCAGAAATATAGTCTTCCCCAGGGATGAATCCACTGATTGGTTATCCAATACCAAGCCATAAAATCATATATATACAAGTAACACTAAATGGAAAGAGTAAGATATGTGTGTGTACGTGTCTCTGTGTGTGAGTGTCTGTGTGTGTATGTGTCTGTATGTGTATGTGTTTGTAAGAATAACACAGAGAAAATGGACATGAATTGGACAGGGAAAATTGTGAAAAAGGCATAGAGGATGGAGGAAGCAAAGGAATGGAGAATTAATATTTTAGTTTCAAATTTTCTTTTAAAATGTTTACAAACACCTAACAGAGTTCCCATATATGCTACACTTCAAATTAAATATTTTACATGCAAGTGTTTCCAAGACATGCTATTTAATTAAGTTCATATGGAATGGATTCATTACTGCTATCTTTCTCTTTTTTTAATTTTTGACATTATAATTACATCATTTCTCCCTTACCTTTCCTACCTCCAAAGTCTCCTATATACTCCTCCTTGCTCTTTTTACAAGTTCAGAGCCTTGGTTTTCATTAATTGTTATTACATGCACATATGTACATGTATATACATATATGTTCAGAAATAGAATCTGCTCAGTCTGTATAATGTTAATCATGTATATGCTTTCAAGACCTACCATTTTGAAATATCCTTTAATAGGAAAGAAGTTCCCTTATATCATCTTCCTTACTCAAGTGGGTCTGACATATTGCATTGGCTGACAGACAAGAAAGCATCAGTCTGTACAGATGTTTAGCTGGATAACATATGCACAAATATCTTTCTAGGAAATCCAAACAGGATTTTCAAATAAAACATAAAAATTTTAAAAAGAAAAGGAAAAGAAAGAAAAATATTTCTAAGATCAAGTAGAATAGTTAGTTCTTAAACCCTTTTTAAAATTTGAACTTTTAAATTTCTGTTTTTCATGTCTCATTTACATTTTAATATGAGAAGCAATTCGTTTATTTCTCTTTAATAATGTTTTATCCTTAAAAGCTAGCATAATCCAAGCCAGGCGGTGGAGGCTCATGCCTTTAATCCTTAGACTCAGGAGGCAGGCAGATCTCTGTGAATTCAAGGTCAGCTTAGTCTAGAGGGCTAGTTCTAGGACAGCCAGGGCTACACAAAGAAACCTTGTCCTGAAAAACCACCAAACAAAAACAAAAAAGCTAGCATAATCCATCACCTCCCACAAACATTCGAGTTGATAAGTAAGATATTTTGTTCAAGAAAGAAGATAACACCACACAGAAAGTGTTGATTTCCCTAAGATGAGACACTAGTCCAGAGCAACTTAAAGTTGTGTGGTCATACCAAGCTGATGCTAAACTTTCCTTTTCAGGGGAAGATGTAAGCCACATCTCCTCCTCCTCCTCCTCCTCCTCCTCCTCCTCCTCCTCCTCCTCCTCCTCTTCCTCCTCCTTCTCCTCCTCCTAAGGTCCCAAGACAAACTGAGTCTGGATTGTGCCCAATTTCATGCCAAGGTACCAATACATTTATTGGACTTCCTTATCGAGCATAGGTAAGGGAATTCTTTAAGGGGTAGGGTACCCGCCTCCCCTACAGGCTGTACACCCTCTATCTAGCAGGGATGGGGGAATCCCTGCTGCTGTGTAGCTGGAGCATGATCATGCTCTAGCACTAGTCGTACCCGGCCTATATCCACTAGCTCCTCTCTATGGCCACCAGAAATTAAGGCAGAGTTGACTACATCAGGTGATAGAGAGCAACTAGATAATAAAGTAAGAACCTCATGTCTCTATCCTATATTATTTCATAATATAGGATACACACACACACACACACACACACACACACACACACACACACACATATATATATATATATATATAATTTTTTTCCTCTACTGAGCCCATTTAGTGTTGCTCTTATGCACGTAAGTTTGAGGTTGACCACTTGTAATTGAATAACTTATCAGGGATCTTGTCTCTGGAGAAAACGAATTCTCGGATTCTCCCTCTTTCATCAACCATTGATTGTCTGCCTGTAGCTCTTCATTTCGGGGTGGGAACTTCCATTTCCCCCCATCTATGTTGCCATGCAAATAGCAGTTATCATCTGCAGGTCTTGTTTAGGCAACCATATTGCTGAGATTTCAGAGCTGTAGCTTACCTGTTCTGTCTAGAAATTACTAACTTGTGGTAGAAATCCTGGCCCCCTGTGTGACAGAATCTGTTCCCTCTTCCATGATTTTCCCTCAGCCTTAGATGTAGGGGCTGAATTTTCCATCTATTGGGTCTGGGCACCACACAGCCACTTATTCTGTACATTTTGAAAAGTTATGGAGCTTTGTAATAACCTTTATATTTCTTTTTAAAGATTATTTTAAGAAGGATGAACATTGTACTTATTTGTGGGTGTAAGGATAATTATTTTGAGTACAGTTAGAAATTGTATTGGTTTGAGCTAACAACATTTGTAGGTTCTCCTCTATGGGCTATGACCCTCGTAGCCTACATTGGTTGGCTAGGTTTACAGTAAGAGGAATTTCCTTCTATTGAGCAGCCCTTAAGATCAAGTATACAGCTTTTAGTTACTCCCAGATAAAATGTCACTGCCCCACTGTCTGGTGTACCTTGATTGGCTGGGCATTGTTGTGATCCACACACTTTTCAGCTGGATAGAATATTTGATTAATTTTCTCACTTGGCATCTTGCATAGCATCTTTCATTGTTGTGAAAGCTATTCTTTAGGATGATGCTTCCAGGTGGGTTCTAGCTCTACTCCTCCAAGCCCTGTATCTGATGTGTGAGGTTTCTTCAGCAAAAGTGCTTACCTTCAAGTCCTAGGAAACAACCAAGGGAAACAGCAACAGCCTAATATTTAGGGAGTCTTTTGAGCTTCCCTGAACAACAGCTCCCAGGAAGGTTTCCCATGCATGGCACGCGGGATGTTCTTAGCTAATCTATAGTTATTCCAGAAAGCATTTATGTGACTCTGAGGTATAATTCTATTCTCTCTCTCCATATATATATATACATATATATATATATACACACACACATATATATATATGTGTGTGTGTCTGTGTGTGTGAATACATATGGTGTGTGTATACATATATATATATAAACTTAGACAATTATACAATATTGTTTATTATATATTTAGATATACTTACTTGTATAATCATACTTATATAATATATACACACATATATATTGTATTACATAAATAACTGTGTATGTACAATATATATGTAATAGATAATAAATATGCAAGCAATATTGTTTTCTATAGTGTTATCATACATTCTTAGTTTTATATTTTCTTCTCCTTCCTCCTTTACACTTATTTGCTGTGGAATGTTCTGTTGCTGGAGGGCTTCTCTCCAGGTTCCCCAAGCCCCGCAGTCCCACAGTCCACTTATAAAATATCACTCAGACGCTTATATCACTTATAAACTGTATGGCCGTGGCAGGCTTCTTGCTAACTGCTCTTTTATCTTAAATTAACCCATTTCTATAAATCTATACCTTGCCACGTGGCTGGTGGCTTACCAGAGTCTCTACATGCTGCTTGTCCTGGCGGTGGCTGCAGTGTCTCCCCTCCTTCTTCCTGTTTCCCCAATTCTCCTCTCTCTTTGTCCCGCCTATACTTCCTGCCTGGTCATTAGCCATCAGTGTTTTATTTATATAGAGTGATATCCACAGCAATGTTCTGTATGTTAAATGTGTTGCTCTGATTGGTTAATAAATAAAACACTGATTGGCCAGTAGCCAGGCAGGAAGTATAGGTGGGACAAGCAGAGAAGGGAATTCTGGAAAGTGGAAGGCTGAGGCAGAGAGATGCTGCCAGCCACCGCCATGAGAAGAAGTTAAGATACTGGTAAGCCACAAGCCTCATGTCAACTTATAGATTAATAGAAAAGTGTTAATTTAAGATATAAGAACAGCTAGCTAGAAGCTTGCCACGGCCATACAGTTTATAAATAATATAAGTCTCCGTGTGTTTACTTGGTTGGGTCTGAGCAGCTGCCAGACTGGTGGGTGAGAGAGATTTGTCATGACCATGGGCCAGGCAGGAAAACTTGCTACACTTACTTTAACAACTGTGTTTAGAAAAAAGAAAATCAGATATGTAATGTTTGATATATATATATTTTTATAAGGTGAAACATACAACAAATCTAAGAGAAAGTTACAATTTATGTATTTTTGGTCTTACTTTTCTGTTGAGTGTGTCTGGTTTTGCATTTTGAATTTTCTTATTTTATTAACTATTCTCAAATGTTGCTTCAGACAAATGCAAACATTAAGAAATTAAGAAAATATTATCTGCTATTTGCTTTCTCCTCATCCTAGATGAGAAAAGAGTAAGGAGAATGTGTTGATTTATGAATTAGATAACAAAGAAAATATTGGAAGTTTCTCTAGATGGTAAACCTAAAACTTAGCACACAACTGACAGATGCACTTGAGACTCATATTCACTAAACAGAGCAATGCTACTGGTAATTAGTCAGCCAATTACAAAAAGAATATATAATTTCACTCACAGGGTATGTGCTATGGGATATCTTTCTGTACTCTGTGAATATGTGTTGCTCTGATTGGTTGATAAATAAAGCCATTTGGCCTATCGCAGAGCAGGATGGAGCTAGGCAGGAAAATCCAAGGGAAATAGAGACAGGAAGAGAAAGGCAGAGTCTGAGAGGAGAGGCCATCCCAATGTCCAGGGAGCAGCATGTAATGGCACAAAGGTAAAGCCATGGAACAAATGGTGACATATAGATTAATAGAAATGGGTTAAGTTGTAAGAGCTAGCTCGCAAGAAGCTTGAGCAATTAGGCCATATAGTTTATAAGTAATATAAACCTCTGTGTGTTTACTTGTGTGAGCAGCTGAGGGACAGGTGGGACACAGGAAAACTTCTGACTACAGATATGAATAAAGCATATAAGTAATCTGTACTACCTTGATGTTTGTCCATCGTATAGATTTCGAAATCTGAACATTATCATCATATTCTATGTAGAAAAATAAAATATAATGGAGTGTCATAGGAGCAACTGGGGCCATGAAACAAGTGTGTCTCTTATACAATGAGTCAAGGAAATAGTGAAGGCTAGTTTACACACACACACACACACACACACACACACACACACACACACACACACACAGTTAGATAGTATACTGAGAAATATTCTATAGTTTCACAAAATGTTGGATATACTATTATTAGACCAATTATAAATGTATTATGCTACCTAGTATGTATTTGATAACATATAAAATAAGGAGAAATGAATGAAGTACTATTTCAATACACATTTTCTTTTATTTTTAGTTCCTCAAGAGACATGGAATAGACAACATTAACAGATGTATAAATTATAAAATGATAGATCATTATTATCTCATTGTAGTCTATACATCAAGCCTTAGTCAGATAGCTTCTAATGTATTAACAAGGGAGACATTCATTTCCCAATGATACTAATTTTGCATTACTAGTATTTATGATAATATATTTGTTATTACAAGCAAAATGTTTCCTTATTTCTCATTCTCTTAAGAATTTTTCACAACTGTTAAAAATCATAAATATTTCACTCATATAACTGTCTTCTGAAGTGAATCCAAACATTTAGTTTGAGAATGTTAGAATTTATTATCTGCTCAAGGAAAGCATAGTTGAGTCAACCATAAGAACATTCCAAAACAGAGTATTCCTGTTACCAACTTCGACTGTTTCCAAAAGATTCTAAGAGTCTCACATTTTGCAAAAGAGTTCAAGATATAAATAATCCTCCAGCATAGAAACTGGAAAATAGTCATTGTTTTATTAGGAAACAACATCTTTTGATGTTGAGGATCAAACCTAATTTTTAAATGTAGAAGGTAATGAAAATGTCACTCTTAATTCTTAGACTTATACAAATGTCACGATTTAGCTTTTTTCTATATAACCATATCACATCCACCTTTTCATGTATATACATACACACACACACACACACACACACACACACACACACATATATATATATACTATATAAGATAATCTACTATGTGCTGATATGATTTCCATAATCATGAACACACACAGTCTTCCTTAAGATTTTTTCCAAAAAAGTTACGTTTTTGCATAAAAACAACTGAATTAGATTTCTTTGTTATTTGCTTCACATTTATCCTGTTTCTTTAAATGTTAGTGAGCACCAGTAGAACTCTCACTCTAATGCTCATTCACTCCGTGCTTTCTTTTTTGGACAGCACAGTTACTCTTGTTTCTTATTACTCATTTCCCCTCCCAGAACTCCTAAGTCTGAATCTTTGCATGAAATGCTCCGTTCTGCATTCTTAAGGGCATAGATGATTCTGACTCAGGACCTTTCAAGATTATATTATAGAATGTCTGTCATAGATGTGAATGATGCCATGTTCCAATCTCTATATTATATAATGAAATTTTGTAAGATGGCTTTACTCGAGGCCATCTCATAATATTTAACAAGAATACATTATTTTACACCCTAAACACACCCATCCTATATATTTTCTGAAGCAGCTGTTAAAACAACTGCTACTTTTTTGAGATTATAATCCTAAACTTCATGGTTCATCATCCCTAGAGTTCATCTTGTGTTGAGATCTTTGCCACTGCTTTTTCTTTTCTTTTCTTTTTTTTCCTTTTCTTTTAACTTGTTTTGTTTGTTTGTTTGAAACAGGGTCTCATGTATATCCCTGGCTGTCCTGGAACTATCTATGTAGACAAGGCTGTCCTCTATTTCAATAAGATCTCAGCTTTCTTGGATTAAGGCATGTGCCACTATGCCCAGCTGTTTGTCAATGATATAGATGCCAGTTTATTCTTGAATGAGTCCCAGCACATGAATGACATTTCTGTTATGTTATTCAAGAAGGTAAATTTAACACCGTAAATTCTAATTTAAATCTTTTCCCATATTTTGCTTTGAATAGGTTAAATAGCCTAACCTCTCTGCCTTTCTTACCCTTGGGTTTTTGTGGTTCTTATTTATATTCAGGCTATTTCCCCCATCTTATCTACTTTTTATATTCTTTGGAAATTTCATACATGAATACAATGCATTTTGATTATATACACCCGTCATTCCCCTCTAGAACACCTGATGCATTCTTCCTGCCCTCCATATTCTTTCTCGGATTTGTGTACCCCTGTGGTCAGTTAGTATTGTCCATAAGTATTTGAGTCTATGACTGACCTTTGGAGTATAGACAACCAACAAGTACCACATTCCTGAAGAAACTGATTCTAAATTGACCTTGTGTAGTTTCTCAACAAAGAGTAGAATGATCTAAGCCCTTCACTCATCCATGACAGAAGGTTGACTGGTTTGATTTTGAACAGGTCTCGGGTAGGCAATCACAGTTGTTGAGAAATTATGGTTGTAACATCTCTGTCATGACAGGAATTTAATATTTTGCAGCAGTCTTAAGGTCTTCTGATGTTTATGATTTCTCATCCCCTCTTCCATGACGTCCTCTGAACATTTCATGTAAAGGCAATCCAGTAGATGTCCCATTTTGGGTCTTGACACTCCATGGTTACTTGTTCTCTGCTTTGACCGGTTGTGGTTCTCTGTAATGTCCTACATCCACTTAGTTAAATGTATTTTATACTTTAAAATATTATGATATTTCTCAGTAATGTGAATTTCCCAAACCAAAAAGTTCTGAGTTATTAATCCTATAGGAATCCATTTAAAAAAAATCAAAGTCATGAATCTTAAATTATTTTGTATTTAAACAGACAAAAATTTTGAGGACTACAAGTTGGGTATTAGGAATTACCATTTGTCTTCACCTATAATTTCTTAATTCATATAGTTGCTATGGGATTTAGTAGAAGCTTATGGAGACTGATGATTTTCTTCTTCTACACACTGACTATGTAAGTTAACATGTAAGGTATCTTCCATATCTACATTAAGTATATGGAAATTAAGATCACTGCTCTTTATGACTTATAGGATAAATTGTAAAATCAAGTGAAAGGATAGATGTGGAGGAACTAGTAGATAATAGAATATTAAGCAATACTTTCCATGTTTCTTTATGGCACATTTTATTTTAGAGTAAACTTTCATTGTTACCAAAATCTCATTCTATTTCTTAAAACCTGGATTCTTCTCAACTAAAATTTCAAGAAGGCTCTTTAAGAAGTATGTACTGTATGCTTCCAGAAGAGTAAATTCAATGATAAATAAAACAGCAATTTAATATATACAATTACAGAGTATCTGCTTTTGTAGTAATCCTCTTTATGGCTTCAAAGAAAATGTGTTAAAGTCAAGATCTTGGGTGTCTCCAGGACATTGATTGCCACAATGAACCATTCTTCCAAATATTAGTAAACTTTGTGCAGTAGACTGCTGCAAGCTATTTTTTTGAGCCAAAAGGATTAGATTTGTCTCTTTGATGGGTCTGACATGTGATATAGATTTCCAATGGGGTGAAGTTTTTCCAGTCACAGGGTGATTTTCTAAACATTACTGCTTTCTGAGGCTGGAGAATGGCCTCTACAGGGGGCTGCACTTCAATATATTGCATATAAGTGCTCTCTTCCATAAGGAATTGAACTCCCTTTCTAACAGTCTCTCAGACATTGAACTAAGTTTAATTAGGAGAACATTTCCATTTCTACTACACAAAGTTGTTGCTGCAAGATTCTTGCTAATAACGATTGAAAACATTTCAATTGCAGTTGCTGTGTTCCCAGTCTTGATCCAAACACTGTGTGTAATTTTAATGCTTCTCTTTCTCACAGCCACCATATGAATCTAGGCAAATTATCATCCTAAGCATGGTCCAAGAGAAGGAGAGCTGTTAACTAATTTGTCAAAGTTCTTAGAACTAGCAAGTGGCAAGTGTCTGAGTCCGGGGAGGGGAGGTTCGAACTCATGCAAGCTGTCTAATTTTGGAAATTCAGCTAGGCTGCAAATCCTGGAAACTCATCCTGCATTCTAATGGGGACCAACAAGATTAAACAGAAAGAAAACAGGAAATAGCATAAGTTAAATAGGCTCCCTCATTCTTTATGCATTTTATCCAATTCTTTTGCTTATTTTTTAAAATCACATTGAGAAAAATTAAATCAAGTGTTTTGTATCCTCACACAGATGGTTTCTTGAGGTGGATACAAACTAGAAAGACTTAATGGAAAGTAATTCTGCATTTCAATTATCTGAATACATAGAACTATCATCAACTGCCCTACTCAGAGTCCAGGCTTATTCCAACAGTTACTCTTTATAATCATATAAAAAGATGTGAGACTGTTTCCTATTCCATGCTTTATCCTTCAAGTTCTATAGAAAGAAAATAAGAAAAAAATAAGCAGACTTAAATAAACTGATAAGATAGACTTATCCAATTCAGTTTTAAAATTGAATTTAAATTTGTTTCTCTAGAGATATCAACATTATTTATATAAACAGAACCGAAACTCATCTGCTACTTAGCATTGGGTGAGATTTCCCATATCGCTGAGGTATAGGGAATACCACTTAGCGGAAAAAAGCAATGTTAAGGTTATCATATAAGTGACAAAGACATTAATCTGACAAGATATGCTCAAGAGACCCAAGATGCAGCTGCAGAAATCCTTCTGGCACTCTCACCCATAATTTCACAGAGCTTTGTGTAATTAACACACTTCATGGGATTTAAGCAACATTTGTTGCTTCTCTATGAGAATGCAAATTTGAGAATGATATGGATCTGCACAGGAGACAGGAACAACTGTTCTCCAGGTAATAACTTGTGCACTGTTTCCCAGTGCAGACCTAGGTGACAGATACAGCAGGGCTTGGGTTTTATTGTGGCGTTAACATATGTTTTATTACAGCTACAAATGCTACAACCAGATATGTTATAAAATTAACTAAAATTAAAAGGTTTCCTGTCATCTTGGAATTCTCAGTCTCTCTTTTCTTAGAAGTTGTATTAAATAATAAAGCCCACTGCTGTCTGATGAGTGCGTATTTGTGGATAAATGGAAATACAATTGTGTAAATGATAAAGATTTAACTGGGTTATCAGTTTCTATTTAGACAAGAAGCAGTCATCCCAGCAACAGGAAGTAGTAGTAATTGTTAATGGGGGAGAGCAGGAGAATGTGCGTGCGTGCGTGAGTGCATGCGTGAGTGCGTGTGTGCGTGCATGCGTGCGTGTGTGTGTGTGTGTGTGTGTGTGTGTGTGTGTGTGTACATACATACTTAACCGTGACAGTATAATTATGCCTTCTTACTTGGGATTCATATTCTTTAATAACACTGGATCAGTCAGTCATTTAAGGATATGACTACTTCCATGACTTGTAAAAAGAAAACACTCTCCAATCCATGCACTGTATGGAAATAAAGAAGTCTGGTTTAGCTTTTTACTAATTCTAAAGTTGCTTTAAATAAGTTAATTTACTAGAATAACAGTAGAGGGCCTGGAGAAATCATTCAGTTGGTAAACTGCCTAGTGTGATAGTCTTGGGTCGTGGGTTCTATGACTGGAACCCACAAAAACAGCTTGATGTGGTGGTGTGGATTTGGAACCCTAGCATTTGGGAGGTCAACAAAAGGACCTTTGAAGCTTGCTGAATTAGAAAGACTCAGACCAGGAAAGACCCTGTCTCAAGAATCAAGAAGATTTCATGAGTACAACTGTCCTCTCCTGTCCAGAAGACATCATTTCCCAATAGACCTCTTCATCCCCCTAAACCCGATATTTCTGCATCCTCTTTGATTGTCATGTAGAGTGGCTCTGCTTATCTCTCCAAGAACTGTACAAGATCAATCCAAACAACCTATGGCATAAACGAAGGAAGGCCTCATGAAACTCCACTAGGAGCTTAAGACATAGCATCAATTGATGGTGGAGAATGAAAGAGAGTGCATTATTCAGGGAAGTAGTCCCTGGTAGTTTCCCCATGCTTTAATAGGCGGCCTCATATTCATGAACATATGAGAAACATTAACTGTAACTCCTGAACTCCTTGAGTTAATAAAAAAATATATGAAGTTGGGTGAGGGACATAGGGAGGTCTGGAAGAAGTTGAAGGTGAGGAGTGGGGATAGGAGATATGATCAAAATACATTGGAGGACATTCTCAACCAATAAAAAAACAAAAGGGCTGGAGAGACGGCTCAGTAATTAAGAACGCTGCCAGCTCTTCTGCAGGACCCAGTACTCACATGGCAGCTCACAGTGTCTGTAACTCCAGTTCCAGCGGATACAACATGCTCACACAGACATGCACAGACAAAACACCAATGCACATTAATAAATATAAAAAATCATTTAAAAAGAATAAACAATCACATCTTTAATAAATAAATAAAATATGTATTTTTAAAAACCTAGCTGGCCACCTCTTCTGGAAAAATACCAATGTTGACTTCTGGTGTCCATGTACATATACATGCACATGTACCTGCACATAACAGAAACTCTTATTTAAACACAAAATTCAATTGAAAAAGAATCTACTGTATTTGAGAGGTTTTGAAATGGGACTTGGATACAGAAACATAATTCTGGATTTTGTACCGCCTTCACATAACACAAACAAGCTCAAACCAATTAATGTATAAATATATGTTCTCCCATCTGTACACTGCATTTGTGCACTTACACACATATGTAGAAAAGTATGGAGGTCTGGGATTATCACTTAGGGCTTCAGGTTTTGTTCTTATTTCTTTTAAAATTCATTGGGTACCCATAGCCTACAGAAAGTCTTCTAATCTTGTTTGAGCACATTTGTTGCTCTCTTATCTAGGAGAAGAATAAATAAACATATAAATCAAGGAACATCTTACAAATCATGTTCATTTTAATGTACTCAGCTCTGGCAGACTCCTGATCCAAGAGAATGATCTTACGTTTTTATGCACATAAAACTGTATTGAAGACTCATTTATCCCATATGTCTCTTATTTTTATTTAACCACAGACAAATTATTTTAAGCTTTCAAGATCATTTTAGGGTACTACAGCACTACTTCTTCATATCAATAGTAAGTCTCAAAAATAAATTATGGGAAATGTGGTGGCTAAGCTCGTATGAGCTGCATACTGAATAAAATCAAAGTCTCATTATCATACCACATGAAAAGAAGCTATGAGCCCCTAAGTAGAAATGGTGCTTTTGAATTCTAAACTTTACTCTATAGACCATATATCAAAGCACATTGAAAAGGAGAAATCTAGTAGAAAGAATAAGAAATGAAGCCTGTGTAGAAGTTAAGCTTTCCTGCAAGTTGTCAAAGGGAAGTACACTACTGAAGTAAGTCGAGTGGGGGAAAGGAACACATGCAGTTCTACTTCGAGTGCAGAACTTAAGCAGGCAAAGAAGCTTGAACTCCATGTCCATCAGTGCAGCACTCCCTTCCTGGAGAAGGCCTTGTCAAACAACAGCAAAGAAAGGTCCATTAGACCAATCAGTAAACTAGGGTAATACGTTGTTATACAACCTGCTGGAAACTCTTATTTTTTTTTTTTTTTTCATTTTACACACCAACCACAGATCCGCCTCTCATCCCTCCTCCTGCCCCCTCCCCCCTCCGCCTTCCCTGCCCCCTCCTTGACCCATCTCTATCCCTTCCTCCAACAGGGTAAGTTCTCCTATGGGGGGGACAGCTAATCCTGGTACATTCAGTTGAGGTAGGACCAAACCTCCCCCCACTGCATCAAGGGTGAGCAAGGTGTCCAATGACAGGTAATGGGATCCAGAAAGCCTGATCTAATAGACCCTGATCATACTGCCAGGGCACCTCAAACAGACCCAACTACACAACCATCTCCAGTATGCTCTAGTCCGGTCCCATGAGTTCCTTTGAGCTTGGTTCAGTTGTCTCTGTAGACATCCCCATCATGGTCTTAAACTGTTGCTCATAGACTCCCTCTTCCATCCCTTTGACTGGACTCCTGGAGCTCGGCCTGGTGCTTGGCGGTAGATCTCTGCATCTGCTTCTATTAGTTACTGGATGAAGGCGGTATGATGACAATTAGGGCATTCACCAATCTGATTACCAGGGTAAGCCAGTTAAGAGACCCTCACCACTATTGCTAGGAGTCTAATCTGGGATTGTCCTTATGAGTTCCTAGAAATCTCCCTAGCTCCAGGTTTCTCTATATCCCCATGATGTCTCCTATCAATATATCTCTTTTATTGCTTTCCCATGCTGTCCCTCCCCTAGCTCGATCGTCCCGTTCCCTCACATTTTCATCCCCCCTCCCCTCCCCTCTACTGCCCTCCTTCATTCCTGGTTTTCTTATAGGGATCTCCTCTGTTTCCCTTTCCCAAGGTTATCTGTACATCCTTCTTAGGGTCCTCTTTGTTTCTTAGCTTCGCTGGAGCTGTGGGTTGTAGTCTGATTATCTTTTGTTTTACCTCTAGTATCCACTTATGAGTGAGTACATATTATGTTTGTCTTTCTGAGTCTGGGTTGCCCCACTCAGGATGTGCTATAACCTCTTAACAATTCAGAGACTGGTAATAGAGGCAACAAATCCATAATTTATTTTGAAGATTTCTCACATTTGATATTTCATATTCCAAA
Organism: Peromyscus leucopus; assembly: GCF_004664715.2. NCBI lineage: Eukaryota > Metazoa > Chordata > Mammalia > Rodentia > Cricetidae > Peromyscus > Peromyscus leucopus. The sequence continues at coordinate 38,853,488 of NC_051070.1, read as the reverse complement.
TGATTAAATTAACACAATAAAACAAGCATTTCTGAAGTTACATCATTATTAAGGTTCAAAATAAAATACTGAGATTTTGAGATGCTTTTATTTGCCAGTTTTTACTTTTTATCACAAATTTGAATACACAATTATTTGTAATTCATATTTCTTTTTAGACAAATGGTCATCTGATGGAATCTTGAAGGGAATTGTTATGAATTTGTTAGCATATACACTAATGAAATAGGCTGAACTGAGGACAAACTTTGATAGTATCATAGGAAATGTCTTTCTTCTGTCACTTTTAAGCCAACATTTGCTTTATGTGGATATTTCAGCTATTAATGTGAGGTCATGCAAAATGAAATCATACAGTGTCAAGCACTTAGTGATAATAATTCTAAGGAAATGTATTTTAATTGTTACAAATTTCTTAAAACACATTCCTGAAACACTTAATAGCACCTTCCCATTCATACAATTTTGAGGTTTCCAGACATTTGCATTCAAATCAAGTTCAGTCAAAAGTCTAAGATTTGCTGTATGAAAGAAGGGCAGTTTCTTTTCTATAAACCATACTTGAAAAATCAGAAAAAGAGAATGGTCTCTGTGTTGTTTTGCATCAATTCTCAAGGAACCTCCATTTATTTAATGATACATGAGTTAAATTGATTTAATAGAATTTTTTTTTTTTTTTTTACAAAATTGACTTTATTTCTAATGATGTGCTATGTGTATGTGACTGTGGCTGTATAATCACAAATCAGGTTATCTCAGAAGCCCTAAAAGTGGAGTTACACTCAGTTGTTAAACCCTTGATGTGGATGACGGAAGCCAAACTTCAGTCCTTTGTAAGATCGGTACCTGCTCTTAGCCACTAAGTCATCTCTTGAAGATACAGGTTAAATATTGAACAATTTGCATACCATGTTTATCTATTTTATATTTATTACAGAGGCAAGAACTACTCTTAATTAACACACTTTTATTCTTCACTATGTTACAAATGGATAATGTACTTTTCCATCTCCAAACGAGTACTAATAAGATATTGGATCAAGTTGTAAATGTCTCAGTGAACCTGAACTTACAGTAAAAATTATATCTGGTTGTGTATGGGTGCTTCATAATAATGCTCAGCTTTTCTGAGAGTCAAGAACAGTGCACGTAATGGTCGGCCTCTAGCTCCAATATTATGGTTTCTGTGGTAATCCTAGCTTACTTTGTTTAATAGGTCCTGTAGAAAGAACCAGTATCTACAGAGCAAATTTATGTAAATTATGCTGATGTGCTTGGAAACAATTAAAATAGAGGCTGGAGTTATGGCTGACTGGTTAAGAGCATCTATATCTTTCGCAGAGGAGTGAAATGCAGTTCCCAACATCTACATGCTATTCCTAACCTTATGTAACCATAATCCTGGGAAATCCAATGCCCTCTTCAGTCTTCCTACAGCCCAGGTGTAAAGGTTGGTAGACATATATAGAAGCAGATAAGATGTTCATACACATAAAATAAAATACTTGAATCTAAAACTTTTGAATAGTCTTAATGTTTAAAATATAAAATAAAAATATCACTCATTGAAACAGTGTCTGTGTGAATTGAATAAGCATTTTCCAGTGTCCCTGTGTGTCTGAGAACACAGGGACATCAGTATGTATGTTGCTGCCCTGCTCAGAAACTCATTATCTTTGCATGAGGGAATAAACTGCTGTTTGGGAGTTATATCTCTTGGGAAACACCACATGTGCCCAGATTTATTTAACAGTATTTAAGCTTAGAAGGAAGGGATCTTACACTCTTGAAATTTTCAATCAGTCTTGCATTGAAACACCTGAAAAAGTAGCCAAAAAAAAAAAGGCAGATAATTTAAAAAGTCAAATAACTAAAAACCAAACCAAAAAACCCTGAACATTACATTTGCATCCTTGTGTGCAACTTTGAGAGAACAAAGTAGTTCATGATTTCTCATAAATTTTGGACCACAGTGTTATTAATTGCAGCTTTAACATCAGAGGATACCACAGGTTTAATATCAACACCTTTGACACCATTCAATACTGCTGACTAACACAATAGTTGTCACAATTAAAATTATTGATAAGTTTAGTGGGGGCCAGATAGTATGTTGATGCTTCTGACTTTCTCATTAATAGGCATCCTGAAGAGAGAGGGATGGGAAGTTTCCTAATTTAAACAAGGTAGGGCAAATAAAGACAAATTATTATTCTCTGTTGTGTATTAAACTTATCCATCCTCAAGGGCCACTACTTTATCTCCCCGAGGGAGTGGCTGGGTCAAAAAGTGAACATCTATATGAAAGCAGCAGAAACAGTAGGTAGAATAGAAAATGTTTGCTTTGCTGCTTCATTATGATTCAGCATATGTTTTTCCTAACTTACATCAAATGCAGTTTTCCTCTAAAACATGCATCATATAGAGGTCATAATTTGTGTTTGCTTTTCACTCCAGTGAAAATAAGTGAATATATTGTGAGTGTTTAGCATCTGTTATGCAACAGGCAGGGCAATTTTCCATTGTGTATATTTAAAAAAATTCTTAACAAATTTGATATATCTGGTATGATACTATGGACATTATAGGAGGGCTTTTGCTGTGCATCTGGAGAAATGCCTAAATACTAAAAAAAAAAAAAAAAAAAAAAAAAAAAAAAAAAAATTACAAGCCAATACCACTAGTCACTCAAGAAAGCATTAAGTGAAATTAACTATTTTTATTTTAATACATATACAAACACAAATCTCTAATCCCATTGCCTCTTTGAGTAGATCATAGGTAATGAACAGAATCAAGAGAAGTTTACAGAGCAGCTTGCTTGGCTTACAAGGACATGAACAACAAATTGACTCTGACTCAAAGGAGGTGGGAGCTGAGGATAGATAATTAAGCTTGTTCTCGAATACCCTCATGTGCACAATACCACAGACACATCTACACATATGCACACACACACACACACACACACACACACACACACACACACACACTGTAAATTCAATTCATCAGCAAGCTAATTTTATTCCTGATGATTTGTAGGCTGTCTGAAACCATGGTAGTACCCTGTTTGTGGATAGCATGATGGCTTTTTGGTTGGGATTAAGCATAATCCAGAAGTTTAATTTTTATTTATTTCTACCAAGAATATTTAAGGTTGGGGCTATAGCTTAGTGACAAAGTGCTTACCTACTTTGCAGGAGACCCTGGGTCTAATCTCCAATACTTAACAGCAAATACACTGTCTCTGAAATCTTGATAGCTTTCAGACATGCCATCATATAATAACAGAAACATTGTATATGTGGAGATGGGACAAGTAGTGTAGTTTCCTTAATCTGTATGTCTCCTTCTTCATAGACTTCAGATTTCTGACATTCCTAACTGTTTTTCATTAGAATTGTCCTCCTTCAGAACTTAGAAATTAGTGGCTAATTAATTTTTAAGTATAAGGAATATATATACATACATATGTATATAATTACTACAAAGTGTACAGTCTACTCCATAATTCTTAATCAGAATTTCAGAACTAAGGGTAGATACATTAATTTAGCAAATAATTAATGATTAAGACGTATTTTCTATCAAGAAAGGCAAACTCTGAATGCAATTTAAAAATGAAACTTAAAGGCTCAACTGACATTGATAGAGCTTCAAAGCTAGATAAAAAACAAAGTTCCGATAATTAATTGCCAATGACTTACATAGCTACACTTTCTTCTCTGTTTACTTTTGGTCATATCAATTCAATATTTTTGAATTTCTCTCATATTTAGAGTGATTGATGAGCTAGTTTTTAATTATGTGACTTTATAGAAATAAAAAAACAAAGGAAACTATTGCATTGATATTTTAATCTTTCATTTAGCATGGTCCATGTGATCCATTTAGATGCGTTTAGCTGTTGAATCCTTGATCAAACACCAAATTACATTACCCTTTCAACTTTCTTTTTGATTCATGTTTCCCACTAGGATTTCTGAATGTTTTGATAACAAATTTTGACTGAGCTTGTGGGAGATTATGGATATTGAACCAAGGGCTAGGGAGCATGCATGGTACCAACCTATGCCCTCTGCATGCATGCGACTGTTGTGTAGCTTGGTCTGTTTGCGGGGCTCCTAGCAGTGAGATCAGAACCAGTTCCTGGTGCTTAAGCAGGCTTTTGAGAATGTACTCCCCATGCTGGGTTGCCTCATCCAGACTAGATGCAGGGAAGGAGCTTGATTCTGCCTCAACTTGATGCACCATGCTTTGTTGAAGCCCAAGGAAGGCTTGTCCCTTTCTGAACTGAGAAGAAGGAAAGGTGGATGGGGGTACAGGACAGGTGAAGGTGCAGGGGGTGGGTAGGGGAGGGAATGGGAGGAGAAGAGGGAGGGGAAACTGCTATCAGGATATAAAATTACTAAAACAATATTTCTTTCCAAAGCACAATTATGGACTCACTAAAATATAATTATGAGATATATTCATCTCAACACTTGACAGTTGTCTAAATAAACATAATAATAAATGATGCCATTCATTTCCTCTATACATGTATAATGACCTGCTATAAATAGTTCTTCCCATCTTTTATATCACATTTATTTTCCTTCCCCAATCATACTTTGAACACTCCTGTGTTACAGCTGATTTGGTTTCTTAAACTACAGTGTCTACAAAACTCTGGGATCCAAAAACTTTACCTGCAGAATGTTTAATTAGTATGCTAGTAGCACAGGAAGTGAACATTCTTGGGGTATGCCAATATTGCAGTTCTAATCAGCATATTCCTTGAGTGTTTATGTGTATTTAGCATTTAGTAAAATGATCTTCTTTAATTTAATTAATACTTAAGGAATTGCTTAGATTAAGAGTTATTTATCAGGTATATTCAAGACAATCCATTTCATAAAAGCTCTTGATGGAGGCTTTTAAGAAAGCTAAAGTTTGGAGGTAGCTCAAAAAATGACACAGCAGTTAACTACATTCACTGCTTTTACTGAGGACCTGACTTAGGCTCCCAGCACTCACACTAGGTTGCTCACAATATCCTGTAATTCAGCTGCAGGGGTTCCTACACACTCTTCTGGCTTCTTGTGTTACCCACATACATGAGATATACATACCCACAAAGAGACACACAAATACACATTAATAAAAATGATAAATATGAAAAAAATCTTAAATTTTGACTACTCTTTCTTTATAGAAATGTACTGTGAATCAGTAATTATATCATGGGAATATTTCAGATGATGAAAATTTTCAGAGATGAGGCAGTAGATTTTCTCTGAAAGATATATTATAAAACCACAATTGTCTTGAAGGCAGCTCTTCTTGACTATATCATTATAGTTGACTATTTGTTTGGACTCCTTCCAAACATTATCATCACTTATTGGAAAATTTATGTTCATGTTATTTCACTCAAACAACATGCATTCCTAAGTATATAAGATATATTAGAGATCTAAAGGTTGACATATTTGTCAAAGATGATAATTCTATAAAAAATACCATACTTGTCTTTCTGAGTCTGGGTTACCTCACTCAGGATGATTTTTTCTAGATCCATCCATTTGCCTGCAAACCTCATGATGTCATTGTTTTTCTTTGCTGAGTAGCATTCCATTGTGTATATGTGCCACAATTTATTTATCCATTCTTCAGTTGAAGGGCATCTAGGTTGTTTCCAGGTTTTGGCTATTACAAACAATGCTGATATAAACATAGCTGAGCAAGTGCTCTTGTGGTATAACTGAGCATTTCTTGGGTATATGCCCAAGAGTGGTATAGCTGGATCTTGGGGGAGATTGATTCCCAATTTTCTAAGAAAGCGCCATATTGATTTCCAAAGTGGTTGTACAAGCTTGCATTCCCACCAGCAGTGAAGGAGAGTTCCTCGAGTTCCACATCCTCTCCAGCATAAAGTGTCCTCAGTGTTTTTGATCTTAGCCATTCTGACAGGCATAAGGTGGTATCTCAGAGTTGTTTTGATTTGCATTTCCCTGATGATTAGGGATGTTGAGCAATTCCTTAAATGTCTTTCAGCCATTTGAGTTTCCTCTGTTAAGAATTCTCTGTTTAGTTCTATAGCCATTTCTTTCTTTTTTTTTTTTTTTTTTGTTTTTCGAGACAGGTTTCTCTGTGTAGCTTTGCGCCTTTCCTGGAACTCACTTGGTAGCCAGGCTGGCTCGAACTACAGAGATCGCTGGCTCTGCTCCGAGTGCTGGATTAAAGCATGCGCCACACCACGATAGCCATTTCTTAATTGGACTGTTGGTCGTTTTGATGTCTAATTTCTTGAGTTCCTTATATATTCTGGATATCAGTCCTCTGTCAGATGTGGGGTTGGTGAAGATCTTTTCCTATTCTGTAGGCTGTCGCTTTGCCTTGTTGACTGTATCCTTTGTTCTACAAAAGCTTCTCAGTTTCAAGAGGTCCCATTGATCGATTGTTTCTCTCAGTGCCTGTGCTACTGGTGTTATATTTAGGAAGTGATCTCCTATGCCAATGCGTTCAAGACTACTTCCTACTTTCTCTTCTAGCAGGTTCAGAGTAGTTGGATTTATGTTGAGGTCCTTGATCCACTTGGCCCGCTTTAGAAAATAGAAAAACATTTGGAAATAACAAATTACCAAGATATGGGCTTCAAAATATCTCTTACGTATTACATTCCAAAAAATACAATTGAAAAAAAAAAAAAGAAACTTGTGCGAAGAATAAATAGTTCTAAAATATTAGTAAGAAGGAAATAAGTAGTCCAACCAACAAAATTGGCAAATATTTGAGCAGATATTTTACTGAACATAGATAATAATTGGAAATGAGCACAGGAAAAGTGTTTAGTGTTAGTTTTTTGAAAAAAAAATGCAATTGAAACCTGGAAGAGACACCAGCATATGCACAGTACAGTGGCTCACCTTTTAAAAGACTGAAAAAAAAAACTAATTACAAGAACATTTCTTATGCTTAGATATTTAATATATTGAAAATCATTTAAAATATTATGACTATCACTTACGTAGTTCAACAGGTAACTCAGAAATTGTAAACTAAGAGTGACCACGATGTAAGGTTTTTCAAAAATCTGAATACAAATCCTTTCAACATGTTATTAACCATTTCTTCTAACTAATGTCTGCTTAAATGTATTTCACTACTGGGTAGATAAACTCTGGTAAACATACTGAAATTGTACTCTGAACTGAGGTACAGAATGGTGTGGTGATATTTTAATTGTGCTAAAATGTGATTTTATTTGTATGTTAATAAATAAAGTTTACCTGGAGATCAGAGGTCACTTAGCCATAAACAGGAGTCAGGTGGTAGTAGCACATGCCTTTAATCTGATCACATGGCAGGCAGAGTCTCTGTGTGGTCAAGGACACAGCCAAGTGTGGTGACACGAGCCTTTAATCCTAGTTCCTGCCATAGAGACCTGGAGGTCTGTATAGACAGGCAGTGACAAGGAAGCTACATAGCTAGACTTAGAGCCAATGAGAAGGCAGAACAGAAAGGCAATAAAAACAAGTTAGACAGGAAGAAACTCTCTGAGGAAGTGACAGCGGTGAGGTGGTAAGGTAAGGTAGTGTGGCTCTTTGCTAGTTCTCTGATCTCTTTGGCTATTATCTCTGTATTTGGCTCTGTGTTTCTTATTTAATAAGACTTTTTAAAAATTCATCTACAGAATGGTATTGTGATATATTGAATAATGCAGACAAATTTCAAATGCATATTAATCATAGAACCCAATCTTACAATGCAGAATAATGTTCTGGATTATCCTATTGTATAATATTAAGGAAAGAAAACAAATAAAGATTTTCTAATAAATGAACCTAGAAGCAGGTTTGAGAATTATAATGATGCTGCATAGTGGGAATTTTTCTACATGATGGTATTGGCAGTGTAACAATTTCCTGCTCCAAAACTTGTAACACTTAACATAAAAATAATAAGAGTTTCTTTATCTGTAAAGAAAATGACAATCAAAATATTTTATCCTCAGTGGATTGGCAGGTCGTGACATTTAGTCAAAGGCTTCTATTCAATGTGAGTAGACTCCAAGTTGTGAAGAAAAAATTGCAAATTAAGATTGCATTTGGTATTTACTTCTCACAGTGCATTTTCTTATCAATATCAAAATTACATTAGATAGAAGTTTCTTAACATATCCCACCATGTTCCTGAATCTTAACATTTGTTTTCTTCTCTTAACTTTAATAAATAGCCTTCATTATTTCTGTGGGAAGCTGCATACTACAACCTTGCTTAGGAAAGCTAAAGCAGTCACTGTAACAGTCTAAAAATTATCTGCTGACCAAGTCATGCCATCTATGTGAGTACCCATGTTTGGGTGGGGATAGGGTGGGAAAAATGAGTATGGCCTTGAGAACTTTACTGCATAACCATCAACACATTCCAAAACAATGTGGTCAATGAGCAAACTAATTATGAACATTGTCTACTGTATTAATTATGATTTCTATTGCTGTGAAGAGACACCATGACTATAGTAACTCTTATGAAGGATAACATTTAATGGGGTGACTTACAGTTTCAGAAGTTTAGCCCATTATCACCACAGTGGGATGTTGCACATGCAGACAGACCTGGTCCAGAACCTGAGAGTCCTACATTTTGTTTAAGAAAAAACAGGAAGTGAACTCAGACACTGGGTGTGGATTGAGCACATATGAGACCTCAAAGCCCACCTCCACAGTGACACACTTCTTCCAACAAGGCTGTAAGTACTCTACCAATGCCACACTTCTTAATAGTGCCACTCACTATGAGCTCATGGGGGGCGGCTCAATTATATTCAAACTACCACATTCCACTTCATGTCACCTATAAGCTTGTAACAATATTATAGCACAAAAAGTATTTAGTCCACCTTCAAGTGTTCCCATAGTCTATGGGTCTCAATAATGTTTAAAAGTCCAAAGTTCAAAGTCTCTTTTGAGATTCATGCAATCTCTTAGCTATAATTCCCTATAAAATAAAAATAATAAAATCTCATACTGCCAACATATAATCGCACAGGATATCCATTACCATTCTAAAATATAGGGAAGAGAGCATTGTGAGGAAATACTGGACCAAAGCAAGATCGAAAACCATCTGAGCAAACTTCAAATTCTGCATCTCCATGTCTGATGTCAAAACTCCTTTCAGATCTCTAACTCCTTTAAGTTTTGTTGACTGTAACAGACTTCTTTCTCTTGGGCTTGTTCCACTCCTTGTCAGCAGCTTTCCTCCTCGAGTATTCTATTCATGGCTCTGGCATTTCCAACATCTGGAGGTCTACAAGACAATCCAGGCTTCAACTTCATAGCCTCTCTAGGCCTCCATTTAGATGCATGCCTGGCCTCAAGGGCTTTCCTTAGTCAGAGAGGGAGATTCCATAGCACCATTTTTTCTATCATTAATTCTAAAGTCAGAAGGATGTGGCTGCCAAGTTCTGCTGCTTACTAGAGCTGGAACATGGTTCCCTCATTCAATTACATCTTCACCAGCTTTCCATTTTGATGGTTACCTTCACTGCCTAAACTTGGCCGTCCTTGAACTTGCTCTGTTGACCAGGCTGGCCTGAACCTCAGAGATCCTCCAGTATCTGCTTTCCCAGTGCTGGGAAAAAAAGGTGTATACCATCACACCCAGGTCTAAGCTTTTCTTTAATTCCTTTTCACAAGTTGGAAACTTAGCTGGGTGTGATCTTGCCCTGGGGTCACTAACTCCCTTTATTTCATTTCTTAATTTGTTTATCTCCTTGAACACAGGATTTAGCTTCATTCCATTTCCTGGTGCTCCTTTTTTTTTTTCTCCTCCTGTTTTACATTTTTTAATTTACCCTGCTCAGTTGGCTCCTTTTCATTATAAATCTTCACTAGATTTACCTCTAATAGCCATGATGGCATCTATATTAGGCTACTTTGGGATTTTCTCTGCCAACAGGATTAATCCAAAATTCTTCACTTTAGCCTCAGTCAGATTCTTGAGATAAGGGTAAAAATCAGCCTCATTCCTCACCAAAATATCATAAGAATGATCTCTAGGCAATATACTAAAATTCTTCTCTGAAACCTCTACAGCCAGCCTTTCGTAACCCTCCCCAATTCCAATCATTTTCAGCACCATTCTTTGCAGTGCTCCTACTAGCATGAGCCCATTAAACAGTACTTGAAGCATTTAATTACTTTCCTAACCCAAAGTACCAAAGTCCAACTTCAGTCAAACACAAACATGGCCAGGCATATCACAACAATACCCCAGTCCCTGGCACCAACTTCTGTCTTAGGGTTTCTGTTGCTGTGAAGAGACACCATGACTGTGCAACTCATATAGAGGAAAACATTTAGTTAGAGTGGCTTACATTTTCAGAGGCTTAGTCCATTATCATCATGGTGCAATATGGAGACATGCACCAGACATGGTGCTGGAGCTGAGAATCCTACATCTTGATTTGCAGGCAGCAGGAAGGGAACTGAGAAACTGGGCATGGCTTCAGCATATTTGAGACCTCAAAGCCTGCCTCCACAGTGACACATTTCCTTTAACAAGGCTATACCATTCCAACAAATATGCATCTCATAATTGTGCCCTTCCCTATGAGCTCCTGGGGGCCAATTGCATTCAAATGATCACAAATGGGGAATCTTTTGAATCTATATTCAAAAAGGAAATATTTCATACCATCTTGGGGAACTAAAAGTAAATCTGAAAGGACCAAGCAGATGCCATAAAAGGCGGCTCAGTCTTCTCTCAGAGATCAGGCCTCAATTTCAGTTTCCTGAGACTTGAGCAAGCAGTTTCTGGGAGGGCCATGAACAAAAGACATAGTCTTTGCACTAGCTCCCTTTCTGCATGTACTCTGACTGCTCAAAGTTCAGCCAATTGTTTACTGTCTGGGACCCCTCACCAACTTAGAGCTATGTGCGTGAGTCAAGGACAGAGCCTGGACCACTGAGCCAGCCCCCACAGTCAGTATGTGCTAGGCTGGCCAGCCCTCATGGCAGCTCAAGGACAAAGCCTGGGACTTGTTCCAGACTGCCCCCAAAATGATAATTGTAACCCCCAACCAGTAAATTCAATGGTTACATACCCTCACCCAATTAAAACAGAACAGAGAACTTCAAAAATAAAAATAAACCAATCCGAGTTGCACCTGTGCCAAATCCCCAACCTCCCCCCAACCACCCTGAAGGGCTTGTGGTTTTTGCCTTTAAAAAGCTAGCCTCACAAAGAAAGAAAGAGCAACTCCTTCCTGCCTCACTGTATTGGTTGTAGGAACGAGTTCCCTGCCTAGGCTTGTATCTATAGAATAAACCTTGCTGTTGCATTCTGGATATCCTTGGTCTTCAGTGGTCTCTTTGGGGTCGCAGTCTGGGCATAACAATCTTAAGTTTAGGGATTTCTGTGAAAAGAGAGAATCAGGTTGTTCTGATCACTTATGACAATACAGTGAGTGGAATGACACCAAGGAGGAACCTCTGGCAATGGATGACTTCTCAGAAGACATTTTGCATCCTGATCTGTGAATCTGGCAAATTATCTTTTTCCCCATGGGAACATCTAAGAGTTGGACCTACTCCTAGTGTGGGAATACTACAGATTGGAACCAAAAAGTATTTTTCAAAAGGTAAAAATACTTTTAAGATCTAGGTCACTTCAAACAAAGATATGACTTTGACCCTGTGGGAACCTAGGTGTCCAGGTGAGCTACATAACCAGTAACCTCACTGGATCATCAGTCTAATCTTCACTCATTAGACTAGTGAAATATTTAACTATGTACCAAATTATAGACCATGATCATAGGTAACAATGAACTTCACTACCAAAAAGTTAACCCCGGGAGATCAGTTAACAGAATATATCATTATTTTATTTGTATTTTCCAATAAATCCAGCTCAGGAATAGCAAGAACAACTAGAAAAAAAGGATGCAACCATAAATCTCATCTATAATAAAGGTTGAAGGCTTAGGTAAAGTATTTTTAAGGTTTTTTTTTTTTTGTTTTTTTAGTTTTTCAAGATTTCAAGATAGGGTTTCTCTGTGTAGCTTTACGACTTTCCTGGAACTCGCTTTGTAGATGAGGCTGGCCTCAAAATCACAGAGATTCACCTGTCTCTGCCTCCCGAGTGCTGGGATTAAAGGCGTGTACCACCACAGGCTTGTAAGATTATTTTTAATTGAATAGGAGTAAGCTTTTGAGAGTTAAAGTAAAATTCATTAACACAAACAAAAATGACTGAACATATGTAATTGTCACCAGTTGTTAACTAAGAGTGCTTTCTGATGGAAAAATGACAATTACCTGCAATTACTGGAAATGTAAATATTTTATTTTCTGCCCAGTGAATTATAATGGCTTAAATATGGCTAGAAAAAATAGTTTCATATTTCAAGATATGGCACATGATTAAAGTATTCTTGGCTTAATATGGGCATATTCTGTTATAAAAGAAAAAGCTAAGATTTATGAAGATCTTGAAGATTTTTGACAAAAACTTCAGAAAAGCATGGAGAATTAAAGGTATGACTTTTACATCTTATATCCTAGAACAGTTTTCCTCAGATAATATTTCATTTATACTATTTGTTAAAGGACAAAAATATTTAAATTAGCAGTAAAAATGTTAAATTAATAAGGAAACTAAGTAGTTTAATTAAATATCAAAATTGTGCAAATTTTGTAGCTCAGGTATATATAAGAATTAATAAGGGTAGAAGAGACTCAATTCAAAATATACTTCATGTCAAATAAATGTTCTGGAACCCATAGTATAATAAAAAGTGAAATTTCTCAAGTGCAGACAATATCACAGAATGCATTGAATACCAATAGCCTTAATGTGAACTTTTTGGTCAACTAAACAATTAGATTTATTTAGCTTATTTGTATGATTTTTTGCCTGAATGTATATATGTGTATAATATGTGTTTCTAGTGTCCAATTAGGGAAGGAACAGGACACCGGATCCTCTGGATCTGGAGCTATGGATGGTTGTGAGTTATGTGCATGTTGAGAATTGAATCTGGGTCCTCTTCAAGAGCAACAAGTGCTCTAAAACATTGAGATATCTATCCAACCTATGGGCAAATTTTAATAAATAATTTGTTTTTAATGGTAGGTTCACTATTCCAATAAGAAAATACCTAGTATTAAATCTATTAAATACTATTGTGTATAGATAATTGTACAAGAAGATCTAAATTGAATTATACTTGACAGAACATAATGTTGAGAAATGTATATTCATATGCAAAATTTATGGATCAAAAAGTAAAATTTTCTAGTTTTTGGAAAGTCTGCTTTTATTATTAACTTTTAAGTACTATTTTGAAGGTATAAAAATATATTATAAAATTTAATTAATTGAGAAATAACACAAGAAATTTCTATATCATGGGTTGTATGTTATATTCTGGAAATACAATGAGAACAGGATGTATTCATTTAAATATATAGCAAAGTTAAAAATATTGAAACTGATGGTATCTGTCTTAAAAAGCAAATGAGAGGGCTGGCGTGATGTTCAGCAAGTAAAAGTGTTTACATGCAAGTCTAGCACACTGACTTCACCCCTGAGGATGCACAGTGTGGAAGGAGAAAACCAGTAAGCCAAGCTGTCTTTGGCTGTCCACTTGTGTTCTACAGCATATGTATGCTCCCGTGTGTACACACACACACACACACACAACAAAAAAAAAAAAAGCAATACAAAATTAAAGAGCAAATGAGTAGCATATGCTGTGGAATTTTGTGGAGTAACTAACTAAAGTCAGAAGTAAAAGCGTTATGTGAGATTGAAAAAAAAATTAAATTAATACAAGGAATTGTTTATTAATTTATTAATTATATATATTATTAATATAAAGTAATGTATAAACATTAATTTTTATCTCTACACTATACTTTCATGGATAAATTTCGGTGTTTTCTGTCTGACATCACAACTGGCCATTGCTTTAATACCTGCTATTTCAAATTGTACTTCAGAAAGCTCACATGTGTTATTGTTTATATGCCTCTCAAACCTGTGTTCTTGATTTCCACAAGGTTCTATAAGAAATAGATAGCACTTCCTTTTCTCTTCAGATTTCTGTTCAAGATATTTGTCATGATAATAGCTTCAACTATATTCAGTTTTAAATACCACTTCATCCCAGATGTGAGAGATTGGATCATTTAATAACCACAAATCTAATGTAAAGTATAAAAGAATCTGAATTACAAGTGTGGTATTTTATCAAAAGTACTAAATTAAATTTTAAGCATGTTTCAGTATCACTGTGATAGTCACAGTGGCAGCACTCTCCCAGACTGCAGATCTGAACAGTGATAGTCACTAATGTCCCTGGTAGATTTCTCCTGTTTAAGACTAAAGATGCAACATACTGTTTCCTACTCAGAGCAATTATTTCACTTGGAAGTGAATTTATTTTGTTGATGTCTCCCTTTTTATTTGTTCCTGTTTGTGGTTTATTAAAACCAATTTAATTTGGAAGCTAGAATCCCAACTCTATTTTTATAGATTTAGTTAAATTTATATGACTTTTTGACAAGCTTGTTTTTCATTGTAGTTTCCCAAGTAGACATGAGAAATGCATTGGGAATATTTGTTTAATCTCAAAACTGCCATCTGATTTCCTGAAATATTCACACCCACTGTTTTAGTGCGTTGGGACAAATGTGAACATTCACCATTGCTTGGGAGATAATAGTAAAAACCTTCAGAGGTCATCTAATTCCTTACGTGCCAAGAAATTTTTCATTCTTTGGACATTTGAGGACAAGAGATCAGCAAAGCATTGCCTCTAGACCCCATAATCCTAGGGGTCAATTTCCCTTCCTTCATCATGAATTAAAGAAAGTAGGGTCAAGAATAGTGGCTCCTAAGAAACGCATCAATATGCTGACTTAGGCCAAAAAAATCTTGTAGGAATTTAACTGTATAGAATGCATAAGTGGTGCATTGTAAAAACTAAACTTGACCTCACATCACTGGGATAATTTTCTTGGAAGGTGATATAATTAGGTCAAATGCATTTTTGCTTAAAATAACAAAAGAAAAGAAAAAAGATTTCCATATCCCCAACATCTAAGAAGCACATAGTCTATGACAAGTTCTTTCTCTTAGACTTCCACTTTCTTTTCTTTGCCTTTTAAAAGTAGGTTTTAGCATTTTGTCTTAATTGAAACCAGAAATTAAATTATAGGAAAATAGAACTATAGAAGGTACTCATGATAGCATTACTCATTCTGTCATTAAAGACAATGCAAATTTTTTTTGTGATTATAACTTTTTTTATTTCTCATACCCCTCAGTGATCTACTATGGCTACAGTAGAGCACACATATGAGTGAAGGCATTAAGATGCCATTCAATAAGACTGATGAACATTTAGACCTAGTTCAGATACTTCATCTCTCAAATCTTGAAAATACAATGACACTACCTGTGTGCCTCTGTCTTAATGAGCCCCTTCCTATGTAAATGAAAACACGTTCTTCTTCCTGTTTTCTTTAAGGGAACTGAACACTGTGGGCAAGGCATGAATTAGTGGAGGTAATAGGTGAATAAATAGTTCTTTAATCACACACACATAGACACACCTGGAAGCACCTACCCACCCCCCCAAACACACTCATGATACATTAAATGACACCCATAAAGCAAAAATTTAACCTGCCATGCTTCAACTGACTAGCTAGCTTAAAAAAAAAATCATATCAAGAGGGAGCTTGATGCACACTAAAGAATAAATTACACTGTCTGAAAATGGGGAAAGTTATTCTGGGCTCATTACAAATTTGCTCCTAAATTTGTTTACAAATTTAAAAAATAGCAAAGGAAATAATCTATGATTTCTGGCTTGTGATAATCATTTCGTTCTCAATGAGAAGGACTTGATTGATCCATAATTTTATGTTTACTTATATGGATAGTGAGCTACTCATTTAGTAATCAGAATGGATAGAGAAGAAATGATGACCTCTTGAGTATTTTTCTAAGTTTCCATTGGAATTTTTGGCTGGGTCATTATGGATTTAAGTATAAAACACTCAACTCTTGAAACAAACACAGTACAAATTTATAAAATATTGAGAAGTCCGATCATTATTAATTACTCCCATTATCAGAATATTTCAGTGTTCTTATTATTTATTGAGTATTCACACACAGCTCCTTAAATCTCCCTTATGTCACAATTGTCATCTGGAGACCAGAGGACAAGTTGCAAAAGTTAGGTCTTTTCCTAGGATCAAACTCAGGTAGTCTGTATTGGCATTAAGCACCTTTAACTGCTGGGCTATCTTCAGCCTGGTTGTTATAATTTAATACACTCATTGACAATACATTTCTACTTGTGTGCTTATTGATACCTTGAATTTTCAGGTAGATTACTTGTTCTTTAGGGGTTAGGAACATGAGCTTGCTTTCTACTTCCTATTAACCTGTGATTTAGGATACTGCATTCCGAATTTCATAAATTTCAAGAGCTGTAGCTTTAGACTCACTTTTTTTTTTAACATGAATTTATCTTAAAATATAGGGTTTCAAATTAAGAGATGATAGGAATACATTGTTTGGAAGCACTGTATTTTACAGACACAAGCCCTTAAATGATTAAGCAGCTGCCTAGAATACAGAAAACAGAGCTAGGATAAGGACAAATGTGTTATGTATTTTCACCTCATTTGTTTCATTTACTCCATTTTTTTTTTTAATAGTTTTCCCCTTGTCTATCATTCAGAAGTAGGGGGCCTGAAATGCTGTGTCACTGAAAGATATCTCCTTATGGAGAATGCTAATGGTTCATACAAACAAACAAAAAAAGATTTATTGAAAAATTTCAACACATAGAGACTAATACATAATATAAGATTTCAGTGTCCCAGTTGTGAGCAATTATACTTGGGCATTTTTGCTTTAATTTTTTTTGAAAGGAGAGCTAGAAATTATATCTCTTCAGAGACTGGAAAACCAAATCAATCAAGATAAGGAAACAGAAATGATTAGTTTCACATGCAGACCTTTCAGGGATACAGTTCAAGATTTACAGACATCACTTTTGTAACAAAGGGGATGGAATATTCAACAAATACTTGTTAAGCACTTGCATATACATGAGTTGCTCTTCTCTTTCCTGAAAGTGCAGAGAAGGAAAAGAAGACAGCCTGACTCTGAAAAGCAAACTATGCCTGGGCCTGGTATGATATTTCTGCTTTCAGTCATGAAAGCTCTGAGTTCTGAGGAAGGTAGAACTGTTCCAAAGATATGGATATTATTCAGGGATGCAGTCTTGACTCATGTTAATATATATGAAATGCTAATCAGATAAAAACAACTTTACCATAGATAAGAATGTGTTCAGTTAAGCACAGGTGGAAATATGTAGAATCTCAGAGAATAATACCAGAATTCAACTCAAAAGAACATTTAATGAACTCTTAATGAAGCAAATTCTTGGCTTCTCTTCATTCTTCTAATTTCCTTGAAAACTGATTGAGGATGAGCCATCTCAGTGGTCATTCTATGAGCCAAAGTATTTTTCAGCTACTGAAGATTCATTCATGTCTTTTACTCTTCGATTTTTGAAGAAGCTTTGTAACAAATCCAAGTACTGGAGAAACCACATCAGGTCCATCAAGTAAGTATGTTGCATAGGGACGTAAGAAGAGAAAACATTAATGAGGACTTAAGGACAGACAGAGCTGTAGCAGTAAATGTGCATCTTTCAAGCTGGATGGTCAAAGTTGACATAATAATATCAGGGAATTTTTAACTATTTACAATACTTGGTAGTCATTACTATTTTTCATTACTATTTTCATTTAATTAGAAATGAAATTGGACCTAAGAGAATTTGAATGGCTGGGTACATTCCTAGGGTTTACTTCTGGCACTTACTGTATTCAAAGTCATCTTGACCTTGCTACAGCCTTATTTTCTATACCATTACAATTACATTTACCTGGGAACAGAAAAAAGATTCCTGTACTCTGAAATTCTTAATGCACACTTCTTGTTCATTCCCTAATACCTAACTATTGGTAAAGAGAAATTTTACATGAAAAAGTTTGTTGATGATGTACAGCTTTACCCATGTGTCAATGGCTCACTCAGCCCTTATCAGAGAAGCTTCTTCCTGATGTGCATGGGAAATAACACAGATACCTACAACTGGACAAAATGAAATGAACTGGAGACACTTAGTCCTAAACTGAGTCTTTATCAAAGTCCTCCACTCAGAGCTCAAGGATCTATGCAGAGGATATTCTTAAGAATCTATGAAAGGATTCTTAAGAGCCAGAGTTGGTAGAGAGCTTCAGGGAAACAGTGTCTTCTACACACAACAGGAATGAAGCACATATGAACTCATAGAGACTGTGGCAGCACACACACAGGGTCTATGCAGGTTCAAGCTAGATGGAGTCCCAGAACTGAGAGTGTGAAGGGGATACAGACAACCACTCCTAAAGAAGACGCTGTCTACAATTAATATATGCTGGGAAATGAAAAAATCAGTTTTCTTCAATGGAGTCTCACTGCATATATTAACCACACTTTAGTGTATGTAGACCCTGCCCAGCAGTGGTTGGCTAGCAGAAAGCAAGCTCAATATGATTTTTATAGACTCTTTTTCATATTCTGCCTTATTTCGGCTTTTTGTTTGTTTGTTTTATTTAACTCTTTCTTGTTTATTTTGAATTCCGTTTGCTTGTTTGTGTGGCATTGTTTTGTGTGTATTTCTTGTTCATTTTTGTGTTTCCTTGTTTCCAATAGAAAGAAAGAAAAAGAACATAAAGTTGGCTAGGTACAGAGAAGAGCATCCAGGAAGAACCGAGGAAGGAAAAGCATGCTTAAAACATACTGTATGAAAAAAAATAACAAAAGGTTTTTAAATATAACAAAATTTGTTGATGAAAATCCATTCTTCCTGTTTAATGTATGATGAAAATAATTCATAAACTATCATGTTTATTAATAATTATAATGCCGATTCACAGTTTAACTTCTTGTCATGTGTGTAGATACACACATAGACTGATAGTTAATTAATGCCAATATTTAATAAAAAGAAAGCAAACACAAAGAATTAGGCAAAAATGCACTACTGAATTCCTTAGTTTATATTTAGTTCATTTATTTTTACAAGCAAAGTTTAATTTTGACAACTGATTTAATGAGCTTTAATGCTGACTCACTCCAGGGAACAAGGAAGAGAGAAATCCAGCATCAACTCACAAGGCAAGAAAGAAGAAAGACTATTTGCTGTGTCTGTTTACTTGATGACAATCTTTCTTTCTATCTCTCTTTCTTTTTCTTTTTCTTTCTTTCTTTCTTTCTTCTCTTTCTTTCTTTCTTCCTTCCTTCCTTTCTTCCTTCCTTCCTTCCTTTCCTTTCCTTCTTTCTTTCTTTTTTTGACAAATAATCAAAATATTTGCTGACTATATTCTTATGGAACTTTGCAAAGTGACAATGGAAATACATTCAAGAGTTTTGTTTCACATTATCTAAATTATATTTTAGATATCATTTAAAAATTACCACTGTTACTCACGCTTTGTTTGCAAGTTTGAAAAAGTCCCTAGTCCATTTCTGAAATTTACCCTACTATTCTGGGTTTTATTAGTATTCCATGTCCTCATTGATGCTAAGATATTTGCACACTGTCTTCTTTGAATGACAGCAAAGAGTACAGTGCAATACTGAGGGGACAGCCCATCTTCTTAATTGAGAAACAAATTGACCTAGATTCCTTCAAAATACAAATTGTGTGCAAGCACAAAAATTAATCACTTCAAACAGTACTACATCTAAATGTCAAATTCTTGTTTCTGACAGGAAAGGCATATCCCTAGGAAGATCTAGAGACTTATGTGTAAATAAAAAAAGTTAAGAATATATTTTTTTCACAAGTTACTGGCAGAAAATAGCCAGATGTAGTTTTACCTGGAAGCACAAAATCTCGTCAAGTTAGAGTAATGCCTAAACTTAAAAGCTCCAATTACACACATTCTGTCTAGAATCTCAGTGCAAATTGTAATAAGGGGACATCTACTGATGTTTTGTTATAGCCCTATTGTTATAGCATTTGAAATCCTCTGTATCACCCCTCTTCAGCATAACCTCTACCATTCCTTTCCTTTGTACAGTGACCTTGTCATAGCAGTGGGTATTATTGTTATCTGTCTAAAGTGGTTGAGCTGTAAATGCAATTGATGTGGATTTAAAGCCATTACTTATGCAGTGCATATCTGATTTTGTTTGTTTGTTTGTTTGTTTGTTTGTTTTACAATGCATCTTTCACAATGTAGAAAAATTTCCCAGGAAAACCTTTACTGCTCATTGTTCCAACTTTTTTAAAATTGAAAATAGACCCCCCCCATAATATATTCTGATCAGGGTTTTTCCTCCCTCAACTTCTTCTTTATCCTCCCTACTTCCCTGCCCCACCCAAATTCACACCTTCTCTTTCTCTCATTATGAAACAAATAGGCATCTAAAAAAGTAAATAAAAAACAGAATAGAATAAAATCAAACAAACAGAATGGGACAAAACAAACAAGCAAAAAAAAAAAAAAGCCAAAGAAAAAGCACAAGAGAAACATATAGACTCAGAGACACACCCATTTGCCCACACATAAATCCCATAAAAACAACATTAGAAACTATAATAAAATACAAAATCAATACGAACACATAAATGGAAAGCCTATAAGGAAACAAAGTCCAAACAAAGCTTTATGAGAAAAAAAAAATCCTCCAAAAATACTATTGAGTTTATTTTATTTTTTTTTTTTTTTTTTTTGGTTTTTCAAGACAAGGTTTCTCTGTGCAGCTTTGTGTCTTTCCTGGATCACACTCTGTAGACCAGGCTGGCCTCGAACTCACAGAGATCCACCTGCCTCTGCCTCTTGAGTGCTGGGATTAAAGGCGTGCACCACCACCGCCCAGCTATTGAATTTATTTTGTGTTGGTCATCTACTGCTGGCGTGGCTTAAGTGTCATTTGTATGCACAATGAGTCTCCCTTGTGATTGGTTATTGACTGAAGATAGCGTCTGGGATAGGGAATGGAGGCTTGTGTCTATCTATGACTCTTCTAAGCACTGGGGCTCCATCTGATTTAGGCCTGTGCAGGCCAGTCATGCTGCCTTTCTGCTAACTCAGAACATGAGGCACAAAGAACTGCTGGACCTTTTTTATGTTCATATGGACAATGCGATAGAAGCTAAGATTGGCATGTAAAGAACAAACGCTCAGCATAGGATTCTTCCAATAATCAGACAAACAAAATGAGATGCAAATAATCTTTCTCGGCAGTGAAACTGTAAGTTCTATCCTGTTTTGAACATGTGCAGTTTTGTGACCTATATATAAGTTGTAAGCATACCACACACAACAATATTACTTTATTCAGTATGAAATTGCTTGAACTTTTTCTGACTGCCAAGGAATATATGAAAGATAAACAACAACAAAAAAAATGAAATTTAAATATTTAGAATAAGAATAAAGGATAGGATCGTGGATTATTTGATAATAAAAACCAATAAAATAGGAGTAAGTTCAGGAGACAAGCTAAGCAGAAAGTTCGATATTTAACAACATTATGTATTGCATTCTGAGTGCTATTAATAGCATAGATTTTTGAATTAAATGTCAAGTCCTTGAAACAAACAAAATCTGCATCAAAGTGATGGCTATAGTGGTGTGAGTGTTGGAAGATGAAAACGGAAGGAGGAACCCCGTGGTTCAGAGGACAGCAGCCTAACTTAATTGTTAAGCTCTAGACAAATGACAGATGCTTATTCAAAGAGATGAAAGGTATGCTTATGGAAATGACACTCAGGAATGTCCTTCAGCTCCATACACACACTCACATGGGCAGTTACACCTGCAAACATATATATGTGTGTACACACACACACACACACACACACACACACACACACACTTAACCAAAAAATAGAAAATCCTCTGTTTTAAAAGTAATATTTCTTAGAAATAATATAAATATTGGGTTAAGGACTAAATTCAGTTTTCGAATCCATTATCATTCACATTTTAGATGACTGGGGCTAGACGGCTTACTTTGCTTTTATTTACCCTGCTCGTCCAGTCATCCAATACTTAAAGAACAAGCGTGAGTAAAGAGCTACAGTTCACCACTACACATTAGTCTTAAATTACTGCATAACCCTGTGTTGGAACACATTAGGTATGTTCCAGACATTATTGATCCATCCTGAAGCTTGCTTTGCAAGAAATGAAGGAAGAAGGAAGAAGAAGAGAGCTTAGGAAACACAACTCCACACTGCGTGAGATCCAGGCAAACTTTCCAGGGAATTATTAAAGCAGTGTTTAAGCAAAAAACATTGAGCGATTATACTTTCATCCCTGAAATGGTTCAATAGTCCAATAAACTGCCACTCTATGACTTCCTTTTATTTCTGTAACTTCTGGAACTAAAAAAATTAGAAAATTTTCAAATATTGATACTTCATTGCTAGAAGCATACTGGAATTATTATGATTTTAATATTAATTTTTGTTTTATTATTAATTCTCATTTCACTTTTTGATACATATACATATATACACATTTATTTGCATGTATGACTAACATAATATAGTGAAAATTCAGTATAAATAGGCACTTAAAGACAGCCCAGGAGTCAGGGTAGCAAGATGTTTTCATAACCTGACACAAGTGTTTTCATAACTTTACTCATGCTTGTTCTTTAAGTATTGAATGACTAGAAGATCAGGGTAAATCAGGTTTTGTGCCTTTTTATATTTTAATTTTCTCAATTTTTTTTTTTTTTGTTTATTTTTCTCAAAGCCAGAGCTAAGCTATCTTTGCTTATCCAACCCTACAATTTTTTACCTTTGTTGTCTTGATCCATCTTCTATTATTGTATTGGAATATTTTAGAATAGGAAAGTTATAAACTACTAGTTTATTTTATCATATACTGATGAAGGGGGCATAGTACAAGACTGGGCATCTGCATCTGAATGAATTTCTATATTTTAATTGCTCTCATTACAAAGTGCCAAAATATTGTTACTCTATTAGTCACCACATGGGGTGTTGTTTCTAACAAATTGCCTATCCATTTCTTCCTTGTCAAAAAGGGTCAGTAAATCTATCATTTCTTAATCTGTTATTATTCTTTTTTATTGAAAATAGATTCTTCCCTCCTACAATACATTGCAAACACAGTTTCCTCTCTCTACACTCCCCTCACCACCTCTCTCCTCCAGATTGATTCTCCCTCTGTTTCCTAGTCAGAAAAGAGCAGGCCTACAAGAGACAACTGCAAAACCAGGACAAAACAGGGTAGGATAAAATGAAAGCTTTCATCCTGAGGCTGGACAAGGCAATCCAATAGGAGGAAAATAGTCTCAAGAGCAGGCAGAAGAGTCAGATACACACCTTCTCTCACTGTTAGCAGTCCAACAAAAACACCAAGCTAACAGCCATGGGTGCATGCAGAAGGTTTGGTGTAGACATATGCAGACTCGAGGCTTGCTGAGCTTGCTGTTTCAACCCATGTAAGCACTTGTGAGCTTTGCTTAGTCGATTTGGTGGTTCATGTTCTCCTGGTGTCCTCCATATCCTTTGACTCCTATAGTCTCTCCTCAGAGTTCCCTAATCTCTGAGGGAAGAGACCCTGCAGTCATAAGTTTCTTGGGTCCTGCCCAGCCAGCCCCATGGTACTGGTTCAGACAATTCTTTCTCACCCACATTCCTGTAGCTGCTCAGACCCAAGTAAACACATAGAGGCTAATATTATTTACAAACTGTATGGTCTATGACAGGCCTCTTACTAGCTAGCTCTTATATCTTAAATCAATCCATTTCTATTAAACTGTGTTTTGTCATGTGTTTCGTGGCTTTACCGGTCTGCTGGCATGTTGCTCCTTGGGTGGCAGGTAGGTGACTCTCCAGATTCTGCCTTTCTCTTTCCTGTCTCTCAGCTTGGATTTCCCACCTGCCTCTAAACTGCCTTGCCATAGGCTGAAGCAGCTTATTATTAACCAATGGGAACAACATACATTCACAGCACAGAGAAAGAGATCCCCCATCTCTTTCTCTTTTCTATCTAATCAAAAAGGAAGGTTTTAGCTTTAACACAGAAAAATTACATATAATAAAACAGTTATCAAGCAAAATTATAGTTATAATATAATAAATCTAGTCTATTTGTATTTGGCAAAATTAAAGAAAATATTTTATCATCTATCCTATATTTGTGAGTCTAAAGTTTCATATCTAATTTATCTTCTATCATAGCCAAGGAAAATTATAACTATCTAGTCTTCAACTACATCAAAGATCCTAGAAGGACATATACTACCTAAATAAACAGGGCCTGAAAAAGAGAAAGGATATGCCACTGATGAAAGTACAGTCTCTTCTGTACAAGGTTCTAGGTCTTATAGTGGAAGAGGCCGAGGTCGTCGGGGTCCTAATTACACCTCCGGTTATGGTACAAATTCTGAGCTGTCTAACCCCTCCGAAACAGAGTCTGAGCGTAAGGATAAGCTGAGTGATTGGTCATTGGCAGGAGAGATGATCGAGAGAGTCGCCATCAGCGAGACAGCAGGAGACGCCCAGGAGGAAGAGGCAGAAGTGTTTCTGGGGGTCGAGGTCGTGGTGGACCACATGGTGGCAAATCCTTCATTAGTTCTGCGCTCAAAGATCCAGAGAGCAATTCATACAGCTTACTTGATAATACAGAATCAGATCAGACTGCAGACACTGACGCCAGCGAATCTCATCACAGATTCCATGCTCTCCCCCCCTCCCCTATCCCACCCCCATTCCCACCTACTCCAGATCAAGGTCTCCCCGAGGACTGGATCGACCTGATAGACTCAGTCCAGGCAGGTCAGTCCTCCCCTCCCAGACCGAGCCAAGCGTCCTGCATAAGTCAGTCCAGGATTCAAACAGCCAACTCATGCAACAGCCAGGACCCGGCACCACTGCCTAGATGCTCCAAACAGATCAAGCCAATCGACTGTCTCACCCATTCAGAGGGCCTGATCCAGTCCGGGCCCTCAGCTTTGTTCATAGTTTATTGCTTCATTCATTGGTTATTTGTCCTGTGCTTTATCCAACCTTGGCTTCAACAATTCCCGCTCATATAAACCTCCTCTTTCTCACTAATTAGACTCCCAGCGCTCCACAGGGCCCAGCCGTGGATATCTGCATTCAGATTCCTCAGTCCTTGGATGGGTTTATGGCACAATTATCAGGGTGTTTGGCCATCCATCACAGAGTAGGTCAGTCCCGGCTGTCTCTCGACCATTGCCAGCAGTCTTTTGCGGGGGTATCTTTGTGGATCTCCGTGGGCCTCCTAGCTCTCTGCTTCCTCCCCTTCTCATGTGTCTTCATTTACCATGGTCTCTATTCCTTGTTTTCCTCTCTTTTCTTGATCCAGCTAGGATCTCCCGCTCTCTTTCCTTCGACCGTCTCCTTCATGGTCCACTCATGTCCAGCTATTCATGTAGATCTCATCCATTTCTCGTGTCTTTCTTGGGGTTCCGTTTTCCAGGTAGCCTCACTGGTGATGTGAGTAGCAGTCCAGTCATCCTTGTTCCATATCTAGCATCTTCCTATGAGTGAGTACATACCATTTTTGTCTTTCTGAGTCTGGGTTACCTCACTCAGGATGATTTTTTCTAGAGGATCGCCAGTCTTACATCATGCTTTCAGTTCCTCCATTTGGAATTCAGAAAGGGGAGGGCTCCTGAAGAAATCATATGTTAAACACACTTTGACACCTACTGTGTTAAAAATATATCATCAGATGTGCCTTGAGAATAGTATATGTAACATTTAAAAAATGTTGCTGGCTATAGGAAATGTTATTTTGTTTTCAAAATATGGCAGAGATGGGGAGAAATGAGTGGGGTGGGGTCCCAAACATAATATTCTTTATGAAAGCACTAGCTGCTTTTGTTACATTTTTAATAATATGCAACCATTTCTTCACCTGAGGAAAACTAGAATGAAGCAGTTTAAAAATATTTTGCACTGAATTGTAATTTTCTTCATTAGTTTTGTCTGGAAACTGGTCTGTTACGTGTTTTTTAAATGTTGTTTGTAGAGACAAGTCTGCAGACCACTGGAATACATATGTTAACTCATCTGCAGGGACACTGGGTGATATTGGCAGTGACTGTTCTACATTGAGGCTTTGTTTGGTTTATTTATTAAAGTGTACAGTATTTAAAGAAATCAAACATAGCTTTAGTTGAAACACTAAGCTGATTAGTCATGTCCATTCAGACGTAGTCTGAACTACTGAAAAGATCAATTTCCAGAGTGTTTATTCTGTATAAACTACATGTTTAGTCTTCAATAGAGTATCTTTCACATTTTCTTCCCACCTTCCTTTTTCCCCTCTTTTTTGATTTGGTAGTTTGATGTGCAATATGTTTTTGTATGCAGGTAGTAAATAAACTTTGATCTTCCAAAAAAAACAAAAAGAAAATATTTTATCACCTATCCTATATTTGTGAGTCTAAAGTTTCATATCTAATTTATCTTCTATCATAGCCAAGGAAAATTATAACTATCTAGTCTTCAACTACATCAAAGACCCTAAAAGGACATATACTACCTAAATAAACAGGATATGCATTGTAAGCAACTTCCAAAAATCTAGAATGACAGAGACAGCTGGCTGCCTGGACAGTCACCCAAAGTTCTTCTACAACATTGGGGCATCAATTTTTAGCATATAGGTCTAGTCTCTCAATCATTTTCTCCTGTATTCTGTAGAATGTCTGGCAGTCTCCTCTGTGAAGCAGGAACCTGAAGAACCACCTTGTCTTGCAAAGGTCACCTTCCTATGGGTCCTGTATGTCCAGTTTATATAACATACTGTCAATCAGTTGACACAAGGGCACTTTTTTGCCCAGTGGCTAACTTTTGCCACAAAGAAAGCAAACTCCATAATGAGTTTCTTCAATGCCCATCATCCTCCTTGAAGTAATTGGTGTTGCTAGGAGCAGATGTGTCTCATTGTCCAAAAAAGTCTAAGTTCTTAAAACATTTTAAAGGCCATATTCTGTAAGTCTTTAACGTGTTTTAAGACTACCTACCTAATTGAAATATATCTATATATACCTAGAAAACTTAACTAACATGACTACAGGTTTGATTATTACAGATGACTAATTATTAATCTGCATTTCTTAATTATATATTACAATTTTAAGATTTGTCATATAGGACCTGATGGAGACATTCAACTTAGACTCCCTCTGCATATTTTCTGGCTGTGGATCTCTCTTCTCTACCTGCTCCCACCTGTTACTAGAGAAAACCTCTCTGATTAGAACTGGATGAGGCACCTATCTACAAATATAGCAGAATATAATTAGAAATCATTTCACTGTTTTTTTTTTTTCTTTTTCCTTTCCTTTCTTTTTTGTGTTTGGTTCTACCATAGGTCTCTGGGCTATCCAATCTCTGGTGCCTGGCTTTCAGGCTGTCAGGCATAAGCTCCTTTCTCATGGCTTGAGCCTGAAGTTGAACCAGTCATTGATTGGCCACTCCTACAAATTCTGTACTACCATTGCCCTAGCACATCTTGCAGGCAGCCCAGATTGTAGACGGAGGGTTTTATGGCTGGGCTGGTGTCCAGGTTTCTCATTCTATAGCCTGCAGAGTACCTTCTCACACTAAAGACACTAGAATGTAGGGGTAAAGTCTTCAAGCCTGCACCAGCTTGACATCTATATGCTCAATGAGCTGTGTGGGTGTTGGCCTCTGCCATGGAGCCCCACTGTCAGTTTTCAGAGAGTGATCTACTGGCCTAGTGTCAGCCTGGCTTGACTAGAAACAACCTAGATGTCCCTCAACTGAAGAATGAATTAAGAAAATGTGGTACATTTGCACTATGGAGTATCACTCAGTTGTCAAAAAAAAAAAATGACATCATAAAATTTTCAGGCAAATGATGTAGCTAGAAAAGAGTCATCCTGAGTAAGGTAAACCAGACCCATAAAGACAAATATGATATATATTCACTTATAAGTGGATATTAGCTGTTAAGTAAAGGATAGTCAAACTACAATCCAGAGACCCAAAGAGTTCAGGTAAATAGGAGGGCTGTAGAAGGGAAATATGGATCTCCATGGAAAGGGGAAATAGAATAAATTTTGCAGGTAGACTAGAGGAAGGTGGAGATGTGAACAGGAGGGATCAGTTGGGGGTGGACAGATGGAGGGAGGGAAAGAGTGCAGGGAGAGACAGCTGGAATTTGTGGACATTTGTGGTGTGTGTGGAAACCTAGTGCAGTGGAAGCTTCCTAGAATCTATGAGGGTGACCCTAGTGAGGACTTCTAGTAAGGGGGATATAGAGTCTGAACTGGCCATCTTTTGTAGCTAGGCAAGGCTTATAGTTGTGGCACTGGGTTACATTCAGTTGAGTTGTTGGCCTAGAAGGTCTGGTGGAAATCCCTGTTAATATTCTGATTCTGACATATATAAAATTTCATGTCAATTAAAGTAAATCCACCTACAATAAAGATCTGCTAGTAACAGTTTTTGTTTTTGTTTTTGTTTTTGTTATAATATAGTGATTCTCTTACCTACAAGTACTTCACCCTTTCTTGTCAGATGCATATCTATAAACCCCAATGGCACAAGCTAAATAATGCTAACAATAGCCAGGCAGTGGTAGCATACATCTTTAATCCCAGTATTTGGGAGGTTAAATCTCTATGAGTTTGAGGCCAGCCTGTTCTGCAGAATGAGTTCCAGAACAGCCAGAGATGTCAGACAGAGAAATCCTGTCTCAAGGAAAACAAACAACAATAACAACAACAACAAAAAATGTACTGGCCTGTGACCTAGACTCTGTGACATGTGCTTATAAACCATGTACCCTTGCAAATGCTATTTCCATTGTTAATGTATGGCATTAAATACTTTATTTATTTTATAAGAATTCCATCTGAATGATAATTGCAATTAACATATTCTAAGCAGTAACAGACTTGAATTTAGCACAAAAATGACATACATTGTCAGTATACTTGAGTTTTCTCTACACAATAAAATTAATGTGTTGATTTTCCTAAAAAGAGGATAGAGCCATCTACCTAGTGTAAAATAGAGATAGTGAAAAATAGTAAATTCATATTAAAAGCCTGGTTGATGAAATTCATTAGACATGATACTCCATATTGCTTTGGGGTAAACACACAGTAAGTTTGTGCATTTGGAAAAATGTCAACTAAATTAGGACATACATATGGAAAATACCATCTTGTAAACAATCCATGTTTACAATAATGTGCTGTGCCTGATTGCCAATCTGCTGGTGGGATTTATGTATACTCTATGCACTTATTTGTTGTCTGTGAGTCGAATGAATTTTGAAACTAATTTTTCTTCTTTCTACTGAACAAAAATAGCGGTGGTACAATGTTAGAGGAATGTAAATTGCTTTCTAAAGATGAATCAAAAATCTGAATTCTGTGTTCATGTCATAAATGGAAATGAGGAAAAGATACTTTATATTAAGTTTTTTTCAATGATTCTCCAGTACATAATCATCTGAAAGTTTTAATATAAAGTAACTCTGAACTCAGGTAGAATATGCACATCTATATTATACATATACACATATATTCACATGTAAATCTGTGGTTCTGGGATTTTTTTTAAAAAAAATTTGTGTCACTACATAACTCTTGTTTCTAGGAACTGACTGTGGACCATATTAACCTTGAACTTTGCCTCCTGGATATGTATTATCAGGTCCATCAATGTATTTAACTTTTATTTATACATTGTTATTGCATATGGGTCTGAATAATTTGCACTGGTATGCATGCCTGGACACACATGCGGAGGTCACAGGACTTGTGGAGTCTGTTCTTTTCTTCCACCTCTATGAGTGTTCCAGGAATATAATTCAATATGTCTGGTTTTCTGCAAGTGACTTTACACATGGAGCCAGTGCATCTGTGTAATACATTTGTATTAAATAAATGATCACCTTAGTGGAATAATAGTGGTGGTTTCTCCTTAGGACATGTCTGGTCAGAAGTTCTTGGTATCAATAATGATGCCAAGTACAAATATCATCTTGTGGAGGGGACTATAAATTCAATCAGAATGTGGTTGGTTATGTCCATGACATTCTTACCACTATTGCACAGTGTCTTGGCAGGCTGTTATAGTTCTTGTGGTTCGCAGCTTGGCAATAGTGATGGTTACTTTTCTACTCTAGTACTGTGTGTAGCACTTCCAACACTATGAAAACTAGCCAGTGAGGATGATAGGCCAGTACCAGCTTGATTTCTCCATGTCCTCTGACTCAAGTATGTGGCTTCTTCAGAGATAGGATCTTTCCATCAAGTTCTAGAAGGTAACCAAGAGCATTAGAAATAGCTTGTACATGTTTAGAAGTCAATAGAACTTATGGCCTACAACTCAAAAAAAAAGGTAACCTATTTCCTCACATTGGTCATTTGTTGTTGTTGCTACAGCTTGAACAAAGTCCTTCACAAGCTGAAGTGAGAGGGAGAGTCAGTTCTTTTTAAGAGTGCTGTCCTGGTAGGTCAACCATGCTCCAGTGAATGATCACACACTTAAAAATATAAGACTAGTATGTGGACTGAAGTTTTGTTGTTGTTGTTGCTGCTTGAACAAACAAACAAAACAACGAAGGACACAAAGTTGAGTGGATAGGGAAAGAGGCATGGCTCTGGAAAGAGTTAGGGGAGGGATGAATATCATCGCAACACATTGCATGAATTTCATAATAATAATAATAAAAGGTTAAAAATGCGATGACCTCCTTAATATTCTTCAAAATATACTTTATAAGCCCTGATCATATGCAAGATTTGTCTAAACATGTAATCATTTCAAGAAAAATGTGTTAGCTAACAGAGACAGATAAACCAACCAAGCTTGCTCGTCACTGGCTGTGAGTGAGTTCAGTGAGAGACCCAAGGTCTCAAAACATAAGTTGGAGACCAGTGAAGGAAAACATCCAACATTGGCATTTGATTTCCATGCACACATGTATTCATGTACAGATGCACAATGTACACATGCAAACAAATGTACATACATGTATAGACCCATATGTCACATGTATATGTACAAGCAATATGCCAAACACAGTTTTGATTATGAAAACTTCTTTTTAAGAAAAATACATATATGCAGTAAACCCATATTTGAGTTACTTCCATGTTTGATCTACTAGCTAGTTACTGCAACCTAATTACATGCTTACTAATACTCCCCATCAGATTCTCTAATATTTATATGATGTCCAAAGAAACTAAAGGCAAAATCTAATGATAGCAAAACAGTTATATTTACTTCTAAAAGATGATACCATTAATAGGCATGTATAAATGATAACATTTTAAATAAAAGGTAAAGTAGCTTTTAGATACTCACACACAATGTAACAAATTTTGTAAAAACATCAGAACCTAGCTCGAAGGTAGGGCATCCTAAAAGCTGCATAGGAAGAATAGCATGATAAAACTTTGGCTACTGACTCATTTTAACCTATTGATGAAGCAATTTTAAAAGAATCAAAACTAACGTTTTGTGTTTTTTCCCTATTCAAACTTTTAAATTCAAACTTGTCATACTTTCTTATTAAATGAAACAAAATGCTCATTTTTATTTTTAAATGACCAAATTTTCCTTTCTCTGGTGGCTTTTTCTATCTGGATAATGATCTTCTGGTCTCAACAGTGAAAAGCAGACAAATTGCTCAGATGGGGAGTTTATCACAACCAGAGCTACAATACTTGATTGACCCAGTGTCAAACCAGAGCCTGGCTGCATTTTCCCCATACCATAATGATGCTGACCTACAGCTCTAATCAGGAACTGGAAGAATGTCCTCATGGAGATTGGTTACACAGTGTCACAAAACCTAGAAGTAATGCAGCAGATTAATGCCTTAGCAGAAGAAAGACTGGTGTTCTCGGGCTCCTGGCCAGAGTTGGCTCACCTATTAAGAGCAAAGTGTGTATTGTTTTGACTTCTAAAATGAGAAAAAAAAAATGGGCTTAAAGAGTTTTAGGAATAAAAGTCAATTCTAAAGTCAAAAGGAGTTACCTAAAGGTAAACTAAATTTTCCTTTTAATATGTGTTATAAAGTATCTTCTGAAATTACATGCACTTAACAGCAGCGTGGTAGAGGATTAACAATTGTCTGTGAGTTACAACTAATGGTTTAAAATCTTACAACGCACAACAGGAAGAAGAGCAGATGGAGTTGGGTGACACAGACACGTCTACAAAGCTCTTGGATACGATTACCAAATCATCAAATGTTCTTGAGAAACTGAAATGTATTATGGTAAGGGATATGGAATAATGCCAGTTTTTAGAGGACAACTAAGTTTACAGTTTAAAAAGCCACATAAAAAGCAGTATGGTGATTCTTCTACCACAATTAATTTAAAAAATATTTTTTTCTGCATGTTACTATGGAGCACAACATATTATATAATAGAATATTAAAGCCAGTGGTGAATAAAAACAGAAACTAAAACATAACAATTTAAGCAATAGCTCCATCGTTAAATGTGTTTTCAAATGTTTAAAATTCAGAAATATGATTTTCTTAGACTAAATTTCTTACTGAGTTAAAGAGAACTTTAATCTGGGCACAATGACTCACTCCTATAATCACAGCACTTGGGGGAGTTGACATAGGAAGATTGTTCAAAGTTCAGGGCCAATCCAGTCTACAGAAACATACACTATCTCAGAGAAACTAACTACTGATGAATAGGCTGGCAATGCTTCTGGTGTAAAGGCCCTTGCCACCAAGACTGGTGTTTTTTTTTTTTTCCTCTGGAATCCATGTGATAGAAGAAGAAAATGGATTCTGAAAAAAATATCCTCTAACCTCCACCAGCTTGCTGCCATGAGCATGCATACACACACACACACACACACACACACACACACACACACACACACAGACAGAGACAGAGAGACAGAAGGAGAGAACCAAATCTGTTTCCACAGACACTTTGAGTCTATTACTTACTCTTTCTTTTGTTGTTTTCTGTTTTGTTTTTTGAGACAGGGTTTCTCTGTATAATTTTGGTGCCTGTCCTTGATATCACTGTGTGTATACCAGGCTGGCTTCAAACTCCACCTGGCTCTGCCTACCAAGTGCTGCTGTGATTAAAGGCATGTGCCACCACCATCTGTCCTTACTTACTCTTTATTATTATACTTAGTACTCTAGTAAATAATTAAGGTAGCATATTTTTTATTTATTTTTATTTTTTGCATTTTACATATCAATCCCAGTTCCCTCACTCTCCCCTTCTCCTGCCTTCCTTTGGGCAGTCAACAAAGTTTGGTTTATTAAGTTGAGGCAGAACCAAGCCTCTCCCCACTGTGTCAAGGCTGAGCATGTTATCTCACCCTAGGGAATGTGTTCCAAAAAGACATTTCATGCACCCAGGAAAAGTTCTGGTCCCACTGCCAGAGGCTCCTCAAATAGATCTAGCTACATAACTGTCACCCACATTCAGAGGTCCTAGTTCCGATTCATGTGTGTTTCCCAGCTGACAGGCCAGAGTCCATGAGCTCCCACCAGCTGAGGTCAGTTGTCTCTGTGGTTTTCTCTCAATCATAATCTTGACTTCACTTGCTCCTATAATCCTTCCTCCCTCTCTTCAACTGAAATCTAGGAGTTCAACCCAGTGCTTGGTTGTGGATCACTGCATCTGCTTCCATCAGTTACTGGATGTAGGCTCTATGATGACATTTAGCGTAGTCACTAATCTGATGATAAGGGAAGGTATCCTCTCCATTATTACTAGGAGTCTTAGTTGGTGTCATCCTTGTGGATTCCTGGGGCTTTTTCTAGCACCAGGTTTCTTCCTAACCCCCTAATGGTTCCCTCTACTAAGGTACCTCTTTCACTGCTTCCCTCTCTGTCCCTCCCTCCCTCCACTCTGCCATCTCAGTCCCTCATAATCCCATCCCCCATCCCTTCCCTGCTACCCCAGCTCCCAGTTTATCCAGGAGATCTTAACTATTTTTCCTTCCTGGGGCCCTCCATGTGTGACCCTTTTAGGGTTTTACTTTTTAACCTAGCTTCTCTGGGGTTATGGACTGTAGTCTGGTTATCCTTTGCTTTGCATCTAATATCTATTTAAGGGTGGGTACAGAACATGTTTGTCTTTCTAGTTCTGGATTATCTCACTCAGGATTTTAAGTAATGATTTACACACACACACACACCACACACACACACACACACACACATATACACACACAGTGTTTTGTGTTTTATGGTAATTTCTTTTTCATTTCTATGAAAGTATTTTACATTTTAAATTTAATTTTATTTTTTTGAGGTCATACATGACTACTATACTTATATCATCTCCACCCCATACTCTCCTTTTCAATTTCTGTGATGGTACTCTTATCTCAAATTCATGACATTTTCTTCTCTTATTAATATATATATAAGTAATATATCTTATATATAATTATATATATTTGAATAACATTATATATAATATATTAATGTATATTTTATATGTGTAATAAAATATATTAACGTTTTATCTTCCTATAAGTTTGTTAGGCTAGTTGGAGGCTACCAATTATTTTTTTATTTCTTCCTAGACTCATGATGTGATTATTTCTCACTTCCCTAGAAAAATTCTCATATCACAAGAACATAGCATCTATTCTAACAATTATATGGGTGAATTGCATGATAAAGGAGCGTCCTTACAAACACTAATAACTGATAATCTTCTCTCACAAAACAATGTGTTTCTCACTAAGCCAGATTGAAATTGATTTGAATGGACTATTTCCTCCTTTTTTCTCCCTTAAATTATCATATTATAAACTATCTGGACAAATGATAGAAATTTTTCTTATCCTGTGAAACTGAAACACACACACACACACACACACACACACACACACACACACACCAGACCAAAAATCTCACAAATAAACAAAGCCAAGAACTGTGTTTGATAAGCAAAACACTTGAAATAAATGTTGTTGCTGAAGTTTTCCTGTGTTCCACCTGGCCCAAGGTCAGGACAAATCTCTCTCATCTGCCAGTCCTGCAGCTGCTTAGACGCAAGTAAACACATGGAGGCTTATATAATTAAAACTACTCAGCCATTAGCTCAGGCTAACTATTGACTAGCTCTTACACTTAAATTAACCCATAATTCTTATTTATGTTTAGCCACGTGGCTTGGTACCTTTTCTCAGTTCTGCCTTCACATCTTGCTTCCTCTGTATCTGGCTGGCGACTCCTGACTCAGTCTTCCTCTTCCCAGAATTCTCTTCTCTGCTTATCCCAGCTATACTTCCTGCCTGGCTACTGGCCAATCAGCATTTTATTTATTAACCAATCAGAGCAACACATTTACAGCATACAGAATCATATCCATAGCAAAATGTACTTTTATTTGTAAAAGAGAGGCTTGAAAGCAGCCTTAGCTGATTTGATGACTATTATTTTCCAAATTCCTAAAATGTGACATAGCATCAATAACCTCCTGGTAAGATTTCTGGATGTTGTGTTCATTGGGGAAAAGAGCTTACAATTCCAAGAAAATAGGTTATTCTTTAGAAAATGTATGTTTTTGCTAAATATGTAAATGTTTAGCTTGTCTTTTGTAACATATAATTAACAGTATATTTCCTCTATGTGTCTATGGTTTAATTAAAAGGATAATATGGAATACTCATTTTATTACTACCATGTCTAGTGTCCTAAGCCTTTGATCCAGGAAGCAACTACCTTCACTGTAAATCTTTTAATTAATCACCAATTTTGACAATATCTTTGTTTTCAGATAGTTTTTATGATGTTTAGAATTGTGTGATAAGCATAATTTACCTTGACATTCTTCTATCACAATCAATCCTCCCTTTCTTGACTTCCATCATTAGTCAACCACAAAAGGGAAATGATAAACATTTATATTATGAAAATCAGTTTAAAACAGTCTAAAGAAAATATCAAGCTATAAAATTATTCCAAATGTTAGTAAATCAATATCTTTCTGTGACAAGATACAGGAAAATAATACATAAAATTTGGGAACTAATAGAGAATATTTGGTAAAATTAAGTTTCCAGAAAGTAAAATATGAATATTCAGATACTATTCTTCAGAAACCAAAGTCAGTGTTTTAAAGTTTCTACCATAATACTAGTGAACTGTTTCTGGCTGATAAGCAGTAGGCCCACTTTTACATTATAGATGAAAAAATGTTTATTTTAGAATTTATTTTTAATAATGAATTATTATTATAACTTAGACAGGAAACATATAATGTAAACCAACTCCAAAGCCCTCATTACTAGTACAAGACTGATACAGAAGTTTTATTAATAATTTCCATGTGCATAAATTCCCTTAGGTAGAAATTTTATTTTCACACAAGGACAGAGAAAACAGTGACTAACCTGAGGAGACCTTCTTAGTCCCGTGCCTGCTCTAATTACTTGTTTTCTTTCCAGGATCCATTTTTGTTGAAGAGAATTGAATTTCTGCCATTAAAGATACTATTGGTAGAAAGGCACTGTCTAGTCATTCACCCTTCCTTTCTGTTTTATCCAGCAGCCTGATGGGTTATGTTCTTCCACTTGCCCTTAGTTGATGATAGTCTTAATGGATTTGCAACTGCCTGGGAGGTGGAACAGCAGCAAGAAATCACCAACCAAGGCAAACTGGCAGGCAGTCTTCCTGGATGTGGTTAGTCTCTATCGTCTTTCTGCTTCTTACATTGTAGAAGAGTTCTTAATTTGATAATCTTACATGGGAAACTTGACATTATTCTCTACAGCTCTCATGCTACCTCCTATTCTATCTACAAAAACCGGAAAAAACCTTCACTTAGCATAAGTCATCATCTGGAGTTGACTCCTGTCAGTAAAAGCGCTAACATTTGACATCTTCCTACATGTCAGACATATTCAGAGAAACTTTACTATAGCTCTACTTCTTTGTTATGTTTAAGTTGCTATTTCAAAATATTAGTGAATAAGCCTAATAGTACATTTTGGCAAAACTTGAACAGTTTACATATGTTTAGACATAAATTCTTTAATCTCATTTGTTTATCATAAAAGTCAGGTTTTAAAGATAGTAAATTGTCTCTTTCTAGCCTTACAGATAGAGAACCTTTTTGTAAGAATAGGCTTTTTTTTTTTTGTATTTACTTTTTGTTTTTAATACATCCAAGCAGCAGTTTCGCCTCCTCCAGACCTCCCAGTCCCCAAGGCACATTCCTTCCAACCACTCTCTCCACCTCACCTCTCCCCCAGATCCCCTCCTCTTCCATTTCTGAGCAGGCCTCCCAGGAATATCCACTAAATACAGCACAACAAAATATAAAAAGACT
The DNA here is from genome assembly GCF_004664715.2 of Peromyscus leucopus. Classification (NCBI taxonomy): domain Eukaryota; kingdom Metazoa; phylum Chordata; class Mammalia; order Rodentia; family Cricetidae; genus Peromyscus; species Peromyscus leucopus. Next base: position 38,816,051 of record NC_051070.1, on the reverse strand, counting down.
AGGCACAAACCCTCATATCAAGGCTGGATGAGGCAACTCCATAGGAGAAAGGGGTCCCACAAGCAAACAAAGAGTCAGAGACACCCCAACTCCAGTTGTGGTGATGCATGACTCTAATCTCTTCACTTGTGAGACAGAGGCAGAGACAGATGGATCTCTGAGTTAAAGGCCAGCCTGAATAAGTCATCTTTAAGTATGGATAACAAATGTTCAAGAACTTACACCCAGCTTAAACCCTGGCATTTCGTCTATTTATTCCACATGATTCTGCTTTCATGCAGTAGACTTGATAAGACAATAAAAAAAGTAAGCGTGTGACTGTTGGATAGAAAATATATCTTGCAAATGCTCATGTATTGAAGGACTGATCACAACACAGGGGCACCACTGAGTAGTACGGTTATGAGGATCTAGCTTCAGTTAATTCATGTGTTGGCAACTCACACCTTAATAAGGAAATGAAGAGCCTCACTTGAAGAAATACAACATTGGGAGCAAGTCTTTGGACATTAAATCTTGTCTCTGGACTCTTCCTCCCCTTATCCAGCTGTTTTCTGGGCACCATATGGCAATCATTCGGACAAGATGCCCCATGCTATGATCTGTGCTCACCACATACAGGCCCCCAAACTAAAGATGAAAGTGATCATGAACTGACATTGCAGAAATTACAAGACAAAAGGATTCATTTCTCTCTTCAATCTATTCTCTGTTATTTTGACACAGAAACAAAAATGTGACTCATGTGGTGAGATATTTTACTATCTGGTAGTGTATTATGAAAAAAAAAAAGAAGCATTCACAGGCATTGTTCTCAAGCTATTAGTTCATATACTATAGGGTCATCAGAATAAATTGGAGAGTATCATCAGGTTATTTCTCTGATGTCTCAAAATGACCTTCTGCTGGTGGCTTTTACCTTTTCTGCTTAACAATATGTGATCAAGGGAGTCTGGCTATCTGAAACTTAAGATCCCGAATCTTTGTAGGTAACATCCAGGCCAGAGATCCTATCTACTCTGTCAGCTTGTGGATATCTGAATATTAATGGGTAATGACTTGCACAAATAAACACATAAATGTGCATGTTAATCTTAATAATTGGCATATTTGTTAGGTCCCACATAGAACTTAACTAAGAAAATAAATCACAGCCAGACAGAGCTTCCTTCCAAGATGATCATCCATAGATATAAGGAGAAATGAAGGGTGTGCCAATATAGATGTGAACCAGAATTATATTTGGATTTTAAAGGTCAATTATTCAGCTGATATTTCTATTTGAATAAGCTTACACAGGGAAATGTAGGGTAAGTTGAATTTATGGTGATGAGCAGTGGGGCAGGCAGGGTCAGGAGAAGCACAGTGATCCATGGTAGTGAAGAGCCAACAGGTCCCAAGGGCTAATGGATCCAAGGCAGCTGATAGCATTATGTACCCACCACCATGCTCGTAAGACCTTGCACATCATGGGAAAGGTGACTACATCACGGGGTGAAGTTCCAAGTGGAACATAAAACACTGAGTCTCTTAAGAACATTTGAACTTTAGCTAAAAAACAGGAAAGTAAGTTAAAAGGAAAACAAGAATTAAAAAACAGAATATTTTTTATTCTGAGGAGTGTACTGTTTTCTTATATTCTGTTGTGCCTGGTTGTATTGTATTTTTTATAATATTTATTTGGGTGTTGTCATTCAAATCCTGTTCTTTTTCTCTCTGAAATATGGAAAACTTGGCTCCTTCTTGATCAAATGACTGTACACAATGACAGATTTATTGGACCTTACATAATGACATTCAAGCAGGTGAAAATTCTGATTTGTTTGAGGAAGATAAGCACTTACAATAGACAAAATAGTGCAGAGTCATTTTCCTTTATACTAGAGCCACATGTCCCAATAGTCTAAACACACCCTATATTCTTTCTTCTGGACTGAACTTAGCCTTTTCTTTGCATGCTGGTTTGCTGCTATTATGATGATCAAGATCCAGGCTTTGGAAGGAGGAAGAAAAATGCTCAAAAAGCAACATTGCATCCACTTATTTTGTTGTTGAAAGCAGCTCTGCAAAGCTGTATAATTTTTGACCTGGATAAGTTCTTAAACAGAACATGATGTTGATGTCTTTGCTTTTACCCTGTGGTGAGCTCTAGAGTCAGAAAAAGATTCTCTATCTTTCTTTCCTGTTTTTAAACTCTGTTTATCTAAATAACACAGGTGTAAAACTGAAAAGCAGGATATTACTGGAAATGAATTTGAAGAATATGCTATAAAGAGCATATGGACATTTTTATATAAACGGTGAAAGTGCAGAGAGGAAGGAAGAGCAGTGGGGAATACCATGATCATCTTTCTGAAAGAATTGTCAGATAAGGGTCATTGAACAAGAACAATTTGATTAACAATTCCTTCTTCAGGGATTTTATCAATTAGGTACAACAATGCAGTATTATGTATTAAACAACCATTTATTTTTAAATCTCACAATTCTAGCTCTAAATATTTTTATGCTGTTAAGATATTTAATTCAAGGATGTTATAAATGAAGAAAAGTGCATAACTCAAAAATGGGCAACTAGAAAAATTTTGAGAATATAATATCCTTGTAGAGCCATCTAGATTAAGAAAAGATGAAGTTATTTGGACTCTAAGATCCTCCCTTTTCTCCTGTTCTGTCAACATTTTTTTGAGAGTAGATAGCCATTATTTTGACATTTAAAGTTGTAAACTAGTATTGAGTGTTATTGATGCTCAACAATCGAATCACAAATTTGCCGAGTTTTCCTTTCATTGCTGTGATGCTTCTGTGTAGTGTGTATGCTAATATAGTGCATGTGATTTCACAATAAGAATACATTCATGTCTATAGTAATCAGGCAGTTTCTGTAATTATTCAATAACTGTTTAGTCATTATTCTTCTTTACAGCCAATAGACATGTGTAGAACCCAGTTTTCAGAGATCACAATTGTTATGAACATTATAAGCATATTATACATGCTTTTGTAGGCTCAAATGTACTTATTGATACGGTTAAATTTAGAGGGATTAAATTCTTGGATCAGAAAATATATTCTGTATTAATAGTGCTGTATTAAACATTACTGTCAGCTTCTCAAAGTAACTGTTACAGTTTGCACACTGACCAACAGAGTATGAGAACTTCAGCTATTATGTGCCAATGGCATTCTCTATTGTCCTTTTAGAGGTTTTTTTTGGCAGAATTGTATGGGTAAATTGACACTTTAATATTAAAATATTCTGCCAAATCCTAGCACATAAAAATATTTTTTGAAATCATTATTATAAAGTTATCTTTTCATATTTTAATGTTAATTCTATAACAAATGTGATAATGTCCTGCAGTTGAGTAGGTAAGTCCCAAAATTATTTTTCCATTTTGACATGAACTTTCCCAAGATCATTAGCTTGAAAAATCATCTTCTCGTTCCTGTATTGAATTATTAAAAATATCATAAATGTATTAGTCTATTATGCAGGGTTCTCCTGAGGAGAGTACCAATAGAATTTCAGTTTATATATTGTAATGGGAGATTTATTCTATTGAGTATGCCTTAGGGGACTTCTTCATGCTAGGCAAGTACAGTAACAAGTCCCCAGTCCTGGAAGCAGGATATTTTAGTAGTCCCAATCCTGAACTGAAGTGTAGAAACTGCCTGAAGATTTTCTGATACTGAAAGGGGAAGAAGCAGGAGTCTATGGCAGCTGGTGGTAGCAGCGATACAAACAGAGTCTCCGGTGCTGCCTTGCTCACAGTTTCCTTCACCATGGCAGCCTATCCACTTGTAGGTTCCACTGCTACTGCTGGCAGATATGTGTTTCCTACTCGGTATGCCACCGGCCTTCTCTGGAAATACACCTAGGAATTGCAATTCACTCAAGTGGACAACTCAGACCAAACATCCCAGTCATACACTCTGTTCCCTGATTTTACTTTTTGAATAATTGGATTTCATTCATGTAATAAATCCCCACTGTCATTATTTTATAGATAATTATGATATGAAACACTGCCAACTTTCCAATGATGTTTTTCTTCAGAACATCTTTGACTATCATGGGCATTTGCTATTAAATATCAACATTAAACCCCCTCGCCCCATTTTAAGAATGAAATCCTATGATGTTATTAATATAAATTTGAAAGCATAAAATGATTTTTATTTTTCTCTCTACTTCTTAAATCATGGATTTATGCATTTAAATTTTTTATTTGTATTTACTTTTGAACATTTTACACTTCTTTGCAATAGATGTTGAGCATTACCATCCTTCACTCTCTACCTCCAAATCTACCTAAGGTACCTTATCACATTTTATTATTTATTTATTTATTTATTTATTTATTTATTTATTTATTTATTTATTGTAGTTGTTTTGTTGTTGTGTTTTTCAAGACAGGGTTTCTCTGTGTAGCTCTAACTGTCCTAGAACTCACTCTGTAGACCAGGCTGGCCTGCCTCTGCTTTCCTGAGTGCTGGGATTAAAGGCGTGAGCCACCACTGCCTGTCTGTTTATCTGTTAGTTTGGTTGTTTTTGTTGGTTTGTTTGTCTGTCTGTTTATTTATCCAGTTAATGCTGTCTATATTTGCATGTGCAAGTTACCCCCGAGTAATAGGAAATCTATAAGTGGCAATATTCTTAAAGAATAGTTAATCTTCTTTTCACACCTTTCATCAACTGCCCATAGCTCCTCAGATAACAGTAGGGTATATGGAATTCCTTTCAAGTCTTTCCTGTATTTTTTTATATTTCTTTTTTTATAAAGAAAATCTTTTATTCATTTTACATACCAAAGATCCCCCTCTTCCCTCCTCCCACTCCTCCAGCCCCCCCCCCTCATTCCTTCCTACAAGAAGGTAAGGCCTCCCATGGGGAGTCATCAAAGCTTAGGGGATGGGGGATGAGAACAGAAGGGAATAGATGGTCGACCTTCCTGTAGTTTTTAAGTTACTCGATTTTACACAGATCCTACATTGGCAACCACAGCTATTTTGAGTTCATGTACAAAACAGCCACATTATGTATAGACAAGAATATTTCCCGGCATTCCTTCCTAGCCTCTGTCTCTTAGCCCCTCCCCATTCTACTATGTTATTTGAGCTTTGCTTGTAGAGAGAGGGTTGGTACAGATGTGATAGCTATAGTTGAGCACTCACAGTTGTTTATTTTCAGTAATCTTGGACAGTATTGCATCTTTGCTTTAATCACTGCCCACTATAACAATTTTCACTGACACAAATTTGGGATAGCACAAATCTATGAATATAAACAAAATATTTCAAAGGCACTTTGACAGCATGTCCATTTAGAAAAGCAACATCAATAGCTTTCCCCTAGAGCCTAGAACTTTTCCAGCTGGGGACATTTTACCGTGTTTACAGGTATTAATTTCTCTCCTTTGGAGCAGGACTCAAATAAAAAGAGTGATTGGTTAACCCCTGTGATGATTTGAAAGAAAATGGCCCCAAAGGAGTGACACTATTAGGAGGCGTGGCTTTGTTGGAGTGGGTGTGGCTTTTTCATTTATAAGAGTTGCTGTGGCTCTGGTGTCTCTTCACAGCAATAGAAACCCTAACTAAGCTTCCCCCGTAAAAATCTTGCCACTATTGCACAAGTAAGCATGTCTTGCTTGACAGCTTGGTATTGTAGCATACAGGGCCCTGTGCTAGATGAGGCTATTGATGTTTTTTTTTTCTCACTAAACAATATGCATAACACAATCTAGTGATATGAAAGAGCAACCAGGGAGAGTTTTCTTAATCAGTTTAATACTAATTCTCTGTGTCCTGCAATCAAAGTATGAGGGATTTTCAGCAATAGAGTCTTCTTGTCTGGCTATAGGGAGCATCCAAGAGCAATAGCAATAGCTTGTAGTGTTTTGGGTGTCTATGGGCCTCTCTGTCCAATAATTCATAAGGTGGTAAGTTGTGCCTAGCTTTGAAAATTTCATTTAATATCTCATGTCTTGAGGGAGCAGTATCATTCACTATTGTGGTGCACTTCTGATTAAATTCCTTTAACAAGTTGCACTTTAATTAGCCTACAAATTAGTGGAATTTCATAAGCCTTCTTCATGAATACTTTGTTTTGCTTAGCTCACCAGCCCATCCACCCCACTTATTTCCACTCTCAATTAAACTGTTACTTTCCTTAATTCATCCATATCAAATATGCTATATTGTAACTTACTATATGTTTGTTTGCTTGGATCACAAGATTATAGTTTCTCTGGTAGTGCCTTTATTTATGCTTCATTTGGTTGAAGCTTTCAAGTGGCCTCTCATCTTATCACCCCATCACTCCACGCCTGACTGAAACACTCTGTACCCAGTAACCCCCCTCTGTGCTTTCATTTCACCAATATTCTACCAGTCCCATTTCTTAAGTGAGCAGTCCTATTAGTAGTCCTAACTATTTCTAATTTTGGGTCTTCTACATATACTCCATGTTAAACATTGAACAACAATTTAAAGCTAGGATCCTCATGTGAAAAAGAATACACAGTATTTGTCTCTGGTGGCTTTGGATGGATACACTCCATATACATTTTTACATTTCTATCCATTTACCTGCAAGTTTTAATGATTACATTTTTATTGAAAGCTGAATAGAATCTGATTGTAGATATCAACCATTTTTAAATTATCTATCCTCAGTTTATGGACATGTAGATTGATTCCATTTCCTAATTATTATGAATAGAGCATTAATAAACACATATTTTGAAGTATCTCTGTACTAAGTTAAAAAGTCTTTGTAGTATATGGTCAAGTATAACAGGGGTGCTATATATGGGTCATAAGAGTCAATTTCTAGTCTTTTGAGAAATTTTAAAATGATTTCTAGAGTTGTTGCACTAGTTTACATTGCCACCCAGAGTATATAAGGATACCCTTGTCCTACATCTATGCCAATATTAGCTGTCATTTATAAGCATGATGATGACCTCTCTGACTAGGAAAGAGGTGGGATCTTAATGTAGTTTTAATCAGCATTTTCCCAGTGATTAAGGACATTGAACTTTTTAAAAAGTGTTTACTCATAATTTATGCTGTTTTGGAGAACTTTCTATTCAGCTCTATAGCTCATTTTTAATATTTTTACTTGATTGGTACTTTATTTTATATTTGGCCCTTTGTACATTCCTAACATTAATCCTCTCTCAGGTGCACTGTTGGTAAAGGTCTTTCTCCCATTCTGTGGGGTTGCCTGTTCACTTAACTCACCATTGTTTTGCTAAACACAAGTTTTGTTTGTTTGTTTTTGTTTTTTATGTTCATGAGGTCACCACATTTGTCAATTGTGACTCTCATTTCTGAACTACTGCTGTCCTAGGATGTTATATAGAAGATTACACTGTGGGGGTTAATATTAAAGCATTTAAACTAACAAGGTCATTTCATAAATTTTTCTTCGACAGTAATTGTGGGAAATTCCAAGTAAAACTCAATAATGTTAACAAAATAAGAAATTACATATTATGTTTTGTATATATCCTATACTTCATGTAGAGTATGTGGAAATACATCAATAGCTTAGCCCACTGGTGAGCTCCACCTGAATGGGTGAGCAGGAGACAGTACCTAGTTGAATGAAGTATGTCACTCAGAGTGTGTCATGTTTCCAGATTCTTTTTCTCTTTTTGCTTTTGGCTATCCTTAGGTGAGTAAATTCATCAATCACAGCTAAAAAAATCATGAAAATTTCCTTACTACAGACTCAAAAATGTAGTCCCGACAAACTTAAATGAGTCCTTTAAATGTCTGAGACAAAAGCAATCTTCATTTAAACTGATTTCCTTAGTTGTGTTGGCATGACAAGATAAAGAAGGAATCTTCTGACAATAATGCTGGAGGGACGTGCCAGCCTTGAAGAGTCATACAAAGACACTGGACCAATTACAGTCTGATTTAGTTGGATAATGTGATCTCTGAAGAGAAACATGGATCCAGGGAAGTCTCATATACTATCTAAAGGTTAGCCAGTGTTGCAGCAGGCATGATTGTTATGATATGTATATGTATTCAGTAAGGCCTCAGGTACATGGTACACAGCCATTGATTGGAAAAATCTTTTATTATCTGTCATAATATAAATGTAATATTAGAATTGAAAACCATTTTTTCCTTTTTAAAAAGTATCTACTGATTGTTGGGATCTAGGCTGTATCAAAACTTCTATTCTTTTTAATTCCACATTTGAAGGAAATGAACTAGTCAAAAAGTCTCAGAACATCACATTTGATTCATTTAATCAATGCAATTATGTTTGTTGAAAAGAGTGAGAGAGGTAATAGTAGCCTGGAGAAAATAGTAGAGTACATGTGTTTATAATGGCAAAATTTAAACCCAACAAAGGCTCAAAAAAACCTGCAATGCCCATAAAAGAGTAGGTACCTGAAGTCAGGGCATGACACGGCATTTCCTCCAATCACTAAAACTTTCAGCTCCTAAACCAAATAACAAAGTAAAAAGATTTTGTGTGTATATTCAGATTTGGAACTAGAGAAAGATGTTTTGCAGCCCCCAAATATAGTACAGGAAGCTTTGCCAAGTGATCAATGTGATCCTATAAACTGTAATCTTGAGGGATCAGTGGTGAGAACAGATGCTGTACAGAGTTTATGGAAAATTTTAATGAGATAATAACAGTGCAGGGGGCTGGAATGAAGCCAACTGACTGCAGTAGGAAATTGTACACATTTAAAAAAGTACCACATTAGACTATTTCAAAAGAAAGAGTCCCCAACTATGGGCCATTGAACACCCCTACAAGATTTCCCTATTATGAGTCAGGTCTGACAAAGACAAAGACAGACTCCATCTGTAATCCAGTTGATGATGGAAGTAAAACATGTAGAGGCAAGTAGCAGCAGGACACATGAAATAAATATTAGGCAGGATAAATCCATGACTAGACCTGTACACTTCAATCTGCACATTCCTGCATACAAGAAGAGGAAGAAAGTATCTAGCCTTGATTTACATATCCATCAGACCAGTATATGGAATATATAAAAAGGGGTCAGTTTGTGGGAAGAGAAATGATCACACTCTCTTTTCAACTTTGCAGTATCAGAATTTATATTCCCAATGATATATCAGGAATATTAATGAATCATAAACATGACTGAAGATTAGCCCAGTCACTAATGCCTTGAAAGCATGAAGACCAGAATTTGATCCCAATGATTTGATCCCTTTAATTCAACATAGCAATGCTTGTAAGCACATTACTGTGGAAGCAGAGGCAGATCCCTGAGTGTGCTGGCCAGCCTGCCTAGCCTTGTTGGCCAGGTTCAGGAAAGTGTATGATAAATGCTATCTCAAAGAAATGTTGGATAGTGACTGAGGAATAAAACCAGAAGTTGTCCTCTGGCCTCCACCTATACATGCACATAAACATGTACTCACTCAATGGAACATTCATGCTCACAAATGAAAATCAATTACAGTTACTACCTGTGCTCCCTTGGCATCTTGTGATCATAGGCTAAAGTGAAGACATAGATGCACACGCTTAGCAGTGATAAATATTAATCATAAGGAAAAACGGAAGGAAAGAAGGAAGGAAATTCTAAGGTTGAAAGTATATAAAACATACGTTATCTGGAGTGCACTGATCTTGATAACATCTTGCTCTGCTGTGCTGAAAGTACATCTGCCCATCCTAGAGAGACAAAGAGAGAGAGAGGGAGATAGGGAGAGAGGGAGGGAGGGAGGGAGAGAGAGAGAGAGAGAGAGAGAGAGAGAGAGAGAGAGAGAGAGAGAGAGAGAGAAGCATCTCATAGATGTGCTAGCTACTCATAATTGTTAAACTATTAGGGAGAAATTTAGAATGCAGTAAGCCATCAATGTATGGAGAAGTGTATATATTATTTTGTACAAGATAAAAAGTGGATTAATTAGAGATATGTTCTTTTTTAAATTTTGTTTAAAGGACTGGCTCTCTAGTCATGTAGAGTGTGAACAAGTATCTTCTTACTAGCATCATAATCAGTGTTTATCTTCAGAGACATGTCTAAACTTAATGATACTTGTGATAAAGGAGCCCCCATTAGGAAATTGAACAATGCAGGTATAACAGTCCAGCCATTTTATCTTGAACTGAATTTCATTTAAAAGTCACTTTTTGATCTAGATCTTGTAACTGACATGACCAATGATTTCTCTTGCAGTTGTACTAATTCCTACGACCAGTCACATCTTCATGACTTTTCTTTCACAAGTATTAATATTTGAGTGGATTTGAAAAAAAATAAACTGAGTCCTATTATCTGTAAAAGTCTTTAGCTGCTATGCTCTAAACCCATGAGAATGTCAAATTATTGTTAATAATTTTCTATATTTTCTAGTGCTTTTCCATGAATTTTTGTTAAGATTTATTCCCTCTTACATAAGCTTGTATCAGACTCTAAATAATTATGTTGCCTCAGTAATCTCAAGTGGGTATAACAAAATGTCATAATCTGAGTAAATTAAACAACATAAATTTGTTTTCTCATACTTCTGTGAACCAAAGTTCTAAGAACATCATATACATGTCTGGATTCTGGGGAGAATGTTCTTCTTGGGAAGGATACTATGATCCTATAGATAAGATTAAATTATCCCATGAGAAGACTCATTTCTCAAATAGTGGTGCTACTGAGATAGGATTTTATCATGAGGGTCCTACTTTCACCAACAGATTGATCCACAACTACGCTTACAACTAGATAGACTATTAAAAGTAGTACCTTGTTAGAAGCAGTAAGTCATTAAGAGTGTCCTTTGAAGGCAATGTTGTTTTTCCTGCATGTTTTCTCTCTGCCCTCTCTCTCTATTTCCTGTTCCTCGTGATGTAGAAGCCTGGCTCTTACATGCTTTTCTGCCATGATGTGATGACTCAGATACAAGCCTGAAAGTCACAGAACCAGTTGACCATGGACTGAAATCATGAATCTAAAGAAAACCCTCTTCTGTTACAAATTGTTTCTTTATTTAATTAAGAAATTGTTTATTCATTTTACATACCAACCACAGATTCCTCTCTCTTCCCTCCTCCCACTACATCCCCTCCCTCCACTGCCTTCCCTCCCTCAACCCATACCCTATTCCCTCCTCCAACAAGGTAAGGACTCCCATGGGGAGTCAACAGAGCCTGGTACATTCAGTAGAGGCAGGTCTAAGCCCCTCTTCTTGTATCAAGGCTGTGCAAGATATTCCACCATAGCTAGTGGGCTCCAAAAAGCCTGCTCATGCACCAGGGATAGATCCTGATCCTACTGCCAGGGGGCCCCTTAAGCAGATCAAGCTACACAACTGTCTCCCATATGCATAACATGTGGATTTCGTAGTTCCACATATGAAGCCTACTTGAACATGGTATATATATATGTGTGTGTGTGTGTGTGTGTGTGTGTGTGTGTGTGTGTGTGTGTGTGTGTTCTTGGATTTGGTTTATCAGTATTTGTTTGAATATTTTTGCATCAATGTTCATGAGGGAGATTAGTCTGTTATTCTCTTTCTTTGTTGCATCTTTGTGTGCTTTGGGTGTCAGGGTAACTATAGCCTCATAAAAGGAGTTTGGTAATGTTTCTTCTGTTTCTATTGAAGTAACTGTTCTAATTTGAAGAGTATTGGTATTAGCTTTTCTTTGAAAATCTGGTAGAATTCTGTGCTGAAACCATCTGGTCCTGGGCTTTTTTTGTTGGGAGACTTTTAATGACTGTTTATATTTCCTTAAGGGTTATATGTCTATTTAAATTGTTTATCTGGTCTTGATTTAATTTTGGTATGTGGTTCTATGCATAAAAGTGTCAATTTCTTTCAGATTTTTATATTTTGTGGAGTACAGGTTTTTGAAGTATGACCTGATGATTCTCTGGATTTCCTCATTGTCTGTTATATCTTCCTTTTCATTTATGATTTTGTTAATTTAGATGTTCTTTTGTTGCCTTTTGGTTAGTTTTGATAAGGGTTTGCCTATCTTTTTTATTTTCTCAAAGAACCAACTCTTTGTTTCATTGATTCTTTGTATTGTTCTCTTTGTTTCTATTTTATTGATTTCAGCCCACAATTTGAATATTTTCTGGCATCTATTTCTCCTGGGTAAGTTTGTTTCTTTTTGTTTTAGAGCTTTAAGGTATGCTGCTAACTCGCTAGTGGGTGATTTCTCCAACTTCTTTATGTGGGCATTGAGTTCTATGAATTTTCCTCTTAGCACTGCTTTCATAGTGTCCCATAAGTGTGGGTATATTGTACATTCAGTTTCATTGAATTCAAGGAAGTCTTTAATTTCTTTCTTTATTTCTTCCTTTATCCATTGATGATTCATTTGGGCACTGTTCAGTTTCTGTGAGATTGTAGGCTTTCTGTAATTTTTGTTGCTGAAATCCAGCTTTAAGCCATGGTGGTCTGTAGTGGGTAGCCATTCCAGCTTGGATCTGGAAGTTCCAACCCCCATTGAGACTCTGGCAACTGTCATGCCTATGAGAAGGGGCCAGGGGAGGCACCTGGAGACCCGAGAGCTGGATGGGCCAGCGCTCTCTCTGTGTGCTCTCTCTGTGCCATGACGCTGAACTTTGGAGGTGAATTGAGCAGAGCTCCAGGGAACACCACTGGACTGCGATACACCTTTTCCAGACCCTGCGACCTACCTATCAGTTAATTTGTGAGTTACGCCATTAAATAAATATCCTTTTAACTAATTTTAACTAATTTCTCCAATATCTGGAGCTCACATGGGGCAAATTCCAAAGGCCTGGGCGGCTCCCGCCCTCTCCTCCCTAGCTGGTGGGTACCTAAACCCACCTGCAAAGTTCCATATAACCAGGGAACACCTACACGGTTCCATTCCCGAAAAAGGGAGCAGCTAGTGCGATCTCAATTCCCTAGCTTAGCCCCAGACCAGCAAAAGAGGTAGGGGAGTGCTAGCTCCGATTTCAGCCATCTCTGCCATTTCCGCCATCTCTGCCATCTCCGAACTCCAGCCAAGATCACCAGCAGGCCCTGTTTTGGAGCTGAACCAACGCCACCTGCTGGCTGAAAAGTGCTACTACATGCCCCAAAACCACGAAAGGTAAGCATATTGTTTCAAGTAAAGGTACTTGATAATTTTACACCTTAAAATTAACTAACAAATTTTGAGTAATTCGTGTAATATGGCTGACAACATTACCTCACAAGAATTTAAAAACCTTTTTGCCTGTATGATGAATGACATCTTCCTGGAAATATACGACATTCCTAAGGCATATATGGCCTATACCATTTTGGCATTCATCATAATAATTCACACAGTGTTCAAACATTGGTTTAAGAACAAAGATGAGTCATTATTGGGACTGATAAAGGCTTTAAAAGATAGCAATGAAGGCTTACAGAAAAAGATTCTCTCTGAAAAAGATAAGCCAAAATAGAAGGTTACAGAAAAAGATTCTCTCTCTGGAATCTGCTGTAAAAAATAGCAATGAAGGCTTACAGAAAAAGATACTTTCTCTAGAATCTGCTAATCAGGATTTACAAAACAGGCTTGTACCCAAAATTGATTTTATTGATAATAAATATGAATATTTAATGGATAGAACACTAACTCTCCAGAGTGAAGTTGTGGCTACTCAGACAGTATTTAAGGAAGAAAGATTATCATTAATTGATAGGGTAAGGTCCATGGAATCATGTGTTTCTGAGGAACATAAAAACTTCTATGATTCCATGAGAAATCTGGAGTCCCTTGCCAGAGAGGAGGTTCACTCCCTAGAACAGACCCTAGGTGCTCGTTTGCAAGCCCTAGAAGAAACTCTCAGTAAACATGACAAGGGAACTAATAAGCAGAAGGTCAAGACCATAGAGGTTGTAACATCTCCAAATGGCTCTCATACAATGGCTTATCCTGTTATCGTCCATGAGAAGCCAGCAGATGACACACACCCTGAGCCATATATGACAAATACATTACAACCAATTTCAACAAGGGACTTTAAAAATATAAAGGAAGCAGTAGTTACATATGGGATACACTCCACATACGTAAAACAGATGTTAAATTCGTGGTCTACCTCAAATAGAATCATTTCAGATGACTGGCATCGGTCAATTTCAGCTGTTCTAGAATATAGCCTGCAGTTACAGTGGAAAAGCTGGTTGAGAGAAGAGGCAAAAAATTTAGAACAACAAGGTAAAATCAGAGGTTTTGTGATCTCCCAAGATCAAATACTTGGTGAGGGATGTTTCGCTGACAGGAATGTACAAGCCACTTATGATGAGCATACAATATCCCTATGCCGTACAGCAGCTCTAAATGCTTGGGAAAAAATTCCAGAACCTGGAAAACCAACTGAGGTATACACAAAGATATTTCAGGGACCGCACGAACCCTTCACTGATTTTTTACAAAGACTGAACACAGCTATAACAAGAGCTGTGACAGACAAAGAATTAAGAAAAGTATTAACTGAGTCCTTCGAGTTCGACAATGCTAATGCAGAATGCAAAAGAATACTTACACCATTAAAGATCAGATCAGCTCCTTTGGAAGAATGGATTCAATATACTAATGGTGTTCAGTCTCTTAACTACAGTAATGAGGCTTGGATAGGAGATACAAATCCCAGAGGTGAAAGAAGGCCCCATAGTACCAAATGTTTTAAATGTGGTATACCAGGTCATATAAGTAAAAACTGTACATGGGGTACTCCTAGAAGTAATACTCCTTCTAGGAATAGCCTAAACAGGAGACCCCAACCACCTCCTGGATTATGTAGAAGATGTGGCAAAGGCCGACATTGGACCAGTGAGTGCAGATCAAAAATAGATATACAAGGCAACCCTTTACTGGCTGGAAATGCCTCAGGGGGCCTCTTGCAGGCCCCCAAATCAAATGTAGTACGAACATTCCCAGGCACTGTGGAAGAAATTCCTCTCCAGGACAACTGAATAAACCAATGCCTAATGTAAAAACCGATACTGCAATGGATGATAAAACAGCTTTGATAGATGGATCACAGTTTACAAAGAACACTATAAAACAAATATTTTGTCAGACTTCCATAAATGAACAAAGACCAAAGCTTAGAATTCGAATTAATGGCCTGGTTCTGGAGGGCCTGGTAGACACAGGTGCAGATGTGACTATAATTACACCAAAATCATGCCATCCGAATTGGCCTCATCAAGAGGTAGATGTCCAACTTTTAGGGATTGGCACCCTATCTCAGATAAAACAGAGTTCGAGATGGGTTGAATGCATAGGGCCAGAAGGACAGAGAGGAAGGCTGAAGCCATATGTAGCAAATGTAGCAGTAAATCTTTGGGGCCAAGATCTGTTACAACAGTGGAATATCCAGATTAAAATTCCTACACTTTCAGAAAAGGAATACAGACCAATGCATGTTTCTAGGAATAATATCATAACATGCTATAAAAATCAGTCACCAACCATTCAGGCTGTTCACAAACAGAGCACAACTGTTGTTGAACTCTCAGAAGTACCAACTGCCTTACCTTTAAAATGGCTAACTAATAAACCTGTCTGGGTTGGACAATGGCCTTTGACAAAAGAGAAGCTACAAACTTTAGAACAGCTGGTTCAAGAGCAGTTAAATGTTCAACACATTGAAGAATCTAGCAGCTCTTGGAATTCTCCTGTATTTGTTATTAAAAAAAAAAATCTGGTAATTGGAGAATGCTGACAGATCTGAGAGCTATTAATAAAGTAATTCAGCCAATGGGCTCCCTACAGACTGAGATGCCCTTGCCCTCTCTGCTACCCAAAGAATGGCCTATAATAGTTATTGACTTAAAAGACTGTTTCTTTACCATACCTTTACAAGAAAATGATAGAGAAAAATTTGCCTTCACAGTACCTAATTATAATTCTCAGCCAGTCAAGAGATATCAATGGAAGGTCCTCCCACAGGGAATGTTAAACAGCCCTACTTTGTGCCAGTACTTTGTGCAGAAACCATTAGAGATAGTTCGTGTAAAGTTTCCACAATCTATAATTTATCACTATATGGATGATATCCTATTAGCTGATCCAAAGTTAGATACATTAGAAAGCATGTTTGAGGAAGTAAAAAAAGTTTTGCCTTGCAGGGGACTGCAAATTGCTCCTGAAAAAATACAAAGAGGAGATTCTATTAATTACTTAGGATATAAGATAGAGCTACAAAAAATTAGACCCCAAAAGGTACAAATAAGAAGAGATAGATTGAAGACTCTTAATGATTTTCAAAAGTTGTTAGGAAACATTTCCAACTTACTGGGTATCATGGGAATACCCAAAGATGGACTACAAAATTTGGCTAATACTCTAGAAGGGGACAAAGAATTAAATAGTCCAAGTGAATTATCAGCCGAAGCTGAGAAGGAATTGGCTCTAGTAGAAAAGACAATTCGAGAAGCACATGTGGATTATGTGGATCCAGATCTTAAATGCATTCTTGTCATATTCCTCTCCAGACATTCCCCAACAGGTATTTTGATGCAGAGGGAAGATATTATATTGGAATGGATATTCCTACCACGTAAACCAAATAAGAAATTAAAGACTTATATAGAAAAGATCTCTGATTTGATTCAAAAGGGCAAATTAAGACTTCGCCAGTTGACAGGAATGGACCCAGCAGAAATTGTAGTACCGTTAACTAATGAGGAAATTTCATCACTATGGAAAGATAATGAATACTGGCAGAGAGCTTGCAGTAATTTTTGGGAGAGATTAACAACCACTATCCCAAAAGCAAGAGAATAGAATTCATAAAGAAGACTGAATGGGTCCTTCCTCACATTGTATGACAAAAACCAATTTCTGGAGTCCTCACATTCTATACTGATGCAAAAAAAATCAGGGAAAGCAGGATATAAATCAGGAGACTTAAGTAAAGTGGTACAAAGTCCATATAGCTCTGTACAAAAGGCAGAACTGTATGCCATTCTTATGGTACTGATGGACTTCACAGAACCCCTCAATATAGTCACTGACTCTCAATATGCAGAGAGAGTTGTTTTACATATTGAAATTGCTGAATTTATTCCTGATAATACAGAATTAACTTCATTATTCATACAATGGCAGAAAATCATCAGAAAAAGGGAAAATCCTATATATATAACACATATCAGATCCCATATAGGTCTGCCAGGACCTTTAGCACAAGGTAATGATGAGATTGATCAGTTACTAATAGGTAATGTGCTAGAAGCGTCAAAATGTCATAAGAAATACCATGTAAATAGCAAAGGTTTGAAGAAGGATTTCTCCATCACTTGGCAACAGGCTAAGGATATTGTGAAAAAATGTCCTACTTGTCCCATCTATAACCAAACTCCATTACCTGCAGGGAGTAATCCAAAAGGTATACAAAGAAATGAAATTTGGCAGATGGATGTGTTTCATTTTGCAGAATTTGGAAGATTAAAGTATGTACATCATACCATTGACACCTATTCAGGATTTCAATGGGCAACTCCTATGAGTTCTGAAAAGGCTGATTCTGTGATTACACACCTATTAGAAGTTATGGCCATCATGGGAATACCTGTACAAATTAAGACAGACAATGCCCCAGCATATGTCTCCAATAACATGAGACAATTCTTTGCTTATTACAATATAAAGCATGTTACAGGTATACCACACAATCCCACAGGCCAAGCAGTCATAGAGAGATCCAATCAAACTTTAAAGGATATGCTAAATAAACAGCAACAGGTAACAATGACTCCTAGAAATAGACTGCATAGTGCTTTATTAACCTTGAATTTTCTCAATGCTGATGAGAAAGGAACAACAGCTGCAGAGAGACATTGGACGACAGACAAAACTCCTGAGCTAAACCAACCAGTTTATTTCAAGGATGTGCTGACCTCAGAATGGAAACCTGGATATGTTCTACATTGGGGAAGGAGTTTTGCCTTTGTTTCTGCAGGAGAAGAAAGCTATGGATACCAACAAAATTAATAAAAATTCGATTCGAACAGGAAAAACCCCTTGATGAAGAGAAGTAAAAGATCATCCACCAATGTGACATCTCTACAAGTTGTAAGAAAAATTTAACAATCAAAGGGTGGGGTAGGGTTCTGTTTTTGTCTTTCCAGGATAATGGAAATACCCATCTTCCAAAACTCATAAGGACTTGGATATCCGGATGTTTACAGCAGAAAGGAAGAGTCTATTGGTACCAATCTACACATGGTAAAATCTCACTGTCTAACATCTATCTCTCTATCAATCTAGAAAAGTTGTGGTTCCAATTCACTTATAAGCCAAGCTGGCTTTGGAGATGGAATTGGCTCACTCCTTCTCTAAACCCAAGCATATTGCTAAAACAAAAGTTTGAGAGATTCTTCAGTCCTGTATCAGAAGAGTCCTCTGGTGTGAGACAGAAGGAAACCAATAAAAAGGGACCATTGTCTTCTAAATTCTAATTCTCCCCATGCTTACCTTGATTTCTCAAAATCCTTTCTTACATGCTATGTCCTCTTTAAATCCAAACCTCCCATTTTTGATTAATGTACATATATTTCTACTCTTATTTGAAACATTTTTATATTGATACAAATGTAAATTTATATCTGTCATACTTTATATATGTTCTACTTCTGTTTAGGATATTCGGTATATTGATATATATTTAAGATTATTGTCATATTGCATATCGCACTATATATTCCTACCTCTGTTATAAATATCTTGTGTATTGTCACAATTTTGAAGTCATCGTTCTTCACCATACATTTGCTTATAGACTGTTTACCTTGTTTACGTGAAGCCTTAGTCCTTAGGTTATTTCGGTAGATAAGACTTATAGATTTATAGTCACCTATGCCTGTCATCTCTATAGTTACATTAGTTAGGTTATCCAGATTTACAGATGCATAGGTCAGATGGACAGGTAATCTTCAAACACTTCACAGACCTAGAGAATATGGCATTTAAATAACTTAGAATTCTGTTGACGTGAGACACAATTGCTCCTGGCTGAACCAATTGATCCCGAGAGAATGTTGGGCTTCTAAGACATTTCCATTTGGAAGTTTGTCTTTTTGGCACAAAATGGCCTACTGGGCAAAGAACTGCCCTTGCCTTGATGGTTGACAGTACAAATGCAATGCTGTCCTTTCTGGACAAGTAGGACACAAGGAAAGCGACCAGTGTACTCTGCCAAGACAGGGTAAGATGGTCTTTCAGAAATCCTGCTTCTGAAAATGGTCTGTCAGATACTCTAGGCCTGTAGCCAATTTGAATGTACCAACAATGCTGAGAAACATTAGGTGACTGTCCAGGCTGCCAGCTGTCTTGGTCTACTCTTGCAAGATTCCCGAAAGTTGCTTGCATCCATCTACCATTTCTCAGGTACCATTATGTTCCTTCTCAGGTCTTTGATGGGATTGAAGACTAGCAGTTATAGTTACAACTTAGTATATATAATATCTTAGATAGAGCATATTAAGTATTAAATTCAGGTTCTTTAGGATAGGACTCCTTTGATTGATCTTTATAACATGCCATTTACCTATGCTCTATACTTCTCTGGATTTTAGTATGTGTTTCTTGCTTGATACTGTTTGCATTGGTTGTAGTTACATCTTATCTAGGTCATTATCCCTCATTATTCCTGGACAATATTTGATAACCATTCCTTTGTATATAGTCTTGTACTAGTTTAGAACCTTCTTATTTAGACAAAAGGGGGGAGATGTAGTGGGTAGCCATTCCAGCTTGGATCTGGAAGTTTCAACCCCCATTGAGACTCTGGCAACTGTCACGCCTATGAGACGGGGCCAGGAGAGGCGCCTGGAGACCCGAGAGCTGGATGGGCCAGCGCTCTCTGTGTGCGCTCTCTCTGTGCCGGGATGCTGAATGTTGGAGGTGAATCGAGCAGAGCTCCAGAGAACACCGCTGGATTGCGATACACCTTTCCCAGACCCTGCGACCTAGCTATCAGTTAATTTGTGAGTTACTCCATTAAATAAATATCCTTTTAACTACATGGAGTGGCCAAAATAATTTCTCCAATAGTGGTCTGATAAAACACAGGAGGTTATTCTGATTTTTTATATCTGATGAGATTTGCTTTGTGACTGAGCTTGTAGTCGATTTTAAAGAAGGTTCCATGGGGTGCTGAGAAGAAGGTATATTCTTTTATGTTAGGGTGTTCTGTAGATATATACTAAGTCCATTTGAGTCTAACATCTGTTAGGTCCCTTATTTCTCTGTTAAGTTTCTATCTGGCAGACTTGTTCATTGGTGAGAGTGTGGTGTTGAACTCGCCCGCTACTGGTGTGTGGGGTTTGACGTGTGCTTTAAACTTTAGTAGTGTTTCTTTTACATACGTGGGTGCCCTTGTATTTTGGACATAAATGTTTAGAATTGAGACTTCATCTTGGTGATTTTTTCCTGTTATGTATGTTTATATGTAATGTCCTACCTGATCTCTTTTGATTGATTTTAGTTTGGAGTCTATTAGTTAGATATTAGGATAGCTACACCAGCTTGCTTCTTAAGTCCATTTGATTGAAAAGTTTCTTCCCAGCCTTTTACACTGAAGTAGTGTGTGTCTTTGAAGTTGAGGTGTGTTTCTTGTATGCAGCAAAAGGATGGATCCTGTTTTCGTATCCATTCTGTTAGCCTATGTCTTTTTATAGGCAAATAGAGTCCATTGTTACTAAGGGACATTAATGAACAGTGTTAATTCCTGTTATCTTTTGGTGGTAGTATGTGTGTGTGTGTATTTCTCTTTTTTGAGATTTGCTGCTGTTGTATTATTTATTGCTCATGTTTCCATGGGTGCATCTAACTTACTTAGGTTGGAGTTTTCCTTGTAGTGCGTTCTGTAGAGTTGTATTTGTGGATAGATATTGTTTAAATCTGGCTTTGTCTTGGAATATGTTGTGTACTCTGTGTATGGTGATTGAAATTTTTTCTGGGTATGGTAGTCTGAGCTGGTATCCATGGTCTCTTAGTGTCTGCATTAAGTCTGTTTTGTACCTTCTGGCTTTCAGAGACTCCATTGAGAAGTAGGTTGTTATTCTAATGGGTCTGCCTTTATAAGTCACTTGGACTTTTTCCTTTGCTGCTCTTAGTATTCTTTCTTTATTCTGTATGTTTTGTGGTTTGATCATTATGTGGTGAGAGTTTTTTTAGGGGGGGGGGGTCGTCTAGTCTATTTGGTGTTCTATAAGCTTCTTGTATCTTCTAAGTTGGGAAAGTTTCTTTTATGATTTTGTTGAATATATTTTCTGTGCCTTTGAGTTTGTAGTATTCTTCTCCTTCTTCTGTCCCTATTATTCTTAAGTTTGGTCTTTTCATGGTGTCCCAGATTTCCTGGATGTTTTGTGTTATGACTTTTTTTTGCTTTAGTGATTTTTGTTGTTGTTGTTTTTGTTTTCTGAGGAATCTATTTCCTGTATTGCATCCTCCACACCAGAGTCTCTCTTTGATTTCTTGCATTCTGTTGGTTATGCTTGCATCTGTTCATTACTCAGATTTTCTATTTCCAGCATTTCCTCCATTTGTCTTCTTCCTCATTGCTTCTATTTCAGTTTTCAGGTTCTGAACTGTTTCCTTCACCCATTTAATTGATTTTCTTTGGTTTTCTTGAAGAGATTTATTGATTTCTTCCATTTTTTCTAGCTTTTTCCTCAATTTTTTAAGGGAATTTTTCCTTTCCTCTTTAAAGTTCTCTATCATCTTTATAATGTTATTTTTAAAGTCATGTTCTTCTGCTTCTTCTATGTTGTGATGTTCGGGTCTTGCTGTTGGAGAACCACTAGGTTCTGGTGGTGTTATATTGCTCTTTATGTTGTATGTGTTTTTACACTGGAGTCTACCCATGTCTTCCTCTAATAGGTGCACGGAATGTCTGTGTCTCGAGTGGCCATTCTTGGTTCAATCATAGCTTTTGTTTAATTTGAGCTGGCGGATTCTGTGTCTCAAGGAGGGGCTCATAGTCCAATCAGAGCTTATGGATTCTGTGTTTCAGGAAGCCACTGAAGTTGCAGGGAGATGGGTGGGCTTGGGGTAGGGAGTGAGTCTTGTAGATTGCAGGTTTGGATGAGGGTTGTTGGTGGGGAATCCTCCCTGCAGAAGTCTTCCCTGCTGCCCTGCAGCTGTGACAGTGATGGGTGGGGGTTGGGTGGGGCATAGGTTGTTCCTAGGAGTCTAGGTCCTAGAGGCAGGACTCTCTGTGTAGGAGATCTACAAATTGTTTCTGTCAGGTATTTTGTCAAAGAAATGGAAAAGTGACAAACTCCTGGTGATTAATTCCTCATTATTTTCTCTCAGCTCTGCAAAATATTGAAGCCATGACAGGATATTCATCCATCCAATCACCAGAGTTGGTCAGCTCAGGCATCCTCTCAACTATTGCCAGTAGTCTATGGTGGAGTCACACTTTGCACAGCCTTGGTGCAGGGAGGAGGAGCTTGGACCTGCCTCAACTGAATGTACCAGGCTCTGATGACTCCCCATGGGAGACCTTGCTTTGGAGGAGGTGGGAATGGGGGGTAGGTTTGGGGGGAAGGCTGGGGAGTGGGAGGAAGAAGGACAGGGGAATCTGAGGTTGATATGTAAAATGAATAGAAATTTTCTTAATAAAAATAATACTGAAGCCATTATAAGTAGTTGTGATGGTTTATGCAGGAAGAAAAGGGTTAAGGAAAAAACACACTCACTCTGACATGACCCTGAGCCCAGGGCCAAAGGAAAGAACACCCTGATCCTGACTTGACCCCAGCACTAGGGCTTGGAATCCCTCCAATCCCTGAGCTTGCCCTGATCAGGCTACAGAAGCCCACCAATCCCAAGCCACCCTGAAAACATGCTGCCCTTCCCCATAAGAAACCCTGTATAAGCTCTGTACTCTGTTCATTTTGCCACTGCTTCTCACCCTAGAGGCAGAAACCCTCCTGGATTTTTCCTTCTTCTCTGAGTGATTCTTTCCAGAGTGGACCGGTGTCCTTAGAAAGTGAGCATTGTTTCTTTTGTATCTTTTACTAGAGACATAGCATTTTGGTTTAACATTTCTCTAGCTAGCAGGCTGTCACTCATGGGAAACCTCTCTGCAGAGTAGAGTTGTTACATTGCTTGTTGAAACCTTCCTGGAGAGACAGTAAGCTGTAGTTTCTTGGTCCTGGCTGCAGGATACTTTCATTCGTTGTATAGCTTACAATTGGTGTCCTGTTATGTTTTATTGTTCGTCGATAGAACAGTTTAATGAGTATTAGGAAGTATAGTTTTGATGGAGGCGCATTTCCTGGATAGCTCACTTTGGTAGCCCAGTGCTGGCCTCTGAACTCACAGCGATCCGCCTAGCTCTGCCTCCCGAGTGCATGGGATTAAAGGCGTGCGCCATCCCTACTGCAGTCCCGGCAACAAATCTTTTTTATTTTTTTTTTCTTTTATTCTATTTATTTATTTTTTTGAGACAGGGTTTCTCTGTGTAGTTTTGGTGCCTTTTCCTGGAACTCGCTTTGGAGACCAGCTGACCTCGAACTCAGAGAGATCCACCTGGCTCTGTGTCCTGAGTGCTGGGGTTAAAGGTGTGTACCACCACAGCCTGACTATTCATGCATTTTAAAGCAAAAGTATCTAAAAGTTAAAAAAGCCTCTCTATTCCAATTTATTTCTAAGAGAAAAATAGACTGTAGTTGTCTTATCTGGAATTTACCTATACTCCCATATTAATGTCATTATAACTTATTATAAGTTTTTATAAGGGGATCCATCAATTATCTGTATAGTAAATAAAGATCCTATTTTATTATGTATAGAAGTTCACATCCTCTCAATTTTATTATAGAAAATATTTCATTGTTAATTATAAAATCTTTGTAAATTTTGTATACTATTGAGCCTATTACAATTCTTTCAGTGCAATTTTAACCATATTTTTATTTTAATTTATATATCATCTTCTTCTTGTTTATCAATTCACCTCAAATAGTCTTAATAAGTTCTTCAAAAACTCTGGAAACTTTTAGTATTTAAGTTGACATTATTAAAAAAAATAAAGAAAAAAAAAGAACCTATCATTTTTTTCTGATTCCCTATACTATGTGAACTTTCTGATTTCTCATTTGATATTTTGTGCATATCTCATTTCTGAATAATGTTTCTACCAGTGTGAACATTCTTTTGCCTTCTCTTTTGTGGAGAATCTCTGGTAATCCCTACCACTCTCCATTCACACAGTCAAAACACTGTATCTGTCTATTTTTATTTTTTTTATTTTTTATAGTTTACTACTTCTAGTACCTGTTCTCCTATCCATTACATCATTACATTTGATGCAACAATTTAGGGCTCAAATTATGTCCTATTGGCAAGGATTTTCCTATCTGAACCAGGTAGAATAGTATCTGTAGATTGTTTCATAGTTTGGATAGTTGGACAGCTGGCAGCTGGATATTTACA
Source organism: Peromyscus leucopus (assembly GCF_004664715.2). Lineage (NCBI taxonomy): Eukaryota > Metazoa > Chordata > Mammalia > Rodentia > Cricetidae > Peromyscus > Peromyscus leucopus. Next base: position 38,791,627 of record NC_051070.1, on the reverse strand, counting down.
ATGGATTTAATCATGTTTCTTTATGTTACAGTTGTTGTTTGGTTAATATGTTGTCAATCCAAGCTCCCCAGTTTTGTGCTGTGTAGTTTTTCCTATTTTGGTGAATTGATCATTTGTTTACCAGGTATTCTTGGAGTCATAAATGTGGCTTAAGAACAAAATTTAGTGCAAAGGAGTTTTTCATGGCTATATTCTCTCATATTAAACTCAAATAGACAAAATAATTTCTAATGTTCAACACAAAACCAAATTTGCTATGGGAATGGAAAGGAAAATCACAGAGCCCTATCTATAACCTGTATTTCTATCTTCCATAGACAGTATAGCTTTCTATTTTATCACAGCTCTAGACTCAAAATTTATGAGTCATTTGTAATTTCATACACCATCTACATATCTTTTGGCAATACATTATTTATTTATTTAAAATAGTTCTGACTACTTAATAACAACCCATCTAGAAGACACTACTATCAATATTTCCAAATAATGGTTGAATCTGTTGGTAAAGAATTAGGTTAGTTTTTGAAACCATACTCTTGTGTCTGTGTTTTCAATGAGGGATCTGAAGTCTGTACATTTTCCCCATCATGGTGCTGCCCAACAGAACCTGGCTCGATGCCTGTATCTTCCTTGGTGAATCCCCTTATCTATTACAATAGCTGACCTCACATGGCTGTGTCAAAATACACAAGAAAGCAGGGTAAGAAAGAATTGTTTTGGACACAGTTTCCTAGGATTCTGCTCATGAGCAGATGGCTCTGTTGATGAAGGTCTGGTTTGAGAACAGACTTCACAAAAGCAGGAGAGTGATGCAGAGTAAGGTTGCTCATGTCATAGAAGTCAGGAAGCAGAAAGAAGGAAAAATAGGGCAAGGGATAACATAACTCAAAAGAACATGTCTATGGTGACCTTCCACTAGGTCCCACCTTCTGAAATTTAAAATACTTCATATAATGTCATTACATTATGGATCTATCACTAGGTCAATCAATTGATTTGGTCAAAGCTCTCATGATCCATTCAGCCCTCAATAACTCTTATCAGCTAAAGATCAAGCATTTCACATATGAGCATTTAGGGTGGGGGTGATACTTTATAACAAAACTGCAGGTCGATGCTATATTTTGTTCTTTCATGTACAACTATCTAAGTTTTTCATTAAGTTTTTATAATCTCATAGTTTGTGATATGACTGTCTTCCACTAACACAATATTAATTTTCCTCCAAATTGTCAGGAGCCATGTTACTTCTTCATGGGACAAGGCTTGAGAATAGTAGGTGTAGCTCTCTTTGTGGCAAGATCCCTGGAAACTCTGATCCACTTGGCAAGGACCTATGTGCAGTTCACTGCATGATTTTGAGCATAACCCCAGGAGCGTGTGTGCTCTGTGCACTTCTTGCTTTGACTGTGCTAGCCATACTGTTGGACTGAATGAGTCCTGAATTTTATGAATCATGAGTCATGAATTTAAATGATAGATATTTGAATTAATGTTTGGGAAAGAATGATTTTAACCTTATGAGCTTTAAAGAAATGATATTAAATAGATAGTATATCAAGAGTTAACGGAGACATTCAAGGAACAGGGCATGAATCATAGAAACCTACCATTCTCTCATTTCTAGTAACTTTGCAATATCCCAAGAAGCTAAGGGAGATAGACATAAGGGTAAGTTACATGCAGTGCCAACTATTAAGAGTAAGTTTCCAGGTTATGTTGCTTATAGGATAAATGGCAAAACCTGGTATGCCTCCAGAGGGGACAGAACAATATAAAACATAGAATGGATTGACCCAGCTCTGGTTGGTGAGTTGATCGTGAGAACACAGAACCTCACAGAATCTACAGATGTAAATAGTAACTACAGGAGGCAAAACTGTCTCTCACTTTGCATGAGGCTGTAACTGCATGTGCTGCAAACTGGGCACATTATGCTACCTAAAGGTGTGTCTAGTTAGAAAACTTCCTCTGTAGCTTTCAAAACTGCTTATGCTTCTAATGATAGAGATAGAAGTTGGAAAAGTAATGGCTACCTGTGGAGAGCTGGGAGATGGAAGGGGAAACAGACAAGGAACAAATGGGTAATTATTGCAACCATTTTCAGAAACTTAGGAAGTAAAAACTATTGTAAAACTGTTCATGAAAACCACTGAAACTGTATAAGTAAAGAGGGTTCAAGCTGACCAGGGCCACTTGCTTGAACAACACGTAGTCACAGTCTCTTTTTTGGTGCCGACTCCGCACTTCCATCCCAGGTCCTTGAACCCATTTGGAGCAAGGCCTCCAGCACAAAATAGCATGTCATTTCTCAACAACTTTACATTTTGGTGCTTATTCATAATTATAACCTTTCCTCCCACATAACAAAATATACACATTATTTTCCATATTTCGAAGCTTAATATTTTTTCCATATTTTGAGGGTAAATACATATTTTTCTTTTAAGCAACATTTTCATATTTTGTATCCATACATTCACACATCTCCAGAAATTTAGTTTAATCCATAATAATCAAAGTACATTTTGACAACTCATTCATAACCCTGATATTTACTCATTTCAGGAGTGCACAATTTTCTTTTTTTAAAAAATGTCTTTATTTTATAATTAACTTAATTTCACATACCAGCCACAGATTCCCCCATCCTTCCTCCTCCCACCTCCAATCCTCCCCCAAGGCCAGTGAACAAAATACCCTACTATCAATTGGCATGTAGAATTTATCAAGTATATCTTCTATATAGAGTCAATAAAATTATTTGAGAAAATTGCTGTTTCTACATTTTCTAATGATGAAGACAAATATGATGTTAACTGAAATAATAATAGGGAAATACCATGAGAAAAACTTCTAAGTTCTCAGGCATATTATATGCCAAGTAGTAAATAATGAAATAGATAATAAGCAGGTTTGGAGAAAGTAACATCATAGGACATGAAGCAAGTAGCCTTTTGTGTAAAGATAGTTCAAATTAAAAGTAGAGTTTAAACTTCTTTTTATTTTGTAATTGCTTCCAGTTCCCTAACTGAATCTATTCTTTTCAAAGTAGGCAATGGAGACATAAAGTTGACATATTAAGTTTAAAAGGACATCTAAAACTTAACAGTAAAACCTCATTTATACTTCATGATAAATGTGTTGCCCTAATTTTCAGGTCTGTTTCGTAGAGAAACAGAAACTGCCCAATACAATCAAGGAACTTGCACTTTCATTGTGTATACCTGTCTTAGAGAACTCTGATTAACCTTTAGTTTCTTAGCTTTACAATCCCATGACTTTTTTCTTAGTGCAAGTTTTATAGGTAAACTGTCACAAGATGTATTCTTCTAGTAGTATACACAGCTAACCAAGAGTATCAGTGCACAGAACCATGTTTGAAACAGTACTGAATGGGATATGACATTATAACATAGCCTCCCTCATTAAGAGTTGCACACATTCTATAACTCTATAATGGAATTAGACACTGCTTCTTTGTAAAGCAGGGTAGATAAAATGCTGGAAGGAAGTTGCAGTTTGAGACTAGAAATATCAAAATTTGTGTTCCTCTTCTTACTCAGCAATGGTGGGTGTTTTTTGTTTGTTTGGTTGGTTTGGTTTTTGTTTTGTTTTTTTGAGACAGGTTTCTCTGTGTGCTCCTGGCTGCCCTGGAATTCATTCTGTAGACCAGACTAGCCTTGAACTTGTGAAGATCCATCTGCCTCTGCCTCCTGGGTGCTGGGACTAAAGGTGTGTGCCACCACTGCTCAGCCAGCAATATGAGTTTTAAAAAAATTAAACTTATTAATACTAAATATTTGTAAATTCTATTTATTTTTATTTTATGTCCGTGGGTGTTTAACTGAGCTTATGCATGCGTACATGCTTACCTAGTGCCCAAGGAGGTCAGAAGATGTTATTCAGTCTTCTGGAACTGAATGACGTTCCATTGTCAATGAGCTGCTCTATACAGGTACAGGTAACTGAATGCAGGTCCTCTACAATAGTGCTCTTAACCACTGAGCACTCTCTCCAGCTCCCAATACTAATCAATTTTGTGTATAAAATTTGAAAAAGATTATACCTGGTAAACAGGGGAAATATAAAACTTACACAATAAAATATGAAAACAACTGTTGTATATATATGACTGGTGGAAAATGTGTTAAGTACCTTCAGGATATAGTGATTTATCTAGCTTTCACCACCACACTCTTAGATGACAGTCTCCAGCTATTGGCTTGTCTGAAATGGCTCCTAAACTAAAAGAACTACCTCAGATTTATCTAAGATTTCTGTCCTCTTCTAGTTCAGCCAGCATCTATTGATTTAGAAGAGTGACAATTTTGAACGTAATGCCTAAATTATTGACACTGATCACTGAATAATGTTGGAAGGACCGAATTTACCTCATGAATCTCTTTCTCAGGAAGGAGATGTGGAACTCATTGTTCATAATAGCAATCAATTACCTCTAGTGAGATATTACAGGGAAGTATTACCTATAATGCTGGTAGCCTCTGTATACAGCAAATTTAAATTCTTCTTTCTCCCTAATTCTACTCATTCTTTTTAGTTCAATTTTAAAAGTTTCTAGTCAACTTTTACTTGATTTTCATTCAGACTTTTATCACATTTTGCCTTTTGTCATTTAAAATATCTTCTATGTCCTTTTTTTCCACTGATGAATCAGTTATCATCATTTAAAGAAAGAAAAGATAATTTAGTTAAAGTAGTAATCAGATTGGATTAGAAGCTCAGATCTGTCCCTATATAGTAAAAAAAAATTCCATTTGCCCCTCAGTTTTCTTAGGGAATACTAATATGTACTGTTCCACTCTTCAGAAAAGATTAAAAACAACATTGATTATGGGTTTGTAGTCACTGCATGCCATTTAAGGGCTGAATCTGTAGCCAGTCTGCATGAAGTTGAAATATTTGCTTTTTCTTTAACAGCATCTACCTGCCCACTGTGTTCTGTTCCTGTTAGAACCAGTTCATTACATATTCATTAACAGAAGAAATAAGCCTATTCTTTGTAACATTTAAGAAAATATGACCTCCAATTGCCCAACTAAATTTGGTCTACAGCAAATCGTTTTCCTGTTCTCTTTTTGTCTAATGACTGATTACCCTGAACTCATTTAATGTTTTCCTTTTTATCTATGATAAACATTTTATTTTCCATGCCTTATCCTCTTTGTTTATCCACATTTTATCAGTGTCTTAGTGTTCAATCAGTATTGATTCTGCGACTTTATTTGATTAAATTGTTTCTTCTCTTATATTACAAAACATCTGTTCATTTGCTCTTGAACTGATGCTGACATCAAGTTATCTGATGTACTACTTAGAACATGCTTAAAACAATAGAAACATTCCATTTCCAAGCAGTTTTGCTGATTCATTAAGATTTATATATCATGTTTTAATTTCCTATTTTGAAATTAATAGCTATATATGCAAACAGCAGAGCCTTTAAAAAATTACATTAAACCAATAAAGGTGTCTATGTACAACTAATGATAATATTCTGTTTTAAATGCTTCCTACTCAACTCAACTTATACATTGTTACTTGTGGAATGTTTGGGTAAAAGGTAATGTGTGCTTTCATTCAACTCATGCTTTAGGATAATATATGACATTAGCAAAGAGAAAAATTAGAAAACATTTTCTCCTAACATCTGTACTTATATTTCTATGAAAATAAACATTTAAAGCAAAGTGTCATGACACATATCTCTAACCTAAGTACTTTGCAGCTAAGGCAAAAAGATTATCAGACTGAAATTAGTCAGTAATACATAGTAAGTTCAAGGGTAATGTGTGCTTTATGGAAAGACTCATATTTAATTAATTAAATTAGTAGTTTTGGGAATAATAGATTGACTAAATAGAGCACAACACTACAATGATTTTTAAAAATTTTCATTTTCAATTTTTTTGGAATTTTGTATAATATATTTTGATTATATCCATTCCCTTCTCCTGCTCCTAGATTTGTTCCATTTTCCCTATCCTTCCAATATTATGCATACTTTAAAAAAAAACTCATCATTATGAATTTGTGTTGCCCATATGCTCTTGTCCTTGTGCTTCTTGGCTTACATCATGAATTCAAATGAGCCCTCCCACCATGGCTTCCTTGTTGTGATGAACCTCATTCCTGTGGACCTGTTACTTTAACGAATCATCCTCCTTTTCAGTGCTTTTATAATATGTATAATATATTATATATATATATACGTATATATATATATATACGTATATATATATATACTCACAAAGGCAAGAATAATAACTAATAACTGATAAGTTATATTTTTAAATACACTAGAAGAGATTTAGTAATTTTGAGTTATCATTTGGAAGATCAACTATGAATGAAAATGAAAGTTGAAGAGGGAAAGTTATTCTTATAGACAACAATATAATTGGATTAAAATGTTCATTTGAAGACTCAGTTTTCTTCCTGTAGGTTTAAAATTTCTGGTGTAAATTGTTATAAATTTATCTAATTGGGTGAAATAAAATGAAAAAAAAATAATTTCATAAGGAAGAAAGGCTAAGTCTGTTGTGATAAGAACAGAATTAAATTAAGCAAAATTAAAAGAAGCTAAGCATATAGACTGGATGATAGAGGTGCAGTAAGAATACAAGAGGGTTCTTTTTCTAAAGCAATTCATTTATTCTTTTCTTTACATTGTGTGTATTTACTCATCTTTGTAATCTGGGCATTATTTTAATAACTTGATGTACCTTAGTTAGCAAATATAGGCAGACATTCATGCTTTGAATTTTGCTTTCTGAGGATGGTGGAGATGGATGGTTCCCATTGGGTAGGGCCAAGTAGGTCTCTACTTTGATGGTGGCATTAACAGTGACTAGAGATAAAAATCAGATGCATAAGCAATATTGCCCACAACAAATTATATGTTTTAGAAAATTTTCACCCTAGCAAGATTATCTGCAGACAATCACCAATCCTGTATAAATTATCACAGCATCTGAATATAATAATAATTCCCCATTCCTGTTTTTATCTGTGTTTATATACCAGAGTTCAAGAAGGATGTAAGGCACCTTAAGGAATTATGCAGAGTAAAATAGGACAAATCCTTGTACTCTTTGTCTCAAATGCACTGGAGATTGAGTTTTTCTAACAAAAGCAATCCCCTTATCATGATCATATAACTGTTCACGGAACAGAAGGGACCTCTACAAAACTGTCTGTCTTGGATCGCTAAATAATTATTTGGAAGATTACATGCCTCTATAATTCTTATTCCACTAGAATTTGAGAACTGATGAGCTGAGGATCTGTTAAGGACTTAAGAGCTTTTCAAGGAAATGATTTATATAAAGACAGGGTTTTACATTACAATGCTCTCCTTTCCCACTGCCATGCAAGGGTGGGGCTCACTCCAGCAGCAGCTTACATGGCATTTACTCCATAAGCTGCTGACTATAGTCTTTAGGTCTGGAGCTCAATTTCTCACAGATGGTGCTAGCCGTAGCCACCCCTTCTCAGTGCGGTGTGCCAGTCACTGCAGGATCTCTGCATGGTCACAATTGCTTTCAAGTTCTATAGTGCAACTTGAAATCCATCATAGCTGACGGCTGTTGCCCTTACTCGACAAATAACGTCTCTGACAAAGTTATTGTGATTTCCATTTCACTGACTCCATTTGAAACGTAAAACAGAGTTAATATGTGTTTACATGAGAAAAATAAATCTGCAAATGAATTGGAAAATTACAATAATTTTCTAATTAACTAAAACAAAATTAAAAACAAAATTACCCTCAATTACAAGCAAATTTTAGAGAAAAACAAAAACCCTGAATGCCTTCATTCATTTACCTAGTGTAATTTGCACATTTTTTTCTTGTTCTGTTTTCTGCAATGCCTTAAGTCACATACATACATGTGTATTGTACATAAATATGCATATATAGTTAAATTGTCACTCATATATGCTTATTTTCTCTATAATGTTACAATCTGAAATTATCTTGAATTTGCATTAATGTCCTTTACCAGTAATAATTAATATAATTAACACATATATATTGGTATTATATGATTAGTACATTGTGACCTCTGGTATGTAAACTTCACATTACAGTGTGAAAAGTGAAGATTATAGCAGGAAATCAGATGTGATATGTGAAAGCAAACATAAAATAATATAAATAAATTCATCAAGATAATGAATAACAGTTCATATTGTGCAAGAAGCTTGATCTTTGCAATTTGGTACTCATTTTAGCTTTTTCACAGTATGCCATTTGTGGCCAAAAATCATTACCTTATGTGCATTCCAATGATCAAGATGGCCTTTCAGCTCCCCTCAGCTTGACTAAATTTTAGGTAATTGTCTATCTCCATATGGGCTTTGACCTTCTTTTCTTAGAGGATTCAATTTAGGAAATGTATAATTATGAATTCTTTCTCTGCCTCTTTGAAATGGGAATCACTTTCTTACTTATTGTCAAGTTTTTCAGCCCAGGATTGTCCTTTTTGATCCCTTTGAAACGTAATCATCAGAGAGGAAGCCATCCTGTGGCCCAATTTATATGGGCAGGCAGTAACATACCTTCACCAGGGTCAATTAACAAACATAAATGGCTTAGTGACATTGCCTAACTTTCACCATAGTCTGCCAGTCCTTTCCTCCTAGTTAACCTCACTACTGACAAGCTCTCCTGCCTTTTGTCCTGAAACAGTGTTAAGTCGATTTTGTCTCATAATTTGTGCTGTTCTTAGAGTCAAGAACATAGACTCCCTCATCTGTTGTCCTTGTTCAGTACAATATTTTGATATTAGTTTGAGAGAAGTGGTGCCACTCTTGTGTCTGCATATCTATAATAATGAACTATATTGCACTTGAATGTGGTGGTTTTGTACAGTTACACATGTAGTGCATTCCTTTAAAACTGCAATAACGATCACATTAAGAAACAATGAAGCAACTGCTCTGATCAGCTCACATTTTTATGGGAAGCTGCATTTTGTTCACTTCTGGGACGCGAGGGAGCCATCAGGGTGTGCAATGGTTGGCTCTCTGGTGTTATATTGATTGGTTGGGTCCTTGTGCTTTGGGTCTAATCTGGCTAGAAGGAAAAGGCCTTTAAAAAAGGTTTATCTCCAGGAGGTGAAGTGCTGAGTTACTCCTATGGAACATCTTCAGAGGGCCCTTTGATGTGAGCTGAGAAACTCAGGCCTGACTTGAACATATTATTCCAGGCTCATGTGTGGATTTGTAGGGGCATACCAAAAAAGTAGAAAAATGTATTTATATCTTTTTACTAATGTCCAATTTCACTTTGGGCTCCCTTTTTTCCATCAAGGCTTGAAAATTTTTTTCTTAGCTGTCTTGGAAATTTAAATAATGAAACAGATTGCTTACTCTAATATTTTCAATTTCATTTCAAGTAAGATGAAACATTCTTAAAATAGTCACTTGTGTTTGTTCTTTAAAAAATATCTTGTGCATACACACAAATGTGGATATAGATTTTGTGGTATCCGTGTAGCTATACTGTGACAATAAATAATTCACATTAATGTTCATAATGAGCACTGACATGAACAGAACATTTAGCGCTAGATTCCATGACATCTATGTTTGTATTTTAAACTCTGAAGTGAAATTTTTCTAAGTAGCGATTTTATAATTAGGACACTAAACATTACATGTACTTATGTATCAAATAAATAATAGGCCTAAGCATGCATATATATGTAAAACTATGCATATTTTGTTCTATTATACATTTACGACTTTTTTTTTTTTTTTTTTTTTTTTGAGACAGGGTTTCTCTGTGTGGTTTTGCACCTTCCCTGGAACTCACTTTGTAGCCCAGGCTGGCCTCGAACTCACAGAGATCCACCTGCCTCTGCCTCCCGAGTGCTAGGATTAGAGGTGTGCACCACCATCGGCCCGGCTCCATTATACATTTACATGTATGGTAGCCAGTTTAGAAAAATGAACACACTTTATTGCACACAGTGAATGCTATCATATCACCCTGACTTGGAAAAACTTCTAGAATCCAGGGCTGAAAAAGGAAGTTTACTACATAGAAAAACATACATTAATTTAAAATTCAGTTCATGTAAGTAAAGTAACTACTGAACTTTATTTTTTGTCTCCTTATGTTTACTTACATTGTGACTGTTTCTCTTATAGTCAGCATCAAAACACCTAACTGTAGCCTCTGATGGGCTTTAATCCTTTAACACAGTTTTAGAATCAATGAGACTATCATAAAGATTTCCTTTATTTGATTGCCAGTTTGTCATTGATTTTTCAGAATGTCTATTTGAGAATAATCTAAAGAAAGGTTGTAGAACTGCCTAATCAATATGCCATTACTTTTCATGAATTGGCTGATTACCCATTTATTCTTCGGATATTGGGTAACACTTCAACAGTACAGTATCTGGTTTACAAGGTTGTTGAAGCCAAGAATCTGATGCATCTTGAGTCTGGGCAAACATTAAATTTAACAGTGGCTTTCATCCATGGGGCTTGAGATCTGATGCTAATTTTCAATTAACTTTAAGTAGCAAAAAATACTTGGCTTTACAGAAGCTTAATCTTTCTTGAGTAAATATGATTCAAAGAACCATCATGTGAAATGGCAATTCAGTTTAACAGGTTGAAATTTCTGTGACTTCATGATCAAAGGTTACTAAAATTACAGTTTGCAACTATAAGAATATCTAATTTTAAGCATATTAAGAGAACAGTAATTTGAGAATCAATAACCTAAGTAAAGAAAGGCACCACAAAACCAGAGAAAGTTTCTGGAATGATAAGGATATGATTAATTTGGTTTATTACTGTGAATCATGGGGATTTTTCTACATTAATTAATTCCATTCACCTAGGTAAAATACTTCACTTAAATTTCTTCTTGGAGAATCCTATTAAATCAAAATTATATAAGACCAGATACATAAAGTGCCACATATCTAAACAAACTATGAGATGAAATGTTAACATGAATTAGTAAATGTATAGTTTACATTTCTAAATTTGAATTAGTATTCAGAAAGTGACCATAATACCCCAATTTCTGTAAGAGGAAATGGTAGTGGTCAGATACCTTCACAGTTTATAAAGTAATTACAGAATTTAGAAGTAGCAAGAATTGACACCATAGACTGTTCTTTTATGAATATAGCACATGTCTTTAGACGGTTTACAGAAAATTGTTTCACTACTAATTGTGGAGCTTTCTGGTTTCTATGGTAATGTAAACAAACTTATCAGGTCCTTCCCCAACACATGCTATGACAATGAGGAATTATTGTTCTCCTTGAAGATTGCAAAAGCCCAGAGAGACGCAGTGGCCTCCCTCTTTGTCCATTCACCCATACTGACACTTGATTTTGTGACAGGGCTTCCTTTGGCTTCCCACATTTGCTCTCAAACCTTGCTTCAGTCAGATTGCCTGTGAGAATCATTTGATGTGTCTCTCAACATGATCTTTTAGTATTTTCTCTCTGGTTTCTATTGAATTCCCCTCCTTGGTTTATACAGCTCCACTAAAATTAAGAGACTGAATTACCTTTCCTTCTGGTCCTAATTAAATAGTAAACAAAAATGACTTCCTGGGGTCAGCCACACCTAATAACACCTGCATGAGAAATCAAAGACTATCAAATTACCTGTAGTTAATTTTGGTTCTTCAAGGCACAGAGTTGCCATTAAATGCAAGCTTGTTAAAGTTATTTCCTTTAAATTTTACTGTTTCACCCACCTGTGAACATGCTAGAGTTGTGGTCCGTTCCAGTTTTTAGAATATGTCTGTCACTGTTTCCTGTGGTTGCCCATAAATGCCATCTGTGGCTGCAGTGGGATAGGACTTGAAAACCTCTCTGTTTTTGGCAAAAGACAGCTTGTTCCCTTCCAATTGTCTCCCTCCTACCAATAACTTTGAAGCCTGGCATGCTGTGGTTGCTTTCTGTTTTAAAAATACAGACTCCTATAACACCTCAACCATCTGAATTAATTGGATATAGGAATTAATTCTTCTGAATTAATTCAGAATATAATATTAATTCAGAAAATAATCTGAAGTATTCTTATACCATTTAACTCTTTAAACCTTAAGTATAAACAACAACTAAATTAATATAGAATAAAAAATACAAATATTCATCAGTGAGTGAAATGTAGTGAAAGCTTTAAAATTCTTAAGTCTAGGATAGAAACACCACTTAAAACTAATGAACTCAGCTTTAAATGGAGTAAGAATTTTTATCTCTTCATATAAACAGAGATGGAAAGATTATGTATAGAGTTAGTACTTTGTGCCAAGGTCTACCCTAAGCCCCAGAATCACTAACACACACACACACATACACACACACACACACACACACACACACACACACACACAAAAAAAAACCTTAGGATTTTGAGTGTCATTTCCAATTTAATATAAAGAAAGGAATTTAAACAAATAATGGCAACATGGCTTGTGTACACGATCTCCAGATATGTAAAACCTCTGTGAGAATGTGGAAGAAAAAATGATAATGTGGAAAAAAAAAGGCTTCCAAAAGAATGTTTTGCAAATGGCAAGCAGGGTGACTGAGGCAGTTGCAATGATGTGTGCTGAAACTTGGGCCATGAAACACTACTGTGTATTTGAAAAGACCAGTTGTGAAGAACCAGAAAGTGTGAGAGCAGAACAGAATTTATAGATAAAGGGATGAGATTGGTGCCCAAAATTAACATCCACGGTGGACATTTAAGTGGAAAGAGAGTTAATGCAGGAAATTAGATGTTTGCACCTTTGTCAGGACAGCTGTAGAAGGAATATCATGAAGCTTTTCAAAGAGGTTTTGCTACAGGTGTAATTTAGAATAGTAATTTAGAATATAGTTACCTACTATAACATGGCTTCAAATACCCTCAAAGCAGTCACTGGGTACTAAATTGCTGTGCTTGGCCACTGAAGTCTTACCTGTATTTCTATTGGCAGCTGGGATAGCAGAGTAAGATGGGCTTTGCCTGATCTATCAAACATCACAGGAAGTTATTGAGCTTATGCAACTTGACCTATAGACATTTGCTTCCCAGTCTGAGAAGGCTCCAAATGGAATAATTCAAACAATTCCACTGATCATCAGTTTGTGAATATGGGATACACGTGTACCTTTTCACATATACTTTTATCCCCAAAATGTAGGAGTATCCCACCTGTATAAACAACATTTGGCATATATCCACTCGCTGGAGATTCACTAGCATTCCCCACAGTGAAAGAGAATTAGTTTGTCCCTAGACATTTTTTTCCCTTTCTTATTCATAGTCTCACTTAATCGTATAATATAGTGAAATTATAAAGCTAGGATTCAATATTAATTTTTCTATGAATAAAGTAGAATTACTAAGCAATGCATGGAAGTCCATTCTTATCTGTAACTTTACTTTCTGTTAACCATGACCCAAATATGTTAACTTGGAATGCCCAGTAATAATCAGTCCACATATTTTAAATGGCCTGTCATTCTCGCTAATTTTACACCAACCCTCTTTGCTTTCCTATGGAAAGATGTGATCCATTTCTGTGTTACAGCCAGAGTACATGTGCCATGCCATTGTTCACCTTGTCATCAGATTTAGTGCCAGCAACTGTGTACAAATAGCCTTAATTTAGGTAATGATGGCTTCAGTGTGCATGAATAGTGATAGTTTTAATATGCTAAGGAGAAGTTTTAAAGTATTTCCTTTAAGTGGAAAGGTAGAGATTTTTCATTCTGTAAAGAAGAAAGGAATATTGCATTGTATGGTTTCTAAGATCTGTGGAAAGTACAAAACAAAGAGATAAGCTCCAGGAAACATTCTGGGAAATGTGTTGTAAGATAATACTTGTCATTATTCGATATTATATAGTATACTCCAACAACCTCGAGAATATAGGTCGATCATTGAATGTGGCCTCTTAATACAATCAAGAGACACAGTAAATGTAAGATGTTTTAAAATAAAGGTTTTATTTTATAAATAAATTTAATACACTCTAAAATACTGATGAATACAATATAGTAAATGCTTAAAAGTGACACAATGAGACATAATTTACTATGACACACACATGTAGATATACATAACAAACACCTGAAATGAGATTAACAGATGCTTCAGCAGAAGGGAATGTGGGACAGGAAAGGACAGTCATCTAGCTCATTCTAACACAACATGGAAGTTTCTGCAGACTTCATGGTGCCACAAGTATAATAATAATTATAATTAAAATTCAGTAAAAGCCTTTTCCTTCTTATCCCAAGTTTTAACTGGATGCACAACGTAAATGAACAATCAACATCCATGACCTGTGTTGCCCTGACATCCAATAAAATTCCAACAACTGTCTTGCTGAAAACTTGTTGTGAAAATCCAGTTTTCTCAGATAAGATTTGAGTGGAGTTAATTGTAGGTGCTGGAACTCAATCCTTCTGGGTGTTGCCTTGAATAAACTTTTGTTCTTGTCTTCAGTGTGCATCAATTTGTGTTCAGGATGACAAGTCATTTATTATTGTTATCAAGTATTATTTTCTGTATATAATTATTTGTGCCATAGTTGTATATGATTGGCAGTGCAGTAAGTTTGTTTACAACATCATCAACCCAACCACATGAGTAATTCATGCCCTGAAATTTTCCAGTGGCTGCTATGTTACCAGACAAAAGAATTTTGCAGTTCCATCATTAAATTATGAAATTATCATTGATTGGAATATTCTTTTTAAACATTAAACTGCTGTCTTCATGAAGTTTGGTTCTATCTACAGTTATAGATATCTACTGGATAGTCTCAGCATATGTCACCTTCAGATGTTGAGAGGAGGTAAAGCATGTATCCATATGTGGAACAACCAAATTCATACTAATGAATTCACAAGGAGGTCTCCAGCTAAGACTCCTAGCAATGGTGGAGAGGGTGCTTGAACTAGCCTTCTTCAGTACTCAGATTGGTGTCTACCCTAATTGTCATCATAGAACCTACATCCAGTGACTAATGGAAGCAGATGCAGGGACCCACAACCAAACATTTGTCCAAGCTCCTGGAGTTCAGTTGAAGAGAGGGAGAAGGGATTATTGGAGCGAGGGGTGTCAGGGTCATGATGGGCAGAAACACAGTGATAGCTGACCCAAACTAGTGGGAGTTCATGGACTCTGGACTGACAGCTGAGGAGCCTACATGGGACCGCACTAGGCCCTCTGAATGTGGGTGACAGTTGCATGGCTTTATGTGTTTGTGGGTTCCCTGCAAATGGGACCAGGATTTATTCTGGGTGTACTGACTGGCTTTTTAGAGCCCATTCCCTATGGTAAATGCCTTACTCAACCATGATGCAGGAGGGAGGGGCCTGGTCCGGCCCCCACTTGGTATGCCAACCTATGTTGACTACCCAAGGGAGGCTTTAGCCCCTATGGGAAGTGGACAGGGTGGGATGGGAGGAGGAATAAGAGATGGCATGCAAAATGAGAAAGAAATTAAATAAAAAATTATAAAAAAGATTCCATTTTATACCTGTCAGAATAGCTAAAATCAATATCATAGGTGATAGTTCATGATGGTGAGTATGTAAAGCAAGGGAAACACTCCTTTGTGGTGATATTGTGTTCTCCAAAATATTGTGCACCCTAATAAACTTATCTGGGGTCAGAGAACAGAACAACCACTAGATACAGAGGCCAGAAAATGGGTGGCACTCACACCTTTAATCCTGGTATTCTGGAGGCAGAAATCCATCTGGGTTTCTGTGAGTTCAAGGCCACACTGGAAACAGCCAGGCATGGTGACTCACACCTTTAATCCCAGGAAGTGATGGCAGAAAGCAGAAGGTTATTTAAGGCATGAGGACCAGGAAAAAGAGATGGTTAAGCTTTTAGGCTTTTGAGCAGCATAGTTCAGCTGAGAGGCATCCAGTCTGAGGAAATAGGATCAGCTGAGGAACTGGCAAGGTGAGGTGGCTGTGGCTTGTTCTGCTTCTCTGATCTTCCAGCATTCACCCCAATACCTAGCTCCAGATTGTTTTTATTAATAAGACCATTTAAGATTCATGCTACATTCCTTCATTGCTGGTGGGAGTGCACACTTGTATAGCCACTATGAAAATCAATATGGAAGTTTCCTAGAAAATTGGGAATTGATCTAACTCAAGTCCTAGCTATACCAATCTTGGGCATATTTCCAAAGGATGCTCAATCCTACCACAAGGACAATTGCTCATCTATGTTCATAGCATCTTTATTCATAATAACCAGAAACTGTAAAAAACCTAGATGTCCCTCCACCAAAGAATGGATAAAGAATGAACATTTACACAATGAAGTATTACTCAGCTGCAGGGTATCTGACATGTTCTTCTAGCTTAAGTAGACACTTACACTCTTGTGAATAGACCCAAATCAATCAATCAATCACACACACACACACACACACACACACACACACACACACACACAATTAAAAATAAAATAAATCTGATAAAACATTGTCATTGAATTTTGAAGACAATTAAAATGACATTAAATACTTAACGCCTAGCATGACTATACCAACACATACCGTATTAAGTTATAGACAAAATATTTGAAATACATTGTATAAAATAGCAACAAAATATTGGAGGTAACCCATCTTGTTTCCAGTTACTTTAAATTATGATTATATAGTTTAGCTTTTGTAATTTAAGTATCTCATTCTATTGTCACAAATACTCACTTTATAGCAAATTTAAGGTAGTACACTGTTTTTTTTTTTTTCTGGCTTTTGTCTGAAAACAGAATTCATTATATGATTTATGGAATACCAAAGTTTAATTGTTGCCCTTTTTATTAATTATATATAAAACAATATTATGACTTGTAATTCTGTCACTTTAGAGCTCTTTAAATATAGACGTGACAGTCTTATATGTATAATAAAGAGTATTGTAGAGGTTAAAAATGTAAAATAACTAAGGAATTTTAGTACCAAGTTCTTTAGTCAGAAATATTGACAAACAATTAAA
Source organism: Peromyscus leucopus (assembly GCF_004664715.2). Taxonomy (NCBI): domain Eukaryota; kingdom Metazoa; phylum Chordata; class Mammalia; order Rodentia; family Cricetidae; genus Peromyscus; species Peromyscus leucopus. Next base: position 38,774,591 of record NC_051070.1, on the reverse strand, counting down.
AATTCTCCCATAATGTTTCCCCTAATATGAATTTTATATAATGTTTTTAAAATTATGACTAATTTAAGGATTATAATCACTGTTTTCATTCATTTTCTTAGATTTAAATAGTCTTAATGACAGTTCTGTGGGAGCCCACAGTGACCCCAGTTTGTGCCTTGATTCCATTTTGACTCAAGGTCAGAGAGTTCAAGCTTGTCTTTGCTTTCTTAGGCTGGATAACAGGATGTTTTGTCAAAGACATGTTTACCAGATGTCTTGAGAATTAAGGAGGTATTTATACTTGTTTGCACCTTGAACCATGATGTTCTTGGGAGGGGGGGTCTTGGTTTCCTTGCTTTGGGTATAAAAAGGCAGTGAGAAATAAAATCAAGGGTGCTATGGTATTGACTCAAAGCCCTCCCGAAGCTATCCTGTGTCTCTGTGTATTTCTTTTAAGTCCAAATCTCTGTTTTTCCTGTCTATTATTTCTCAGCCTCACTCCCCTATTCAGGACTGTTTGATAGGTTGGCCAGGGCCTGGCACAGGTCCTCTTTAAATGAAGTTATCATTGTTATTCTCTTGTGAATTAGTATCCTCTTTGTTAATTACATTCATTAAGGTGATGTTGGAAGAGAAAGGACAATGACCTATGACAAAAATATTAAAAAGCAAAATACTTGCTGCTAGTGTAATGGTTATAAGCAGGATGGAAGCTTTTGACTGCTTGTGTTTTATGAATATTTTTATAAGACATCAAAGACTGTTGTTATTGATACAAATAATCTGCAAATAATGAATCTCTTTTCTCATTTTGACTTTTGGAAATTGACCCAAAGTTGTGTATTGACTGAAAACACTCAATTTATCTTACATATAAATAAATAAAATTTATCTTTTTTTCTCTTTTTTTAAATACAATCATTGGTATGGAGAATGGATTATTAATAAAAAATGTTCTTCACACTAAAGAATGATGTTGAATAAAAATTCCTTTCCATGTGCTTACCAATATGTTATCCTTTGTGTTAAATAGAGGGGGAAAATAATTGTCTGATAAAATAACAGGCCTCAAACCAAGGAGGAGAGAAAAGACAGCCAGAAAAATTCTGCTTAATATCTAAAACGAATCTTAACGAGTGAAGGATGAAAGCTGGTAGAAGATGGTGTATTCCAAGAAACAGATACATGTGTGGTGAATCCTGACTAAAAAGAATCTCTGATATACAATCTTAATTCTTAGCTTCATGTGACATATTTGGAACATAAGAGCCAAGTCTAAACACCAAATTCTGTTATGATTTATGTGCATTCAGGATGGCTCCTTCTCTAGTTTCTGATAGTTTCTTCATATTCATGAGAAATCAGAATTTTTACTATGAAACACTTTCTTCATATATGGTGTATATTCCTCTACTAACTCAGATATACTTCTAAATTGCTTTTCCTATTTTTTTCCTAGAGAGTCTCTAAGCTGATCTTTGTTCTCCATTCCTTATCAATCTATTTGATTTATAAAGCATAATTAATTATATTTGTAATTTAGATTTGTTTCCATAGTGTATTACTTTTCAAGTCTTTTCCTGAACTTTAGGCATTTATTGGGTTGTCTCAATTTTTCCTGAACATATATGTTCATTTCAATATATGATATATGTATTGCTACCATTAGCAGTACTTCTCACACAATATTATTTACAATATCCACCACAACTTCCAAATTTCTAGTACTCAAATATGCTTGTATTATCAGAATTTTAAAACTGATCAATTAATGGTTTTATAATTTTATTACATATTTCTTTTTACCATATATAACTATATACCACCATATCGACTGATGAATTATAGTGTTTATTTTCGACCTCTACAAGCTCTGGTACTACATTTCTGTATGACACTTACATTGTAAGAAGTGTTCTAGATGTCTGCTGTAACAGGAGTACTACACAAGTACCTATTGAATAATCCAAACATGGCTAAGGAAACTGCTGATATAACATTCCATTTTAATTTCATTTTAAATAATTGATTAAAGTTCTTACACATAGCTACTATTTATTGTACTAGACAGTATTTGACTGTAGAAAAAACAAAGAGGAGAAAGTAGTGGGTGATAATTACAATCTGTGTTGTAAAATATAACAAAATACAGCTGAGTTAGTTCATAATTTACCTACTTCTAGCAAATTTCAGTTAGCATACACAATAATAGGATTCATTATGGTATTTTTACATGAATGTATTAATATATGTTTATATGTCCCCTTACCTACTACTTCTCCTTATGTCTCTAAGCCTCCTCCCAGCTAGTTCTTTTCTTCCTTCTAGATAGTCTCCCTTTATGTCTCCCTTACACTGTGTGCTTTGGCTGTTTGAAGAGGCCTCCTTCCTCTCATAGTTCCCTTTCTAGTTTTTTGACTCCTCTCTCTCTGTCTCTGTCTCTGTCTCTCTCTCTCTCATAAATATATATGTAATATATCATTTTGTACACACACACACACACACACACACACACATGATCTGAGTTCTGTACCTAAGGAAAATCATTCGATATTTTCTATATTATTTCATTTGGTTAAATTTATTTAGTTATTTCATTTAATATAATGATTTGCAGTTCAATCACTTCCACACTTTCTCCTAAATATCATGGCTTCCACTCTATGACTCAATAAAATTGCATTATATTTGTGAACCATACGTGTTTCTATCTATCCATGTACTTATGGACATCTAGGCTGGTTCTTTCTATGAATAATGGAGCTGTGAGCATGAATGGACCATTATCTCTGATATGTTGGAAAAACTTTCAAATAGTGTATGTATATGGCATGGCTGGGCAGGACAGCAGTTCCATTCCAGGTGGTTGCTGGTTTTTCTCCTCCCTCCCTCCCTCCCTCCTCCCTCCCTCCCTCCTCCCTCCTCCCTCCCTCCCTCCCTCCTTCCTTCCTCCTCCTCCTCCTTCCTTTTTCCTCCTTCTTCTTCAGAAACAGCCCCATACTGTCCTTAATAGAGACACTACCAATTTATATTAAATAAGATGGAATTTGAGAGCACTTTCAGTTTTCATTTTCCTGGTAGTTAAACAGTTGGACCTTTTTATTTTTTAAATGTTTATTGGCTATTTGAACTTCTCCTTTCCAATTTGCAGTTTCCAATTTTTGTTTTTACCCATCCTGCATGCTATTCGTCATGACTGTTTTTTTTCTATTACTTTTGGCTTTTTAATATCATACAATTCCACATCTTAATTCTTGGGATTATTTACCGTGTTAGCCTAATTCTTTTCAGAAAATCCTTGACTGCACCTGTACTATGATGGGTTTCTCCAATAATTTCCTTTGGCAGTTTAACAAGCAGGTTGTATATTAAAGTCTTTGATTCATATTGTATCACTTTTTGTGTGGGATATGAGGCACAGGTCTAATTCCTTCCAGATGTGTTAACCAAATTTCCTGGAAGCATTTTTCACTATATAGTCTGAACAGCTTTATTTAAAATGAAGTTTTTTCTCTTTTCAGTTTGTAATTTAATTTGAGGTACCATGCTACTTCTAATGTTGATTTTCCTGTTTAGGATAGTTTGGACTATTAAGAGTCTTTTGTGCTTTCATATGAATTTAAGATTTCTTTTGTAATCTATAAAGAACATAATTTGAATTTTGATGGTGAAAGCATTGAATCTGTAGATTGCTTTCTTTAACTCAGGCATTTCATAGTACTGATTCTGCCAGTCCATGGGAATGGGAGGTGTTCTCATCTGTAACGCCCCCTTTTATTTCTTCTGTGTCAACACATTTTCATCGGAGAGCCTTTTGTTTTCTTCGTTTGGGCTCATTTGTCACTTTCCCTTTGTCTTTTTCTTTGTCATTTTCTAACTTCTGGGAATCTTTTCTCTGATTCTTTTTTTTTTACATGTTCATTACTAATACAAGAGCTATGGATTTTGGTATGTTGACTTTATATAATTTGCTAAAAACAATTATCAGCACTAAGAGTTTTGTAGAAGATTTTTTAAGTGTTTTTTTTTTTTTTTTTTTTTTTTTTTTTAAGAAAGTCATGTGCATGCTTTTACAGTCTCTGTGAGTTCATGTGTACACCTGCCCTCTTGCCATTGGAAAATAATGCTTTTTTCTTTTTTCTTTTTTTTTAATTGTTCATCACCTCTGGCTTTTACAATCTTTCTGTCACCTCTTCTGTATATATACCAGAGCCTTGAGGGCAGGATTTGATAATGATATCCATACAGGCCTGAGCACTCACAAGGTCCTGCACAAGCTCAAGAAGAACAAAATCCTAGCACAAGGAGCAGAAATAAGCACAAAATCCCACCCGGTCAGGAAGCTATTCATAACTGATAGCTTCTGGGAGACAGAAAAATATTCTTTTTTTTTTTTCAATAAAGAAACTGTGCATGCACCTATCTGGTACACTACTATACAGGCTTCATGCTCCGGAGTAGTTAGTTGATCAACAAAATCAGACACCATAATTTTAGTGACATTTTTCTTTTGTTTTTGTATTATGTTTTTGTAATTGCTGTTGTTTTTAAAAGAGAAAGCAACATGAAGTCTAGTGGCTAGGGACAAGGCAGTCTTGCAGGAACTGGGGAAATGGGAAAGAATCTGATACAAAGAAGCTATAAAATTCTCACAGAATAAAAAGAAAGAAAAAAACAAAGTAATTTCTTCTATTCAAATTGGGATTCGTCTTGTCTTATGATCCATCTAAGACTTCATGCTCTAAATTGATACTAGTGAATAATGGTGACAAGGATGAAAATCTTTATCTCCTACCAAGGTTGAAGAGGAAATGGTCTCAGATTGCACCCATTTAGTACAATGTTTTCTGTAAATTTATCATATAAAGCCTTTTATTACATTGAGGTATGTTCCTTATGTTCCAAGTTTCTTTGGGTCTTTTATCATGAAGGAATTTTGAGAGTCCAAGGAGGCCTTTATGCATTGAGATGATCAATGATTTCTGAACCTTATTTATTTGATTTGCATCTATTGAACTAAATGTCTGTCCCTAGAATGAAACCACTTTCATGATATGTGTTTCATAGGATGTGTTTTTTTAAAATATATTTGTAGTTGGTAGCCATTCCAGCTTGGATCTGGAAGTTTTAACCCCCATTGAGACTCTGGCAACTGTCACACCTACGAGGAGGGGCCAGGGGAGGTGCCTGGAGACCTGAGAGCTGGATGGGCCAGCGTTCTCTCTCTGCGCTCTCTCTGTGCCGGGTGGCTGAACAGTGAAGATTGACTGTACAGAGCTCCGGAGAACACTGCTGGGCTGCGATACACCTTCCCCAGACCCTGCAACCTACCTTTCACTTAATTTGTGAGTTACGCCATTAAATAAATATCCTTTTAACTACGTGGAGTGGCCAAAATAATTTCTCCAATATATATTCTTAAATGAAGTCTCAATAATTTTTAATTAAATTGTTTGTCTTTCTCTAGAAGGGAAAACTGATCTGCGGTTTTCTTCCTTATGTGTGTCCCTAACCTGGTTTGTTATCAGTAAAATGCTGGATTCATTAAATGAGTATTCTAGTGTTCTACTCATCTCTATCTAATGGGACAGATTGAAAAGTATTAATATTAGTTTTTAAGAGTTTGTAAGAACTTGTGAGTAATTCTCCAGTACTGAGCTTTTTTGGGGGGTTGGGGTTGTTTTATTACTACTTCAATCTCATTGTTATTATGGAATTGTTTATTTTGTTTATAGTGTTTTGATTTAATTTGTATTGGTCATATATATTTAAGAATATAAAAGTTTCTTCTGGATTAATCATATGCATGAATAAAACTCTTCACTTCGCTAATAACTCGGAGTTTACAACAATCTGTTGTGACATCCCTCTTCTCAGCTCTGTTATATTAATTTATATCTTCTCTGTTTCTTTTGGTTAGTTTTGCTTACAGTCTCATAAATCTTGCTTTTTGTACACCCCAAAAACTCCTTGTTTGATTCTTTGTATTATTATTTTAGTCTTCATATCAATTATTTCTTCCCTGATATTTATTATTTCTTGGCATCTATTCTTTTGGGTTTGACATGTTATGTTGTTCTAAAACTTTGAAGTACACCATGAGGTCAGGTATTTGAGATCTTCTGGGTTTTTGATGAATGTATTCATAGCTATAAGTTTTTTGTTCAAACTGTCTTAACTGATTCTCATAAATTGTGTTTTTATTCTCAGTTGATTCTACTTTTTAAATTTTTTTCAATGATTTATTCAGTGACTCACTGTTGATTCAAGAATGTATTGTTCACATCCATGTATTTGGTTATTCCTGTAGTTTCTCATGTTATTTATTTCTTTCATTCCACTATCTTCTAGTAAGATATAAGAAATAATTTCAATTTCTCTTGTATTTGATAAGAATTGATGTGTAGCCTAATATGTAGTTTCTCTCAGAGAATATTCTATAGGTTTCTGATAAGAAGTTATATTCTCTATATGCTTAATAGAACATTTTGATGTACTATTTTACATTTTATTTATATTTACATTTTGATGTATGTCTTTATGTCCATTGGTGTAGAGTTTAGCTTTCAAATTTCTTTGCTAATATTTAGTTTGGATAGTTTATCTAAAAATGAAAGTGGGGTATTGAAATAAAAAACAATTATATCCAAACCAGCTTATCATTTTATGCTTATTATTTTTTATTAAAATTGAGAACATCGGCATCTTGTTTATGTATGTTTACAGTATTATAATTTTTTTCTTTTTTCTTTTTTTATTTTACAATACGATTCAGTTCTACATAATAGCACAGATTCCTTGTTCTCTCCTTCTGCCCCCTCCCTTTCCCCAGCACACCCCCATTCCATCTCCTCCAGATCAAGGTCTCCCTGAGACTGGGATCGACTGATAGACTCAGTCAGGCAGGTCCAGTCACTCCTCCCAGATTGAGCAAGCGTCTGAATAAGTCCAGGTTTCAAACAGCTAACTCATTCAACGAGGCAGGACTGGTACCACTGCCTAGATGCCTCCAAACAGATCAAGTCAATCTACTGTCTCACCTATTCAGAGGGCCTGATCCAGTTGGGGCCCTCAGCCTTTGGTTCATAGTTCATGTGTTTCCATTCATTTGGTTATTTGTCCTGTGCTTTATCCAACCTTGGTTTCAACATTTCTCGCTCATATAACCTCCTCTTTCTCACTAATTAGACTCCAGTGCTCCACCAGGGCTAGCCGTGGATGTCTGCATCCAGATTCCTCAGTCCTTGGATGGGGTTTACGGCACAACTAATAGGGTGTTTGGCCATCCCATTACCAGAGTAGGTCAGTCCCGGCTGTCTCTCGACCATTGCCAGCAGTCTTTTGTGGGGGTATATTTGTGGATTTCTCTGGGCCTCTTTAGCTCTTTGTTTCTTCCTTTTCTCATGTGGTCTTCATTTACCATGGTCTTCTATTCCTTGTTCTCCCTCTCTTTTCTTGATCCAGCCTGGATCTCCAGCTCTCTTTCCCTCGACCCTCGCCCTTCATTGCTCCCACTCTCGTCCAGGCTGTTCATGTAGATCTCACGGAGAAATGGATGAGATCTACATGAACTGTATTATAATTTTTTGAGAAATTGTTTCTTTGTCCATTAGGACTAATTTCAATTCTAGTTTGTCAGATATCGGGATACCTTTCTGATCTTTGTTTTCACCTCTGTCTAGTTAATGTATTACTCTAAACCTGTGACTCTCAATCTGTGGATATCTTTGCATGTGAGCTCTGTTTTTAGAAAGAAGAAAACATTGGATCACTTATATTAATCTATTCAGCTGACTGACGTCTAGTTTTTAATTGGGAATATTTAGACTTAGGCTTATTGTTGAGAGATGCTTACTAATTCTTACAATAATCTTAGCTGTTTTTCTACTCGGTTGCAATTTGATTTGTTCTATTCTTTCTCTCTTATTAGTACTAAAGAATGCTTAATATTACTGTCTTGATGTAATGAAGTCATCTGTAGCACTATTTTTTCATAAATTCCTCTCATGAAATTAGTTCTTTTATGTGCTTTCATCTTTGAGATTTTATTCCTTTTCTGTTTTTAGTATTCCTTTAATTATCTTTTGCCATGATGTCTTGGTTGTCATGAATTCCTTTGTGTGTATATTTCTTGCAATGTCCTTATTACTTTATCAGCTTTTATATTAAGGTAACTTTGCTGGAGGTGGAGATCTTGGTAGGCACTTATTTGCTTTTGTGATTTTAGAAAATCTCATTACATACTTTCCCAGCTTTTAGGATTACAGAAAAGAGATACAACACTACTTTCATTTGTTTGATTTTTAGATGTGCTGGCTATTTCTTTTCAGTTTTTAATATCACATCCTTACTTTTTTGGACATCTTCATTTCAGTAAGTTTTGCATTGAGAGTGTGGGGAGGAAGAAGGCGGCACTGAGATTGGTACAGAATTGCCTTTCGACCTTTAGTATCTTGTATTTGTCACCCTGCTAGAGTGATATAATTTTTGATGCTGAGAACATCTCTGCAACATCTTTGTTCTCATGATATATAGCAATGAATGACTAATACGTAGCCCTGCAGGTTGATCTACCTATGAATCTCGGGCTGAGTGCTATCAACTTCTAAGCCATTTTCAGTTGAGATCTATTTTGGCCTACAAGGGATTAACCTTTCTTTTTTTTAAAAAAAAAAAAAAAAACACAATTCCATGTTAAAGCAGAATCTGCTTAATTGCACCTCTTGGCTTCTTAATGTCTGGTCCTTCAGTTCTCGATGACTGATTCCCTGGTCTTTCCCTCAGCCCCAAGTTATGGTAACCCAATTGAGGCTCCCTGAACTGTGCTTATTTCCTGTTCCCATGTACCAAAGGGAGTTCTGTGCTCAATATGACTTTTCTCAAGATGGTACACGCTTTCTGCTTTCTGAGTCATATAATATGATACTGTGAAATTTCTTTTTTCTTGCTCATGCCTGCTGAAAGAATTCCTCTTTAATCAGAAATTGTTGTGACTAGTTTGGCAACTTGGCATAATGTTGAATAACTTGAGAAGTGTGCATCAATAAATGATTGTCTAAATCAGGTTGGCTCATGAGCATGTCTGTGAAAGTTTGCCTTGATAGTACAGATTGATGTGACAGTCCTAGTACACTCTGGGTGACACCATTCCTTGTCTCAAGTTGACAACATTCCTTGTACTCAGGTCCTGTACTATACAGTCAATCATGGAGAAGTGAGAGCTGAGTACTAGGGATGTATGAATGAATTCTCCCTCTACTGTACAGTGTGGATGTGACTGCTTCAATTCCTGTCTATCCCCCCTAAGTGGCAGACTTTAACCTGGGACTTACTCCAAATAAACTCTTTCTCCATTGAAGTTGCTTTGCATAGGGTATTTTATCATTGCAACAGGAAAGAAGTCTAGGACAGCTGTAATTGGATTTCTTCTCATGGTATGATTACTTGTCTGTCACCTATTTTACCATTTGGAAAGAGATTCTGGTCTCTTCCCCTCTTTAAAGTCCATGTAGTTAAAGTTATACTCAGCTTACTTCGTATCTTTCCATTGCTATCTTTTTTTCTGCCCTTTTCAGATATCATTTCACTTACCTTGTGGATTTCTAAATTATTTTGCGTTTTATTCAGAGTAGTTTTAATTAATCCGATTATCCCTGTCACTCTGTCTTCGGGAGGCAGATTCTCAACTTCCAACTTATCCAGAAGTCTGAGCAATATTCTTTGTGACCAAAAGTGTTCAAAATCAAAAATTCTAAATAGAATTATTTGCGGTAAAAAATGTTTAGAACAAAGCCAGGTATGTTGATGCACATCTTTAATATCAGTACTTAGTAAGCAGGGACAGGTAGGTCTCTTCAATTACAGGCCAGCCTCAAACTTATAGTGAATCTCAAATAAGCCAGAGCTACAAAGTGAGATGCTATCTCAAAAACTATATTGTTTGCATTTAAAAATTCTAGATAGAATTTGATAACAATATATGAATAGTTAAAATTAAACTGAAATGTGATTAAGAATGATTTGTTCATGAAGCTAATTTATGATATCAACAAAATAAAAGAGAAAAGCAAACATAAATGATGAAAAATTTGTTAAATTATGTCATAATTGATAAATAAAATTATATTCAGAAAAGAAGAGAAATAACCTAAAATTAAAGATTAAAATAATTACCATTAAAATCAACATCTAAGCAATGTCTAGACAGAATTTTCCTTATTAGCATCAGTACCAAAATGAATGCCTTTGTCAGTACATTAAAGGTATTTTTAAATAGTACAATCATGAAAAAATAACATTAAAATATTTTAAATGGCACAATCATTGAAAGAGAAAGAAATCTTGTTTGTTGTTAATGATCACATGCTTAAATATTGAAATTAAAATTGAGATTTAATAATGTTATTTCATATTAATAGTATGGTAAATGAAATGATTTTCTCAATTTTAGCAACCAGCTCACAGGAAGAGAAATTCATATGCATGACACTATATAGGTACAATATTATATTTGGAAACTTTAAAAATGTTTAAGCAAAGATTCAATAAATACTAAGAAGTCAAAGGACATAAGTCAAAGCCAGCCAAAAGAAAACAAGAACAAAAACCTGTTATTATATTCAAATTCTATCAAATTTAAGAACTTAAATTGTTGTAAAAAGATTTTTTTTGTCATAGTTTGGTTATTTATTTGTTTGTATTTGAGACAATGTCATATAGGTTGGTATCAAATCTATTATGTATACAATTACTACATTGAAATCCAATCTTTCTACTTTAATCATTTCATCTCAGCAAAAATAAGTATGAATCTAAGAAATGCCAACTGAAACATCAGGAGAGTTGTTACACATTAAATTTGATGAATTGTTTTTAGTTCATTATTTTTATCTTCAAATAATTGCCTACAATATCATTGGACAAAAATGTTTTATTTTTCTTTCTAGACATCAGAATATGTATTAAATTTATCAGCTGTACCAACTAAGGAAACAAAATAATTGAAAAAAATGGGAAATTCAGAAAGAATTTACTTGGTGGCAAGAATGCCTTTAAGTAACGCAGAAAAATATTATATTCTAAATAGTAGGCTTGAGAACACATTTATTTTCATGAAGAAGGAAATAATGCAGTACTAACAATTTCACTATATATAAGTATGAAAACAACATATTCATATATTAAATGCATAAGTGCAAAAATTAATAAAATACTGAGACTATATGAATATCCAAGTTAGTGGCAGAAACTTTGTGAACAAGAGCAGAAACTCAGAAGTTAAAAATGATAGGGAAACTTTAATAAAAAATGTTAATATGACAAAATAATAACATGCACAGAATACAGGGATAGGAAATGAATTATTCCCAAGTCTGGCAATGCTGAAGATGGAGTTATTATCTTTAATTTATAATGGTACTTGATAAATGATAAGACTGGTGCTAAATATTAGAAAATGTGCAAAGTACTTGGAGAGGCAATTAATACAAGAACAAATTTTAATGAAAAGATTCTCAGACTCATTAGTTTTCAGAGGAATGTAGAGAAAAGGAACAATGTGCCATCACACCGGAATCACAATGTCACAATTAAACTCTTTAATACCTCTTTGGTGCAGAGTATGTCCAAGGACACTCAAGTATGTTTTTTTAATAGAAACACAAATCATTATATTTTTTGAAACATATATACCCATATAGAAATATGTCCAATATTGGTAGGTGAGTCTTGGTGATTTATCTCACAGATAGCAAAAGCACCCACCCACCCATCCACCTACAAATATACTGAAATAATTACTTTATGATAAAATTATTTAGAATTAAATAATAATCATGACATGGAGTGAATTTTTATGAGTATAAAATAGTGGTATAAATTATGAGATGCCATGTCTAAATTTGTTATTTGTCCAAAAAATAGTTTTTGATCTATATCAATCAATTAGAAATAATGCTAATTCATAACGGAACTAAAAATGAAGATGTGTACATTGATTACATTCCATTTAAATTACTGTGAACTATATAAACAGGCATAGTTTAATAAGGAAATTACTCTGTTACTAAATCTTTGCAAGGAGACAGGCACTGATGAGTATTTCATCAGTGTGGTGAATTTAGATGTTAGAAGAAATGCAATACCTTCAGATAATCCACTAAATGGTACACCAGCAAAACAGTAGAAGAAATGTACAAATGCACTGGAAGTTTGATGATATTTTTAGAAGACCAACATTTGATTATTCTTTGCTTGTGAAGTAGAGGAAGCTGACACCCCCCTCCCCCTTCCAAGAAAGGAATGACTTCCCCCTTTTATGTAATTAATGTTAAGAAACCTGAATGACAAGTAACAAGGAGGACTTAAAAGGGGAAGCAAGAATCTCCCTGGAAAGGGTAAATAGAAGAGATTTCATTCTTTTGGTGGGTGGAATGGGGGCAGGGCAGGTGGGCTTGAGGAGGTGTTGGGAGGGGATACTGGGAGAAATGACTGGAATTGGGGGCCATTTTGGAACAAGGTGGAAACCTAGTGCAATGGAATTTACAAGAGTAACTCTAGCAAAGACTCCTAGCAATGGGGTACAGGGAGCCAAAACTGGCAATCTTCTGTAACCAGGCAAGACTTCACATGGAGGGACTGGAACACCAATCCTGCCATAAAACCTCTTAGCTACAGTTTGTCCTGCCTGCAGAGTGTTCTGGGATTGGAGCCTACCAGAACCATCATCAAAGAGATCAGAGAGACTTCATCCAGCAACTGATAGAAGCACATGCAGAGTCCCACAGCCAATTACTAGGTGGAACCCGTGGGAGTCCTGAGAAGGAGGAGAAAGGATTGGAGGAACCAAAGGGCTCAGGGACACCACAACAACAAGGCCCACAGGATCAACTGACAGGAACTTAGAGGGCCTTGCAGAGATCAGGGAACCTGTAGGTGTCTGACCTAGGTCCTCTGCATATATGTTATGTCTGAGTAGCTTGGTGTTCTTGTGAGACTCCTAACAGTGGGATCTGGGGCTGTCTCATACACTTTTGACTACTTTTGGGATGCTTTTTCTCCCACTGGGTTGCATTGTCCAGCCTTGATATGATGGTATGTGCCTGGTCTTATTGTATCTTGTTATGCTGTGTTTGGTTGATGTCCCTGGAAGGCATAGGAGGGACATGGATCTGGGAGAAGGGGAGGCTGGGGAGAGGGGAAACTGAGGTCTGGATGTAATATATGAGAGAAAGAAAAAGAAAAGAACAAAAGCAAAAAGAAACATTAATTGCAATCCTATAGGCTTTTTAACCAGCTGAAGGTGTATACAGGAGAGATCAAAATGCTGTTTGTATCTATTTGAAAATCTGCTCTAATGATTAATTATTAGATTATTAGCTTCCACATACTGATTCTACAAAATAGCTGTAACAAACAGAATAAACCTAGGCAAGAATCTATGTGTCAGAGCCAAGAACACCACAGAAGTACAGAGTTGTGGAAATATTCACCCATAAAACTATATGCAGATGACATGCTATGAATAAGCCATTGTATGTCATCTCAAGCATAATCTTAGTTTCCTCTTCATTTGGTTAAATTATGAGAACAAATCAAGTGCCCAAATGCACAAATACACGAAGTTATTTTAAATTCTGACATACAACTGTATTGGATAACTGTATCAATGTTGCTGAAAGTGATACTTGTAGAAATTCTGCATAATATTTAAAATTATTTAAAAGGGAAAGTCTTGCATAATGATACCAAAAACCTAGGAAAGCATTAGCAGATAGCAATGCATTCCAGGAGAATTGGGTTGAGTACTTTCAAACCTGACTCAAGCTTTATAGAATCTAATTGAAAACCTTTACTATGACTTTAAAGAAAATTGCTTTTTATCAGAATGGGAGGAATAATAATTGTAATTGAAAGGTGAAAATCAAACACATATTTTCATTACTAAATTTCATACTTAATAACACATAAAGTATGTTTATCATAGTAGATAACAAAATTCCCACATCATCATAAATCTACTGAGGAAGATTTTATATCTTGCAGATATACATAAGTCTATGCAAACTTAATTTAGGTTAGAATTTTTTGATTCTATTGAATAAAAATAAAAAGAATCTATTATTTTTATTTTTATTTTTTTCTTCTCTGATACAAAACATCCCGACCACAGCCTCCCCTCCTTCCACTCCTCCAAGTTCTCCTTCACCTCCCTTCTCCCCAAATCCACTGCTCCTCAGTTTCCTTTCAGAAAAGAGTAGACCTCTTAGTGATATCAACCAAACATGACATAACAAGATGCAATAAGACGAGGCATAAACCCTCATATCAAGGCTGAATGACGTAACCCAATAGGTGGAAAACAGTTCCAAGAGCAGGCAAAAGAGGCATAGATTTCCCTACTCCCACTATTAGGAGTTCCACAACCACCTCAAGGTAAACAGCCTCAGCATGTATGCAGAGGACCTAGCGTAGACCCATGCAGACTGCAATTGCCACTCCAGTCTCTTTGAGTCCCTATGAGCCCTGCTTAGTTGATTCTTTGGGTTATGTTTTTCTGGTATCCTTGACCCCTTTGGCTCTATATATTAAAATTTTAAGATAGATTGTCTAGTCACATGTGAATGATGACTGGAAAATAAAATTTTGTGGTGAGAATGTTCTCAGGGATTAATAGACAACAAGGAGCTCTGGAAATAGAACAATTTGTATCTCAATAGAAGATTCATTTGAGACCATATTTGTAGTTGCATAATTGTTCTATTTTTGCTTTTGACTGAGTTTTATCTATATGAAAATAAAGCATTTAAATAGTAAATGAATCCATAGAAACCTCTAAGATGCAAGAGAAAGGTATAAGCCTCCATGTGTGTTTGTGGTCCTCAACCCAAGTCCTTTTCAAGAGAAATCAAGAGCTCTTAACTGCAGAGTCTTCTCTCTGGATTCCAAAGTCACTTTTAACAGTTTCTGAAAATGTGAATCTATTGTAAAATAAAAAGCACAAAGCCTAAGCAGAAAACTATGATGCTGAAATTTAAAACTAGTGGAACTTCTGGGCATATTAAAAAAACTGGACTTTATTATTATAATAATTTATTAAAATATAAACTGACTTAAGCTTTGTAGGATCTTAGAGACAACCCATCAAATTTTCATTTGTGAAGAAATCATATGTAAATCTGATGTTGGGGCCAAAATCATAATTTTGAAAATTTATTCAATTTCACAAACTCATGTATTACATTAATTGAAATCTCTCATTTGTAAGAAAGAAAAAATAGGAAGAAAAAAGAAAAGAAGGAAGGAATGAAGAGAGGGAGGGAGAGAGAAAGGAAGAAAGGGAAGAAGGAGGGAAGGAAGGGAGGGAGGAAGGGAGGGAGGGAAGAAGGGAGGGAGGGAGGGAGGAAGGAAGAAAGGATAAGAAACAGGAGTCAAAACCATGGCTTAGAAAGTCAGGGCACTTGCCATCCAGTGATGCGATCTTTTTCACCTGAATTCAGTTATCTGAACCACATACTGGTGGAAAGTCAGCACCAACTCCACAAATTTTCTTCTGACCTCCATACAGGCACCATGGAACATGTACCCTGACACAAGCTTCCTGCACAGTTACACATGCACAATAATAATAAATTAACAAAGCAGTTACAACAATGAAGCAAATATATAACATTAGCATTTTATAAGTGTGGTGATATTTTATCATGTACCCCAATAAAGCTTATCTGAGGATCAGAAGAAAAAGCCAGCCACTATAGTAAACATAGAAGTCAGGCAATGGTAGCACATACCTTTAATCCCAGTATTCAGGAGGCAGAGATTCATCTGGATCTCTGTGAGTTCAAGGCCACACTGGGAACAGAGACAGGTATTTTGGCACATGCCTTTAATCCCAGTGCTAACCATGGAGGTCTGTACAGACAGACAGGAAGTGGTGTAGCTGGGTGAGAGAGAGGAAGTGTGATGGCAGGGACAGAAAGGCATATAGGCGTGGGTATATAGAAAGTAGGTCTCTTTGGAGACTGAAGGTTGGTAAGGTGAGGTTGGCTATGCCTTGTCCTATTTCTCTGATTTCTCAGTTTTAACCCCAATATCTGGCTCCGGATTTTTTTTTATTAATAAGACCATTTAGCAATTCATCTTACATATAAGTATATTACTTACTGCAGTTTAGATGTATATTTAAGATAATAACCATATATATATATGAAAGTGGTTCATTTTATGAATGATCATTTTGAAAAGCAATAATTGAGTTTTATTTCATAATCCAGTTCAAGAACTAATATCAAACTTTTACTGACTTTTTTTGTACAATACTAAGGATAAACTTCATGAGTCAATTAATCATTTTTCTAACAAATATTTCATCTCCCTGAGACAATAAAAGGTATTAAAGATGTATACTAAGATGATTTCAAGCTTTGGATTTCAATCTGCAATACAAATTAAGAAAACAAGTACTTAAATTTATATATTATGAAATGCTAAATTTTATTCTATGAATATTGCCTATATGTAGACATTTCTTCCCTTGGGTAATCATGTAAGTTCTGTTCATATATGAAATTCCTCTAGTATAGTCTTCTCACTGTGTTTGGTCATGGCAACCTTTATTTCCTATCAATGAAGAATTTAGTTACTTTACTTTGGTAAAGGGGAAAATTTTTAAAGAAAATATGTTCTGAAAGAAGTCTTTTTTTTAGAAATACAGCTAAATTTTTAACATTGATGCATTAGGACAATAAGCCTCATCTAAATAAGAATACAGTTTGAATCAAAGTATCAACTATACTCCAAGGCAGTCCCCATTCTTAGGAGTAGTTGGTCAAAACATATGCTTGTGTGTGTGTGTGTGTGTGTGTGTGTGTGTGTGTGTGTGTATTATATTTTGTTTTGTTTTTTAAGATAACAAGAACACGAGATTGAATGGGTAAGGAAATGGACAATCTTGGAGGAGTTTGGGAGTGGAAGAACATGATGAAAAATATTATATGAAAAGCTTAAAAATTCAGTAAAGACATAAAACACATTAAGACACATCCTAAAATAATGAGTTATTATGTATTTTTCATCTCTTGTTATTTTTAGCCCTTCCATCTTTTTATAAGGAGAGGGAAGATTGAGAGATTACATTCTAAGGACAGGCTAAGAGTTCTATCTTGCTTCCAAGGCTCAGCAATTTCTAGTATGATGACCACCTGTTAAAGACACACTAAGCTAATCCCTTCACAGATATTCTGGTCCCAAATTCAGATTTAGGGGTTCATTGCTTGTCTCCTTTTGTTTTACAAGCATGTTTAGTGCTAGGCAATTGTGTTCATTGTGCATATTTTAATGACTTCTTCTAGTGTACCAGATACTGTATTCAGTTTTAACTCATGGAAGTAAAAGGTTACAGTCCAAAACATAAAACTCAAATGAATAAAACATCTTCCATCAGAAAGAATGAGACTATGGACTCACAGAAGAAGAACTGTAAAACACTCTGTCAATGTGGAATGATTTACAGGACTCTATTTTGGGACTCTAATACCAAGTGATGTTGGAATTAGCAAAAGTATACAGACAAATAAAGAGATGTGGTAATTTTAAAATCTTGAAACCCAGGCTCAAACTGAGACTTAAGTAGGAAATAAAACATGGCAAAGAACAAGAGAGAAGTGTAGCATGAATCTTAAAACTTCTTATTAATAAAATCAAATCAGGTATTGGGGTCAATGCTGGTAGATCAGAGAGACAGAACAAGCCACAGCTAACTTCACCTCACCAGATCCTCAGCTGGTCTTGCTTCTTCAGACTGGAGGACTCTGAGTCCTCATCCAGAATGGGTCTCAGCTGAATTGCTGCTCAAAAGCCTGAATGCTTAACTGTCCAAATGCTTCTAGTTTCTGACCCTCACACTTATATACCTTTCTGCTTTCTACCACCACTCCCTGGGATTAAAGGCTCACTTTCTGAGATTAAAGGCATGAGTCACCATGCTTGGCTGTATCCTTGAACGCATGGATTTCTGCCTCTGGAATGCTAGGATTAAAAGTATGTGCTACCACTGCCTATCTTCTATTTTAATATTGTGGCTGCTCTGTCTGTGACCCCAGATAAGTTTATTAGCATGCATAATATTTGGGGGAATACAATACCACAGAGAAGAATTTAGTATAGAAGAAAAAGAACAAGAAGGGAAGGAAGGGGAGAGGGACAAAGATGGAGGGGCTTGGCATGAGTATAGGTTAGTGACAGATGTTAGAAAATCTGAAGTTAGGTAATGTCAAGGTCTAAGAATAAGGTAATGGGAATTAATGATGTTGAGAAAGTACAGGATGGACAGATAATAATATGGTACAATGTATTTATATTTCTTGTACTCACCTGTGAGCTCCATGAAGAAAAAGCAACATTTTAGCAATCTGTGAGCATTTTAATTACTAAGCACTTCAACCAGTAGTTGTTACTATTTTCCATCCCAGCACTTTAATAGATCTTGCATTTATTTTATTTTCTTACAATTTTATTTGGTATTTAATCATATTTTATATTGGTTTTTATTTGCATCTGTAGTTTTCTGTTACTGAATATACATCCTGTGCCTATTTATCATCTCTCTCTTTTTCGAGTTTTGCATTAATCTTCTGTTTATATTTCAATTTGGTTCTGTGAGTCCTTGCATTTTGCTTGGAGCATGGTAACAAAGTGCCACAGACTGGGGCCTGTAAAAGAGAACTATGTCTTCTTGGGATGCTGTAGGCTAGACATTTAAGATCCAGTTCTCAACACTGCTAGTTCACTCTGAGCTGACAGAGGAGGAAGGGCTTACTCCAGGCCTCTCCACTGGCAGTTGGGGCTTTGGAGACAAATGTTGATGTTTCTTGGTTTCTGGAAAAGCCATTCTGCTGTTTACCTTCTCCACATAGTGCTCCTAGATTCTTGTGTATATGCCTAACCAAAGTTTTTTTGTTTGTTTTTCTAAATAAGGACAATAGCCATACATACTTAAAGTCCAATGTCAATCAACTTAATTGCAGTTGCAAAGAGTGTATCTTCAAATGCAGGTGTAGTCTGAGGCTGCAAGAATTATAAATACAGTAAGTGAAATTTGGGAGGATATTCTATAACAGCCATGAGATGAGGAGCTGAATATTACAGATGCTTAGTTAGAAGCTCTTCATATCCACATGAATATTTATACCTTTTGGGTGGCCAATTACATTTGCATTTAGTGGTTAAGTCCAGTTTCAGTGAATACTTAAAGCAGATTCAGAACCTTATAAGCAAAATTTGTGAACTGGTAATCGCAGGGCAAGACAGAAACCTAGGAGAAGAAACCAGGTGAATTTTTTTGAGAAATGAAGAGGAAATGCAAATCTTTAAAAGAAATTAATAATACAAAGAACAAATGATGTTGTTTACTTATGGGATAAGTAAAACAAAGTACTTAATATCTAAATATAAAATTATTTAATATATAGAATATGATAAGAAGATAAATATATATGCAACTTTCATAAGTGTGTGGGAAATATTAAGATAAAAAAATAAACTAAAATGTGACCCTTCGGTTGGGTCAGATGCAGCTGACTGGTGAAAAGAGTGAAAAATAATTTTTGTGCGGTGATGGGGAGAGGAAGGATTGCAATGCTGCTGTAGTTTCTATGTTTTGAACTCATTTTGTCATCACAACACTGCTCAGACATTGAGACTTTATTTCATCTATTTCATTTTTCTGGATAAATCAAGAACTGCAAAGCATACCTCTACTTTCTGATTTTTTCCTATTTCTTTTTAGGATTTAATGAAGCAAGCACCAAGATTGGTTTGGGAGATACATAAAACTGTGTCCAACACATCTATTAAAATCAATAGCAGTAATAAGAATGAATTATAGGCACAGTTGAAGATGGAATTTTTATGACCATCTGATACCTGGAGACTTAACTTGCTTGGCAAAAAGGAGCAGGGAGAAGACCCAACTACTGGCCTTCACACAACACCACCTTCCTCAACTTCAACATATTAGAAACATCAAAAATAATATTTAAACCAAGTTCTTTTTTTTTTTTAAGATTTATTTATTATGTATACAGCGTTCTGCCTCCATGCCAGAAGAGGGGCCCAGATCTCATTACAGATGGTTGGGAACTGCCATGTGGTTGCTGGGAATTGAACTCAGAACCTCTGTAAGAATAGCCAATGCTTTTAACCACTGAGCAATCTCTCCAGCCCTTAAACCAAATTCTTGTTGTCTCACTTAAAACGTTGTGTTATAATAGCATCTTTATACTTACAGTGTCTTTCCAATCTAGAGGGAGATATCCCAAGACTTCTAGTACACTGGTTCTTAAATCACAGATAGCATCAAATCTACTTTGTATCCTGTGCACAGATGTACAGGTTTAATGCCTTTCCCACGGAACTAAGCACTTTCCAGGCATTGGTGTCATCTCTGTACTAGAGAGGTGACAAAATTCCTAGCATGAATTTATTTTTTTCTTCTACACAGTTTCACTAAGATACAAATTCTTAGCAATGTCATCATAGCATTACTTTTCCTTACCCTGTTAAATCAGTAACTTTCATGCCTTCACTTAAAGGGACACTTTCATGATTTCTCTTTGGTATATTTGAATCAGCATTGTCAGAAAGTTGTTATGAAATCATTATTACAGACAGTAATGTCTACTCATTCACCTTACGATATAATAACAATAGACATGACAACCAGGATGGTTTCTAAGTACCTAAACAATACAGGGCATTTATGATATGGATGTTGTACAAAGACATGATTCAGGCGAGGAGGGACAGAGGAGGATAACATGAGCTTTCACCACACTACTTAGAATCATATACATTTTAAAATTTATAACAGTGTTTCTGGCATTTTCCATTTAATAATTTAGACTATGATCAGTTATAAGTGAAGAAAGTAAAGGTAAGTGAAATCATGGGTAAGAAGAGATATTTATGTTTCTCTTTTAGTTGTTGGTTCTTTCTTTTTTTAAAAAAAATATTTTGTAATTAACTTAATTTCACATATCAGCCATGGGTTCCCCTGTCCTCCCTTCTCCCACCGCCAGCCTTTCCCCCAATCCACCCCCCATTCCCACTTCCTCCAAGGCAAGGTCTCCCCTAGGGAGTCAGCCTAGCCTGGTAGACTCTGCCTAGGCAGGTCCAATCCCCTCCTCCCTACACCAAGGCTGAGATAAGTGTCCCAGCATAGGTCCCAGGCTCCAAAAAAGCCAGCCCATGAACCTGGTTCCACTGCCTGGGGACCTCCCAAACAGTTCAAGCTAATCAACTGTCTCACTTATCCAGAGGGCCTGATCCAGTTCCATGGGGGCTCCTCAGCCCTTGGTTCACAGTACATGCATTTCCACTAGTTTGGCTATTTGTCCCTGTGCTTTTTCCAATCATGGTCTCAATATCTTGTGCTCATACAATCCCTTCTCTCTCTCAACAATTGGGCTCCCACAGCTCTACCTGGGACTCAGCCATGGATCTCAGCATCTGCTTCCATCAGCCACTGGATGAGAGTTCTATCATGACAGCCAGGGTGTTTGGCCATCTGATCAGGTCAGCTCAGGCACTCTCTTGACTATTGCCAGTCTACAGTGGAGGTATCTTTGTGGATTTCTGGGGGCCTCTCTAGCACTCTGCTTCTTCCTATTCCCCTGGGGTCTTCATTCATCATGGTATCTCCCTCCCCATTCTCCCACTCTGCTCCTGATCTAGCTGGGACTTCCTACTCCCCTAAGAAGACCACTTACATTGTTAAATCTGCCTTTGAACTATGCTACATTTGCAACAACCATATTTTCTACAGCATAATGTGGGTTTTCTTTCTTCCAAATGTCCTTTTCTGAATCAAATTTTATTTATCTGGAATAAACCAATTTTCACTTCTTTGAGTTCAGTCTACAAGTATATGTCATAAAAACATATTACTGCTGGCTCTAAATTTTTGCCAGCTTGAGTCCTATATATTCTTTAAATTATAACCCAAACAATAAATTACCAATTTTAATTATTTAATTGCAAGTATATAGTTATATCTTGTATTTGTATTTCATATACATAGATGTTTAGACAGATGTCAAATTGTTCCTCTTTTCAACTCATGTGCAATATAATTCTAAAGCTAGATTTGTAACTACATAATCCACAGAAAACAGCTGAGAGTTTCATACTGAATGTTGACCATGAAATTGTTTATTAATTTGATGATTGATGAAATAACTTTCATCAACACATAATTACTTTGTTTTAATAAAGTTTGCATCTTGTCATTCTGAAGGATATATGGAACATCTTACTTTTCAATCAAAAGTGAATGTCAGTTAATTTGATAAAGTTTGTAACTTATTAACTCATTCATCAAATTATTATTCCCAGAACCTTAGACAGACTGTGCTCTTTATACACATAGCTGCAGAGTACAACTTACCCTATGTCGGACATTTTGCTGGTGGTGTTATTAAAGCACTAAACAAGACTGACAAGGCCCTGCCATGTTGGAGTTTGCACTTTAGAGAGAGTGACAGATAATACAATAAACAAGTGATTCAATCACATTTAATGGGAGTGAAGGCTTTAGATTCAACAACACATCTTGAACCTCCACAACCCTGCCAAACTAAAGCCAGAGGGGAATGTTCTTGTCCTGGGAAAGGACAAGCATAATTCCTAAGGCCCCAAGGTCATCTGTTAGCTGTGGTGCCGGGATTCTAATATACACTCAAACTACATGGAGAACTTGATAAAACAAAGTTTTTAGTTACAAAAAAATTTAATACATTTGCATTTCTGTAATTTCTTATGTAACGTTTTCTCTGCTAGTTTAAAGGACAATGTTTGAAAATTAGTGAGTAAGAGATAGTAGCACAGACTAATATACACGGCCTAATTAAACAAATAAAACACACACATGATTTTTAAAATGAGCTCATACACACACACACACACACACACACACACACACACACACATATATATATAAATCTTTTGGAATTTAATGAATATATCTACATCTTTATAATCTATATCTCTATATTATAAAAATACATAGAGAGATAGCTATATATAATTATACATATATAGATATGTGCAT
The DNA here is from genome assembly GCF_004664715.2 of Peromyscus leucopus. NCBI lineage: Eukaryota > Metazoa > Chordata > Mammalia > Rodentia > Cricetidae > Peromyscus > Peromyscus leucopus. The sequence continues at coordinate 38,751,505 of NC_051070.1, read as the reverse complement.
TTTAAAATTTGTATATATTTATATTATATACTATATGTATTATAGATAGACAGAGAAAACCAATGTTAAATACTGAAGAAGGAGAGAAAAATGAGACCTAAAAATTAGATGATTTAAAATTGAAGATACATATGACAAACAGTTATAGAGAGCCAAAATATATTATGATATCTACATATAATAAAATTCCATTATAAATGATATTCAAGATAATAAAATTTAAACTGTTTTTGCCATCGTGTTGGCTAGTCTTTTTTTTTTTGTCATTTAACATAACTAGAGTCACTGGAGAGGAGAGAGTTTCAATTGAGAAAATGTCACCCTCCATAACACTGAGCTGTATCCAAGCATGTAGGACATTTTACTAATTAGTGATGGGTGTGGGAGAGCGCAGCCCACTGTGGTTGAAGCCACCTCTGGGCTGGTGGTCCTGGTTTCTGTACAAAAGGAGAAAAGGAGACAGAACAAGCCATGAGTAAGAAGACCCTTCCATGGCCTCTGCATCAGCTCCTGCTTTCAGGATCCTGTCCTGTTTGAGTTCCTGTACTGACTTCCTCAAGTGATGGACAGTGATGTGGAAGTTTAAGGCAAATGAACCTCTTTTTCTTCTAGTTATTTTTGGTCATAGTGTTTCATCACAACAATAGAAACCCTAATTAAGACAGCAATAAGTCATTTAAAATAGATAATATGTTAGGCTATGGATGTTTGTTTGCTTAACTAAATGAGTATTTGCATGCATACACAATATGCACATAAATGTACATATATCCTATAAAAATAATGCTTCTACATTAAATATGTATAATGACCTCCTTTGAAAAAAGGAAATCAATGTGACTGACATATTGAGGATAATTAATTTTTTTCTTTTATGAAATAGAATTTTTCACATAATATATTCTGATTATGGTTTTTCCTTCTGTCACTTCCTCTAGTTCCTCCAGACCTTCCTTCCCATCTAGATCCATGCCCTTTCTGTCTCTCCTTCAAGATCAAATGGGCATCTAGGAAATAAAATACAATAAAATTATACAAAGCAAAATTGACTAAATTAGAAAAAGACAAAAACAAGAAGGAAAACAGCCTAGGAATATGCACAAGCAATATATATAGATGCAGAGAAACACATGCTCAAACACAATAGAACTCCTTAATATTACAAAACCAGAAGCCATAGTATATATGCAAATAACCAGCAAATTTAAGGGAAAAAATGCTCTGACTTAATATTATGAGATAAACAACCCCCTAAATGCCATTGAGTTCATTTAATGTGGGTCATCTACTGCTGTACATAGGATCTACCCTTAAGAATGGAGTGTTTTCCCAGTGAGACTCCCTTGACGAAAACTGAATTTTCATTTTCAAGTGGCTACAAATGGAGATTTCTGGACGGCGACATGGGGATGAAGGAATGTGTCCACCTTTCCTTTCAGCTCTAGGATCCTATCTGTTGAAGACTTGTACATGCTGCCTCCATCTTTGTGAGTTCATATGTTGTATCTAGAGGGCCTTGTTTCCTTGGTATCCTCCATCCCTTTTGGCACAGACACTTTTTCCTCTTCTTCATTAGAATTACCTGAGTCCCAAGGGGAGGGATTTTTATGGACACATCCATTTGAGGGCTGAGTATTCCAAAGTTTCTCTCTCTTTCTATATTGTCTGGCTGCAAGTCTCTGTATTTGTTCCTATCTGCTGTAGGAGGAAAGTTCTCTGATGATGGCTGTGTAAGGTAACTATGAGTATAGCAGAATGTTGGTAGGAGTTATTTTATTGCTACGTTTATTTGGTAGAACAGTAGTATTTGATTTTCTCCTGGGTCTCTGGCATATCTATTCTCAGGTTCTTGACCACCCAAGGAGCACTGGTTGTGGATTCCATTTCATGGAGTGGTCCTTCATATACTTTGTGGCACTAGTGCATCAGCATATCTTGCAGGGATGGCACTATGGTAGATTGAAGCGTTTGTAGCTGGGTTGGTATTTACCTTTATCATTTGGTATCATGAAGATTATGTTCCAGTACCATGAACACCAGTCCATAGAAGTGAAGAGCTTCTCTGTGTTCAATGAGTTTTGTAGGTGTTGTTTTCAGCAATAGGTCCATAGGATCAGTGTGTGGTGAGCTTTGGAAATGGCCTAGGTTGTTTGGGGATTTCAATGAGGACCCTTTAATAAAGAACTTGATGAGACGTAAACCATTTCCAGTAAATGGAAGCTTCATTTCATGTCAGAGCGATGTCTGGTTACATGATGATTTCATTTAGATTGCCTTCAAATATGTATATATTTTAAGAAGCTTCTAATGCATTAGGTTTCTATATGACAGCTCAAATGGCCCTTAGTTTTAGCTGTATACCCCCTTGCCTCTTTCTTCCCTTCTGTCTCTCTTTGATCCTCTCATTTCAGTCCCCCCATCACCCCATCCATAGCTCTCTATTAACTTCTCCTTCCTGGGGTGAACCATTCCTTCAACCCCTAGTTTCTTACTCTTTACCTAAACTCTGTGGTCATAGGGATCATAGCTTGGCTTGCTTATCAGTGGCTTCATATATAATGCATACATATAAGCAAACACATACATACTATATTTTTCATTCTGAGTCTGAGCTACCTCACTCATGATGAATTTTTCTAGTTCTGTGAATTTACTTGCTAATTTTATGATTCAATTTTTTTAAAGTGGCTGAGCAACATTTCATTGAGTAAATATGCCGCATTTCCTTTATCTATTCATCCATTGACAGAGAGGGCTAGCTAGGTTCTGATGTGAAAGATGAGAGTAGTTTTATTAGTTGAAACTTTCCATAGAAGTCATATTGTAGACTCACACTGATCACGTTATGAAGAAGGGCGTGTTTCTAAATGCATTCAGACAACACTAAGTGAGTATTAGTGGCTTTCTGTTGCTGTGATAAAAATCAGCACCAAAGACAGAAATTTCCTTTGTAGAAAGAAAATTTGTTTTGACTTTACTGTTCCAGAGTGAGGGTCCATAATGTCAGGAAAGCAAGATGGTCACATTTTATCTGCCAAAGAGAAGCAGAGCATAAGGGCAAGATTAGGTCAAGGCAACAGATCCTCAAACTTTACCCTAGACATATATTTCCAGCAAGACTATACCCTCTAAAGATGCCATATCCTTCCCTAACAATACTGCCACGAAGGAACTATGTGTTTAAAAGCATGAACCTATGGGGACATGTCTCGTTTAAACCACCCACCACACAAAGTTTCCACCTGAGGAGTATTCTGCTGTGATTTTAAAGATTTTAAAGATATCACTCTTCTTGCAATAAATTGAAAGCAGAATAACCTTAAAAGAGAAGAAATAGAGATACTGAGGTATTTGTAGTCATCCAAATGAAAAATAATTTTTTTGGTCTCAGCAGCATGTTTTCATAAATAGATAGGTTGAAAGCCCAAAACCCGGGGGGAGGGGGGAATCAAAGATCATTTAAGTTTTGGCAATTAGAATTTGGATGCCTCCATTAGTAGGAGAATGTTAGCAGTGGGGACTAAACGATGTTCCTTTACCCATTGAATGTTGCTGGACCTCAATCACTTTTGCACATCACATTGATGATGTAGAGTCTATGTAAAGAAATAAAAGTATGCTTCATAGCCTTGGCAAAAAAAAACATTAACTCACATGCAACCTGACTTTAATGGTTAAAAAATAGAGAATCATGTAATAGAATATATATATATATAAATCTTCCCACAGATATTTAAAGAAAGTAGGTTAATAACTTGAAATTATAAGTTGAAGATTTAAATTGAAGTATATCAGATTAATTTTTGCATTTTTAGAAATAATTAGCAGAAAATAGAAACTGTGAAAGAAATAACTAGAACTTTAGTTGAGAAATAACCTTTCGTTAGTTTCTTTACAATTTGAAACCAGAAGCTGAGGAGATGGCTCACCCCTCATGTAATTACATTACTAACAGCCAGAAAACCTGAGTCTTGATCCCAAGAATTAATGCAAATGCTATAGAGGTTTAGTGGTCCATCTGTAATTCCAGTGTGCAGAAGGCAGAAACAGAGGCTCCTCAGAACAAACTTGCTATATACAGTAGCTAATGATTGGATTCTGAATTCAATTGAGAAATCTTATAAACTTGCCCATCCATGTTCACAGTTGCTCTATTCATAATAGTAAGAAAATGGAAACAGTTTAGATGTCCATCAACAGATGAAAGGATAATGAAAATGTATTTTATTTACACATAGAATATTATTCAGCTGTTAAAAATGTGATCATGAAATATGGAGTTAAATTAATAGAACTTGCTAAAAATCATCCTGAATGAAGTAACCAAAAACTGCAAAGACAAATATGGTATGTGTTTGCTTACATGTGGATGTTAGTATTTAAGTCTTTGATAGGCATGCTGTAATTCCTATAACCCTAGGGGTTAGGTATCAAGTAAGGGACTAGTATGGCAGGAAGGATTTCCCAAAGAAAGACAAATAGAATAGATAATTATGGAGAGATAGAGGAGATGGAAAGGGAGGATTAGATGAGGATCAGAAAGGCAGAGGGAGTGGGGAGGTGGAGGGCCAGCTAAAACTGAGGGACATTTGTGGGGTTGTTTGGAACCCTAACACAATAGAAGCTAACATGAAATAAATCTACATGGAATTACCTGATAAAGGGTAGAGAAAACCCCATCTGGACATCCCTTGTCACCAAAAGAAAACTCCAGCACCAGGGATGGTGACTCTCTGATTGGATCTAAGGCCCACTTCATGAGGTGGAACCCATGACTGACATTATTCAGGTAGCTGAGAACCTGGGACTAGGTAGACCATAGACCTAGGTGAAAATTGAATACTTTTGTCCTTAGGAAGCATAGCAATATATGACTTCTAAAAAATTACTTTATTATTTACAAGCATCTTGCACAGCCATCATCAGAGAATCTTCCATCAACAGGATATGAAAACAAGTCCAGAGACCCACAGACAGATAGTATGTAGAAAGTAAGAGACCTGGAATTCTCATTTCTTTTTCTTTTTTTGTTTTTTGTTGTTTTGTTTATTTGTTTGTTATTTGCAGACAGGGTTTCTCTGTGTGGCTTTGGCTGTCCTAGAACTCACTCTGTAGACCAAACTGGCCTTAAATCACAGAGATCCCCCTGCCTCTACTTCCTGAGTACCAAGATCAAATCTGTGCACCAACACTGACCAGCTGGAATTCTCACTCCTAAATGTGATGTCTCTATCAAAACTCTCCCCTCAAATCTCAAGGAATTCTACAGAAATTGAGTCAGGAAGATTGTAAAAGTCAGTGGTGATGGAAGACACCAAGAAAATAACGGCGTATAGACACAACAGAACTGGCACGTAAGTGAACTCACAGTGATGGTGGCAACAGGAACAGGGCTCACACATATACAAGCCAGATAAGGTCTCAGCACTGAAACAGGGAAGTGGACATGACCTCCCATTATTAACCAAGAAGCTGTCTCCAATTGACAATGTCCTCCACAGGAAAAAGTAGTGTCTTCCAATGGAGTTTCACTAAGTATACAAACCAGTCTTAAAGGCAAGTCCCATGCCCCAAAAGTAGATGGATTTTGCTAACATAGAATGAATTATTAGCTTTTGCTTATGTGTTATCATTTTCTAGTTTTTCTGAGTGTGTGTATATTTCTCTAGCTTTCTCATTCTTTTTGCTTCTTTTTTCCTTTCTGTTTGTTTTATTCAATTCTGGTTTGATTATTTATTTATTTTCCTGTTTGTTTCTAAAGAGAGACAGAAAGAAGGCATAGCATTGGATGGGTAAGAAAGTAAGGAGGCTCTGGGAGCAGATAAGGGAGAAGAAACAGTGATCAAAATATATTGTATGAAAAAATTTGTTTTCAACAAAACTACACACACACATAAGGGAGAATTTGTGAACACTCTAATAATCAACCTCCAATTTCCATATATACATGCATATACCTGCACATGTACCAGCACACATTAGTGTGCACATACACACTCACACATAGGTTAAAAAAAAACTGGGAAAAAAAGAGAGAAGGAAAGCAATGAAATCTTAGAAGACAAGTCCTCCTGGATTTTTACTACTTTGTTTGAGGCAAAGCTCATATATAAGAATTAAACAAGTCTGAGCAAATATTATATCCTCATTTCCACATGTCTTGAAAGAGTAAAAATAGGACATCATAGAATTCCCCTATTTATCTGAAAACAATGCTATGGGGTATAATTGGGAAACAATAATGTCATTTCAATTTTGCTAAATTCGAAGATATTACTATATAAATGTAGAGATGCATGTAGATAAAATCTGGACAGAAACATGTAATCAGCAATAATTTTCTTTAGGTAATGTAATGTTAGTTTCATTTGTGAAACTGAAAAGAGATTATTATATTTCAGAAGCAGGTGAATTTTTTCTTACATCAAATACTGCATTTCTTGCTTCATTTTAATCTCTATTTACTAATTAAAATGCTATATTTCCAATGTATGCTAATCATAAGCTTCTATGTCTATGCTGAATCATACAATGAAATTTAAATTATTAAATACATGTGAATATTTCTAGATAAAGGAGATAAATTATTTCTCATGTAAAGCAAACCTGTTCATCAACCTCTTCAATTCTTTATTTCTTTTTGAGTTGTTGAGTTTATCTTTACTATCACATTTTATTAAATAATGGTATAATCTCCAAGAAATCTCTAATCTATTATAAATATAAACTACACAAAATATATTATCTTTAAAATAAGCATGTATCATACTGACAACTTCTTAACACTTTGATTTTTTTTCACCTTCTGCTTACTAAGTATTTTTTTTTTATTTTAGTGGAAGGTATCTTGGTATTCTCCACTTTCTCACCTAATTGATGTCAATGAAAATGCCACATCTTTATTTAATATAAAACAAATCTTATGTGATTTGCTCCAGACCCATTGTTTCAATATTTACATTTAGTCATTGTTTCTCCTATTTTGGCTCATGAGATAAACCAATAAGTTGAATTTCAAGGTATTATCTATAATAATTTTGAAAGTAAAAATTATATAAATTAAAAATTAATATAAATTTAAAAGTAAAGGGATACCCTTTCAAACTATCCTTATTATTAAGATGTAATTTTGCATAAAATTTTGTCTATGAATTCCAATTCATTATATGTTTATTATTCTATACAACCTTGATAAGACTTTGACCTAAATAATAACTCTGTCATTTAGATAACTTTCATGTTTGTTAACTATAGTTCTGTCAACCTAAGAAAGTTATTATAGTAAACTACAAATTGGTATTTTTATTAAAAGGAAACTTCAATTAGAAGGGAAAAGTTATTTGTCATTGATCAGTTAACAATATTTAAAGTGAATAGGCTGGCTATCATTAATATATTAATGTTTGGTGTTTATTTTTCAAGTGTGTAAAATTTTTTCAACAAGTTTTATTTCTTTTAATAAGTGTGAAGGAAGAAATATCTAAGTTAGATCATTCTACTGATGAATAATAGAGAACTGCACAGGAAAGATTGTAACACGAATCTTAAAAGGTCTTATTAATAAAAACAAATCCAGAGCCAGGTGTGGTGGTATTGTGTTTCCCAAAATATTGTGCACTCTAATAAACTTATGTGGGGTCAGAGAACAGAACAGCCACAATATTAAACATAGAGGATAGGCAGTGGTAGCACATGCCTTTAATCCTAGCATTCCAGAGGCAGAGATCTACCTGGATCTCTGTGTGTTCAAGGATATAGCCAAGCATTGTGACACTTGCCTTTAATCCCAGAAAATGAACCTTTAATCCCAGGGAGTGAGGCAGAAAGCAGAAAGATATACAAGGCGTGAAGACCAGAAACTAGAAGCATTTGTGTTGCTGGAGAATTTCTCTCCAGCTCCTGCCGCCAAGTCCCGCCAGTCCCGGAACCCATTTATAAAATAAACACACAGACTCTTACATTATTTAAACTGCTTGGCCATTAGCTCAGGCCTATCATTGTCTAGCTCTCACTCTTATATTCAGCCCATTTCTATTAATCTTTACTTTGCCATGTGGCTCGTAAAGTACTTTACATCTTCCTTGTCCTGGCAGCCGCTCCAGGCAGTCTCCCTCTCCTTCCTCCTTTCTCCATTCTCCTCTCTGTTAGTCCCGCCTATACTTCATGTCTGTCTATTGGCCAATCAGGGTTGATTTACATATAGCGATATCCACAGCACATTTTGTTGCTGAAGGGCTTCTCTCCAGGTTCCACCAAGCCCCACAGTCCACTTATAAAATAATCACTCAGATGCTTATATTACTTATAAACTGTATGGCCATGGCAGGGTTCTTGCTAACTGTTCTTATATCTTAAATTAACCATTTCCATAAATCTATACCTTGCCATGTGGCTGGTGGCTTACCGGCGTCTTTACATGTTGCTTGTCCTGGTGGTGGCTGCAGTGTCTCTCTCTCTCCTTCTTCCTGTTTCCCCAATTCTCCTCTCTCCTAGTCCTGCCTATACTTCCTGTCTGGTCACTGACCATCAGTGTTTTATTTATATAGAGCGATATCCACAGCAACATTTGGCTGGTTAAGCTTTTAGGCTTTGAGCAGCACAGTTCAGCTGAGATTCATTCCAGATGAGGACACAGAGGTTTCCAGTCTGAGGAAACAGGATCAGCTGAGAAACTGGCAAGGTGAGGTGGCTATGGTTTGTTCTGCTTCTCTGATCTTCCAGCATTCACCCCAATACCTGGCTCAGGTTTGATCTTATTAATAAGAACATTTTAAGATTCATGCTACAGCCAGGTATCGGGGCGAACACTGAAAGATCAGAGAAACAGAACAAGTCACATCCAACCTCACCCTGCTAGCTTCTCAGCTGCTCTTGTTTCCTTAGACAGAAAGCCTCTGAGTCCTCATGCAAATGGATCTCCGCTGAACTTCTGCTAAAAGCCTAAAAGCTTAAAAAGCTTTGTAGTGCATAGCTGTTCCAGCTTTGACGTGAAAGTACTACCCTCAGTGAGGCTTCTGGTAATTGTCATGCCTACCTATGACTTGCCCCCGAGGCAGGACCAAGACGGGAGCTCTGAAGACCCAAGATCCAGATATGCCAGCTCTCTTGGTTCCTGGTGATCCTGGATGCTGGAGGGTAGACTGAACAGAGTTCTCCAGAAAACACCACTGGACTGCATTTTACCTCTCCTAGATTCTGTAACCAATCCCTTTACCCCAAAATAAACCTCCCTTTTAACTACGTGGAGTTCTCTTAATAAATCTCCCATTATCTGGCACCCATGTGGGACATGAATCCATGACCCTGAGATTAAGAGTCACAAAGTTTCTGGTTCTTGGTCCTCACGCCTTATATACCTTTCTGCTTCCTACCATTATTTTTTTGGATTAAAGGCATGTGTCTTTTCCAAACAAGAAATGAAATCTTAAGTTCTGGGATTAAAAGTGTGTGCCACCACACCTGGCTCTGTTTCTACTTTAGCCTTGAACTCACAGAGATCCAGATGGATCTCTGCCTGTGGAAGGCTAGGATTAAAGGTGTGTGCTACCACTGCCTAACCTCTATGTTTAACATATTGGCTGTTCTGTTCTTTGATCCCCAGATAAGTTTATTGGGGTACACAATATATCAACTGTAATAGATAGAAAAATAAGACTTGGAACCAATGAAATAAAATATAGAGTGTTGAGATAAACTTGAATGATCATTTCCTCTAGTTACCAGCAAAGGTCCTAAAAGCTTACAAGGGAGAAAAGCATGCCTGTTCAACAAATGGTTCTGGGGACACTGGGCATTCAACATACAGAGGAATCAAAGTAGACTGATATCTCTCACTCTGTAGAAAAATCAATGCAAAATGGATAAAAGACATTTATATAAGATATGAGCTTTGAAATTTTTAGATGAAGGCATAGGTTAACAACTCTTTAACATATAGACATAGGCAAGGACTTTCTGAATAGAACTTCAATAGCACAGAAAATACTAGCAGTACTTGGCAAATGAGATCACATGAAAATAAAAGACCTGACCAGTAAAGAAAATAAACAGAAGAGTGAACAGACATCCTATAGAACGAGAGACACTTTTTTCTAGCTATCAAACAAGATACTAATACCGAGAATATATGAGGCTTGGAAACACCCTAGATATTATATAGTGAATAAAACAAATGAATTGAACAGACAATTCTAAACACAGGTACAATGGTCAAGAAATATGGGAAACTATTCAATATACAACCCACCAGGAAAATACAATTAAAACATTATTAAGATTTTTTTGTAATATGATTCACAATATTATCATCTAGAAGAAAGACAACTACAAAGGCTGACAAAACTATGTAACAAAAAAGTAAATCTTACTGTTGCATGAACAAAAGTGGCCACTATTGAAATCAGTATAGAAACTTCTCAAAAGAATAAAAATAGTTTTTTGAGTTCTTTATATACTTTGGGGATCAATCCTTTGTTATATGTGGCATTGGTGAAGATCTTTTCCCATTCTGTTGACTTTCTTTTTGTCTTATTGACCATGTCTTTTGCTCTACAAAAGCTTCTCTGTTTCAAGAGGTCCCATTTATTAATTGTTGTGTACAGTGTCTGTGCTGCTGGTGTTTTATTTAAGAAGTGATCTCCTGTGCCAATGTGTTCAAGAGTACTTCCTACTTTCAAAATACTGAACTATCCAATTAAAAAAATGGGCTAAAGAGCTAAACAGAGAATCCTCAAAAGAAGAATCACAAATGGCTGAAAGACATTTAAAGAAATACTCAACATCCTTAGTCATTGGAGAAATGCAAATCAAAATGACTCTGAGGTACCACCTTACACCTATCAGAATGGCCATGATCAAAAGTACTAATGACAGTCTATGATGAAGAGGATGCAGAGCAAAGAGAACACTCCTCCATTGTTCGTGAGAATGGAAACTTGTACAACCACTGTGAAAATCAGTATGGTGGCTTCTCAGAAAAAATGGGAATTGATCTACCTCAAGCCCAGCCATACCACTCTACAACTACACCAGCAATTGGGTGGCAGAGCCAGGTGGATCTCTGTGATTTTGAGGCCAGCCTGGTCCACTGAGTGAGATCCAGAACAGGTACCAAAACTAAACAGAGAAACTTTGTCTCAAAAAACAAACAAACAGAAAAAAGTACACCTTTCATAAAAGTATATACCCAAATAAATCTAAATCACCCTACATGATCTTATTTTTAGCAGCTGTATTCACCTATAACTAGATAGAAAATTATAGCATTCATACTAAACTGAGAAAAATTGGATAATATCATGTTAACAAAATCAAACAGACTTAGGAAGACAAATATTCATGCTCTCTTTTATTTGCAAAAAAACTACATAACAAGGATAAAAGCTGAAAAGAGATTAGAAAAATTTGAGAATAAAGTGACTTTTGGAATGGAAGGAAGGTTAAGTGAAGATGATCACAATAAATGTGATCAATGGAATTATTTACAAGTAAAATATAATTATTAATCTCATGATTTTGTACCAAGAGTATATGTCAAATATATTGGCAGTCAAGAGTAAGGTCATATAAAAATTTTATCCTCTCCTTTAAATATGATTAAAAGCCCTGGAGATTATTAAACAGACAAGGATAAGTATACTATGAAACTAGAGTCCAAGGACTGTCTAGGAAGGAAAAGCATGCCTTGGTGAGCAGAACACTGTACAATCCTTGAATTTTGATTTTATGCTCTTACATATCCAGAACTCGCTAATGGAGTGTTTTGCATTTGAAGTCACCAACAGGAACAAAAACCAACAAAATAAAATAAGTAATAAAATCCTACTATTTTTACTCAAAGGACATAGAACTTATAAACCACCATCTCACTGATTGTATACCAGTTAGTTTATGGATTTGTAGTAGCAGCTACAAAGTCCAGGTGCATTGCACAACAATAGAGTGAGTAAAAACAGAGATAAAGCATAATAGGTATTCATTTAACGCGTGGATAGTTCAAATTAAAACACAGTTAATTTGAAAAAAAATAATAAACCAAGTTCTGTTGTGCTGCTCTGTGTATGTTTAGAGCATAGTTTTGACAATTAAAAGTTAGGAAGATAATAGTACAAAATGATAAATGATGTTTCTCTAGTAATAAGTAGATTGTGATAAATTACTTATGTATATAGTACTTTATATAAAATTATCATGAAAATACAAAACACCATCCAGAAAATACATTATAAAAATGTATAAATATAATCCTAAAAACAAAATGCAAGTATTCAATCAGAAGGCAAGAAATAATAAACAGTAAAAACAGGTGGAAGAATAAAATGAAATCTATACCATGGCTCAATTAAGGGCACACATATTATTTAGCATTTATTTTAAATGTGAATAGTTGAAACACATCATTTAAATGAGAGTTATTTACAAGTTATACCTGTTAACAATCATGAAACATAAAAATATAGCAACCTATTTTATTTTAACAAGTTTATAATCTTATCACTGAAATAATACAAACCTTTTAAATAGTGGAGGTGACTATAAAACATTGACCGCAAACTAAAGATAACTGTCACACAGTGATGACAGCAAGAAAGAGTAAAGTAAAAATAGCTATCTTAAATAGTACACACTAGCTAACCAAGCTCTAAATTGCCCCAGATGAATAGAGTTAGAAATAAAGAGAAAGGAATACAACCCATAGTTACTTGGAAACCTCAACACCAATTCCTAGCAGTTAATGAAACTACCATGGTGAAAACCAATAGATGTATATTCTGTAACACTAACTAGAAGTATTTCACACTTATTGAAACTATACCCCCAAAAGCAGAATGAACACTGTATCATAAGCCTAAAACTTTACCAAGATAAATAATATACTACATCAAACAAAACAAACTAACAATAAACACACACACACACACACACACACACACACACACACACACACGAAAGAAAAGAAAAGGAATTACAATCCGAGATCTTATTATAATGACTACAACCAGAAGTCAATAATAGAAAGCAATAAAGCAAATTTCCAGATTTTCAAAATGAAACCATAAAATTATAAAAAAATCTGAAGATCCAAGACTCAACAAAAGTTTTAAAAATATATAAACTGAATGAAATGAGACCATTTAATATTTGTAGGGTGCAGCAGAAATGCTGAAATAACAGAACCAAAAAGGTATGGAGAAGACACAAATCATCATTATAAAGATATCACTGAGCCTATAGCCTTCAAAAGGATTATGAACAATTTTCTATTTAATTTTTTTTGCAAATTTATGTTTGCTTTAATAAATAATCTCTTTCAAATAATTTTTTACTTTTTATTATTTCTTTGATAGTTTTACACATTGTGTTTTGATGATTTTTCTTCTTTCATTCATTCTTTTTTTGTTGTTGTTATTGGAAACCGTTAACAACATTAACAAACAAATAGCCAAATTAATCAAAAGAGAGCAGATCCAACTTAATAAAATTAGAGATGAATAGGAAGACATAACAATAGAAACTGAGGAAATTAGGGAATCATAAGGACACACTTTAAAAATCTACATTCTACCAAACTTAAAAGTCTAAAGCAAATTTATATTGCTTGCCAAAGATAAATCAGAATGAAATAAACAATTTAAACAAACATAAAACAACCAAAGAAACTGAATCTGTAATTAAGTCTTACAGTTTGAAAAAAAAAGTCCATGAGCATATGGGCTTAGCACAGAATTCTGCCAGATCTTCCAAAAAGAACTAGTATCCTCAAACTATTCCGTAAAATAGGAAGTGAAAGGTCATTTCCAAATTCTTCTTATGAAGGGAGATTTTTTTAACTTTTATTGATTCATTGTGGATTTCATATCATGCATCCCATTTCCAATCGTCTCCCTGTACCCCTGCATTCACTCTCAGTCCTTGTGACCTCCCCTTCCCACGAGTCTTCATAGATCCATGTCCCATCAAGTCTTTCTCCTTCTTTTTCAGTATTTCAAGAACAATTTGTGCTGTCAAAATGTCTGGTCTTCCACTGGAGACTAGTGAATTTACCAGGTGCTACTGAGAGAAAACTGTCTTTGCCATCTCAGCAGCTAACAGTAGACCATAGCTCCATGGCTAGGGGTGGAATCATCCGTTAAACTTCCTTCTTTGCTCTGTGGTTTGTTCTGGCTTAGTTTTGCACAACTTTTGTGTATACTGTAACAATCTACTTTTACTTCATATGTATAGCAGCCCTGCTGTGTCAAGAAGATAATATTTCTTTATAGTAACCCACCACCTCTGACTCTCACATATATATAAAATATAATAAATAAAAATAATAAAATATATATAAAATATAATAAAAGCTTTTACTTTTATTATATTTTAATTAAAATATAATCTACATAATGTGTCTCCTTAATTTTCTTTCCTCCAAATCCCTAACATGCCCCAATCTCAAATTGATTGCTTCATTCTCTCTACTCTTGTTCCATATTTGAGTCTGTGTGTCTGCAAATATATAGATGAAACTTATTTGTTGCTTATGTAGATATGCTTTTCCTCTTCTGAAATGATTCCTGAGACCTGAAACAGATTTGTGATATATATGTTCCCATTATGACTAGTCATTCTGAAATCTCTTATTTTCTGTGGCTCAGCTAGTTGTGGGCCACTCACCCATCATCTTCTGCAAATAGAAGCTTCTCAGATAGGGATGGGAGATGCATCTGTGAATGTAATGATAAATCAGGAGTTGGTTAAGTTCTATGTCCATTTAGTAGTGTAGTAGTAGTAGGTTCCCTCCTAAAGCCTATGACCTGTCTATCCACAGATTCTTAGCTTATAACGATGCATGTTATGGATTTTCGTCTTATAGAGGAGATACTAAATCCAATCAGAAAGTGTTTGATTACTCCCATGATGTTCATGCTACTATTGCACTGGTGGGTATGTACTATCAGACCAGTCATTAATTTAGTTCCATAGGTTGGAATCATTGATTATTACTTTTATCATCCAGTAGCCTGCAAAGCAACTTCAAGCAGTGTGAAATCTAGACAGTTCTAAAAAAAGGTTTCAGGTCTGCAACAGCTTTATATGGCCTTGTTCTATGACTCTAGTATATGGTTTCTTCAACGATAGGATCTCAACATCAAGTTCTAGAAGATAACCATGAGCAATGAAAACAGGCCTTAACGTTTGAGAGGTCTGTGGGAACTCCCTGAACTCACTGGAGAACAGCTTCCAAAGAAGGAACTCATTAATGACATTTGGATTTTTGTCAGCCCTCTGGTACCTAGTAGGGGCATTGTTGCCATGTTATAGGCTAACTTCACTGTAACTTTCTTTCTCTCTCTCCTCTCTTTCCATATATGTGTACATATGCATGTATTTTTGCAAATCACTCCAATATCTCTTTAGTTCACCAAGACAAATTTTGATGGTATCTTTACTCTGGTCTGTCATCAGTTTACTATCTGAGGTAAGTAGACATCTTCACATCTACCCAGGAAGTGTCAAACAACACTCAACTGAATAACAGTAACTGCCATAACTCTGTCTTCTACCATTTTCAACTCAATTTCCCAAAGTTTTAATGAAATTGCTTTAGGAAGGAAAAGTACAATTACATTAAAATTGAAAAAGTTTAGATCAACTATCAATTATTTGTATATTAATCTCTACATGCCATCTAATATTTAGTCTAAGAAACTTTATATTTAACTAATATAGAAGCTGTTAAGTAGCTTAATATTTCCCACTTTTTTTAGGAATCATGAAATCATAATAGTACTTCATAAATATGCAGTGTTCCACAGAGACAACCTCAACGATGCATTCACTGCAGTCACATAGAATACTATGAGCCTTTAGAAAGGTCTGTGGTGAAAACATGGTAGCAACCTGCTATTAGCATAATTATTGTACTTATCCTGAAGTTCTTAAGTAAAATATTGAATAAAGCATATGTGATAGGACATTAACCACTCTAGCAATTTTACTGCAAATCTGAGGTCTCTTTTGAAACGGCCTCAAAAATGGAACTCATGAAAAGATGAGTTCAAAGAAATGTCATTTTGGGGGGAATACATTTCTACAATTTACCATTTTATTAGTAAATTAGTTTTACTCACTTGCACTTTCCCCTTTCATTTTTCTGAAGCACTGTAAACCTGTATGCTAATGACCTCCAGTTTTATAAACGATAAAATGAGACCATTTTGTGGCAAACAAGTAACAGCAGAAGTAGTTGATAAATACTATCTCCCATTATACTCTATTTGCTGTTCTGAAAGTGCGACCTTCTAAGAAGACATTTAGCAATATGTTATCATTGGGAGCCTAATCACATGCTAAAAGCAATCCTTGAGAAAAAATACAATTATGGAACTATAGCTTTGTACATTGCAAAAATCTCAAAGTGTTATGAATTCAGGTTGAAGTAGTAGAGAGCTATGAATTACCATTATCCTTTGATCTGTTGAATTCTAAAAGCCGATCCATTTTCAATGTAGCAAGACAACAGTCCTTGAATTCTCAAGGCATTTCCTTGCCTGTTGATTTGTCACTAATAGTTAATTCTTAACTGCAGTAATTTTCTTCCAAGCAAAGTTGCTTCATTCTTCTGGCAGTACCTTCATGCACTCTCATCTCTAAGATGAACACTCAGCCCTTTTCATCATTTCAGGATTTCTTGATTCACAGTGGTAGCACACAAATAACTTATGTTTACCAAAATCACTAAAATGATAAAAACATAATTTGCTTCAAGAAACAAAAGAATTATTTTGAGGCAGGAAAGTAAAGATGATCTAAGAAAGCCATTGCTAATAATCCTAGGGAGGCAAAATTATATTTTAAATGACTGAAAGCATTTAATTAAGATAAAGAATTTACAAGATGGAGCAGTAGAAACCACTGATTTCAATTTCTATCATAGTCTCAGATCAAGATTAATGGAACTCAATATTTCTATATCTATTTCAAATACTATAGTATCTCATGATGTTTTTGAAAATGACTGGTGTTAATTCTTGAACTAAGATTGATGGATCTGCATATTTGCTTATTGAAAATAAGTTAAATTCAATATCTTGAGTAAACTCAAACATTCATTAAAGAAATATATGATACAAACAAAATAATAAACATTTAAGTTCAACTATCTGGCATCAACAGTTTTATGTACAAAGAGAATATAAAATAAAGGATGCTATAGTAGTAGCCATATATTCTCATTTCTTGGTGAAACCATGCTACTTTGCAGCTAATCCAGAAGTACAGAATACAGAATTAAAATGCCAGTCTCACTAAAGGCTCAGATGCCAGTATTTCTGGCACAGCAAAAATATCAGTAGGTCATCATGGCAGGTGTGAATTTAAATGGGATCGTGCAACCTAACAAAAGTCAAATGCAGTACCAATCCCTTTGTATTGACTTCAAAGATGAGCAATAGAAATTCAAACCCAGGCATTCACTTTACCTTCAGTTTTTCATACTGAATATATATGAGTAGATAATGTATTTGCAAGTCATATAATGTAGATAATATATTTACAAAAGTTCATAGCTCTCATATTTCCAATTCATACTAGCTTCTTAGAATAGTCAGTTTTCTCAGTAATTGCCTTCCAGTTAATCTACTTAAATAAATCTGAGGTCAGGATTGACAGAAAATGCTGATATTGTGAAGAAGATCTGTTTATGAGCTGAGACTTTCGGGGTCAATTTAATCTGAGCATTTATATTTTAATTTTTAGGTGTTAGATAATAACAATGGTGATTTTAGGGTTTATATCTAATTATTGTTAGAAGAAAGTGAGTGTGTAATGGACTATTAAACATGTAAAAATTATTCATTAGACAAATTCCTAATATGCAAAGACACTAAGTGGGCCAAGTTAAGAGAAAGAGGTTTGTATATCCCAGGGTTTATAATTCATTGTATAAAGTCTACATATCTTTCTGAATCAGTGTAGAACTGCTGATAATATTTAAGATGACAAATAAAATTCTCATTACTTACTAGGTATAGCATGAGGTATAGAATTATTAAATCCAGTCAATTTTCATGTACGCCAGTAATTATTGTGTTACCTCACAATGTTGTCTGGTTTTATGGTGAGAAGAGTTGGCATGCACTCTAAGAAATATAATATATTGTTAATAATTTTAGCTTGGTAAATAGTGATGTAACTGATTAAGATTTTTGTTGATTATTGAAAGACAACTCTTATTTCCATAAAAAGGTTAAACTGGAAAGAGAAATCCAAAGCATTAGCATATTCATAACATGAGGTCATTTAAGACAGGTATAAATAATGTTGGCCTGTGAGAAAAGACAATGAATGATAGAAAAAAATTCAGATCATTTGAATCTTGGTTTGAAGGTAGACTTGGATGAGCATTTGATGGATTGGATGCAGAGTCAGAAAGTGAAAGGGAATTAAAGAATGATGATCAATTTCTGATTTGGGGAATATTATTAATATAAAATGGCCACTGTAGGTTAATAATGGTAGCTATAAATATATTTTGAAACAGAATAAACCTGATGAATATTAGCATATTATATTACATTTACAATGTTCTTCAATAGTATTTACTTATGGAAATAATAGACAATATAAATTTGCTAACACACACACTGTACAAATCATCAGTACAGATATGAATTTCTAATAAGACAGTGAATCATTGGCGCCTCAGAACTCTCTACAATGAAAAAGACAATTTCTTTATCCACTAAATAATCTTAAATTTGACTATAGTCAGGAGAAATAAAACTATTATAAATGTAAACCATTTGTATTCAGACCTTGAGTTTGCTTTTGCAAACAAGAATTTTTAAGATTTTTGTTTTTAAAATTTTAAATTTAGTGTACCAACATTGAGGAGTTTCATTGTCATATTCATCAATGTGCTTCCCTGATGTTTATCTCCATTTACTTTTCTTAATCCTGCCTCTCTGCTCCCTATAGTCCTTCCTCCAAATAACATCTCATGCTTTCACTTCTCTCTCTTCTTACATTTGAAATAAAACATTGAATATCAATACGACATCTGTACCCCCTGATTCCATAATTTTACATTCTTGTTCTATTCCTGGGTACCTGAAATACCCTTCTCCAGCAGAAGCTTAATTAGGAAATTATGGGGGGTTAAGTGTGTGCCATAGAAGATATGTTATATCTTTAGCATCATCTAGAATGGTCTCTCATGTTACCCATTTTAGAGACTGGAGATTATATAACAATTTCTTTGAGGAAATGCCAGTGATTGCTGAGAAAATGCCCTCTCTTCTGTGTATAAGTGCAAACATGCAGACAAAGGAAAAATGAAAGATTTAGGAGCAGAGTAAAAACACATGAAAAAATTCTAAAGATGTAAAAGATAAGCAGAAACTACTCAATATTATTTGTGAATGGAAGTGTTGATAGGGGTATGTGCTGCATAGTTTTATGTCAACTTGACACAAGCTAAAGTCATGTAAAATGCTTCCATAAGATCACAATGTATGCAAGCCTGTAAGGCATTTTCTTAATTTATGACCAATGTGGGAGGGCCCAGTCCATTGGGGGTGGTGCCATCCCTCAGCTGGTGGTGCTGGGTTCTGTAAGAAAGCAGGCTGAGGAGACCATGAGGAGCAAGCCAGTGAGCAGCACCATCACTCCAGGGCCTCTGCACCAGCTCCTAATCTCCAGGTTCCTGTCCTGTTTGAATTCCTGTCCTGATTTTCTTTGATGATGAACAGTGATATGGAACTATAAGCCAAATAATCCATTCCTCCTCAACTTGGTCTTTTGTTCCAGCAGCAGCAGCAGCAACTCCAACTAAGACAGGGTAGAAGACTAAAATTCCAAAAATCCCACATAATGGAAGAGACATTGACAATTACATAGATTCAGTATGTAGTGGAAATCTCATGACTTTAAACTAGCTTTATTATCATATAATGTTGTACATTTTATTTTATGAGCAAAACCAATGTATATGAGAAATATGAATAAAGTGAAAATCATATGAGCACATAAGCACTAATGTCTAAATAGGGATTGATAAAACACTTACCCCTTCAGATCTATAGTTGAAGATTTCCCTTTCATATAAATGCTAAGTGGTAATATTACCATGAAAAAATTTATCCCAGTCCATCAGCAATAAAGCAGTCTTGATGTAGCCTAAGTAAATATGGATAAATAGCAAATGTATTATTGCTATTACCTGCTGTGCTTTACAAGGCAAGAGAAACTATTCTTCTATATTTCCATGTTTGTATCTAATCTCTTTACTATTCAAATTTATATTTAGACTCTTTCTAGCCAAATTTTATTGTTCAAAGTAACTTATAGCTTAATATTCTACTTGCTGTTATGATGAACAAGGAAAGGACAGTATTGATGCATTACTAAATGAGAAGAAAATGAGTAATACACCACTACATGGATGAAGAAAAATCAGACACTATACATACAAAGAAACATAAAAAATTATGTTAAAAATATGCATCTAAATTTCCCACAAGGCTTCCAGGAAACTTCAACTAAGGAGAATTTTGCTTAAGTAGAAAATATAAGTTATACAATGTACAGAAAGTGTTGACCTTCCAGCATGCTTTATTCACATTCAGCCACATAGTCTGTGTATTAACTGAAGATAGCTTGAAGGTAATGAGTATAAGATACCTTGAGAATATTAAGGTGGTACATATGCGCTGAGAACAATGAACATAATGGCCATGATAACAATAAAATCATAAAAATCAACTGTAGCAATTTTAGCTATTATAATGTGCTTAAAATTTTATTTTATTTTTTTGGAGATGAGGACTGAACCCAGGGCCTTGTGCTTTCTAGGAAAGTGCTCTACCACTGAGCTAAATTCCCAACCCCCAATTTTTTTATTAAGCTATTGCCACTGCCCTTTATTACATTCCAAAACTTGACAGTAAGACACTATTGCTATACACAACACACAGTTCAGACACAGGGCTTGGAGGACTTATGCTCAACTTTACCTGGGAGCCTCCTCATTGAGGAATAGCTCTCACAGTATTGGAAGTTGCTATGCAAGATAAAGGGGTTAAAAGCAATCAACATTCCCACCCAGCTATTAAAGCTATAAACCACAAAACAAACAAACAAACAAAAAAAAAACCAGATGAGCCCAGAAAGATAGTGAAAGTGCACATATCTTGTAGGTAAATAACATATCTTGGGGGTAAATAACAACTGTGTAATTAGACTTGAGGCCCACTCAGTAGGGATGAATGCATTCCTGACAGTATTAATCTGGTCAAATACTTGTGCCAAGAGATATCATAGGTCATAAAATAGAATCTATTCCTGCCACTAACCAAAATTAATATAATTTCTAACTTTATTCTAAATACTTATCTTTATATCCACAGACTAATGTAGCTTTTAACCTTCATCAAAAAAGCTTTTATTTAAAGGAGTTGGATGCTATTACAGAGATCCACAACTGTTCTAATTGCAGAGAATAAATAACTATGTCCAGCACAGTGCCATGGAGTGTAACTCAGGTAACATCATTGAAGAGAAAGAGGAATGATTGTAAGGTCCAGAGGAAGAGGGCACCTGAGGGAAGACAGTATCCTCTATAAAAGACATGGGAAGGACACCCATGAAATCTCAACATTATATTCAACTAAAGAAGATGTGCATGATACAACTACCAGTAGTTGATTTGCTTGCTTGGTTCTGGATTTTTCTAAGGCCCCACACCTAGACAGAGAGCTACAGGTATGACTACTAAGAGACAGGGAATAGGTTTTCTTCAGGGACAACACCCTTGGTAGGTTATCTAATTCCAAATGGTCAGTCCTAAACACACGCACATACAGTGCCACATGGCGTGCTCAGTAGGTTTCATACATGAATATTTACACATATATAGATGTGTGTGTGTATAGACACACATATGTGTATCAATTGTTGTCCTTTTCAAAATGGTTGCTGCCTTTTAAGACACGGCTGTCTGAATCAACAACTGCAACTCCACCTCCACCAGTAGCAGTTAGGCCGCAAGGTCCATAGCCAGTGCGGGGGATCTCTTGCAAAGCTATGAAGGAAACTTAACTAAACCTCTTTCCCTCTAAAGAACTCAAGGTTCAGAGGTTAAGGTGGAATTCTGCTCTTTAGAGAGGCTGAATAGCAAGTAGCTCACCTCCTCTCCTTGCTCTTATCCTCAAAAAAGCCCCCATGCTTCTCCTAGTCCTTCCTTATAGACCCTTTCTCCCTTGGCTCTTCCCTAGCACTTCCTGTCTGCTAGTTGCTGACACAGTCTCCTGACGGCAGGTGAATTTTATTTAATCAAACACATCTCTGCATCATTAAACAAAAGTTCCAGAGCATAAAAAAGTAACACATCTTGAAAAAATGTTCTACAACAATCAATAATAAGTATATAAGAAAGAGGCATGAATTGAAGATAGAGTTGGAGAACTTCTGAGAAGTTAGATAGGGATTAGAAGGAAATGAAAGTAGTGTAAAAACTATACTGATATATGAAATTCTTTAAAAATATTTCTAAAACTAAAAAGTTTTGTCCTTTAACTGAAACTCCACAATTGACTGAATAACTTCCTTAGGACAAACACCAAAAAAGAATCTATATAGATCTTTTGTGTACTAAATATCGGACACATCTACAGTATAAACATTTGTTGGTTAGAAATGTGAGAAAATGTGATTTTCAAAAGCTTTATCAAGACAGAATAAATGTACATAGTAGATGTTAAAAAGCAATGGAGTCTTCAATTCCATCATCATTTCAGCTTGAATTCTTTCTAATACTTTGATTTCTCTGGTGAATTCTGATTTCTAATCATGAATTGTCTTTATTACTCCACATATTTTGTACACATGTGCATATGTATATGTGTATGTGTATATCACTAACAAAAAAGAGGACATCAAATTGAGAAGGAAACATAGGAAGAAGGGAGATATGAAGGGTTGGAGAGAAGAAAAGGAAAAAGAAAAATGATGTAATTATATTTTAATTAAAAAGATATTTTAAAAATAACAATTAACAAGTAAGGACTGGTTATATAAATTCCTGCTGCATGAATTTGGACAACCACTCAATGTCTTAAAGTTTCCTTGCTGTTAAACTCAGAGTGTTGATAAGATGCTGTTTAGGATAATTTCTGATTCTGAAACTACGTAATTTTAACTGATGATATGCATCATCATATCCATATCCACTGAAATAAGAACTAAAAATTAGAAAAAATGAAATAAAATTTAAGCATGTAATAGTCTGCAAATGTATGATAAATGTTAAAATAAGATAACTCTAATGCGAAATTAAATAATTATAAAATTATCTATGAATAACAAAGGGATTTAATTTTGTATATTCATTTCCTAGACTAAGCAAGTACAATGTATTCTTCAGAATCATATAAAGTCAAATGGGCTAGTTATGCCTGCTTTAATTAGACAGCATATGCATAGCTTATGTTGTTAAATTAAACATAGCTATGGTTGTTAAGTTATATGTGTAAAGGCTAATAAAATGTATTGGTACTTTGTACCTATTTGGGAAAATTTTATAAATTTTTATATTTGTAAATTTTGTAATAATTTCAAAGTAAGCATTTCTCTATAAATATCATAATTTGGAATGATAAAGTGTGGAAAGCACATTCTAGAATCAGTCATGCAAAAATTAAGCTTAGGTTGAATTAATTGTGTTTAACTGGCTTTATTATGCAACATTAAATGTATATTTCACTATCATTCCATGTTTGTTTAATTATTTATAAAGGGAAAAAAAAACTTGTCACTTTACCTTCATTTTATCTTTGCTGTCTCTTGCTTTAGTCAAGGATTTATGCATGGTTTTGTGGTAAATAACTACACTTCAGAGCTCATGTAAATCTGAATCCATGTGCAGTCTCTCAGTACTCTGAAAAACAATACAAGTCCAAAAATAAGGATCTAGAGTTGACTGCTACCATTGCCATTTCTTTTGAAAAGTGTTTACCTTTTCACCGGAACTGAATTATGATACAAAATGTAATTTGCTACTTTGTTTTCAACTAGTTTTAACCAATGTTCAAATTATATAGCTTTGAGCAATGATTCAAAAGCTTCATAATTTTAAAATAAAGATTCCATCAGCCAACTCATTCTTTTCTATTATAGCAGGAGTCAAAGAGATCCTGACTGTTGATTTTTCCAGCAGAAACTCAAGTAATTCCTCTAAGGAGTTAGAACAATTGCAAGAATGAGAGGACCAATCCCATATATCTAAGAAACCAATAGTGTGGAAGTCCCCACATGAATTCTACAGAGGATGGTTTTAACACAGCATTTGTCCAATGTATTAGACTGAGCTGGATCGGTCAGTACAAGAATTCAGGTGATCTGAGTCTTCTTTGGTTGATGATGTCTATGATGAGATCAGCATTTTTACACCTCATCAACACACCTTATGTTATATTGTCAAGAGATAGAAACCACACAAAAAAATGAAAGGCTAAGAAAAATAAATATTAGAGTAAGTAGTCAAGGCCTTGAGAAGACAGTTTTGGAATCATCTGAAAAAATGAGTTTCTTTAAAATTGTATGGATAGTGCTGATAAATCATGGTGAGCCTAGAATGGCTTTTGCAAATGTGTAAGGTGTGGATGAAGCCCTTATTGAATGTGAATTGTTGACATGGATAAAGCAGTGTGAGAAACAAATGCCTCAGGTTAGGTAATTAGGTAAAGCTTCACTCTCATTCCTACCCAGAGTAATGCTCAGAGGAATGGCAAAGCCTTCTCCTTTTTCTTCTCCAAGTACAAATGTTGACAGTGTGTCAAGTAGGTGTGTTTACAAACACTTGACCAGTGTGTGCAAAAACTGGCCACTGCATCTTCTTTCTCCTAGATGTTTGCAACCTGAAACTGCTCACCTGCAGAGACTTTTTACTGACATTAGCTAGCTAACTTGTTTCCCTGGACTGTGCACAATAAACTTGCTGCTACTCTGAGTTGCTGCATAGATGGTACAACTTAATTCAAGTGTGAATGACCAACCAGACTCCACCTGTCTGTATTTCATTGGTTTGTCTTTTCTTCATTCTTTTGTCATTCCTAGTCTGGTTTGCAAAATGCAATGATGTGTAGCTTGTGGAAATAAATGGAAACTGCTAACCAAATACATGGTTACCGCAGAGGAAGAATAGGTAGTACTCACAACACAATACATGCTGTGGAATGTGTGTTGCTCTGATTAGTTGATAAATAAAATACTGATTGGCCAGTAGCCGGGCTGGAAGTATAGGTGGGGCAAGCAGAGAGAAGAATTCTGGGAAGAGGAAGGCTGAGTCAGGAGTCGCCAGCCAGACACTGAGAAAACAAGATGACAAGGCAGAACTGAGAAAAGGTAAAGCCATGTGGCTAAACATAAATAAGAATTATGGGCTAATTTAAGTGTGAGAGCTAGTCAGTAATAAGCCTGAGCTAATGGCCAAGCAGTTATAATTAATATAAGCTTCTGAGTGATTATTTTATAAGTAGGCCTCAGGATTGCAGGGGCCTGGCAGGACTGGAGAAAACCTCCAACTACACAGGAAATCTTCTGGCTACAGGTTTCTACACACACAAATTTTTTTTTTCAGTATAAACTCCGATTTATGATTTGAGAAACTAATTTAAATTAAAATAGCAGTAATCTTCAGCTACAAAATTGGTATATGTTTCAAAAATAAATGTGCTAGTATTATTACCATTATCACAACTATTTTATACTGAGAAAGTCAGTGCTTACTAACTTGTGGTTAGTTTATGGGAATGCTTATGTATCTGCTCGAAGTTTTCTATAGTAAGAGTATACTTTTGTATCATGATGACACTGTAACACATCTCTTTGGAGAGCAATATCAGTATCACTCTATTCCAGCCAATGTGTATTATTTTCAATTTTAGTTAGAAAAATACAACTTTCTACATTCAGTACTTTCGTATTAACTAATACTTAGCCTTTCTTAATGCAACTATTGAAAATGAGTTACCAAAGAGGATATAAAGGTAATTATTTTCTACTTCTATCTCTGCTATGGCTTTGTTTTGATGGTGAATAAGTGCATAAAATATATTCAATAATCAAAATATAAAATCCAATGTGGAGGTCTACAGCTTCCATTAATAATTGCTATTCTAACTATATAGATAGACATTGAGTTGTATAATATTTAAATATAGTTAATTTTGGAGTGTGTTTATTTTTACAACTCTTTTTATAATAAAATTTAGAATAAATTATTTAAAAATAAAGAAATGCAATTTTATTCTACTAATTATACATTTGCATAGAAAATATTTGATTAAGGTGAGCAGACATTATGAATTATCCTACCTTAAACAGGCTTTATTTTTTAAAAAAATCTTTTAATTGACAAATATTTTTGCCTTTATCATAAACAGAGTACCACTTTGAAACAGCTATGCATTGTTGTCAAGGACTAAATAAAGGTAATTAATAGGTATGACCTCACACTTTTAAAATATTTTTAATTTTTGAAATTAAAATAAATTTTATCATTTTCCTTTTCTTCCCTCCAGTTGTTCTACATATTCTTCTCTCTCTCTCTCTCTCTCTCTCTCTCTCTCTCTCTCTCTCTCTCTCGCTCTCGCTCTCGCTCTCGCTCTCTCGCTCTCTTTCTGTGTGTGTGTGTGTGTGTGTGTGTGTGTGTGTATGTGTATGTGTGTGTATGTGTGTATATGTCTGTGTGTGTGTGTGTGTGTGTGTGTGTTCTCTTGGTCATGATCATCATACTATTCTGTAAGAGTTCTCTAGCAGTGTTAATTGGATACAAGTCTAAAAAATAGAATTGGAAAAGGAAAGCACAAATGCATATTAAAGGCTAACAATGATTAAAGACATTTGGTATTTATTAAATAGAAACAGAAGTTAAACATGTTCTTGTTGAGACTGCACATGACTACTAGACCACATACTGCATTTTGAGATGTTAGGCTGTATGTCTAAAAAAATTAGCAAATCACAGACTAGATTGCAATTTTATTTATTACTCTTAGTTGTGCTTTGAGATCAAAAAAAGAAATTTTCAATAATCTCCATGGGTTCATCTAGTATTATATTGTCCTTCTGGCCACCTTTTACTTAACTCTGTAAAAATATTATCTCAAGCAGTTTTTCAACACATAATAGTTGCATCAACTGTATAAACTATATAACACGGCCAATAGGAGGCCATTTAGGCCATTTAGGATTATTTTCTTACTTCTATTTATTCTATTCTCTTGTACTAAACAATAACAAATATTGAGGTATGATTGCTTAACTTTCTCTCAGAATAAGATGCCTATAGAAACTTTTGAGTTACATCTTTAAGAAAATATCTAAGCTTCAGTGACCATATACAATAGAAGGGTATGTAGACCCTTGGGGTCAAACTAATTGGGAAAATGAAAGAAATATATAAAGTCATAAATGGCAGGCAGCAATTTCATAACTTCATTTATTAGTACTTACATAATTGCCTGGGCTTCTGTAAAAGAAGGTCCTCAAAAAAGTAGATGGTTGAGAAATAAATTAAAGCACAAGTTTTATCTGAAAAATGTGGAGAGGGCATTTCTTATATAAGCATTTATAGAATGATTATGACCATATATATGCATGTACACATAGACATGTATATGTATTTTAGAAAAAATTCAATATTTTATAATAAAATATAAATTTTATTGTATAAATTCAAACATTTCATATGTATTCAGATTTAAAAATCAAATAATTTAATATTTTTTATGTTAAATAATCTACTATAATTTAAGTATGACATATTTAAATATATCATTTAACTGCTTTTATTGATACTCTCTAAATTCATTTGATTCTACTTATATGTAGAATGAACGATGTTACTTTTATAAGAAATTTATTGTATTTAATTCATATTATATGAAGATGGTAGTGGTAGAATGGATTAAAAAGATAATCCATAAAGACATCATAGAGCATAAGGAATCAAAAAATACTGAAAATGAAGTAGAGAATATAATTTACTTAACTTTTAATTGTAGTTTAGAAATAAGGAGCATACTGACTTGTAACACATTTTTACAACAAGAGAAAAGATTTTACTATCAGAGTCCTTATCATAGCTGCTGTACAATCAGTTGAAGAGGGGTCTGATTCAACTCATTTCGTCAAAGATAGGATTGGGGACTTTTCTGACTCTACTTCTGATTTATGTCCTCCAGTCCAGAGAGTAGGAGCCCTGGCTTTTGTCTTTCCCCTTTGCTTCAGAGATTGTTGAGCCAGATCCTTTTCAACTGATTACACTGAGCACTAATTAAAGCAATTTGAATTTCCATTTGTAGAAGCTATTCATGGTATCAGAAAATGAATGTTAAGTGACACTTAATTTCCCAAAGTTTTCTTTAAAAATTACCATGTAGTGATAAAGGAAATAAACACAATGATTTAGAAATACTAATCATGTACTTACAAATGTTATAACTTGAAGGATTAAATGTTAAAGGTTTATAGAGAATGAAATGTACATTATTTCTTTGTCCTTCTACCTATATGTCTATTTTGTATACTTTTATTTGTATAATGTTCTTAGTCCTAGAAAAGACAAGATGGAAGAAAAGGTCAGAAAGGAAAATAAATAGATAATACTTATAATACATCTTAAATTTAGCTTCTATGTAGTTATTTCACACAAGGGTCACATAAAAATATAATGATCTCAAAAGAATGGAAAACATATCTGTATTTTGCAGCTAGTTGAAATCATTAATATTCCTACACAAAGTTAATTTGGTGCCTTGCATAATACTAACACAACCCTGGATTTGCTTCACCGTGTTCCTCTCATAAGGTTCTAGTTTCTAACTTAAGAGTTGTTAATGTTCTCTCTCTCATTTTCCTACTTCATTACTTTTCTCCATCTTTAACATGTCTTTCACTAATTACTCTGCGCTGTTTTGAAAGTCAAAATTGAAGCTGCACTTTTCGTTCTAGTAGAGGTTTGCATCATTACAGAATGATTCAAAACCCCCAATCAAGAAGCAGATGTTCATGTCTCATTTCCCTGGGCAGAATGTACATATAGGATTTCTTTTGAATATTTTGGACAACATATTGTCTATTATTCCCTTATTTATTTAGCTATCATATTATATTTATAATATATGTGGGCTTATTTTATATTTTATGTTATAGTGCAATAATTATTCATTGCTATGTTTGATTTTTTAGTGTTACCAGTCATGATTTGTGTTTTTCTTTCCTCATTTTTGTTTACTTTCTCATAGTAATTACTTTCTCAATAGTATAGTATACAATGAGACTTAAGAAAAATTAATTTTACAGGGAGAGGAACAAATACTATGCCAATCCAGGTTAAAAAAAAATAACAAAAGCAGTGACTAGTCCGGTTTGCATTATGCACTTTTGATATGGTAACAAGAAAGTCACTTTAAAAATCTCTCGTATTTCCATGTCATATTCATAATAGAAATCGAACTAGGAGGAAAAAAAGAAGGCAAAGCCCAGTGGAAAAATTTCTAGCTGTTCTCCAAAACAAGTAAAGCCTGAATCCTGCCACAGTCTATAGGTACTTACTTAAACATGAAGACTTCAACCAGTGTATTATATCGGATGAGATGATGAGACAGAAAACAGACTATAAAGAACATTTAAGTTAATCTAAAGTATTAAATTCATTAGTAATTGATTAATATTACTTTTCATCTTGTGAAAAAAAAACATTACCATGTATGATGTTTAGAAGAGTAGAAGCAGTTTTTACTCACCTAGTAACAATTTTCAATGCTTTATAAATAAAAAATGATTTCAAAACAAAAAGTTATTTAAATTAAAAAATAAATCTAATGATAATATGGAATATGAATATCTAAAATCCTCACAGAGAAGTGAATAGAAACTTTGCATTCAAGTTTCTACTTTGTATTACTCTTACCATTTAATTTTTAAATATGAATTTCAATTAATTCAAATCCATAAGTAAAATTATTCTACAGACAGAATAGGTGGATAAATATAAATAATTTATGGAAATAACATTTAAATTATAATAAAGCTAGTTATCCAAAAATCTGTCATTAAGATAAAATTGGAAAAAGAAGTACTCTGCAAACATTTGAATGTTTTTAATGAAAGTCTTTTAAAAAATGTACCACAGAATTCTACATTTTCTATCTTCACTTCACTTAACATAGCACACTCAAGTTGTTGCTGTGGAGACCAACTCAGGATTGTAATGTGATGAATGGGATGAGTGATCTGTTTGGATCCCATTCCTGAAGTATGCTGGTATTAATGAGAAACTACTAAAGCTTAACTAAATCTAAATTTCAGTAGTGGGAACTAATATTTTTAAAAAGTATTTCAGGTGATTCTGATATTTAGATAAATTGAGCATGACTGTAATCTTTGGAACCCTGTGTAAGAGGTTATATAACCTCCACTTATAGTTGAGATCTATGTCTTTATGTGTTCTGAGAAGCACCTGAAACAGGGACACATTGAGTTAGTATGTATTTCCATATAGAATATAAGATTCTTATGTACTTGTAGTGGGTAGCTAGCTGTTCCAGCTTTGACCTGGAAGTACTACCCCCAGTGAGGCTTCCAGTAACTGTCATGCCTACCTATGACCTGACCCTAAGGTGGGGCCAAGATGGGAGCCCTTAAGACCTGAGATCTGAATGTGCTGGCTCTCTTGGTTCCTGGTAATCCTGGATGCTGGATGGTAGACCAAGCAGAGTTCTCCAGAGAACACCGCTGGACTGCACTTCACCTCTCCTGGATCCTGTAACCAATCCTTTTACTTGTTGTAAGTTACCCCAAAATAAAACTCCCTTTTAACTCTGTGGAGTTGCCTTAATAAATCTCCCAATAGAAACCTCCAAATAACATATGCTATACTTATCCCCAAAGGTCTAGAGAACAGAATGATACTGGTCTTAGCAGGCCATAACATTTGTGTCAAGCTTATAGTAACCCAACACTGAGTTTTCCCCTTTTAGGTAATGCTTTCACTTTTCCCCAACTTTGACCAAGACATAAGTGTTGCTGACTACTGTGTGGCCCAGCTAGCTACTGTTCAAAACAGTGATAAAGGTGTTTATGTTGTTCCGAACAACAAAAGGGCTGCCAGCTCTAGGCCAAATTCCTTAAATTTCTTATAATCTGCATATGCTAACAATGGTGTGGGAATTCCTAGAGACCCTCTTTCTCTTGGATCCATGGTATGTACATTGTTAAGCACTCTGGAATGTCCCTCAATAAATGATTTAAGCATGATCATGTTGGTGACTGAGTTTCTGTTTGCAAAATCCAAATCAGTCATATCTTGAAATGCTTGTAGGCACTTCCTTAGGGAGGTATTTTGCCACATATTAGGTCAAACCCCAACTGTATACTTAACCTAGACAAACTGGTTAACTTAGACGATGTTGTATGCGGCTGAGATGAAAGGGACACATTAGCTGAGCCAACATTTACAGAGCATTTTCTGTATAATAAGTTGATATTATTATTTTTAAATGATCTGTTTGTTTACCTCTCGGTGTGGATTTGCACTGGTTGAAGCGCCTCAATTGAAGTTGCCTGTGGAGGCCAGAGTGGTCAGAGGCCCTAGAGGTAGAATTACTGACCATTTAGCCACCTGACAGAGCTGCTGGAAGCAGAATTCATGTCCATCTGTAAGAACAGAAAGTGCTCTTAACTGCTGAACCATCGCTAAGGCCACCTAAAGCATTTCAAATGTACGTTTTTTTGATGTCCCAAGTCTCCCATAAATAGAATTTCATATGCAAGAAGACAGCACCAAAATAAGTGTAGCTATTCCTTGATTATTTCATTTAGGTATCTCAATAAACCCATCCTAAGTATAAAATATCATAAATTGAAGGCTGGGAATGGTGCTCCACATCTTTTAACCCAGCACTCAGGAGAAGGAGGCAGGCAGATCTCTGTTGAGTTCACAGTGATCCAGTTACACACAAGTTCCAGGCCAGTCACTGCCACATAGTGAGAACCTGTCTCAAAACATATAGCTCAGAAATAAACAACAAAGCAAATATACAATATGTCAGCAATGCACTTAACATAGTTGCATAAAGACATCATAGCTCTGTAACAGTGCGCTATAGACTGGCCCTTTACCTTCTGCCTGACAAGCAGCTTTGGCTACCTTTATTGTCCAGCATGACTAGATATTCTCATGCTCTATGTTGCTAATATGGAAATTATATATTTGAAATCTGAACTACAATTTGTGAGGGATTCATCTTTCTTTCATACGAGGTCAAAAAGTTAGAAGTGAAAGCATCTTTAATCCTGAAACATTTTGTACATTATTCGTGTATTAAAGAGTACTCGGTTTTACAGAAAGCAGCAAGTCAAATTTGTGGCACACTGGAGAGATGAATTCGGTAAGCAGCATTTGATTTGGTTACTTGCAATCAATGCTGGTAATAATGTTTAGTAGGTTGCTGCCTTATGGCTTTCCACTAAATAAAGCTAAATGAGACCGAATGAGATTTTATTACATCTGTTTAAACTCTACTTGCATAGTAGAAGAACTTCGTAGTATTTGGCATATAGCAATGATCCTGGTGTTGACACTGCTTTACTTGATTTAATATTTATGCTGTCCCTACTTAATTTAATTTTACTGTAAGAGTCATTGTAAATTAATTCATACCCTCACCTTGTGGACTCTAGCATATTAGAATGAGCTCTTTGTAGTCTTATTTGCATATGGTGAAGTGATTAAGATGACTTTGGTCCCATTGTGGGCTGGTGAAGATGCCAGACTTGAGCCACTTAAAACAAGAACGAGTGAGAAAAAGGGTATGAAAATAATATCTATCTATCGGCTAATTTGGGGAAGTTTGGGATAATTTACTAAACTATTGGTTAACATTGAGTTGTCTGTACGACACTAAAAGTCTACACTGAAAAATGAATAAACAAGTATTCTTTTATTTTATCCTTGGCAAAACTTGTCTTAAGCTTTCAAATAAAGCATCTTTATGATTTTCAATTAGTAAAGGGCACCCCACAGATTCCCAGGGGATGGACTAGAGCATGTCATTTAGAGTTGATGGGAAGAGCCAGCCATTTTTTCTGACATATTGATAGGAAGGTATTGGTGAAAAAGGATTCTGAATATTTGGTTGGAAGTCAGAGTACAACACTGATGACTTCAAAGACACACATAAGCATATACCAATCAGATGTTACCCACACGAGAGACTGATAGGGGAAGGATTAGGTAACACTAGAAATAAACTAACCTGTTGGAAAGGAGACTTGGTAAAATAGTACATCTCTGGGTGTAACTGTTACTTTTCTCCTTCATTTGGCTTTCATAAACTATTAGAAGTTATTGGGTCAAACACAGGTATGATACATATACTCAACATTCCTGAGTGGTATTTAAGTTTATAAAGTAGAAAATTATAGAGAAAGCATCTAAGTGAGGTGATCGTACCACATGCCCTAGAGACACGACATTTAAACAACTTAGAAATGACTACAGAATTAAGAATTTTGAGACAGTGTCTCACTGTGTAGCCAAATCTGATCTTACACTTTTGGTGTTCCTGATTTAGCATTTTCAGTGATGAAATTATAAAGCTGTACTTCCATATCAGCATAGAATTCTAAACTGTGTATACTGTGTGGGTTTTTTCTTATGTGTATGTTAACAATTATAAATGTTTTATACTTGCAACTCTGGAAACTCACAACAATCTTAGGAAATAGCAAATACTAGCTTTGGTTATGAGAAAATTGGTACTTAAAAAAGGCCTTACAAAATGCAGAGGGTTTTTTTTTTTTTTTAAATGACTCTGATCTGGGTTTGGTAGATGGCAATCTCATTTAGTCTGAGTGGATTTCCAAGTGTTAAGGACAATACGATTTATATAGTAATTTCCAGTTCAACCAGGACTAGCTAGTGAGTAAGACTATCTCAGAGAGATTAGATATAGATGCACAGAGATAGAGATAGCTATAGATAGCTGGAGCTATAGATGTAGATATTATGAGAGAGAGAATGGCCGCCATCCATTATTTACTAACAGTATAGTTTACTTACTTTGGTTGCTGTGAATATTAATTAACTTTTCTTGAATAACTTTACACAAACCTTGTAAATAGCAAAATATTAATTTAAAATTATCATATATTTCATTACTGCTAAAATAATTTTCATTTTCTGAAATCATGAAGTTATGGGTAGCTCAGTCCCTACAGTACTTACTGTGTAAGTGTGAATCCAAGTTCAAGCTCCAGAACACCCATAGATACAAGACTGCGTGCCATCCCAAAGAGATGTGGATGTCAGAGGCTGGCAGATAGCTATTCTAATCTAACTGATAACTTGCAGGCTCATGAGAGGCCCTGTCTGTAAAACAAGGTGGACATCTTCTGAAGAACAAGTATGAAGATGTACTCTGACCATGTGTAGATGTATCTTCAAGAACATGAACTCCCATGTACACACAGATATACATAGAAATAAAGAAGGAAGGAAAGAAAGAAGAAAGCCTGCCATGGGGAGAGAAAAGTTGCACAATGAAGCAGAAGGGACAACAGAATCAGAGGCTTGAGTAAGTGTGTGAAGTGTGTAAAAAGCTGTGGAAATATTTGTTACCTCAGTAAAAGAGGAAGACCAATAGAAAGATATAAACCAAATTGATAAGATTATTTTTGTTTATAAACATACTTCAGTTGACATTTTTGAGAGTGAATACAATGGAGATATAGATTAAATTAAGATCGATTATGTAAGAGGTTACTGTCTTAATTCATGTGTAAACTCAGAACCTGCATGAGAACAAAGGTATAAATTTGTTGTATGAACAATGGAAGGACATTTCATTAAATATCACTACAAATATTCTAGTTTCAATATTTGCTTAGAATGCTGGTGATTCTTGTAAACTTAAAAAACAAACAATGCAAATTAATCTTTGAGGTAGAAAAACACCTTATTTTAATATCGTGATGAGATTGACAGATAAAGATTCTAAGCCAGGTTAGAAGTTACAGAAGGAATTATAGACAACAGAAGAGATTACAGAGCAGAAACAAATACATCAACAACATCAACAAAAAAAGATGAACTATTTAAGATTCTGCCAAGTGCATTTGCATATGCATAATAGAAATTTAGCTTAACGAGTTTTTATTTATTTGGAAAGTATTTCCAGACTTAAGAGTGCAGATGGCCATTAAGTTTTCTCTGAGTTTCCTGACAGCCACAACAAAAAGAATAAGGTGATGAGGACATATTGATTTCATGATCTGATAAAAGTGAAAGCCTTTGATCTGGAAAGATAACTGGCTTCCTGGCAGTCATTTCAAAGAGCATTACTATGATGTGAGTGCTTATGCAAACATAATGTAATATTATGCCAGACAATGTGTTCAATAGAATGTTTTCTCAAAAGATTATGGGATGATCATATTGTACCCAGACATTGAAAAAGGCAAAGTTGTTGTGTGTACAACACAGATGGACAAGGGCCAGGTTTAATAACATTTTGAAACAGGCACTTAGTTTCAATAGCAGCCACCCTTGAATAAATAATTGTTTATTTTTTAGTGCTTTATTCCCTGTGACATCACTTACAGGTCAATGCTTTAGAAATTTGAATGACAATTATTACTATACTTGAAAATCCTAGAGTGTTTAAACCTTAGTTATAGTATTCATATATATTACAGATATTTCTAGAGTATTAAAGATACATTTAAGTCTTTCAGTAGTATAGTGACAAACTTTGCAATTCTTGGGTTGAGGATATTTTTGTCTTTCAGTTTGGTGCTAAATGGTATAAAAGGGAGTAAATTTGTGATTATTTAGGGGTCTTTATCATAGTACCTAAAAAGGTAGTGGATAATTCATTTTATTCTGTTTTTTATGAAGTATATCTAAAACCTTACCTAAAGAATATGAAGACATTTGTAGATTATGACTTTGTAGTAGAAATTAACCAACTGAAACAGATACCATGAAGCTCTCTTTCAGTTTGTACAAGGTTGACAATGCACAGTTCTATAAAATCTTCATTTTTCGTATTTTATCTTATTCTGTACTTAACATCTGCAAGTCCTATATGATCATCTGATGTAACGAGTCTGTCAATGTGCTATCATTTAAACTTTTAAAAATCCTCAAATATGAGCTAAATGTCCTGACATCCCACAATGTAATCATGTTTCTTCCTTATGAGTAATACATTTTGACAATTTAAAGGATGGTAGGTGACCAAGGTCTCATCATCATTTTATGAAGGATGAACTCTAAGTATGTCAGAAACAGGAAATTTTTTTCTAACAAATCACTTGGTAAAAAATAATTTAAATATATTTTTATATATTGCTATGTTTAAACACTTCCATATAGACTGTGGAAAAAATAACAAGGATTTAATATTGCATAACGTCAAAAATAATTATGTATAGACTTCCCAAGGCTTACTATTTTCGTACAAGAAAGGTTAAAACAAATACTACAGAATTTTCAGCAAAAGATGATACAAGTATGGATCTCTCTCTCTCTCTCTCTCTCTCTCTCTCTCTCTCTCTCTCTCTCTCTCTCTCTCTCTCTCTCTCTCTTTCTCTCTCTTCTCCCTCAGTCTCTCCCTCCGTCCATCTACTCATCCCTCCCTTCATCTCTCTCTTTTCTCTGAAATGAAATCTGGTAGACAAGCTGCAAGCTCATTGCAACCTTTACTGGTCTGCCTGAAAGAATCAGACCCATCTCAGTCTCTGCTGCTTAAGATGGCTGAGTGGAGGGAGGGACAGAAGGGAGAGCAATGAAAGAGATACCTTGGTAGAGGGAACCATTAGGGCGTTAGGGAGAAATCTATTGCTAGGCAAATACCCAGGAATCAACCAATGACAGAGATAAGACTCCTAGCAGTAATGAAGAGGGTGTCTGAACTTACCTTCCCCTAAATCATATTAGTGACTACCTAATTGTCATCATAGAACCTACATTCAGTAACTAATGGAAGCAGATGCAGTGATCCACAACCAAGCACTGGGCCAAGCTCCTAGACTTCAGTTGAAGAGAGGGAGGAGGGATTACAGGGGCATGTGAGGTCAAGATCATGATGGGGAAAACTATAGAGATAGTTGACTCAAGCTGGTGGGAGCTCATGGACTCTGGCCTATCAGCTGGGAAACATGCATGGGTCCAAACTAAGCCCTCTGAATGTGGGTGACAGTTATGTGGCTGGATCTTTTTGGGCAGCTCCTGGCAGTGGGACCAGGATTTATCCCCATGCATGAACTGTCTTTTTAGAACACATTCCCTATGGTGGAATATCTTGCTCAGCCTTGACAGTGGAGAGGGCCTTGGCCTTGCCTCAATTTAGTATACCAGACTTTGTTGACTCCTCAAGGGAGTCCTTACCCTCTCTGAAGAGTAGATGGGGAGTGGGATTAAGGGAATTGGGGGGGGGGTGCTGGAGAAGGGGAGGGAGGGGAAACTAGGATTGGTATGTAAAGTTAAAAAAACTTTATTTTTAAATAAATAATTAAAAAAAAAAGAATCAGACCCATTGAAGACACTCATCTTGATGAACAGCTTGGTAACAAGCAGAAATTGAAGTGTAAGAAGCTCATGGCTCATTCCTGTGTTTGGTCATATTCAGAATCATAGAAAAGTCTGAGACAGTGGAGGAACATATCCAGAGTTCACTCAAGTCAAAACCACATACTCAGAGGAGAAAATATCAATTTTTTTTCCAGCACATGCCTGCTTCACACTCAAAGTCAGTCAATAATTTTTCAGCATTAGTGCCCAAGCCTTTCTCTTTCTGAACAACTTTCCCAAGTAAGAAAATGTGTACATATTTTATCATAATAAATATGTAGTGGCAATAGTCTGATTCAACAAAGAAAAACGATATTACAGATATTATGCTGTAAAAGCATTTAAACAATTACTTGATTTAGAATAGCTTTAATGGACAGAACTTATACCAAAAATGTAGTCCAAAGTGTTTCCTAACATCTCATATTCAAATGTGGGTGTTTTTTAACATCTCATACTACAGTGTGGACATCTTACATTACCATGGAACATTGTCCCAACTAATAAACCACAGTTTTTCAAAAGATCTTCAGTTTTTCTCCAGGCATATGACATCACTTAGAACACTACACAGTGCATTTTGGTCTCATGCTTCCACTGCCTTCTCTTATCTCTGAAAGCTTCCAGATGACATTGTTTCAATGACTGTCAGGTTTGGTAATTAAAAATCAGAAATTTTATAGAAGACCCCTGGCTATGGCCTCTGTAAACTGTAGGTTTTCTTAGACCAGATAATTATGCTTGATTTCTGGATTTACAGCCAAGTAAATATTAAGCAATAGGTTTTCTCTTAGGAATAAAAGAGTCACATGTTGATAAAAGTTTGCTTATGGGTAATCTTTTAAGGTTGACTGGAGCAATGTGAAAAAAGAGATATGTTCAACATATGAGTTATTATCTGGAAAGAAAGACTCCAAATAAATTTTTCTCTCTGCTATTAAGACGGGGAATTGTGTTAAAATAATATAGTTAAGTACACTGTAAGATCCTGAGATTTCACAGTGAGAGGATTTTAAAAAGCAAGATGTATGTAAATAATCAGAAGACAAAATAAAATATTGACTAAAATTGTTCAAAATTGAATATATGCATTGGTACATGTATGGATATCCATGTGCATTTGACTTTGTGTGGTCACTTTTGAAGAGTTTTGATTATCACAGGTATACATATTATAGAAATAAAAGTAATCTACAGCACATGTGACTAAGAGAGAAATAGCTTTTTATATACCCTTGATGAACATATGAATATGGATGCATTTGCCTTTATTTTGAAAATAATATAAAAAATTATTTAAAGAAAACCACTATAAATCTATATTTAACATACATCACAGAAATAATACTCATTGCTATTTAGTACAAATACCTATATGCAAATTTCCATTCAGCTTTATTTTTCATAACTTTGAAATGAAAATAACCAAAAGGTCCCTCATTAGGTGAATGATTTCTACAAATATGCTATATTCATATCCTGAAGTATGACTCACAGTAAGGTGAACTCAGCTATGAATACATACAGCAGATTATTTATATATCATGAGCATTAGACTGGAGAGAACAATCTAGAGTGGTTGTACTCCTTGCTCTTCCGTTTTATGACCTGTAAAAATAGAAAACATATTAATGGTTGGCAAATACAGGTATTTTCCAACAGAAACAATTTAGAATTATTTTTGGGTCAAGATCCCTGTTAATGAATGGGTAGAAAATCAAAGATGAATAAAATTGTTACCTTCATTATGAACAGAGTTAATAATAAACAAGTTAGAAACACACACACACACACACACACACACACACACATGCATGCACGCATGCACGCGCGCA
Organism: Peromyscus leucopus; assembly: GCF_004664715.2. Classification (NCBI taxonomy): domain Eukaryota; kingdom Metazoa; phylum Chordata; class Mammalia; order Rodentia; family Cricetidae; genus Peromyscus; species Peromyscus leucopus. Next base: position 38,712,049 of record NC_051070.1, on the reverse strand, counting down.
CACATACACACGTTCACCAGTCTCTTAAAACAGGATACATTTAGGAAAAAATACGTCATTAGGCAATTTCATAAACAATATGAATAATCTCTAACAAAATGATCTTTAGTGCATAATGCACAACCGGAAAGAGTTTATAAAGTCGTGAATTCAGGTATAAAGCTATAGCTTGTGTTGACTCTTTGAAGAGGAGTATATATAAATGAACAGAATGAAGATTGATTCCAGAGAACTAAGAAGTTAGTGAGTCGCGCAAAGGACCAAGTATGAATGGTCTGTTTTCAATATGTTATCCATTAGGGATGAGCTAGCAAGGGCTATATGAAGTCTGCCTTAGAAGAACTGAACTAATTTTCACACTTTACCTATGATGTCTCATCAGTGCTTAAAGTATAATAGGAGTCAGTGAACAAAGATAAAGGATTATTCCTTAAATTTATTGGAAAAAAATTAAAATGGCATCCTAAATAGATAACCATATAAAATATTTTAAGACAACAAATTCCATAAAAAATATGAACATTGCATATCTACCTACCAGGGTGATGATAACTTAAAGTAACTGTTGTGTTCAGCTGAGTCATGAGGGCTTACCATTTTCAATTTCTCATTGAATGAATAAATGCTCAAAAGAAAGAATAAGTTGCTCCTGAGCTGTGGCTTTTCCTTCAGAGTCCCGAATAAATGTCTATTCGGTTCAGATAAGCACCAATGACAGACAAAGGGATGATTCTACATAAAAGCAGCATGGTGCACCAACCAATTTTTTGGGGATACTTAAAGGATTATTGTGTCTCAAGGGCAGCTGAATCACAAAAGAGCCCACCACAGGATGGGAATGACGCAGAAAACCTGCATCCTGGACCTTACTGAGAAAGGAGCAGTCAGCCAATGGACAGATTCTCTTCTCTGTAGTGATTTTATATATATATATATATATATATATATATATATATATATATATATATACCATTCATACTTGGTCCTTTGTGCGACTCACTAACTTCTTAGTTCTCTGGAGTCAATCTTCATTCTGTTCATTTATATATACTCCTCTTCAAAGAGTCAACACAAGCAATAGCTTTATACCTGAATTCACGACTTTATAAACTCTTTCCGGTTGTGCATTATGCACGAAAGATCATTTTGTTAGAGATTATTTATATTGTTTATGAAATTGTTCATATATATATAAACTTTTCAAACCCTGAGGAAAGACCTAATGACTCCTGTAAGTTTTAACATCCTGAGCTTTATAAATTTCACTAGTGGCCTGAATTGTAGAAGCCTATCTTCTTCTAGGACTGGAGGTTTCATTTGCAGGCTATGGGTCCCTCAAAGCTCCAAACTCTGAAATTCTGGGAATTCAAATATAATTTCTTTTTTTCTACTTGTGTTCAAGATTATAGGACATTAATTCAGAGGATTTTGGTTTTGTTTTTCTTTACTTATTTTTGAAGTTGTATTTTAATTACATTTCTCCCTTCCCATCCTTCCCATCTAGCCCTCTAAACCCCCATACGTTCCTTCCTGATCTTCTTCATAATTATGGCCTCTTGTTCCCATCAAATTTTATTGCATGTGTGTGTGTGTGTGTGTGTGTGTGTGTGTTGTACATAAATATTACTAAATATAACCTGCTGAGTCTGTATGATGTTACTTTTATGCGTGTTTTCAGGGCTCTGGACAACCATTTGGTAGGCTCTTCCCTGGGAAGCACCATCTCTCATGCTATCAGCTTTACTCAGCTGCCTGCAGCTTCTTTCTGTGGGGTTAAGCCCTCACAGGCTTCTCACCATGCAGTTTTGCAACTTTGTTGGTGTCCTTTTCTAATCACATGTGGGAGGTTATGTTGGTAATACCTTAAGGGTAAAGCTTTTGAAGTTACTAGGAGGAACAGTTTCACATAAAAGTCCCTAAGCCTGTGGCTCTTACAGTCTTTCCTCCTCTCTGTGATTTTTCCCTGAGCCTTAGCTGTAGGAGTGTTTTACAGATGTGTTCAGTGGAGATGGGCTTCACAACTCCGTGTATTGATTGGGTGCAGTTCTCAGTAGTGGTCTCTGTCTGCTGGAAATAAAGTTTTCTTGATAAGGAGCGAAAACTACGCTTATCCTTGAGTATAAGGACAGATGTATATAAATTGTTCTGAGGAATCATACTGGTTTAATAAATTAGTGGTTGTAGACACTCCTTCAGTAACCATGATTTCATTAGCTCTGATTAGTTAGCTAGGTTTTCAGTACTAGGCATGGTATCCTTCTTGTTGAGTGGGTCTTAGGTCCAATTGGAGAGCAGTTGGTTAACATGAATGTATGTGGATCACTACTGCACTTGTACATTTATAACTCACAGGCATGATTGTAGCCAGAGTTATCTCCAGTCCCACTTGGGCCCAAGTCGCTCAGACCCAAGTAAACACACAGAGACTTATATTATTATAAACTGTATGGCCATGGCAGGCTTCTTCCTATCTAGTTCTTATATCTTAAATTAACCCATTTCTATTAAACTGTAAGTTGCCACGTGGCTTGTGTCTTACCAGTATTTTACATCTTGCTTCTCATGGCAGTGACGGCTGGCAGTGTTTTCTGAATCAGCCTTCCACTTCCCAGAATTTCCCTCTCTCTTGTCCCACCTATACCATACTTCCTACCTGGCTACTGGCCAATCAGTGTTTTATTTATTAATCAATCAGAGCAACACATTCACAGCATACAGAAAGACATCCCCAGCACATGATAGCTGGGTAGGACTGTTGGTGGCCTCCCTCCTTTGGAATTTTGCATGGTGCCTTCTGGCACCATGAAAACTAGTCTTCAGAGGAGGGGACTTCAGATGAGTTCTAGCTCATGGGCCACTGGACCCTGTTTCTTAAGTGTATGATGTTTATAGCAATAGGGGCTTACACCTTTGGGGTGTAACCAAGAACAACAGTTATAGTCTGTATGTATGTTGGACAGCCCTAGTCAACAACTCAAAGTTGACCGCTCATTTCTGGTATTAGAGTTTTGTTAGGTGGTCTCTGGCTTTGGGAGGGAGTACCATCAGACCAATCTTTCTGCCACTTCATTCCTGACATTCCCTGAGCCTTAGCTGTAGTTGTATTGTAGATACTTTGCTGTGGGATGGTCTGTATGTCAAATTGTTTTG